>NC_141694.1:626794524-627417580 GCF_964263255.1 Lissotriton vulgaris | reverse complement strand
CCCGTCTTGTTGGTCGGAGGATTTACTCATTGTTTTTAGTGACTGAGAGTTTCCATTCGTATGATCCTGTTTAGAGTCATTCACCTGGGCTTCAACTTTCTCAATTCTGTTTTGTTTTATAAGAGTAGGGTTCACTCTAGCCATCTCATTTAATCTTATTTCATTTTGACTTTTTTTATCCACATTGTGTAATAGTTGTTTCTGTGGTGGCTCTTGTATGAATATTGAGAATACTTTCTTAGGTTCTTTGATGGACAACGGAGGACTTTTTCTTTCCTTACTTTTTTCTTCTTCTTGTTCCAGTACTCTAATATTTGTTGGACCATCAGCTTTTATTGTTTCTTCTTGTTCCAGGTGATTAGACTCTATTTTGTCCTCATTTTTCTGGTAGTTAGACTTTTGATTCTTTCTTGCCTTACGTAGTTTTTTCCTTTGCCTTTTTGTCATAGTATAACCGTTTGAGTCTTGTCTCTTACAGTCATATTCTCCTATTTCTGCTGTATTTATATCTTCTTTGTGCATTACATTCTTTTGGTTGATTACAGATAAAGGGTCACTTACATCATGTGTTTCTTCTTTGTCCTCTGACAACCTTACTACTGCTTTTTCTTCTTTGTTCGTTTTAGGGGTAATTTTAACCTCCTCCATATTAACTGTATCCCTATCTTTATTTTTCCTTATACCCAGTTCATGCCCAGTCTCTTTCTTTAGAACATTTTTTGTGTCCTCTATTATAGTGTGCAGGACCTCAGGTATTGCTGAAAGTTTCCCCAATAGGGGCGAGCAGATACATTCCATGTCTATTTTTTGTTTATCATTTTGGACTCTGATTATCAGATTATTAAGCTGCGCGAGTTTATTGTCTATCCCTGCAACTGATGTTGCCATCATGGTGAGAAGATCAATCTGAATGTCCATCTTGTTTGATTGGTATTTTAGTGCCTCTAGGGTTAGCGTTGATGTTTGATAGAATAGATCCCATTTTATTCCAACCGTTGGCATTTTTGTTCCAGTTGGGTTGTTTTCCAGTGGAGTTTCATTTATAGGATCTATTAAAGAAGAAGAATCTGTTTTATGAATGATATTTGCCTTTGAGAGCAACTCCTCTCTTATGGAGTTATTTTGCCCTATTTTCAGCTTTTCTTGATTTCCATAATCTTTATTGTGTTCAAGTAGTTTGTTGTGTCCGGTATGACTATCATCCTTGTATGACTGAGGTTTCTTCCTAATTTCTACATTTACTTCCAATGGTATTTCTGTCAGTTTTGACTCCATCATGCTGTTGGCACTTAGTAGATTTTCTTTTTCCAGCATTCCTGGATCGTTTGAGTTAGCTAGGTCGACATTATTTGAATCCTCAGTGATGGTTACATTTAGGATATCATGATCATTAATTTGGAACTCATAGTCATTCCTTTGTAGGTCACAATCTCTTTTTATGGGGGTGCTTTCAATAATTTGCCTCATATGTTTTTCGGCTGTCATCGGATTTATAGGCGGTTGTAAATTATCTTTTTCCATATCCTTATGCATGAGAATGAGAGCACCAGCTGGGTCTTTCAAAAACTCAAACTTGTCCGGTATTTTTCCTGATTTTGCAAACATTCTGGCTATCGGAGAGATTAAGGTTTGATTTGATCTTGAAATATTGGCTTTCACATTTGGCTGCTGGAGTTTTTTTAAACGTCTGGCAGTAGTCCCTGTTGTTCTTACTTTGCCTGAACGCATTCTTATTTTGCGTTTTTATACTGTTTAATCCTTAGTGCCCACTGTTTATTTTCCCTTTCCGGGTCCTCAAGCTCAGGGAAAACACAGTTCTCTGCGTGTCTCCACACTCACGCCAAAAGTACAAGAGTACAACAATTGTTCTAGCCCTCAAACCCACAATTCCTTGTTCGTTTGTTGTTGTCCACTCTCTGGGTGGGCTTTCCCCCTTGCCTAAATGTTGTTGCACTTCCTTGCCTTTCCTCCCACTCCCTATGAACGCACCCTCCCAAGCCCGTCTGCCCAATCGATAAGGGGCAGCTGCTGTCAGGAAGGGAACAGAATCAAGGGCAGGGAGGTTGGCTGGCGCTGCAACAGTTAACAGTTAAGCAATAAAACAACAACAAGCAGCAAGCAGCAGAGCACGAGCCCTACCCAGAGACAGATGTCCTTGTACCTCCTTATGTGCTTTTAGACCTATGGGTCACGTTCACTCTCACAACCTCTGGCGCCCCTTAGATAGATATCAGCTGTTTATAGCAATAAAGCGCCTCTGTTTGCTGTGTAGTGCTTTGTGAGCTCTATATGAGCTGTAGTTAATAATCCGCCGGGGGCCTGCTAGTGCTGATAAACTCAATGCAGATTATCCCCACATCGCTCACCGCTCACCACTTGGAGTCATCAATGGTCCGCGGCGATCATTCGTGGCATGTAGCGGTCCGCCGCGCCTCTCCCTCGCCCTCCCTTAGTCGTGGGCGGGAGGCCGTATGCCGTGCGCCACAAACCGGCACAAGAAGCAGAAAACACGGTCCAAGTCTGCCACAGAGCACAACAGCAGTCCAGGCAAGCACAAAGCAATTCCAACTTCACTGGGAAAATTTCGCTGCACTGCCCCCTTTTGCGCTCACCGTCAATTCAGCTCAAAACGGCTCCGCCGCTGCACCTCCTCCTCTGCCTCCGGGCTCCCGCACAGAGTCACTGATGACGACGCGGGGGGCGGCGGACGGGTGCCTCAGGGGTGCTTCAGTTGAGCGGGGTGTCTCCGGCTTCTGCTGATGATGTGGTGCATACCATAAGCGGCTCCCTCGGCTCGCCTTAGCCTACAGCTTTCACGACTTCCTCTGACAGGTGAAGTTGGAGTCAGTGCCGGTGCCGGGAGCCCTCCGGAGCTGGGAGCCTAAAGCCTAAAGCCTGGGTTTCGTGGCCTGTTTTGCGGCACACACGGCACACGGAGCACACTTGTGGCTTGCGGCTTCACTGACCGAGATGGCGTTCTGGCGTTTGCAGGAAAACAGCGCTCTAGCACCCTCTAGTGTCGAAAGTTCAACAGCAACACTTCGTGCTTCAAGCCCGACCGTGGCACAGCGTTTGTTGAGTGCCTGCTAAACTGCCGGTGGTCGTTGACTTTGAATAAGGACAGTCGTTTAGGCAGTTTGATGAATGCTGCTAATCCCGGAGGCTCTTGTTATTCGTTGTCTGGTTGAATACAATTGAACTACCATTATCTAATTTCAAACGTGAATTGTAATATACTACACAATGTTTGCCCTTCTGCTGCCCATGTTGTTAGGAGCGTAGTTCCGTTGGTACAGCAGGTGCAGGTTCACCCAGACTTAGAAGCTTGAGGCTCCCACTGTACCCTGATGGTTGCTGTATTTCACAGTTCAAACAACGAGCAGGTGGCACATTTCCTTCTTGGCACCAGGGCCCCTGACACACTGACTATGCTACTGCATATTGTGCCTTGTTTTGCATTGCAAAGCATGATATTATACTTTCCAGTGTAGAAAGGACAAAATGATTTGCAATGCCTGCTTATTTTAATAAATAATGTAAATGAAAGATCGCAGCCTCACAAAATATGCTAAGAGAATTGACTTTTCAATTTAGATGTGAAACAAGCACGTTTTTAACATGGACTAGATGACTTTGTAAATATTTAAAACATTCATGGCCCCATAAGGCAGAAAACCTTCTCTGTGAGGTCCAGCGGAGTAGATTTGCTATGGTAGAGAAGCTTTAAGTGGGAGTAACCGGAATGTTCAGACAAGCGGCAAATCGACAGGATGGTCCTGGTCCTCCAGAGATTTTGCAGTTGAAAAGGTTTCAATGTCTCATGTTTTCAGGTGTGGTAGGAGAAAACCAGCCAGGCACAGCCATGGGTTCCTGGACATTAGAAACAGCACTTGGGGGTTCAGGTCTCCCTCCAGCAAAGGCCATCAGTAGGGTCCAAGTTGGTCCAGTTAGAAATGGTAGTCTGTGCCGTTGGAAGAAAATACCTCTTGCAGCTTGTTGTGACCCTGTAGCTCGAACAGGATATTAGTCTTATGAAACTTGAAGTCTACTTCTTTGTCTTGGGCACTAGAGGGAGCAGGTTCTGTCCTTCAGGACTACTCTCATGTCACAGAGAGCAGATTCAATTCTCTTCTGAGCTGCCACCGGTCTAGTATTGCTCTGAAAAGGGGTGAGGATGACTTCTGCCCCTTCCCTAACTGATGTGGTAACATTTCCCAGGTGTACCCCTACCCATTTTTGCTTTAGTTCCTACCTGCCCAACAACAAAAAATCCCACAATGCCCCTCACTGCTATAATCCAAAATGGTGAAAAATTTCTCCTCTTGTGATAAGCCTAAGTGCCTACCCAGAGGTGTGACCAGGCTAATGCACAAGCCCTCCTCTGTGGTCAGCTCTTCCTGCTCTGAATTTGGTGCCTGACTAGCTCAGAGGACAAAAGAAGGGGTCTGTCCAGGTATAATCTGACATCTGGTTGTGACAGCGGAGGCTCCTTTGGAGTACATTAAGTATTGGCTTAGCCTAAATAGTCATCCTGACAGAGATAAAAAAACCTCCCCGCACCCATACCTTTGTATTTCCTTTGAGAGCAGTTTTACAACCTCCTTCAGAGCCATTCACTATCTGGGTGACAGTTGAAAGGTCATTTTAAAGTAGCTGACAGAAGTTTCAGGTGCAGAAAAGGTAACTTCCTGAAAGTTACTTTCCCGTAATATTTAATTGAAATCAAACTTCCCTATTGATTTGGGCGCAAAATAATTATTTTAAAATTGTTTAATCATTTTTCTAACTGGTCCCCACCCCAACATAGCAGTATATTTATTTAATATTGCTCCCCAGTGTTTCTCTATTGGCCAGCATTCTTACAGTGAAAATAACTGTTGGGGGCTAGACACTGTAAGGCTGTTAACATTACATTTCTAAGTGTCATACTTTTAAATGCTATGCATCCTGTCTTGTGGGCTTCAAGACCTACATAGTGATGGCTCATTGTTATTCAAAAGAAAGGTTTTGACCTGTCAAAAAGGTTTATTTTTACAGTTTGAATATCAGTGTTTACACTGCCACAGTCGGGCTACAATGGGCTCCCTGAAGCCATGTTTGCACAACCACTGGAGTGGATGGTACAATATGTTCTGCAGTCCACTAATGGCATTTAACATCCAGGTCTGGGTACACTTGGTAACATATAATTTGAGCTAGCAAGGCCTTTTTTCACATCATTTTAGAACATGCTGAAGATGCATTCTTCAACCATTTTTTCACGAACAATGTATACATAGTCTGGGCCCGATTCACTGAATTAACTTAAGTAGCAAGTGCATTCTGTGAATACCAGAAGTAGTAAGTTTAGGGTTTTGTCTTAAGTTAGTTCTGTGAATCGGGCCCTCTGTGCTTTGACTCATACCTCTTAATTTTACATGATGAGAAAAAAGAGACCTGTATTTTCTGATCATTAGAATTGGTTAGCGTGAAATTAGGAATGCATTTCTAGTTGCAGCATTTCCTTTTGATTAGGTAAGTGTATGCAACTGGAAAGAGAACTTGCAAGCCTCAAAAGTGCACAGAAAACTGTTCCACAGCATTCGGGCAAGAAGTGAATTTAGGCATTTCAACGCTTAGAGTCCTTCACAAATATGGTCATTAGTCATCCCTTAAAAAAGTGCTTACAACATTTATGTGGCATATATAGTTTAAACACAAAGAAACTTAAAACTGAAGGTTGTTTGAATTGAGCCAGCTTAGTTCCCCTGAGGAGTGACTTTGCAAATGTGCAATTATAGAAAATTCAAATAGTATTTCTAACCGAGGGTGTGCAGAATGACATTATGTTCAAAATATAATTAACTCAGTGGAATTCTATTTGCAGCCAGAGGTTTGGGGAATAGTAGGCGTTATTAGCATAAGCAAAAATAAAGTACTAATGACATATTGAAAGGTAACTACATTGGCTGCAGTAACAATATCAGCAGAAATTATAATGCAGGGCTGCAATGCAAAAAAAGTCTATTTAAGTACCTTTGAAGTCGGCCTCCCTGGTGGTGTGAAGATGGAGAGCTCTACCGTGCTGCATTTGCATTGGCATTGAAAGTACAGCCGTGTCATTTTGGCATAATAATTACTACACAGTCAGCATTCTACTGAATGGGCAAATATGAGCTACACAAGATGCCTGTGTGCAGAATAAATGCAGAAGAGTGAGCAAACAGGCTGATGGCAATTACTTATATTATGTTGAATTCAACCCAAAGTGATTCACGTGAAACATGGAATGCCTTGCATAGGTAAAATGGAGTGTCCAGTGAAGGCCCTGGTTTAGAAATGCTTCCATGTTTTCAGATAAATAATTATATATAACATTTTAAACCATTGTAAATAACATTGGCGGGAATTACCAGCGATAAAGGTATCTACCACGGTGATCTTCCCTTGTATTTCATTCCATAACCGCACTTCAGCAAAACTGTGAACTGTAGATACTTTTTCAGCGCTTGGCAGTTTCGGTAGTTACATTTGTATTTCTGCTAAAATGCTGTTTCTGTTGATCCACTGAAGAACGATATCTATCCTGAGAAATTAGTAACTGATGTCGTGGAATTTCTCAAATATATTGCAAAATGTAGTAGCTGGTGCACAATCACTGTCACGTCCAGGAAGAGGACTGAGGAATTAGCAGATGACAAACAAGTTCAGCAAATGTAAAATCAAAAATGAAAATGAATGTATTGATTATTTGAGGGTTTATAAGAAGTTGCCATCCTTTATGATCCTTTACTCTTTTTCAAAATAATCATGGACCCATTCACAAATTATTTTTGGCCATAGGTTTATGGCTGTAAATAACTCAGGGGCATATTCTCAAGGAGCTATCGCTGAGTTAACTGCACTTTATTGCAACCAAAGTCGCAATAAACTTATCACCCCATTGACAAGCTAGTGCCAACAGCCCATAACACTAGTTTACCTGCGATAGCAGCCTAAAAAAACATTGCCACAGATGACCCCAGCAACTATCGCTAATGAGATGCAGAGTAGGCGTTCCCGAGCAAAAAGCTGTGACAACACCACTCCGCAACATTCTCAACGACCAGCCAGTTCGGCGATACGACCACAAAACATACGATAAGGCACGTTAGCAGAAGGAAACTAACACCTACCCAGACCACAGACTGCGCCACAAAAGGGAGCCCACAGCCACACCTGAAGGGCAACAGGTGCCATGGCGCCACTGATCATGCAGCTCGGAGCCCCAACAAGACCACAACACACATGCCACCACCCCCAGCCCCCCCCCTCCCTGGGAACCCCCCCCAGCCAAAGACATGCCACATCAACTACACAGAATCATGTGCCAAATAATCCCCCTGATGTCACACAATCACATCTGGTGACATGCATGAGTCATCACAAAAATGAGCATCACACATTCACCTTCGAATCAACAAATGAAAATTTGTTCAACTCAACACAGAACAAAAATGAAGACACATGGTGGCACCCCTCGGGACTATTCGTAGGTTACAGCCTGCAAGACAAACATCATGATGAGAAGGTGTGTCTTGCGCACATCAAAGGACAGAGAGAGAGCGAAGGAGAAAGAGAGAAACAGAGAGAGATAAAGAGAGGGAGGGAGAGATAGACGGACAGAGAGGGGGAGAGCGAGATAGATGGACAGAGTGGGGGAGAGAGAGAGAGAGACGGACAGAGAGGGGGAGAGCGAGATAGACGGACAGAGAGGCGGAGAGAGAGATAGACGGCCAGAGAGGGGAGAGAGACACAAATAACAGATGAGACAGACAGGGAGAGAGAGTGCTGACACTGCGCACCCAGGCCACACTGCTCACCTGCTGCCACCGTTGTGTCTCCAACCATGTGTCGGTATGTAGTGCAGTTCAACAGGTCCCACATCTGAGACAGACCCGTCATCTGAAACAGAGTCCAGATACATGAATGGCACAGTACATACAATTGCACACAACATCATCAACTGTCCGCCCCTGTGCACCCAGGCAGCTGCACCCTAGCCCCTCCCGCCGCTCAGCGTTGCGTGCCTGCCCCTGTGCACCCAGGCAGCTGAATCCCAGCCCCTCCTGCCGCCCAGCGGTGCATGCCCGCCCCTGCGCACCCAGGCATCACTGCCCACCTTCCGCCACAGGTGTGTAGAAAAGAGGGACAACCACATGCAGCTGCCAGCAACAAGCCCCTGGCCCGCCGACAGGCACCCTCTACATCATGCAGCCCTGCTCTGCAGGCTACCAAGTCTCACTGTTGATTCTGGGTCTTGATTTCGCCATGGCAGAGGACATTCCAGTGCACCCGGCATCATCGACGGCTGCACAATCGCTCAGCTTTAGAGGTGCCACTACCTCTGGGATCCAGGAGGCAACGCCACGTGGCAGTAGGCTCCGCTGTCCGCTGGCTCAGGAATACACTGCAGTCCAGCAGGGCACACAAAACATGAGCCGTCCGGACTGCTGGGCGGGGCATCATCGCAGGCTGCACACCCACTCATCACTTAAGGTGCCCCTACCCCCTATGCACCGAAAGTCATGGATCCTTGGTGGGGATGCCATCATGTCACCTCCGGGTCGGCGGAATGTGATGGCGCAGGCCCCTGGGCCCCATGCCTATATGCACAACACATGGCTACGCCCCGAGAGAGGTTGGAAATGGCATTAAGAACATGCGCCTAGCCCTTTTTATTGGCAGGGTCAGATGTCCTGCGACACGTGTGCTGGATGGGTGTGGTGTGGATGTAAACCAGCCGTGAGGGAGTGGCTGTGGCATGCTGACAACTAGACCTGTGGTCAGCAGATCACTACAGGGATGTCCTGGAACATGTAGCATTGTACCCCCCCTGTGTGCGTAAGCTTAGTGGGCTGGCATGGCATATGCCAGTCCTGCGTAAGTGTGTACACAATGATCCAGGGGCTCTGGGTGTTCTTCCGAACGGGGCTGGACAAGGAAGTAACAGTTCAGTTCAAAACTCTTTATTCCGAATATCAATTCATAAAAGACAATACATAGAAAAACACCAATATTTTGTAAAACCATAGTAGTGATCATCATCTAAAAGTTTACCTCATTTTAAAAAGATATTAAACAATTTGATAGACAGTTTAATAAAGACTTCTAGTTATGATAACAATCGACTTTATAAAATGTGTAAAAAAAAATAGGCATTAAGAGACATTGGGGTTTCTAGTTCGAATAATCCAGGCCCAGCCTAGATACTTGGCCACACCAACCGCCACCATCTCTGATGTGTTAGAGCGAAATATCCTCATGGCTTCTAAGAACCCTTTGATTTCAAGATTATTACATATGGGTTTAAGCCATTTCAGCCGCGGAACACGGTAGGCTGGGCATGCAAAGAAAAAATGACCCAAGCTTTCCGGGTGATTAGGGCACCAAGGACAGGTATGATTTGTATTCCCAGGCCATTTCCCGGCAAAGGAATTGACTGGGATTGATCTGACATGGAACTGGTGGTATAATTTCCGGTCGAGGGTTTTAGTGATCACATCCCAGTAAGATTCTAGAGAAGGGGTCAGTTTATGTACCAGAAAATGCCCAGTTAGGTTAGAAGAATCCGACTGGGCCACTGCTAGATGTTTTATTGTGGCCCAGTATAAATCCTTGAAGTCCTGTTTGGAGGGAAAAAGGGAATCCCCCGGGTTGGACCAGAGGTGGTTGAGACCCATCTCATCCAGCACAGATTTTACTTCCCTTAGCCAAGGGATTTGGGAAGCCCCCCACAATGACCTAACTTCATCCAATTCCTTGGCAAATAGGCTAAGCTCTGGAGTAGTCCAGAGCCGTCACCATAGGGCTACCAGACGGAAATGAGCCATGTCATTGAAGAGTTTGCAACCCAAATCTAACAACAGTGGTTTGGTGGGTGTAGATTGAGGAAGACCCACCAAATTACGCAAACATTTGTTTTGTGCCTTAACAAGGAGAGACAGATCTTTATACCACCACACATCAGCGCCATATATTATGGCTGTGTTGATTTTCGCTTCGTATATTTTTATCACCGGGGCAATACGTTTGGTCAGGGACTTTTTTTGCTCCTGTAATAAGCAGCCCGAGAGGCGGGCAAACTTAAGATATAGAGCCTCAATCTGGGGTTTCCAGCTAAAGCGGTAGTCCAGGGTCATACCCAAGAACATCATTGTATTCACTTGTTCAATCAGGGTACCATTCAAAGTAATAGAGGTTTTAACAGGGCTTTTATTACGAAAACCATAAATTTGGTTTTGTCTGTGTTGATCTGCAGATCATTAACCCTGCAAAACTCAGCGAACCTGCTGAGGGCTATTTGCAACCCCCTACGAGTTTTTGAGAGAAGCAGGGTGTCATCTGCAAAAATCAACATCCGGTATTTAAACCCGCCCAAAGATGGTGCATCAGTCGGGGTATCAGAAAATAATTTTACAACCTTATTGATAAACAAAAGGAATAAGGTGGGTGCCAACACGCATCCCTGTCGCACACCGCGTGTAACTGGGAAACTATCAGTCACCTGACCTTGTTTACCCCATCTCACTTTGGCGAAGTTTTCTTCATGGAGTCTAATCACTAAATCAAGAAGTTCAGGAGGCAGACCCATGGGTCTAAGGGATTTCCACATTTTTTCTCTTGGTACTAAATCGAAAGCCGATTTAAGGTCCACAAAAGCGGCATAGATCGCGCCACCACCCAGCTTGACAACCTTCAAAAACAACATGTTGAGTCTAAAGACCTGATCTAGGGTACTGGTGCCTACTCTAAACCCAGCTTGCATAGGGGACAAAATATTTTCTTGCTCCATCCACCCCTGGATTCCCACAAGTACCATCCTGGCAACTATTTTTTGGATAGAATCTATCAAGCTTATAGGGCGATAATTCCCCGGAACTGAGCGGTCTCCTTTTTTAAATACTGGTAGAATCTCCGCCCCTTTCCAGGAATTCGGAATCCTTGCCCCTGCAGCGATTGCATTCACAAGCATGGTTATGTAGGGAACCCAAATGCCAAAATTCATTTTAAAAAGATCAGAGGGTATTGCGTCCATCCCAGGCGCTCTACCTGAGTGGACTGTACCCAAAGCATACTTCGTATCAGAGATATTAAAAACAAGCGAACAATCAGGGTTAGAAGGCAAGACTACGTCCAACTCTTGATGAGAATCCTGATCCACATCCGGAGCTCTGAACTGCAATGAATAGAAAGCCACCCAGTCTTCCACTGAGACATGATTCACGGGGGGTTTGGAATCCTGGTTCGCACCCCACTTAACGATTTCCCAAAACTTAATTTGGTTTGATGTTAGGCATGCCGAAAGGAGCTCTGACCAATGTCGGTCCTCCCACTCCTTCTTCGCGGCCCATAGCGTTTTTTTATAGATAAGCCGGGCCGTTCTGATAACTGCAATGTCTCTAGATTTAATCGCTAAGATCAGTCTACTGTGTGCTACCCTACAACTTTTATTATACCATTTGGTCTGGACTTTATCCTTCCTTGGTATTATTGGGGTTGTTAACAGGGTTTTTAATTCCGCAAAGCACTGGTCGTGAAGATCGCTAATCTGGGAGATAGTCCCCTGGGAGGATGATGCAACTTCCATAGCAGCCAGTGTCTTTGCCACTTCTTCCTCTATACCTTTTATTATGGAGGGGTCTACAACTACCCTAGACCATTTTACTCTTTTCCTGTCATTACACAGTAAAACCTCTGACGTTGAGCAGGTGGTAATAGAAGGCCCATCTCCAACGCCTAAAAGCTTGAGGGTCAACGAAAGGGGTTTATGGTCGCTCTCTGGGCGTTCCACAACCTCCATATCAATAACCTTGGACCAGAGCTCAAGTTTAACAAGGAAGTAGTCGATACGACTCTTACAGACCCCGTTGTTAAAGGTCGGTTGGCCTGATTTATCGGAGGGCGTGCGTCCATTGGCAGCAAGCAGCCCCCACTCTAGACATAAACCCTGCCAGTGAAGTGCTGCCTCAGTGCCCTTGACGCCCCTTGTTATTGATAAGGGCGGGATGTCTAATGCCATATCTTCATCAGCCCCTAGATCCTCCCCCACACTGTTCAGAGGCTCAAATGAACAGTTCAAGTCATCAGCGATCAGAACAAAACTGTCACTGCCTATTCCCCTCAGCAGTGAGTCCAGATCGTCTATAACTGACTGTTTACGACCTCCAGGGCGTCCTCTAGCATATATATTTATGAGTACTAGGTCCTTATTATTGCCTCTACTACACTTAATACACAGGAGATCCGGATTATCTACCGAAATCTCCAATAGACTAAACCCCATGGACTGTCTTATCCATACCACTAACCCTCCTGAGGGTCTTCCCTTAGGGCCCTGTATAGCCGGCTTGAAAAAGTTTAGGTACCCCGCCCTATGAATCGGGGTAACTGCCCAACTTTCCTGTAGAATGACAATATCAAAGGAGTCAATGAAATCGACCCAATCTTCACTATCTATACGACCCCTTAGTCCTGCCATATTCCAGGAAACTATTTTAGCTGTCCCCACTTGGTTACAAGATGGGGCTACATCTAAGGTACACTTATCCTCTTCTAGTTCAGCATTCGCCCTCCAAAGGGGACTGGATCTCGGGGGAGGTGAATTAAGGTGTGATTCTGCATAGTCCTTGCTATTACCCTCCTCAGTGGCATTGTTTCGTGGGGAGATGGAGGGTTGACTACAACCTATAGTTCCCTACTAATAGAACTATCTGGACCATAAACATACCCCAGTCAATCCACACATTTCAACCCAGACAGTGGATCAAACCTGTTCGAGAGGCACAGGTAGAAGGGCGAGTTGGGGAACCTCTCTACGTTTCTCCCCACCGGTCTATGAGATGGAAAGTTTCTGGGAGGAGGCGGACATTACCTTTTAGGGTAGAAGTAAGACAAGCTTAAGGATTGCACATCCCCTGTTCTTCCGAATCTTGCCTCTCTGGGAATATAGTCAACCACCCATGGATCCCGGAAATTTATTAGAATGCAATCGCCTTCCAAGTCCTTTGGGCAATAACCCACCCAATCAACTCTACTGACTGTCAGAATCTTTGTGGAAGAGGAGGGTGGAAGGGGACGATTTTTATTAAGCCAAAAGGCTACTTTGTTCATTAGGTCTCCATGTGATTCCGATTGTCTGTCCCTTAAGGGTGCAAGACCTGTCAGGATGATAGTATAAGGTGTGGCATTGAATGGTAGATCTGCTGGGGGAGGCCCTCTTCTAGTAACTCTCTTCGGTGGTTGTGTACACCCTGCTGCAACACAAGTACTAGAATTTTGATGGGAAGTCGGTTTAGAACTGCCTACCCCTGAAGTAGAGGCCTGTGCAGAACTCACAGGCTTGGGGGCAGATAACAGTGGTAGCCCATGGGATTTAAAACTTGCCTTCTTAGGTATAACAGTTTGGGTAACCGGGGTGGAGGGTTTATTTAGTGCACTAGATGGCTTCGAAGTCCTAGCCTTAGGGACCGGTCTGCTGTCACTAACATTTGACAGTTCCCCAGTTGGGATAGGCTTGGTAATTGTATCAGAATGGCCTGAGGATTTAGGGTTAGAATGACCAGAACCACTAGAAGAGACCAAATGCTTAACCTGTTGGCTAACCAGTTTTTTAAGTAGACAAGAATTATCTTTAATGTTGGTCTCTAAATTGTCCATTTTTAAAATCATAAGTCTAGTTCTCTCTAATACCGGGAGTAAAAGTGTCTTAATTAGAATTTCCATTGTGCTAGCAGGTCGGCATTATTCCCATTCATATTTACTATGCTAGTAAGAGGGACCCCTGTAGAATTAGAAGCGGATGGACTAGCGGTTTTAGGTGCCTTTGAAACTCCACCTTTCTGCCGGCATTTGGTACGCTTCCTCTTACCAGGGCGACTCATCTCAAGAGTCTCCTCTTCAGAGGAGGAGTCTAGTAGTGAGGGTGTAGCAGTAGAACACTATATTCTACACCACTCACAGATGAATCTGTATCACCAATGTTATTGTCAGAAATACAATGCAGTAGAGGGGAACCTTCAGTGTCATTATGTATCTCAACAGGTACAAGAACCAAGTTAGGGGGAGGTGGTTGGTTAGGTGTAGGGCTTGGTACTGTAACAATGTGCCCCAAAGAAGAACGTTTCCCATTTATTAAATCTAAGGACAACCTTTTCTCAACGAAAGCTATTTCTTTTTCTAAAATACCCGTAGCTTTAGTTATGAAGGCATCTAATGGGCCTGATACCACCCCCTTTGAAGTCTGAAGTGCTACAGAACGATCTCTACCCAAACGTAGGGGCATGTTGAAGAGTAAGCAAGCTATACAACCAAGATACAGAAATTGCAAACACAGAGGACGCCCAACAACAACTATAACTGTATGGGTGACTAAGCCACTTAACCACCTAATAGTGTTATTCACCGGGACTTTGTTCAAAGGCCAATAGGGGTGGCCCAGCCCGGCCTCCTTCGGCCCCTGACGGCCACAGACGGTCCCGCCCTTGTCCCGGGCTTCTCCCGGGACGCTCCGGCGCCGCGGGATTACCACTTGACTTATATACGTGGACTGTAGGAGTGGAAGCTGGGCGTGGCTAGCAGGGAGAGCGGCCAGGTGACGGGAGGCACGGTTTGCCGGGGCTTCTGAAACCCGAAGTCCGATCCCGATTGCTCGCAGCCCTGCAGCACACAGTTTGCCCTCAACACAGTCCAAAGTTCCCTCGAGGCAGGAGCAGCGCAGCGGGTCCCGCGGAGCGGGTACCGCAAGTTGTGGTAGAAAAAACAGCTAGGAGAGCCCACAGCAACAACCAGCAAGGTCCGTAGAGTGTCCCACGGTATCCAGCAATGGCGAGGCTTTTCAAGGTGGAAGCTGGGCGTGGCTAGCAGGGAGAGCGGCCAGGTGACGGGAGGCATGGTTTGCCGGGGCTTCTGGAACCCGAAGTCCGGTCCCGATTGCTCGCAGCCCTGCAGCACACAGTTCGCCCTCAACACAGTCCAAAGTTCCCTCGAGGCAGGAGCAGCGCAGCGGGACCCGCGGAGCGGGTCCTGCAAGTTGTGGTTGAAAAAACGGCTAGGAGAGCCCACAGCAACAACCAGCAAGGTCCGTAGAGTGTCCCACGGTATCCAGCAATGGCGAGGCTTTTCAAGGTGGAAGCTGGGCGTGGCTAGCAGGGAGAGCGGCCAGGTGACGGGAGGCACGGTTTGCGGGGGCTTCTGGAACCCGAAGTCCGGTCCCGATTGCTCGCAGCCCTGCAGCACACAGTTCGCCCTCAACACAGTCCAAAGTTCCCTCGAGGCAGGAGCAGCGCAGCGGGACCCGCGGAGCGGGTACCGCATGTTGTGGTAGAAAAAACGGCTAGGAGAGCCCACAGCAACAACCAGCAAGGTCCGTAGAGTGTCCCACGGTATCCAGCAATGGCGAGGCTTTTCAAGGTGGAAGCTGGGCGTGGCTAGCAGGGAGAGCGGCCAGGTGATGGAAGGCACGGTTTGCCGGGGCTTCTGGAACCCGAAGTCCGGTCCCGATTGCTCGCAGCCCTGCAGCACACAGTTCGCCCTCAACAAAGTCCAAAGTTCCTTCGAGGCAGGAGCAGCGCAGCGGGACCCGCGGAGCGGGTACCGCAAGTTGTGGTAGAAAAAACAGCTAGGAGAGCCCACAGCAACAACTAGCAAGGTCCGTAGAGTGTCCCACGGTATCCAGCAATGGCAAGGCTTTTCAAGGTGGAAGCTGGGCGTGGCTAGCAGGGAGAGCGGCCAGGTGACGGGAGGCACGGTTTGCCGGGGTTTCTGGAACCCGAAGTCCGGTCCCGATTGCTCGCAGCCCTGCAGCACACAGTTCGCCCTCAACACAGTCCAAAGTTCCCTCGAGGCAGGAGCAGCGCAGCAGGACCCGCGGAGCGGGTACCGCAAGTTCTGGTAGAAAAAACGGCTAGGAGAGCCCACAGCAACAACCAGCAAGGTCCGTAGAGTGTCCCACGGTATCCAGCAATGGCGAGGCTTTTCAAGGTGGAAGCTGGTCGTGGCTAGCAGGGAGAGCGGCCAGGTGACGGGAGGCATGGTTTGCCGGGGCTTCTGGAACCCGAAGTCCGGTCCCGATTGCTCGCAGCCCTGCAGCACACAGTTCGCCCTCAACACAGTCCAAAGTTCCCTCGAGGCAGGAGCAGCGCAGCGGGACCCGCGGAGCGGGTCCTGCAAGTTGTGGTTGAAAAAACAGCTAGGAGAGCCCACAGCAACAACCAGCAAGGTCCGTAGAGTGTCCCACGGTATCCAGCAATGGCGAGGCTTTTCAAGGTGGAAGCTGGGCGTGGCTAGCAGGGAGAGCGGCCAGGTGACGGGAGGCACGGTTTGCGGGGGCTTCTGGAACCCGAAGTCCGGTCCCGATTGCTCGCAGCCCTGCAGCACACAGTTCGCCCTCAACACAGTCCAAAGTTCCCTCGAGGCAGGAGCAGCGCAGCGGGACCCGCGGAGCGGGTACCGCATGTTGTGGTAGAAAAAACGGCTAGGAGAGCCCACAGCAACAACCAGCAAGGTCCGTAGAGTGTCCCACGGTATCCAGCAATGGCGAGGCTTTTCAAGGTCGAAGCTGGGCGTGGCTAGCAGGGAGAGCGGCCAGGTGATGGAAGGCACGGTTTGCCGGGGCTTCTGGAACCCGAAGTCCGGTCCCGATTGCTCGCAGCCCTGCAGCACACAGTTCGCCCTCAACAAAGTCCAAAGTTCCTTCGAGGCAGGAGCAGCGCAGCGGGACCCGCGGAGCGGGTACCGCAAGTTGTGGTAGAAAAAACGGCTAGGAGAGCCCACAGCAACAACTAGCAAGGTCCGTAGAGTGTCCCACGGTATCCAGCAATGGCAAGGCTTTTCAAGGTGGAAGCTGGGCGTGGCTAGCAGGGAGAGCGGCCAGGTGACGGGAGGCACGGTTTGCCGGGGTTTCTGGAACCCGAAGTCCGGTCCCAATTGCTCGCAGCCCTGCAGCACACAGTTCGCCCTCAACACAGTCCAAAGTTCCCTCGAGGCAGGAGCAGCGCAGCAGGACCCGCGGAGCGGGTACCGCAAGTTGTGGTAGAAAAAACGGCTAGGAGAGCCCACAGCAACAACCAGCAAGGTCCGTAGAGTGTCCCACGGTATCCAGCAATGGCGAGGCTTTTCAAGGTGGAAGCTGGGCGTGGCTAGCAGGGAGAGCGGCCAGGTGACGGGAGGCACGGTTTGCCGGGGCTTCTGGAACCCGAAGTCCGGTCCCGATTGCTCGCAGCCCTGCAGCACACAGTTCGCCCTCAACACAGTCCAAAGTTCCCTCGAGGCAGGAGCAGCGCAGCGGGACCCGCGGAGCGGGTACCGCATGTTGTGGTAGAAAAAACGGCTAGGAGAGCCCACAGCAACAACCAGCAAGGTCCGTAAAGTGTAGGAATTAACAAATGCGCGTGTCACTGTGGTTGTGTCGGTGCCACCCGGACAACATTCGACAATGTGTCACCCTGTGACACAAGTCGAACGACATGAGCCACATGGACGTAAGAGGGATTCACTGACCCTACATTCATCCATACTACCACACTTGTAAGACCATAGACACTACACATCTGTGTGATTAGGAATGTTTAATGCACATTCAGTGGAGTGTTGCATCTGGAGCAGTACAGCCATGCAAACCCCACTTCACAATGTTGGCCCATGGTGCGCCAGCCAGAGTCCTTCAGGGAATGACGAGTCCAAAGGAAGAGTAAGTGTTCAGTCCGAAGTCTGAGTGCTGTGTTATTGGCAAACACACAGTGTATGGCCGTCCATGTTGAGGTCCAAGGTGAGTGTGGCAGGGTATATCGGGGGACAGTGGAAGGTCATGATGCAGAGGGCAGAACCAAGCAGAAACCAGCCATATGGCGGAGATGAACGCTACTGCATCCTTCTTATCACGAAGGCGGTTTCCTCCACATCTTCGTCCTCTGCTGTTCCATGTGCCTCAAGTGTGGGTGGTGCTGGCCTTTCTCCAGTGTGGCAGTGACACCTCAGGGACCGAAGGTGAAATGTCTGCTGCACTGTGTGGCACTGACACTTCAGGGGGCGGAGATGTGGATGTAGTGGTAGCAGCAGCATGCATCAGTGCAAGCCTTGTGGCAGCAATGCCATGAGGATTGTTTTGAGGTCATTGAGGAACCCAGCTACCACTCGCTGGTGTGCAGCTGCTCTTTCTGCATAGGCCCGCTCTATGGTCTCCATTAACCTCCGCATGTGTCCCAACTCCTGGGAGCCACTCCTAGAGCCACTCTGACTCGACAGATGTTCTAGTCTCTGAGTCAGGGCTCCAGCAATTTCAGCCATGGTCCATTGGAGAGCATGGAGCAGACTGTTGGTGTCTATTAGGGACTGTGAGTGGTCCCTGATGGGTCTTAGACACCCACGTATGGCATCTAGTTTGTCTGCCATGCGATCGAAGCCCACCCACACCTGTTCAGCCAGCTGCTCCTGGCATCCCAACACATGGCGTTGGAAAGCCATGTGTTCTTCGTGGGGGTCCTCAGAGGCAGCTGTGGTGGTGGGGGCTCCCTGCTGTGTGGTCTGTGCAGGGGGTGGGGTGTCCTCGTTGAAGATGGCCTGCCCTGCTCCTGGAGGGAGGTGGCTGCGGAGCTGTCAATGAACTCTTGGAGGGCATCGCAGTCGAAGCTGTGGTGGTCCTCTTCATCATCAGAGAATAGAGGATCGGGCTGCTCTGCAGGAGGTGTTGATTGTCCCTCTGCAATATGAAGGGGAGATGCAGTTTAACAATGTGTTCACATGTATGTTGTCGCATTGTACATGTTTAATTACAGGCTGCTGACTGTGGGCATCATGGCTGTTTGGGAGGAGCTGCCTATTTGATGGGGGACAGTGGACAGTTCGACAACAGATGCCATATTGGTGTCAGTGCTCTCCATGTTATGTGTGTGTGCTGCATTTTGGGAGAGTCGTCCCTGGAGCTCTGATTGTGCTGCCCCTTATCCCTTTCATGCAGTGTACCTTTGCCTTTTGTGCTTATACAGTGCTGAGATGTTGCATACTTGGGTACATTAGTCTCTTTGTGGGAGTTGGGGGCAGGGGCATAGTTTGTCCGCAGATGTGCTCAGCTCAATTGTGCATGTGTGCCATTGTGCCCTACTCCCCCGTCCCCCCAGTCCATGGTCATTACTCACTCTTCTGCTGTTGTGTCCGGTCATGTTGAGCAGTGTCCGGTCCCCCATCTCCAGTCCCCACTGATGAATGTGGACACCATTTTCTCCATCTTGTCCAGCTCCTCCTGTGGCGCAGGACTCTTACCTCCAGTCTGCATTGCTGCCTTCCGGTTGTTAGCGAGTTTCAGCTTGGGTTTGCCCTTGACATCATTCCAGTGCCTCTTGACCTCTTCCATTGTCCTCTTCAGCACTCCCACTGCATTCACTTTGTCCATGGTGGACTGCCATAGTCCATTTTTGGTAGCCAATGACACAGTGGAGGTGACGAACAGTTGTTTATGGTGTTCGGCCACCTCTTTTATCAGGATCCTGTTTTCCTATGGACTGAACCGCTTCTTCCTATTCTTCTCCTTGGGCTTCCCTGACCCCGAGGTCCCAGGCAGGTCCCAGGCAGGTCCTCCATGGGGCTTGTGGGGTTCTGGTTCTCCTCTGTACTTGCTCCGGCAATATCCGTTGTGCTTTGTTGTTGTTTTGCATTTGTTTGTCAGTTTATATTCTACTTTTATGGATATTTTTCCTGCCTGACATGTGTGAATTGCAGGCCTGGAAGTGGTTTTCGATGATTTTTGTATCATCAAAGCTTTTTTTGTGTTCGCGTTTTGCATTTTTGTGGCATGGCGATGATTCTAACGCGGTCAGTTGACGCGTTATCTGGAAACTGACGCATTGGGGCGCAGTGTTTAGAATGCTTCGTTAACACGGCGTAATTTTCCCGCAGTAGACTGCAATGTTGGAAGTTGTGTTAAGTTACTTTTGCAATGGTTATCACACGTTCTTGAGAATATGCCCCTCAATATATTCCGGCCTGGAATTCAGAAAAGCATTCCTGGAAGGTGGAAATGGTTTTACCACTGCAGATATCTCTGCTACCAGTGCAAAGAAATCGCCAATAATAAATCGTACTCAAAACTTTGCCAAGTCACCAGTTGCACACTCTCTTTCTTGTGCCAAATTTTTTAACCAAGTTGTTGTATTTATAACATTACCAATTTCCAATTCATGCTTCTTTCTAAACAAAAATACACTCAGGATAGTAATTCATATTAATCTTTCATTGGGTATTATATTCTGTTGGCTGACATCCCCCTTTTCTAACATTAAAGGTTCTAATAATTTTACTTTTTCCCAAACATTCTCTATCAAACTGTTGCACTTGAACATATGTTTTTAATTTCTCCCCAAGATAACTAGCCTAGGCATCGACAATTTTATATAGTTTATCATAAAATTGCATTCTGTGATTATTTCAGAAACATTTACGTTCTTATTCATAATAATCTTCAAAGAAGGGACCAAGAAACTGAACAGTATTAAACTCTTTCTTATTTAACCTTTCCCATTTTCTTTGTCCTGTCTTGTATATGCTGTGGAGCCTACCATTTAAATAAATGTGTTGCCAGCAATCATCCAATTCTTTTCAATTTCCTCTCAGTTAGTTCATAATCAGTTTCTACTTTTCGATGGCACATTCCCTGACAAGCACAAGTGATCATTGTATGGTCTCGAGTCAAATGTTTTAACCAGACAACCAAATTCTGTAACTTGGTTATCTACTCCACTGTCCAAATTAAATAAACCAAATTGAACTGTGGCCTATCACCTATGGTCCAGCTTCAGATAGCCCTACAAACCTGAACAGAAGCTCACATTCAATGAACTGGTCCAAAGTTTTGTTACCTTATGCTGTTTTCAGGGTATTTTATTGTGCTCGTTTAGCATATAAGCACCATCTCAATTTCAGCACGGACTAATTCTGATTGTTCTTCAATGGTTACATAATCAGGTCTTGATGACCTTGCAAAAGAATAATCGGTCCCATGCAGACCGAATAAAGAAGAAAAAGTATTTGCACAATATAGCCATTTGCAATCAAATACTCCTTTCAGGTTTATAGCTGGGGTTACTGTAGGAGTTCCTTTGAAGAAGACATATGGACTCTGGTGAAGTGGACTTAGAAGACTATGTGACCTTTACATAGTGCCTTAACCCGACTGCCTTTGGAAACAGTGATAGTGGAATAAAAGTAGGAGTGACACTTAGCTCTAACAATTAGACTAGGTGCAACAGTTATAAAATGCTGATGGCAAACGTCGTTCAAGCCTAACTTTTTATGATACAGCAAGACCTCTCACCTCCTGGTCAGGGACTCTGCTCTCTGCCCCTGCAGCTCCGCTGTTGTGCTGCTGCCCCCTAAACCTCTCTGTGAAGGTTGGTGTTTGAGGCCCTCCTACACCACAATCTTCTGCCTGTGCCTCATCCCTGGTGGTCCAGTGGGTGAGCCCTGCTCTTCTGCTGGTCTGCTGTTGTTTTTATTTGTGTTTGTGCCTGTTTTCTGTCTTTCATCTGTCTTTTTGATATTGTGTCTTTGCATTTGTTATTTTCTGTCTTTTTGTTTATTTTTGCCTGTTTGTGCCCTCCGTGCCCATTTCCTTTCCCGCTGATGCTGCTGGTGCTGCCCCTCACCCCTGCCGGTTCCCACCTCCCAGCTGCACTTCCCTGCCCCCTTCCCTATTTAATGGCGGCTGCTGCGCAGCAGAGTCGCGCAGCGAGCATGCTGCTGGCACGCTGAAGGTGCACCAAAGGCAAGCCCGCCTGTGCCCGGCCGCAACCAGCGCCAGGGACCCTGGCTCTCCAACCACCCACTGCTATGACTCAGCTGATCTCCACGCACTCAACCCCGGAAGGAACCACACCTACCAGCTATCTTTGCAAAACACCACCCACGGCCAGTTCACCTGCCAACACTGCCGACAATCCTTCACCATCCTCCACACTGCCATGGCCGCCGCACTCTCACTGGATGCCAGCACCCCCAAAGCCCTGAGATGCATCCTCCTTAATGTGCGCTCCCTGCACAGACATGCTGTTGAGATCTGGGAGCTCCTTGACACCCTCTTTCCAGATGTTGTCTTCTTCATGGAAACCTGGACCAACCTCACTTGCACCCCTGACATTGCCATCGCCGTCCCTGATGGATACAAGATCTAGAGGATGGACTGCCTCAACCGCCCAGGAGCAGAATTCGCCATCGCATACAAGAGCTCTTTCCGACTCTCCACCTCAAGTTCGAGCGACTCCTCATCCAACACTGAACACCTCCATTTCCAGATCCAGACCAGCCCCAGAACGATCCTACATGGCACCCTCGCCTACAGACCCCCCAAACCTCGTTCACCAGTACCATCGCCGAACTTATTGCGCCCCACGCCGTTACCTCCATGGACTACATATTCATTGGACACCATAACTTCCACCTCAACAACCTCAGCAACCACAACACCTCCACCCTCCTGCACAACCTCGCCAACATCAGACTGAAACAGCTTGTCACCACCCCCATCCACAAGGCAGGACACACCCTCGACCCCAACTTCACAGGCGGTAGCAACATCCACTTCAGTCACACCCCGCAACCCCCCACGACAGACCACCATTGCGTTCACTTCTCTTTCGACAAAGCCACTGCCCCCAAAACTACACAACATCCTTTGCAAAGGAACTGGAGCAAAGCCACTGAGGAGCACCTCAACTCCATCCTCATCCATAATCCCCAACCCACTTCAACCAACTCCACACTCCACAGTCCAAAACCTTCCCAAATGGATCACCAACTGCGCCGACAAGCTTGCCCCTCCACAACCCCAACAGGCAGCAGCCCAGTAAGGCCGCCTGGTTCACTGCCGACCTCCAAGAATCCAGACACACCTGCAGAGGTCTCAGGAAGCTATGGAGAGACAGCAAAACCTGAGAAGACCGTACCACCTAAAAGAACACCATAATGGAATACCACCAACTCCTCAGAACCCACCAAAGGGACCTTTCTTCCGAAACAAAATTCACCCCAACGCCAGCAACTCCAAGGAACTCTTCAGCATAATTCAAGATTTTACCAAGTCCCCCAGCAATGCCGCAGATGTCACTCCCTCCCAGGACCTCTGCAACAAACTCGGCTCCTACTTCCACTTGAAGATAAGATCCCTCTTCATCAACTTCAATGAACAGACTCTGTACACCGAACCCCTTCCTCCCCCCAGCAATGAGAGACAGCCTACCATATCCTCCTGGACGCCAGTCACCACCGAAGATACCACACCAACCATGAAAGGCATTCGCTCAGGTGCCTCCACGGCCTTTTGCCCTCCCACATCTTCTTCAGAGACGCCGCTCCCACAGCACCTGAGCTACAATGCACCATCAATGCCACCTTCGAAGCAGGCACATTCCTGATGACTGGAAATGCGCAGAAGCCAAGCCCCTCCTCCAGAAGTCCTCAGCAGATCTGACGGACTATGGAAATGCCCTCTATAACAGAATCAACAAACCCCTTCTCCACAAGCACCAGACAATACAGAACAACGCAGCCAGACTCGTCCTCGCATCCCTCGACAGGAACATATCACCCAATACCTGTGACACCTCAACTGGCTTCCTGTCGAGAAGAGAGTAACCTTCAAGATACTCATCCACACCAACAAATGCTTCCACAACACAGGAGCCCAATATCTCAACAAAAGAATTTCCTTCCTCGTACTCAAGAGAAACCTCTGATCCACTGACCTTGCCCTCGCTGAAACCCTGCGCATCTGCAGAGCATGAACGGGTGGAAGAGCATTCTCATACATCGCAGCAAAGTCCTGGAACGAGCTCCCTATCAACATCAGGCACACCCCCACTCTGCACACCTCCATGAAGAGCCTCAAGACCTGGCTCTTCGACTGACCCAGAGTAAAAATATGAGATTCTGGGGCCAATTAAAAACTGGAGAATCGATGAAACCACTGTAAGAAATTTTCCCCTCAACTTTAACCAATGTTAATGGCACTTTTTAACGAGTTTGATAGAAACTGTGGGGTAGCAAATGCAATGGCAGAGGCAAGCACCTCCCTAATGGCCAACCCTGCCAAGGAACTTACAGTGGGCCTATAATACCTTTCAATATTCTTGTTAAACTTGATGTTTAAATACTTTAAGTACTCAGTAATTCGGTAGGCAGGCTGATGCCAAGACTGATTCAGTCAGACCAAGCAGGTTTTATATTGAATCACATGGCTAGCGGCAATACCAAATGGACACTAAACACTATAGTGTAGGCATATTTCCAAGTGAAACCTTTAATGTTTGTTATTCTGGAATGTATGACGATGTCATGGGCTGGCAGAGGTGTTTTTATTTAGAATGAAATGGTGGTTAATCTGATGAATGCACTGATGGCTGTACCAGGGAGCACTTGGAATACATCTATTTAAATACCACTCATATATCCTGAGAATTTGTTCTGGGAAGAGATGTGAAGAACATCACACATATAATATGCAAGGCAGTGAGCAAGTCAAAGAGGCAGTTTGTCTCTTGCTTATTGTAGAGAATATTATTTTTGATAAAATCGATGACAATGTTTATAGTGATCCATTCGTACATAAGAAGGAAATCGGATCACTATAAACAAATTTGCCAGTCATGAACTCTCCATCAATTCGAACTCACAAATACGTGGTGAGACAGGTTCTGAGACCAGAACCTGAGATTACTGATTGATATCATACGTGGGGTGGCAGATAGCTGGCAGAGAAACATGCTAACTGGAAACTCAGGTCCACCACAATGGTATTGATAGATTGGCCCCAATAAAACACACAAGGCCCGCACACTATAAAGTCAGATGCCACGTGAAGTTAGAAACACAAAGCCAATCGGGACACTGCACACACAGTACATGCAGTGATCACACACCCCTTATGCCGGACATCTGGACAGGTTACCCACTCTTCCACATTGTGTGCACATAAGGTTGAGGCCCACCTGCAGTTGGTATTAGGGCCTTATTTATTACTCCACAGACAAGGCCTGCATTCTTTCATCAAAAAAGGTTCTATGGAAGTACTTTATGATACCCAGAGATATGTGTAAAACCCTATTCAGATTGATTGTACATTGAGACAGTCCTCAGACCCGCTTCATTAACTGTGTTCCCATCTGAAGTGTTTAATTAAACCAACTGCTTCTGTTTCGCCTAACTCCACTCGTCTTTTGTTTTTTCAAGGTAAATTCATATTCAAGCAGCAAGAAAGAGTTTGATATGGTCACCTATGAGATTATGTAAGATGTCTCGGGTAAACTAAGTTTCAAAAACAGATTTCAGTGGTGAATAGCTGAATTATGTAACAGCTCCTGAGCAAGGATTAGACGAGGGCAGCAGTTTCACTTATTCACATTTTTGGTGTCCCCCCCAGGGCTGCCCCCTATCCTGCTTGGTTTTTTATTTCTTTTTAAACTCCTTATACAAAACATATCAAAGAACGACCATGGATACAGGGGATAACCTTTCACCTATGTACCTTCAAATTGAAGGTAACAGAACACTTACAATATCTCCCAAAACCACTACCAAATTCTCCTTACAAATCCTAGTACCTATTTTGGAAGAATATGAAGCTATAGCTGGCCTCCAGATCAGCATAACCTGTGGATTTGTAAAGTGCACGTTCACCTGGAGGGATCCGGGTGCTGAATAACAGATGTTTATTGTTACCTAACTCAATAGTACCCATTTTATCGACCTCTGATGGATGAAAGGCTGAGTGGACCCACTGGGATTTGAACATGTGACCATGAGGTCAAACACAGGCCCCTGCAGTGGACTCATTAGTCCACTGAACCATCAGACCCGTCTTGAGCATAAACACGTTGGAAGGTTTCATCTTGGTGGGAGGTCAAGAGCTGGAAATGGGACTTCAACATTTATTAATGTTCTGCTGGCCAACGGATGGCATTAAGAATCTAGGCATACTCACCCCCATAATAAGCCTGATCAAATTGAAATTTTGAATCACTCCTAAGAGAGGCCAAAATGGCACTAACTTCATGGAGGAACTGGATGTTGTCTTGGGCGGGAAGGATAGCAGCAATCAAATCAAACATTCTCTGAAGAATCATGTATGTTTTTCAAGCCTTGTCCTTACCACTTAAGAAAAAAGAGCTAAACTTCCAGGTCATTTTCAATGCCTGGACAAACTTGGCCAGAAACTGTGATAATCACCTGAAAGCGAATGGACATGGAGTGCTGCACATACACTGCTAAATGAAAATGTAGTCAATAGACAAATGGGAGAGATTTCATGTGTCCCTAACAGACCAACGTAGATGCTATCTACATGTATCACTGATAACCAGATACACACTGCAAGTTTTGGATTCTCTATCGTAAATAGGACTTACCACATTTTGCATCCCAACTAGCATTGATGATCGCAACCTAGAATTTTCCCCTGGAGTAGAAACTCAAGACATCCAAATTTAGAGGCTGAGAGGGTTCCTTTAGGCAATTTGACCTCTTTCAGAAAGTCATGATTAAATATTTGAGGATATTAACATGGATCATAGAATTCCACAATTGGAATGTTTTCATTACTTTCAAACTTAGACAATAGGTTACCCAACAGAAGATTAAAGAAGGAGCTATCAGAGACAACTTGTTTCAAAAATGTCCTGCAAAATTTGACAACAATCAAATATCTAGGGGCTCATTTACAAGCTCTGTTCCCCACCAGAATGTGGCACACAGAGCTTAGCCATATCTGTAAGGCCACGTAAAGTCACTTTCCATGGCTTTTCATTGCCTTGTAATATGGAGTGAAGCAACGCAGTCCAATTGGCTGCGTTACCTCACATTACTCTCGGAAGGCGTGCCATGGGCATTATGTTGGGTGTTCCCACGTAACACCCATGACATTTGACACATTCCAGGATTTACAACAAGTTGTAAACCTGGGAATTCCTCAAAACCCTAAACCTGCACAGGGAAGGCGCAACGAGGAAAAATATCATGATTTTTCCTCAGTATTTTCCTCTTTCTATGTGTTCTACAGAATTCAGCAAGAATGCAGCACACATAGAAAGAGGAAATCACCTCCGTTGATTCTTTTTGTGCAGGAAGGTGTCTCTACCTGCACAAAAACAATCATCCCATGGTGCAAGGGTGCCTGTGTTGACGCATATGATAGATGTGGCACATTCCTGCCCGTTTCTTTTGCTAATGGGCAGCGCAGCAGGAAGGCTTGCGGTAACAACCTACCACAAAATATTGCAAATGACGCCCTTAATCGTCTGAAAATCCTTGATCCTCAACATACCACAAAACCCACCCATATTCACTTATCAGAAGAAATGAGGAATAGATATAAATATAATTCTAGACTCAAAACAATGAATTTTTTCTTAGAGCTAATAACATTGCTCCCAATTCCTAAGGAATGGAAGCAATATATAAGATAATATATAGTTGACATTATATGGCTGTGAGGATCCAAGAACAATACTATTAATGATATGGTTATGCCCATATGATTGTGATTTTGTGAAGAGCTACTGGCACCTATATCACATATTTATCCCAAAACAACTACTTAAGAAACAAGTGCTATAGAGGTAAGATGTTTTTTCATGTATTATTATCTGCAATGCAGACAATACTGGCACCGTGGGGCAGGCAGCGTTCCCCAAAATGGCTCATGGCCCAGGGGTGTGAAAGCACCCTCCTTTAAGGCCCCTTCCACATTGTAATTCGGTATGGGTTGCTAAACCAATTTTACAAGCCGGCACACCTTTCTCGCATCTAACATGGGTTTTGTACCGAAGAAACAGCTGTTTTGCGGTCACAAATGCTGTGATCTCGCGAACTGCAGAGTTTGCGATCTCAAAATTGCTTTCAACATTTGGCACCAGATTCTGCCAAAAACTGGAGTTTCTCCTGATCGACATCAATACAATATTTCGGAAAGCAGTTCTTTTTATTTATTTTGCACTAGTAAAAAATGCTAAAAAGCACAGCCATTTATAGATAGAAACACAATTTATAGCATTTAATTCCAAGAAAATTAAAGATACGCTTCAACAGCGAGAAGTGTATCTAATGTATCTAATCCCTTCATAAAGCACATTATTAAAATGGCGTAATGAATCAATTCGTTGAGAGTCTGGGGATATGGTGTTCTGCTAGACACTGCCTTGGTTCCCCCAATGGGACCGAAAGGATGATGGATGAAGGATAGGCGGCACCGTGTCAGCATGCTGCCAGAGGATGACAGTGACACATGGGCTGAGGGAGCAGAGTTTAGGAGCCTCAAGCCCATGATGCCAGGGTGTGAGGCTGCGGCAATCCACATGCTACCTCCTGGGACGGATTTTTACACTTCCTTGACTGCTTGTTAATTTTCAGAAAGGCAACACACAAAGCGCGCTCTCCTAGCATCATGCAGAGGGGCCGAGAAATGCAATGGTGACATAATGGGTTTGAAGCTGAAACCTGCTGATGTCTGGATGCCAATAGACCCCAGGGCTTCAGCTGCTGCTCATATAGGTATGTTTTTTGAAAAGGGAGGGCTCAATACTGATAGGCACTTCTTCCAATATTAATTGAAGCTCTTTTATAAGCAGCAGGATAAACACATCCATCTTTGTCCCAACAGTACTGCATTTTCGAGCATTTCTGGAGCTGTAAATACCAAATTTGTAAAAAATGTTTTTCATTTTGTGTTTGCTTGTTTCCCATATGTCATATTCAACCATGTGTAACATGCACATTATAAATGCCTGAAGGATGTTTCATAAGTACATTCATCTACTGCTTTCAGCATTTTCCCGAAAAGTGTTTGTTCACCCTGACATTGATGTGACTGGCATCTGTGTAAGGATCTGTGGAAGGATTGAAGTTTCCACTCACGGGAATGTGATGGTATGTCTGTTTTCCCATTAACTGAACATTTTCAAAAGAATATGCTCTTAAATAACAAATCCACCTACATATAATCCACCCATTCCTACCTATATACATACATTAAATATGAGCACTCAAATGTCTTACCCAACTGGACTTGTAAGTTATAATTTCAGTAGCACAAAAATGGAGTATTTAATAATTTGTTCTAGGTGATGGGCTTCAGATGTTAGAATGCAATTTTTGCTGTTTCACTTTTACGGGCTGATCACCATGAGCCTTTTGGTCTCAGATTGTAAAACGAGTCCTATTATTTCCGGATTATACGAAGTTGAACGCCTCAGTATAGTAGCCAGTGTGTCATGGGTACTAGAGCATAGAAGGAAGAGGGCCCACTGGCTTCTGTTTGAACTGTGAAATACAGCAAGGGTTTAGCGGCCCCTTAAGTCTCTTGTCTCTGGTGCCACTGTACCTGCTGCGCCAAAGGAAGCTCGGCTCTGGATCACCTATATCCCAAAATCAATGTCTTCTGCCTGTAAATGTGCAATTGATAGTCAGATTGGATGGTCCATACCAATAACACTTGGCCTTGTCTTACTTGAATCATTAGCTTGGAAGTGATTTCCAGAGCCAGAACAGGTCTTGCTGTTTCTCTGATGCGTCCATATTCGGGTGTGGACACCATTCAAGCCAGTTAGAGTGCCCAGTAATTTGAGTGCCCGATTTACAAGAATAGTACAGCATTTTGGAACTCCACTCAGAGATTTCATCAGCATGGTAACTCCAGTTCACACATGGTATTCCCTAAAACATGTACTCCCCATTATTTCACCCTCCGAGAAGTACCAAGACCCTAGTAAAATTAATTATTGGGGAAAGGGATAATTGGGATTAATCCACACCACTCATAATGAGGTCGTGAGTAGAGTGATCATTTTCTCATAAGGATTTGCTCATAATTTTGCAGTGTTTCAGGAGCTCTGTCAGTAGTTCAGCTCCCTAATAGTGGATTGTTTCCAGTTCTTTAGGCCTCATTCCAGTTCTTACAATACCACCTATCCAGGAGTAAGTTTTGCACAAACAGAAAGTGCATTGGAGCAAGCGCCCTTTACAGGCTCCGCAGGGTGAAGGCAAGATGTATCTGGAAAGAGAAGGAAGATCGCAAACATGGTCTCTCTCTCTCTCTCTCTCTCTCTTTCTCTCTCTCCCATCCCTCTATCTTAGTTCATTGTTCCTCTGCTCCTGCAGTCGAGTTTGGCTTCAAAATTGTCTTAATTACTCAACCTGGCGTAATTTCGGTAAGAGTAATGCATAGTTAGTCCCAAAAATGCATGTCAGGAAGAAGGTATGCAGCACTGACTGTTATACCAAAAGCCGCACTTGCCAATACCTAGTCCTGAACTATAGTTCTGCAGTAAGTTTCAGTTATTTCATGATTATTTAATTAATTCATGATTATTTCATTAATTCAAGATTAATGCAATACCACAACTGCAACTGATTGTTCACTGCATCCACTCCCACAAGAACCTTCACTCAGTTCTGACAGCATGAGATATAAGTAAATTCTTGTGGGCTTCATTTTCCAGCTATCCAAATGCCAGAGAGAGATATTGATGAAGTGGAACACTGTAAACGGGTACCTAACTGCAAAAAAACTCAATTAAAAAGAACCTGTAATTTGCTGTGACAGAAACTTAATTCCTCCTACAGATTTCGTTGGTCAAAACGTGTGCACATCCCTTTCTGGTACATTGGCCTGTTACCTCAAGGCTCATTCCACCTTTTCTGGCAGAGGAGTTAACCTGCTAACAACTTTGGGTCACATTTATGACCCTGGAACACAACCCAGTGCAACACCCAAAGTTGCTTTGCTGTGTTGCGTGACAGGGAGAGGAGGAACACACCATATCTACAGAGATATGACACTCCTCCCCTCTCCCTAGTGCTGGCGCGCAATCAGGCTGCTGAGCGACATTCACACACCTTTGCATTATAGTGCAAGAGTGTCTGTGTGAGTCTAGCATATGTTTTGTACTGGAAGGGTAGTCTTCCAGTACAAAATACTATGCCTAGATCAAAACTATAGCCTTTCCCTACGTTGTATGTGTGCTGTAACGTGCAGTAAGCATGCAAACTCGAAAAAGAAAGTAGAAACAAAAGTGTATCTCCTTTTAACACCTGCTTCAAAGCTCCATTATTTTTTGGAGCAAAACTCGTTCTTCTATAGTTAGTAGATAGGGTTTTGTGTTATAAAGCATGGGATTGGAGCAAGGGAACACCCTGTATCACCCATGTGATGCCCCTCTGATGCAGAGTAATACAAAGCTGCTCTTTGTGCTGCGTTGCGTTACTTTAAGGCAACTTTTCAGCACAAAACAACTTTTGGCCTGGGAAGTAAATCCAACTAAATATGTTTTGAGGTCGTTTGCATCACTTTTGTGATGGAGACCAGTCGCAAAAGATTTGTAAATCCATCCCTTCCTACCTTTCTTGACCTTTAGAATTGTCTAAGTCTGGCGGACACAGCACTCTACATCAGCCTGAGATATTTGCTTTTACCTAAAGCTCACAAGGTGGTATTGTCTAATTAATGCAGGACTGATTTTTAAACTGTATTAAAAAAATAGCCTTACACTTTTTCCAAATCTCAAACACTGAACAAATTAATCCACCCAAGGTGCATTCAGTTTGCACTCAGTTTGCAATGTTGGTAGCTTCCTTCAAAACTACACTTGGAGTTAATTTCTAATTTCTAATTTAAAATATTTGTAGAGCGCAGCGTTCACCGTACGGTTTCTTGGCGCTATAGTGGTAAACCCAGCAACTGAGGACGAAGTGATCCAGGTGAAAAACAGGATGGACAGATTACAAGGGGAAAGCCTGTTGAAACAGGAACGTTTTTAAGTCTTTACGGAAGGATGTATATTGTGTGGACGAACGTAGGTGGTCCGGGAGGGAGTTCCAAAAGGTGGGAGCCAGAGTTGAAAAATTGGCTCCACCCCACTTTTTACGTTTAAAACGCGGAGTTTGCAGGAGGGATTTAGAGGAAGAAGGAAGCTCTCTGGTAGGGACATAATCGTGGATCAGAGAGGAAATAAAGGTGGGGGCAGTGCCCTGACGAGCCTGAAAAACCATACAACCAGTTTTAAAAAGGGAGCGTTGCTTGATAGGGAGCCAGTGTAGTTCTTGGAGGAGGGGTGTGGAATGGTGAAAGCGGGGGAGACCGTACACCAACCGGGCCGCTTGGTTCTGGATCATCTGGAGCTTCCGCAGGCTTTATGCAGGTATGCCGTTGTAAATGGCATTGGCATAATCCAGCCGCGAAATCACCAGTGCGGACATGATCAGCTTAAGTGCTTGGGGGGAGAAAAAACGGGAGACAGTGCGGATGGTTCGAAGGGTGAGGAAACAAGAAGAGACAACAGAACTGATTTGTGAATGTAAAGTAAGTTGGTTATTTATTTTGACACCCAGGGTTTTAACTGTGGAGGAAGGGGCAGGGGGAGTACCAAAAGAAGAGGGCCAGAAGAAAGAAGTTAGGCTGTTGAAAATCAAAATAGTCGCCATCGTGATATAAATGATATAAAACTCATTGCTGAATTCACTCCCACCTGAACCTTTGCTCAGATTTGATAATGTGCCACTGGGATATAAATAAATTCACGTGAGAATTACTTTCCAGCTATCCAAATCCCAGAGAGATTTTAGAGTTTAGAAAGCTTTATTAAAATATATATATATATATATATATATAAAACAAGGTACACAAATATAATAAAGAGAATAGATACTAATCCAAAGGGTAACAACAAATGCAAATGAAAAGCAAATAGTGAAAAATCTGATACTTCATAAAATTGCAAGAATAAAACCAATCTGCAAGGAAAATAAAAGCCATAGAGTACCATAATAAAATTAGCATGTTTGGTTTTTGCTTTTTGAGTTTGAGAGACAGAAAAAGGAAAGAAAAGAAAAAGGAAGAAAGAGAAAGAGGGGGAACCAGAGAGATTTTGTTGAAATGGAACATGGTCATAGGCTATCTCAACGCTAAAGACCTTTCCTAAAAGAAGCTTGTCAGATAAACTGTTACAACTGGGGTTGCACACTGTACAAACAGGAACCACCACTTTAGTCAGGGTAAGCTAGGTACACACTAAAAGATAACCTGTGCTCATACTCTGGTAGCTTAGTACAGAGCTGTCAGGCTTATCTAAAGAGGCAATGTGTAAAGTATTTCTGCAACACACACACAGTAACAAAATTAAAACACTACATAAATACCTCACACAGGGTTAGAAAACTGGATATTTTTTTTATGAGTAAAGCAAGACGAAAACAACAAAGTCCAATTAGTAGAACCGGAGTTATGAATCTTTAAAAATTAAATAAAAATCTAGTGCTTAGGGTCAAATAATGCTTAGGGGTTACTTGAGGTTGTCCTGAGGGGGTAAATCCATAGCTCAGATCGACCACGATGGAGGAAAGGCCAGTTACAGGACTCATGCAGGTGGTACTAAAAAAATACCTTGGATGGAGCAAGCGTTGACATAGAAGACTTAATGCACCGATTCCGATCCGTGAATGTGATGAATGCTTCGTTGACGAACCCCTTTATGTCGCAGGTACTGTGTGGTCTTCGAGCCATGCTGCCCATCGTCGTTAAGCTGCACAGTTTGTTGAAGCAATGTCGTCGATCGGCTCCTGTGTCGGATGGCAATGTGGTGGTTCTGATCAGCGCAACGTCATCAGCACATCGATTTTGATGGTCCTGGACTGCAGAAATCACCTTTCAAGAGCCCAGGACCAGATTGGCACCACTTGACAGGGCAGGCCTTACAGATGGAAGAGTGCAGGTGCTTTTGCATAGTTGAAGAAAGTCTTTGATGGCCCTGAGACTTCAGAGCAGGGGCAGGGTACAAGTCAGCAAGCCCTTGGAGTCACCCTGGGTTCATGTGAGATGGGTCCTATTCTTTTCCTCAGCAGGGTAGAGATCAGCAAGGCAGCACAGCAATACAGTAAAGAAGTTCTCCCAGGGCAGCAGTCAAGCAGAGTTGCAATCCTTGTAGCACAGCAACCTTTACACCTGGTAGAGTTCTTCCCAGGTCTAGCAGTGTAGGGTAGGGTCAGAGGCCCACAACTTATTGCCAGTTGTGCCTTTGAAGTACGGGTGACTTCAAAGCAAACCCTGTGCACTACTTTGGGGCATCCCATATTCCCTTCTAACAACCATAATGTCCCTCTACTCAGAAACCTGGGTATAGGTAAAAACAGGCCCCACGTCTCTCTCAGCAAAAATATGTACATTGTGAAGCATGGAACCATATAAACAGATGCACCAGTAATGATGACACGCAGGTCATTACACACCCATTTTTCTATCAACTCAGATAAAACGAAGATCATAGTAATAGGGTGGCAAAAACCCAAATAACTTAGCACATGCACAATTGGCTCCAGGATAATTAACACAGTGCAGAAACTTGGGGATATGGCTCACAGAAATAGCATGACCCACCGCTCATAAAAAGGATCCGATTAATAAATCAACAGCCATAACGTATGGTTTAATAACATTGAACAATAAGTTAAAAACTTCATCAGCAGAGGCCGTCAGAAAGGTCACTCAAGCCTCACTTCTCCCAGCACTCTTGTATGGGCTTCAATCATTACTGGCGCTTGTTCAGAACCCCTAGAGTGGGCTCAATGTGTGGCCTACAAAGGAATTTTTCAGTTTCCAAAACACCTCTCCAGGGCAATACTGAGGTTGGTGCTCGCTCAGGTTAGTCAAACAATCACTAACCCTTGAGGTGGACTTCTTATAATACTACATTTGAATCTTAAAATCTCTGGGGGATTCTATGAAAAGTTGCCTCAGAGACACATTTGAACAAAACTGTATCGCCGTGGAATTAGCAGCTCATGAGAGCCATGGTCTCCTTTGAAATAAAAAAAACCAGTACGCGCTCTGCCTTGCATTTCATACACTACCTGAAAAAGCGTATCAATAAACAAGTCCAGCAAGTTTCTTTCCAGCAAGACCAGGCACCATTAAAAGCATTAACCTTGCTGATACAGCTGAATGACTCATAGATAATAAATACACCTCAGCCCTATCTTTCCGCTCTGCTTAACCCTAAGGCTAGAAGAGAGATTATGTACATGCGACTTCTGGCACTCCCAATCACAGACTTGAGCAAACCAAAACACAGCAGGAGCATGCCGTCTGTGTGAATACGAACAAGAATCATGGCTACACCTCCTGTGCTGCTGCCAGACCTTAGCAACTGAATGGAGGATCCATCTTAGAGAACTTTGCTTGAGAGAAAAAGTAATCACCTGCCAGGAGGCCTCTGCAACATGCTTCACACAAAAAGAACCTTATACCCTGGCCCACTGCGGAAGATTTGTACAAACTATCAGGGGTGCTATGTACCCTGGCATGGCCTCCTGACCTAGGCCTCGAACTGTCCAAAAACTGATACTGGACTATTTTAAACAAAGGTCCGCAAAAGAACTTTCCCCTACACAGTTGCAAAGCACAAGCACTTTACAAGAAAAAGAGTATCAGCAAAAAGAATGGAAACCAAAGTAGCCTTGGTGACTTTAAGGAGATATTAGGGTGACATTCTCTTATGAGACCAGTCAAAAGGCAACGCCTAATTGCAAATATGATAAGAAGCCCCTAGACAAATGCTGGCATTTAACTATTGCACTTTCCCAGATTTTCTATTTTTACCTCTATGAATTGTGATGTCCTTTTTTAATGTTTTATTGTAATGCAATGGTTTTAATTAACTCATGCAGATAAATAAATACAATTACAAATTCAAAGCAGACCCTTGTAGTGCACAGGTTCCCCTTTTTTCCAAGCCCTGGTTTCAGAACATCAGTATGGGGTAATGAGCCCTTTGTGTAGGAACCAGGACACTGCCTATTCAGGGGTAAGGGACAGCTCCTCCCTGTCATCCTGACCAGAAAGAGCTATCAGAATGCAAATGAATGCAGATGAGTTCTCTGCCAAACCATCCTTCCTGTGTTTGTGGCTGTCTCGAAGAAATGCACAAAGTGTAGCTGTCACCTACCCCAGATGTGTATTGGAGACAGGCTGCAAGCCACACATAGGAGGAAGGGCTGAGCAATGTCTACTTTCTGAAAGTGTAATTTCTAAAAGAGTAATGATAAATCCAGCTTTATTAGTAAAGAGGTAAAGAGGATTTATTATTACCTTTTCAAATATAAAACGTGATGCAGCTTCTCCTTTCTGATCAGAAATTACAGCGTAAACATTTATTAAGGAATTCCCAATGCTAGCCTATTAGATGAGTAGGCCTTAAAGTATGAAAATACTAATTTAGCTGTTTGTCACTACCAGGACATGAACATTTTTAAAGTACAAGAGCTAAATTTTTCTTACACAGCACCCTATTGTTGGGCCACCTAGGGCCTACCTTATGGGTGACTTATGTGAACTAAAAGGAAAGTGTAAGCGTTGCAAGGGGGTTTCAATGCTAAGTCTACATGGCAGATTAAAAGTGCACTCAGTCTGCAATGGCATGCCTGGGACATGGTTTAGGGTGCTACATAAATGGGTGGAGCAATAAATGCTGCAGGCCCACTTAGCATTTATTTGACAGGCCCTGGGTATATGGTATACTATTCTACAAGGGAATTAAACATGCTAATTAGGTATAAGCCAATTTAACCACTTTAGGGAGAGAGCAGAAGCACTTTAGCACTGGATAGTCTAAGGCCAACAGATATGAATGCAGCAAAAAGTAGAGGGTAAGAGGCAAATATTTTGGGGAGACCCTGCAGAAAGAACCAAGTCCAACATTTCCCTACATATCTTGTTACAGTAATGTAAATGTATTCATTTCACAGCATTACTGACTGCAATCTCCTCCTAATATCGCTATACTGCCATCTACACTGAGGGGCTGAGCGAACACCTCCCTCCTTTTTCAACCTCCATGGCTCAGTGTTACGTTACTCCTCACTGGACTCCATATGGTACCCTCTGGTTGTAAAGTGTCCTTCAAGGACTTCTTCTCACTTCGCTCCTGCATGCACTTAAAGTAGCATTTTAATCGTGCTGCCATGACTTGGGTTTATGTCACTCCTGGGTGAATTCTATAGATCATTTCTCATTTTGTAAATATATCTACGTGGCTCAGGCATGTCTCACTCCTGGCTAGAACCACACTCACCCTGATGATAAGTTCAGTGGAACAGGACTGCCACTGGGTATCCCCTTCGCTTACTTAGAAGTAGTCCTTGTGTAATTCACACTATTTAGGAGTTTCACGTTAAGCATGTTATGCAAAATTCCCAGAATTCAAGCATAACGCCACACTGTGTATTTGCATGCAATGCACTTTAAGATTTTACCACAAATGTGTGTTTGAAGATTACATTTTACTGCCAATGCACGCAAACCACAGAATGCAAGCAACTGTTTTTCGGGGTGCGTAATAATTCTACACAATTTTTACGTGCAAAATGCGTCAAAGCATCAAACATTTACGCAAAGAGGCATTTTGAGCTAATAGATATCTCTAAATGACAGATATCATTTCACATAATTTTTCCAAATCTCACACAATTATGTGAAAGTATATTGTGCACATTTCTCACACCCCCTAATTATAAGCGATACAGTGTTCCTGCACCTTGATTTTCCTGGTATGGAAAACCAGTACCTACTTTACCAGACAGAAAATGCAGCCAGCAAAGTTGCGATGGGAATGGCTGCATTACAGTCCAGTCGAGATCCCTGGACCGTCTGACCCCCTTCCAAGGCACAGAGGAGACTATAATGTTCCCATCTGATGAGAAACATTCACCTCTTCCCTCCCCACGCTGTTCTGTGATGGAAATTCCTGGTTAGGCACTACAGACAGATTAAAGTGCTACATGTCTTTACTAGTGGCAGATAATTGGTGCACAAATGGCAGTATCATAACATATGAACACATCATGACCAGAATCTTCTGATTTTTTCACCAAATTAAAAAATTGGGATGATAGAGTCATATCCGTACGATGCTGTATAAAGCTGCCCTAAATTATGGCCAGCAATCTCAGTTCTAGAGATGGTCAAGTCAAGGAATCAAATATTAATAGCGAGAGCATGGGCTGTTTCTAGACAATACAGTACAGTTTCAAGATAGAGGCCTAAATCCCTTCTAGCTTCAACCTTTCTAACTTCGTAGCCAATAGTTAGGCTGTCCAGTTTTAGGTTTAAACCTATAATAACTGATAAAACCCCACCAGATGGGAAATAGCTCACACCAGTGTAAACATATAAACATTGAAAAACGCTTGCACAGCCACAAACTAAATGCCATTCAAAGAAAGGAAAAGGAGAGTGAAAGAGGCATTTTTATTTCTTCCTGAAGGGGCCAATACAATATAAATTTGTTATATAAGGTAGCAGTAAGAAAGACTGGTCTAACATTCTTCTGCTTGAGTTCTGTTGTTTGAAGATGTCACTAAAATATTGTTTCTTCTTCCTTTTTTCAGTTTTTTGTTCTTTGGTCTGAAGATTCAGGGGTTAGAAGTATGTTTTAAGTGTTGTTTATTTTATAAACTGTAGAAAATCAGGAAATATCAAAATCATATTTGATTTTTTGTCTACGTTTGAGTCTTTCACTGATAGGAAAAATGTAGGTTTCATAAGACTCTTTCCCAATATATACCATGACATTTACTCACAGAGAATGGGTAAAAACCCTAGATACATCAGCCCCCTTTTCTAGTGAGTCAGTATTGATAGTAGGTGAATTGCCAAACACCCCAGGCTTTAAACATCCAATGCAAGATATAGTGACAGGTATATGTGAAAAGAGTGCAGTCACAAAGCATCTGAGATACTGATGAAAACATGACACCAAACCTTTGGAAAACATGGAATGCAGGGTCACTTGGAATGCTGCTGCAAAAAGTTCTTACAAAGTTCAACAAAGATCAGAGTGATTTTGTTTATATTTGCTGTGATTCAGCTACATGTATGAAACATTTGTGTGATGACCTGTCAAAATCGAAACCTGAGCTAAAGTACTTCCCTGTACGACACTCAGAATGGTTTTCGGGCTGGCCAAAGTACGGAGACAGCACTGTTATCTATGGTCGAGCACCTTCGGGTAGTTCTGGATGCAGGTCAAACGGCGGCGCTTGTTTTGTTAGACCTTAGCGCCGCCTTTGACACGGTCTCCCATGACATTCTCCTGCAACGTCTTGAGGAGATAGGGGTGATCGGCACTGCACACCAGTGGTTCCGTTCGTTTCTCAGGGATCGTTCCTTCTGTGTGGCGTCCCCGCCCTACCAGTCCAAATGTCATCCTCTGTCTCTTGGGGTCCCACAGGGCTCCTCACTGAGCCCCACATTGTTTAACATCTACGTGAGGCCGCTGGCTGAGGTTGTGAAGCTCTGTGGTATGACCATGGTGTCGTACGCAGATGACACCCAGCTAGCGGTCACGATCAGCGGGGACTCTGGGGTGGATGCCCCAAGATTCAGAGAAGGACTCAGGGCGGTGGCTGGTTGGATGACGTCCAACTGTCTCCAACTAAACGCCAAAAAAACGGAGGTGATGATCTTTGGGAAGCGGACGGACCTATGGGGAGATACTTGGTGGCCCTCTGAGCTGGGGCCGACCCCCACTCCGGTTGCGGAGATCAAAAACCTTGGTGTTTGGCTGGACCCTTCCCTCAACTTAGTTGGCCACACCAAAAGGACGGCGGCTTGCTGCTTCGGTATCCTGCGCAATCTGCGCCCTGCCCTTAAATACTTCGATGCCGCAACTAGCCAATTGGTGGTGCAAGCAACGGTTTTGGCGCGGTTGGACTATGCCAGCTCCCTTTTTATAGGATTAAACCAGGCTGAGTTAACTCGACTTCAAAGAGTGCAGAACGCTGCGGCCAGAGCGATCGTAGGTCTTCCTAGGTTTTGCTCGGCTGGTCCATCTTTGCGAGCCTTGCATTGGTTACCCGTTAGGCAGCGGATCCACTTTAAAGTTTTGTGCCTTTCCTTCAAAATTCTGAAGGGCCTATCACCTCCCTTACTGCACCAACTTTTGCGCCCTTACATCCCGGGCCGCACTCTGCGCTCGCTAGACCAAGAATTAGCGGTAGCCCCTCGGTTCAAACTCAGTCGGGTGGGGGGCCGCTCTTTTAAGGTGCGGGGAGCCGCATTCTGGAACACTCTCCCTTTGAAACTCCGGACCTTTGGTGACCTGCTCTCCTTCCGCAAGGCCGCTAAAACTCATTTATTTTCTGAGCTTTGTTAAATCCTTCACTCCCCAATTTCTTTATTTCTGTTCCCCAGTTGTGTTGTGTTCGCCACCTTCTCGGTGCGCCGGGACGCTCCTTCGCTGGAGCAGCCGTGCGCAATACAAATAGCACTAACATAACATAACATAAGAGAGCCTTGCCACTTGTTAGATGGTATGCTGAAAGCATAATTACAATCTGTAGAGTTAATAAAGAATGCTATTGACATTTAAGTCCATTCTGGTGCACTGTTTTGTTAGGCACAGAAACTAAAAAGCAAATATCTCTCATGTTGTGCTTTGTGTGGCATCAAAGAAAGTGTCATCCCAACTGTGTCACTTGAAATGCTGCTGTAAAAAGTTCTTACCAAGTTCAACATAGATTGGAGTGATTTTGTTTTTATTTGCTGTGATTCAGCTACGTATATGAAAAAGTTGTGATGACCTGTCAAAATCGATACCTCAGTTAAAGTACTTCCATCTAATAGATCCTTGACACTTGTTAGATGGTATGCTGAAAGCATATTTTCAATCTTCAGAGTTAATGAAGAATGCTATTGACATTTAAGTCTATTCTGGTGCACTGTTTTGTTATGCACAGAAACTAAAACCCAAATATTTCTGATTTTGTGCTTTGTGTGGCATCAAAGAAAGAGTCATCCCAACTGTGTCACTTAGCTGGTGGCTCTTAGTCCTAGAGGCCATGAATGCTATATTATCCATGTGGCAACCATTTACAGAACCTCTGCTGAGTGATGATGCCAAAGGCAAGAACAGTGCGGATCTTTGGTCAGATATTGATAGTGATTTGAAAAAAAGTACAGAAAGCATGACTTCTGTAGTGGACATAATAAAAACAAAACTAGAGTCTGAAAACATTTTGTCTACCAATTGTTCAGCATAATTGGTGTAGATGTAAAATATCTCCTTGACAGTAGGCTGGGCAAAACATTTAGTGACTTTGGCACAGCAACATATTCCATGTTAGAGTGCTTGCCATTTGGTAAGCAAAGAAATGTTGAGGAGCAATTCAGGAACTTTTATTTTACAATGTATGAGAAATAGCCCTTTACGGACCATGGCATTTGAAGTCAATAAAGCCTCAATGTGGTACTCTGCACAAGTTATAGATCCCTTCCATAAAGGGAAATTTTCTCCGGAGTTTCAAAAGTGCTGCCTCATTTGTGAACGCTTCAATAACTCTGAGAGTATATGCACCCAGTTAAACTCATATGTTTCAGAACCTGTTGCAGTAAATCACAATCTTCAGGTGCACCAGTATCGGCATGGAAAGCTATGTCAGTGGCCAGAATTAGCAAATTGTATACTGGCTATTTTGGCATTGCCTGTCTCAAGTGCCAATGTTGAGAGGGCCTTTTCACAGATAAACGTTTACATGGGAAGGAAAGAGCGAGCATGCATGACCAAAGGCTTACTGAAGTAGTATAATATGGTGTACTGCAATAAGTTTGATTTGTAAAATTGTATTTGGACCTCATTTACAATGTATGTACACTGTCTATATTCCATGCACTATCAGTGTAGAAAGTAAGCAATAATTAAAGAAAAACACTGTTTCTGTTGTTTTTAATGGCGCAGAAATGTGTAACCATTGATTACCACTGTTTTTTAAGGTATTGAAATGACTTGAAAACACTGAAAAAACCCAACCAGAATTTACCAAAAATTGAAACTGAAAACATTTGCCAATAGTAGATCCCTGGGTGATTTGTTTCAGTGTATCTCATACCTTAAATGACTGGGAAGAACTTTGGTTGATAATATAGAGTTGGGGATTTTGATCTCTATATGTGGGTTCAGTTAGAAGACACTGTTGAAATTCCAGAAATCTGTAGGTGCCCATACCTCATGCAGAGAGACTTCTTTACTTACAAGAGCCTGGTCAGAAATAATCACTGGAGATATAAAAGCAGAACAAAATGTGATACAGGAATATTGTGAGAGAAGTACTGAGAAATACATATACATTTCCTCAAATTCTAATGCCAGGGGTTCACCAAATTTAAGACATTTAGGGGCATATTTACTAAGAAGTGACGAAGAGCGGCGTTAACCTCCTGGCTTAATGTTGCACTCCGCCACTTCTGAAACACAGGGCTTGGCTATATTAACTAGAATATGGTGCAGCCCTGTTTTTCCCCCTGGGCTGGTGTTAAATTTAGCAGCGTAGCGCCAACGCAGACAACCTTGCACAATAGTGAAAGGGTGTCTGCGTTGAGGGGAAGCTTGTTTATATGCAGGTAGGTCTTCCTTCCTGCACATAAACAATCTTCAGTGGCATTTTGCAACTTCTATGTGTGCCGCTTAATGCAACACACATAAAAATTGCAAGTTTTTTTTTTAAATGATTGTTTATGTGCAGGAAGCCAAAACTTCCTGCACATAAACAATCAATGGGTTTTGTTGTTTCTATTTTTGCTGCATTAAACATTTCTCCTCGTTTCACCAGGTTAAGACCACGTTTTCCCTGGCCTTACTTTTGGCGCTGCCTTCGATTTACACCACCCTTGTAAATAGGGGCAGTGTCAAAATCAATGGGTGTTGCTGTGGAACACCCACCACAACACCCATTTCCCTCCCCTTTCACAAGTATAGCAGGAAAGGGTGCCTTATTTACAAGGCAGTTAAGTGGCTTAACACTGCCTTGTATTTAAGGAAAGCCCATACAACGTCTTGAAAAGTGACGTTGTGGTGGCAATAGGGGCTTGTAAATATGCCCCTTATGTTCTAACTCTAACTGCAGTGAACAGTGAAATTTGTTCCTTGAAGAAGTGATTGGTGTCATTCATAGGTTTAAAAAGTAATTTAAGTCTCGCAACCACGCAACAGTTGAATCTTAGGTGGTCATTTTATCAAATTGATCTTGGAATAAGCAAGGTTAGTGTGCGTTTGGGTCATATACCAAACACAGAGTAAATTTCTGCTATCAAAACCAATCTGAAAATCGTCTCCTTCATTCAGCATTATGCATGAACATTGCAAACAAATTTGAAGTGTCTGCATATTAATTTCATCGCTCCAATAGGCACATCATGGGTCATGATTAAAATCCTGCAATCCCTCATACTTGCAAAGATGTTCAATGTTTATATGGTTCCTAGGAATCTTTAGGGCACACGACATCGAAGCAACTTATGAATATTTAATTTTATTGACCGTTAACCCCCTTCACAGGCCAAAATTATATTTGGAATCTGAGAGACATTATCTTTTATTTTTATATTATGGACAGTATCCCTCAAACATACTTCTAAATCTCCAACTCTGGCAACCATCTTTCTTACTTATCACTCCTTTCAACTATGAAGTAAAGAAAATAAAGAGAAAAAGAAAAATGACTGTGACTCAAACAATTTCTCAGAAGAGCACGTTGCTTTGGAGTAGACATAGGAGGAATAAGAACAAGCATTTTTGCCTCTATTGTAGGTATACAGGTACAGGATTGACCTGAATATATAATTCTGAACAAAGACCAACTTCTGGTGTTAACCTGCTAAACAACAGGCATTGCGAGGTTCAACAGTCTGGTGCAACTTTTACTTCTGTCCCTTGGTCAGATAATGACATCTGAGCGAGGAAAAAAGAAATGTCTCTTATGGTAAAAGGCTGGTCTCGTTGAGGCATAGATTCTTTCCCTCATAGAAACCAACCAAAAAATGATAATGGATACCCTCGCCCTTAAAATAAAAATTATAGGCTCACAAGATTTTCTACCAGATATGACACTCTTTTTCAAATCTTGGAAAGTTCAGGCTTGTAAGTAGATTACAAATGACTGTAAGGTCATTTAAAGGCGATGCAGGTAAATTTCCAAAAACTGACCTGCATCCCTGCCCCTGCCGCCAAGCTTGTGGTTCGATCTCTTCATTTAGAGGTAGTGTAAGTGCAAGGCATGGGGTTCCCTGGTAGGGGAAACATAATATGGCACAGATGGACTGTGAGGGAACCGTATTCATGTTAGGGCCATTGCTATTGGATATTCTAAAACAATTTTCCTCTTTGTAAATTTGTTTTTATAAAAAAACTAAATATATGCTTTACGGAATCAAACGAACATGGTTTCTGCTTGGCACACTGTTCTGTCATCAGAGCAACTGCCACACCAGTGATAATGCTGAAGTTAGAGAGATCCCCACTAGGTAAACAAGCACATCATAATATACCAGATGGCCCTATTCCACCTTCTTAACACTGGACTTCCTGAGATTGCTTCTTGTTGTTAATACCCTTATTTGTTAGACTAACACGTTGCACTGTTCCGTAGTAAGGTTGCCTCAGAGTCAACAAGCTAGGCTTTCATCTTCTTAATTGGTAAGACCTATATTAGATGCTTGACAGTGGGGGGGGGACTTATTGAGGAAGAGAGATGAAAGCCAATTTTACAGGCAATCTTCTCCTTTTGAAGAAGGCTGCCTAATGCCTGGCATACTTCATGTATAGTAGGGAGTTTGATACAATCATTGCCAGGGGCAGAAGTAATGCCATTAGTCATCTTCAATCAATGGTCTTTCCTCATTCTTAGACAAAAATAATTCTGTGATTGCTGATAGAGAGATTAGATAAGGTAAAGAATTGTCTCTTTGGGTGTCGTTAACCTTGACGAAACTCAATATTCCGCTATCAATACCCAATGATGTCTTTGTCTCGAACTGAGGCAGAAAAAACAAAGTTCAGTAGTATTTCAATGCAGTGAAGCAGAGTTTGCCCCTCAGTAAAGACAGAGAGGAGTAACTTCCAAACCATGAAGGTTTTATTAATCAGATTAGTAAAATTCCATCTCAATCCTAAAATACAGCAAACATGAACATAACCCAAGCAGTACAATTAACAATGCTGAGGTTTAGAGTATCAAAAGCACAATGTGCAAGGCAAGCAACGACTGGTTTCCATATAGGCACTGCCCTAATTCAATGCTAAGGTTGTGTGCGAGTCTGGGCGTTTCTAAAGCAGTTGGTATCAGCAAATATTGAATAAAAAGAGGAAGCAGACAAAGGTTCCAGAAGAAAGGCACTTTCTCTTGAGACTATCTCAGAAGGCAGGGGAATAAAGAGCACTGGTCTAGGAAGCTGGGAGAAGGTGCTCACCTCTGAAGCTTGACAGAGGCAAGTGATCCAACTAACCAGCAAGCTTCAGACAGTTAAAACATAACATTCCGTCCAAAATGTTACAATCTTCGGTTTCCCACAAAGCGATGACCAACCACAACCCAGTTTTCCCTCTGAACCTGGTGTTGGCCTCCTTCTCACGGATTAGTACAATAACAACTCTTTCTTTCAAGGCGACCTTCCCAATATGCAGAAAATGAAGGAAAGTGCAGTTCCTAAAGTGAAGGAGTGTCTAGGAGACTTCAGGTCTCTTACGGATTGCCCTCACACACCCACGAGGATGTCATGCTTCATCATAGGGCATTTTGCTCCTCGTCGGGCCGGAGCTGCAATGCCCGCCAGGCACCCTCAAAGGGTCTCTTTGCCGGAGATCTTTTTAGATGAAGCCGTTGGGTGTGTGAGGGCATGTGGACAAGGTAGTGAGTGTTGTGAATTTAAATAAGTCTGGTACTGTCCTCAGTAATTACCGGTCAACATCCAACTGGCTCCAACGGAAGCCAGTTTTAAGAGGCAGCTAAAGACCTGGCTCTTTTCCCAGAATAACTAAACACTCTCTCCCCTTTTTCCGCCCATTCCTACCTGGAAAAATGATCACTCAGCGCCGGGACACCTCCTTGTGAGGTAGCTGTTTGCGCTATATAAATATCGGTATTATTATTATTATTTTATTCTGAGGGTGTACTAGCCTAACTAAAAATGAGTGTACCTTGTTTGGAAGTAATGATCCTAGGAGTGATTGAGCATCATGAGCTGCTTTTCCCTCTCAGACTCTATTTATTCTCGTGGTACCAATAATTAATATAGATCAGGGTCTAGACCTAAAGTCATATGTTCCACATGGGCAATATCAATGCATGGCGTAATCTAACATTTATATTCCTGGAACACCTGGATGCTCCACATGAATAAGAGACTCTCATTGGCAACCCTGGCACTCACTCAGCTCACAAATTAGTGATCTCATTGCTCTGCACTTCTGATTCTGGCTAATGCCACAAAATGGAGACTCTAAGTCTAAACTTACTACTTTGAATAGCATAGAAACCTTCTACTGTACAATACCTTAAAGAACCCCATAACTCGCTGATTTAGTCCCGCTTCCCTTTCTGAAAATGTTTGCAATCGTTGTCAAGGTGGAGAAGCAGCTTTCTTTCCTGTCCGAGGTTTCGACAATGTGTGGGAGATGGAAAATAAAACCCCAGTAAAAAAGTGACCAATATCACTATGGCAGGTAGGTACCTGCCATGCAGCAGTGCAGAAGACGGAGCCACTTGCATTAGGTCTTTATGCTGAGGGCCTTCCTCTAAGGATAAAACATAACATGTGTTTGTAAAGAGCACGTATCACCCAAACTAGGGTCTCAAGTCGCTGAATAACAGATGGATATTGTTACCCAACTCATTGGAACTCATTTCATTGACCTCAGATAGATGAAAGGCTGAGTGGACCCACCAGGTTTTGAACCTGTGACAATGAGGTTGAACACAGGCTCCTAGAGTGAACGCATTATACCTGGCTGAGAATGAAGGGTATTCCTAGTTTGCAAACTTCTAATATCTATATCTCAAACGAATGCACCACAAACTTCACATTGGAAAGCTGAAGTTGCAGAAGGGCCTTTAAAAGAGGCATTTTTCAATTTGCTCGCACTCCATCGAGAAGAAATTAGGTCGAATTCCTTGTTCGTAGCAGGCAGTTATGGAAAGATAGCCGACGAAATGAAGTACAAGAGCTATCAGACGCTTGAATAGAACGTTAACCTTCATTATGCTCTTTGCTCACCCTCCACATATGTGACACATTTGACTAAGATGTCTTAGAGGAAGCCATTGTTTATGCTAGCTTTGACTAACTTGATTGAAGAATCTTACTGAAGTACAGAAACCTATTTGCTGCAGACACAGAGTTATGGATTCTATAGTTATTCAAGAAACAAATTACACGGCTTCAGAAAGACGGTTTTGAAGTGAGCGTGTGTGGAATTACAAGTGTTTTATACACTTAATTGGATTTGGTATGCATTGTTACCTGACCAATACTGGAATATCGCTTGAGGAAGCACAGATACGCTTTTAAAATCAAACAACTATATTGTTAAAAGCTGAAATTCATTGCCGAACATGCTCAGATTTTTGTGACTTCATTTTAGAAGCTATTTCAGTTGATTGCTGTTTCAGGGTAAAAAACATAGCAACGATATGCATTTTAGCTACTTTACTTGCACTTTACCTTTGAAAGTAAGACATTTTAATGTGAAATATTGCTTCTGAAAAAGGAAGCAAGAAAATGGGAAGCATAACAGCTACACAACCTCAAATGGCCTATTATATTTGTTTCGGGATGTCACACCTGCTGAATTATAATGTTATGGAAACACATTGTTCTATCAAATTTATTGTTTAAAAACAAGACAGAGGATGTACAGCGAATTTCAAAGTCTACTCTAGTGCTGAAAAGAATAGAGATTCATGAATACATCTTCCAGCACTGATACTAAAATGTTTGCTTCAGCCATAATATCACGTTATCGTATTTTAAGTATTGTCAGTAGAATCCTAAAATATAGAGGGCATATCTAATGTTTCTTCCAAATTTTTATCTAAAACATAAAAAGAGTATTGGTCGACTAAAAGACGTTGTTTAGTGTTGTGAATACATTTATTATTTAATACTGGTACAGCTTTTGCATTAGAAAATTGGATTCGCTGCAACCTACAGATCCCACACCCCAAACTCAAAATCCTTCAGTACTTCAAATCAAAGGCATAGCTATCATTAGTGCTGCAGGTACAGTAGCACCAGGAACGAGGGGTATAAAAGGTCCACTTAACTTCTACTAGGGCTTTTACTTTGAAACTTGGGAACGGGAGGTCATTTTTCTTGCTACACAATTGCATTAACCATCAACCGACTCAGGAAGCCGGTGAACATTTGATGATCAAAAGAGCCCATAACCACTATACTGACTTCCTAGACGATACAAAAAGAATGTTTTTCAGGAATCTGTTCCAAAATTCGGAGACTAATCAAAATGTATAAATCATCTCTTCTCACTTAATAGGTTTTGGGAACATTAAGGAGAGCCACAGATTGCAGACTTTTGCCTAGAACTTAAGGAGCTTCCATTTCTTTCAAAGGGGAATAATTAAGGCCAAATTTAGAGTTGGCATACAGGTTACTTTGTCGCAAACGTGGTGGATATTCCCTCAAATGTTTTACATATGCCATAGGATACAGTAAAGCATGTTTGTGATGGAGCAACCCCGCCACCAAAACAACTATCAATGCCTAACTGATGTGCGGTGTATTTGTTTTGAACAGTCCCACTAGTTTATTTTTTATTTCGTATTTAACACATTTTAGATATCATACAGACACATGGGTGTTTTATTCTAGTATTGCATTGGTCAATGTTATGTGCCAGCATTGTCTTGCCCTGGGACACTGTTGTCCATGTTATGATGCAGCCAGGCTCTGGACTGGATTCTGGAATGTAAGGTCTTAGAGAGAGAGAGAAGTCCAGAGCATGGTTGGTGGCTGAACCTTGTGAGCTCCTGGGGGCTGTTCCAGATATTTTAAATAAATAAATCTACTACTTTAGAAGGTGTCTCTCCTTCCTAAAAATGGCAAAAAGGATAGGATGCCATCCAAGAAGACGGAACCAGGTGATGGGACTTCACAATTAACTGCAGAAAATTTAAGGATATCCGTTTGGGAACAAAAGCCTCTGGGATCCTGCTTTCTGTACTGGCAAGTGCAGCGTACCAGATTGAAAGGTAAAATGGCACCCTATTTGAAAGTGAACAACAAGAGTTTAATGAAGAAATTTTGCAATTCTGGTGATGTTTACTTTTGAATTACTCTCATCGTGTGAAATGACGTTGAATTGAAGGAGTCACAAGCGCTACTGCCAGCATCCATGTTAAAGTATTTGGTTCGATTGAGTGTACTGTTACTACTGCCGCCGTGCGATAACTTGTCCAAGAGTCGAAGCTGACTTAACAAGGTGTAGTGGACTAGTTGTAGGTCTTGCTGCTCAGCCAGAGTAGAATGTTGGTGTGTGGTTAGAATGGAGAATTGGAATGCCGGAGTGTGAGTGTGAGGATCAGTGGAGGACGGGATGAGCAGCAAGTAGGCTGCTCCTGGTGGGGTCCCCCCTTGATACTTATATTCTGATTTCATAAAACATACTTCATATTCTACACCTCGGCTACTTCCAATTATTTAATCTTATTACAACTGGCGACAATCCGGAAGAACCTGCCTGTGCTACCTTAACAGATGGAAACAGAAAACTGAAATGAACTAAGGTAAAGCATCTATCTCAAAACAGTAACCTACGTATTTAAGAAGCTGACACCAAGGGCCCCACCAGTGACCAGCATCTGTTGCCCGCAGAAGTGTCAGGACTCGAGGCTCTTCATGCGACCTTCCTCTCCTACACTTTGCTGGTTACTGCCTCTGGATCCTTAAAGATACTGGACCTGCGCCTGCCAGTTCCTGGGTTATCGGTCGCTCTCCCATCCAACCATGATCCGTATGTGAGCTATGTGAGGAGAATCCAACAGATAGCGAGATCCGGAGCTCTAAGGAGCGTGCAACTCGTAAAGAGAACTGAAAGGCATGAGAACGATCTGCACGTTTTGACAGGTCAGAGAGCTGTGTAATTTATTCGTCAAGCGGGAGTGAATGGATGGTTGCTGCCATCTACTGGAGGTAAAAAGGAACTTTTATTCACCTGAAATTTTATCCCTAGTACAAGTGCTGTTCAAGTGCTTACTCGAGGAGTAAGACTACATAATTTCCTTTGCTGTGGTTGAGCACCCGGGTGAGAAGTTCGTCTGTGTATGCAGTTTTTATTTATTTTATTTTGTTTTATCTCTACACATCGCTGTGGAGCACCCTAAGGCAGTTAAACCGCTGTCTTAGTATAAATTTAGCACGAGCTATGCTCAGTTCGCACAAGCTCTACTGCATCTCCTCGCGAGGCGATTCTGCTTCCATGACGATCAGAGCTGCCCCTGGACGTCTGTGTGCACTGGTGCACCATGAGCCAACCGGGACAACATCAAGAAACGTGCCGCCATATTGTGTTTCCTCAGGAGCTCTGCATTTTAGTCACGCTATCTTCCGGTGTTCTTACTGTAGTACTGCTTCTGCCAACCACGTTTGACTTCTGTGCCTGGCAATAAAGTTAAATTGACCGTTGTCTTCATCCGGAGTTGGATTTATTGCGGTCAGTTTCCCAACACCTTCACGTCATGTAGCTTTTTGTGCTCATTTGTTGTGCACTTTTTGGTAGTATTCTCGATCAACCCAGCACTCCGGCATGTGACAGTTGTTGACTGTCTGTGTAAATACGGAAATTAGGCTGTGCAGCTCATCGAACATCTACGGGCTTACTGTTTAAAACTATCGACATTGTTGCTGTCAATGGCTAGTGGGTGCAAGTTATTCTGTCTTCACTTTAAGTATTTAAAGGATTTACTAATCGGCGTGGGAAGTGTTCAACACTCCTCGGATGAGAATGTTCGCTCATCGGCGTTTGTCATGATTTTTTTTACTGTGTCATAGTTTTTAAAAAAGGGGGTAATTCTGCAAGTATTAAAAGGAATTTTTCTGTGTTGCACTTTCAGCAACACCAAGCTTTGAAGCTTCCTCATTTTTAAAGAAAAAAATGCATTCTGCTGTGTTGCACTTACAGCAACACCAAGCTTTGAAGCTTCCTTATTCTTTATATATTCTTCACATACATGATCATCTGTAACTGTTTAAGAATAACCATTTAATATGCTTGTAATGATTTATGCAAGTATTAATATTGGAATGTAATGTGTTTGACAATTGGTGTTGTCGTAATTTGACAATGGCCGGGTTAGCGCTTAGCTTTTGCTACACGTTATTTCCCTTAAATTGGCTTTACTCGAAAACGCCATTTTGTATGCTACGGCGGCCATTTTAGGGAATGAGCGGCCTCGTGGTCAGCATGACCTTTAGTCCTTTGTCCGTGCCGTTGACCACTCGAGTTTGCCCAGCAACAGGCTATTTTTAGTAACGGTCAAGCTTGTGCATGCGCAGTCCCAACTGACCAGTCACCCCTCAGGAATGTTCCGCCAAACTGACCAGTGAAGTTGTAACCCCTCCCATGAGTTGGCTGTGTTCCAAAAATGACCATATATGTACATATACTCTATAACATTGTACCGCCTATTTTTTTATTACCTGTAAAGTGTATAAAAGAATGACTCACACCAACGTTCGGTGTGATACTTCTTGCATTGCCGAAGGGTGCTGTAGGAATGTACCACCACCCCATGGGGTCTAAATAAACTTGTCTTTTGTACTTTTCAGTTTCCGTGCCAACAGTTCTTCGGTGTAAGTGGGTATTTCTGCGGAGCATGTAGGCCTTGGGAACCCAATACCACAAATTGGCGACCACGAAGGGACTCATCGGCGACTCGGATGCCCGAAGGAGAGGTCGTGACGAAGGATTGGAAACTCGCCATGGACGCGTACGCTGCCACTGAGTGACCCGAGTCTTGGCACCCACGGTGTTTTCTTCCTTTCCTTCTGATCTGACCTTCCAGGTGGCGCCGGTCTCCGACTGAGATCCTGATCGTCTGCGTTGCTGTACAAATGCCCGTTTGGCTGATTCGATTAAAGACCTTGGCAGTTGGAATCTGGATATTTGAGATTTTGGGTAAGATTTGTGATCGGTAAGGTAGTCTACAGACGCTTACTGAAGTTCTATGATTGTGACTATGATTTGAGTTAGCTAACATTTTGACTTTGTGAACTTTGAATCTATATGTGTAGTGCACTTCACATAGGCAGGCATGTAGAGATGTTTCTCTAATTTTGTTTGTATTCTGAGCGGCACATTTTTGTGAAGTACTGTAAGTGCCAATTTTATGGTATCACGCTTTCGTGGTACTTTTTGAACATGCCTGTTTTAAGCACGCTCCGAGGGATGTGCTGTTTTGGAAATGGTACCACGATTAGGTTAGCGGAATCACAGCCGGCTCCCGCAGAAGGAACTCCAAACCGTGAGATGTATGTTAAATTCGGCCTTCCCCCTATACTGTATAGTAAATTATGGCATAAATACACTAGAACTGATCCCGAGTTGCAATGGCCACTACATGGGTCGTTTGATTTACGAAAGGTTCAGTTTGTGGAGCAATGTTTGTTTCAGCGCAGGTCTAGACAGAATATGTTTGATTGTGTGCGAATGTGGGAGAAAGCGGTGCGTGAACGTATGAAGCGTGAAGTTGCCTTGGCGGACAAAGAACAGCGCAAGGCTGCCCAAGATAAAGCTTTACAGCTTGAGGAAAAGGAGGCACAGGAAAAGAAAGAGAGGGAGGAGCGGGAACGTAATTTGCAAACGACAGGTCAATTTCCTATTCGACGACCGCTTTATCCTGTCCTTAATAATGAAATTGATGATTTTTCGTTATTAGATCGATCGCCGCCTCCGTATGTTTCTCCTACGGCTCCGACTGAAGATTCTGGTGATGGAGAGCGGGATAAGTCGGACGGGAAGGATAAATCGAGTGTCAGGTTATCTGCGGAGAGAGCCGCGGGTTTGCGTAGTTATGCTAGAAAATTAAATTTGAATCAAGTAACTGTGGCAGAAGTTGTAGCTGAAAGGGGTAAATGGACAGACCGAGAATTGATGTGTTTTTTGAATACTTTTGCAACTGAAGTTGTTACTCGATTTCGTAAATATTCAGAGACCTTAGAACCTAAAGCTGTGTCGGTCTATTGTGAGAATTTGGATAAAGGTTTATTTGTCCTTTCAGATGTTGATGACCTTTTCAAACAACTGCTCCAGCTACGGGATGAGGCGTCCAGATTGCGGGAAGAAGGGAAAAAAGCTACGGAGTCCGTGCCGGGGTCGACAGAGCAGTCCAAAGAATATTCTCTCCGGGGCTCAGATAAGAATTCTAAAGTGCATGTTATGCCTATGCGTGAAGCTGCACCTTTGTATGTTCCCCCTAAGGGAGACGGTACAGATGAAGATAAAACATCGAAGGATGCCAAGGGGTACTTTGTGTATAATTGGGTTTATATGCCTTGGAATAGAGCAGATGTTATGGCGTTAAAAAATTCTTTACCCGATCTTCGTAAAAATCCAGCCGCATTCTATGACGGGGTGGAGGGGGCCATTTCCTCTTGTGTTATGACTCTTGTTGATATAGATCTCTTTTTTGGGTTAATTCTTCCGCCTGATATGTGGAGGTCGATTCGTAAAACTAATGATGAAGCAACGCTTGGGGGAACTTGGAAAGAAATAAACCAGGCTGACTTAGACAGGGAACCTGCATGTAAACCATGTGATTTGATTTTAGACCTCCCAGCGGCTATCTTAACTAAATTAAAAACGCTTGTTCCTTCCGAAAAGATCGATTGGACTATGCTAGCTTCGTGCAAACAAAAGTTAGATGAATCGGTATCAGATTTCTTTACACGTTTCGAAGAGGCGTTTCACGATTACAGTGGTCAATCGTTAACAGATGATACGGGTAGGCATCTGTTTGTAGATAAGTATGTGGCTAATCTCCTACCGGAGATTGCAAAACGATTAAAGACGAGTGAAAGTTCCTGGGCCACGGCGACCCCTGCGTCTTTGTTAACTATGGCTCAGTATTATGAGCGGCAGGAATTAGAGGCTAAAGAAAGTGTTGATAAGAAAATGAAAGAATTGAAAACGAAGGTGATGTTGGCACAGGTTCGTGGAACGCAATCTAGAGGGAATGATAGAGGTAGGCGAGGAGGGAGTAATGCGTCGTATGGTCGTACGGATATAGCGGAGGATCAATGTGCCTATTGTGAGGAGTTTGGGCATTGGGCTGAAGATTGTCCGGTACTTCGAGAGCAACGTAGTCAGCGTGGTCGAGGAGGTGGAAGGTCGAGGAATAGTTATTCGGGGGCGAGAGGTGGCGGAAGTGATCGTGGTAGGTTTGAAGAGAGGGGCCGTGGCCAGGATGAACGTAATACCTTTGATAGACGAAATCAATATCAGATATCGGAAGGTGAGAATGTGGAGCATCAGGATTATGTGCATGCATAGGACTGCGTAGGATGGGGTACGGAATCAGTTGAAGTGCCAGTAGATCAAAGAGGTCCATATGTATCAGCGGGCATTTTGGGTTCTACTGATCAGTTTTTAGTTGACACAGGAGCTACTCGTAGCGCTTTGTCCAAAAACCTGGTTCCAAGGGCTCCCCTGTCTGGCGAAACGATAACATGTATAGGGTTTGATGGCACACCCTCTCCTAGCCCATTATCACAACCTCTTGCACTTTGTATTGACAAATTTTTCAGTTTTGGTTAATTTTTGTTGTCACCTCACACCCCAGATAACATTATGGGCATTGATTTGCTCAAATACTTTAGAGCAACGATACGCTGCGCTCCCGAGGGAGTGCGAGTTATTTTGAACGACAACTACCCAGATTCAGACAGATTTTGTACTATACAGGAAATTGAAGCATTAGCCTCTCTCCTGCACACATTATGGGCGACCTCAGACACGGATGTGGGACAGATGCTTATTCCGCCTATTCGAATTAGCGTGAAGGAGGGAGTACTTTTGCCACGTGTACCACAGTATAAGATTTCTAGGGAAGGTGAAATTGCCCTGACACACATTGTTCAGGATTTGATTATTGCAGGAGTAGTGGAGGAAGTTCCCTACAATGTTTGTAACAGCCCTATTCTTCCGATTCTTAAGAAAGATACTGACGACAAAGTCTACCGATTTATTATTGATTTAAGAGAGATTAACAAAATTGTCATTCCCCAATACCCGGTGGTGTCTGACATCACGACATTGCTTACATTGGTCCCCCCAACAGCGACGACATTTACTGTCATTGACCTCAAAAATGCGTTCTTTTCCTTCCCCATCCATCCTGATAGCAGATATTTATTTGGCTTTACGTTAAATAACAAATTGTATAGATTTTGTCGTGTTCCTCAAGGTTACACTGAGAGTCCTAGCATCTACAGCCAGGCTTTAAAAAGACAGCTTGATTCTTTTGAATTGCAATCTGGAGTATCCCTTATACAGTATGTTGACAACCTCCTGTTGGCTGCAGACACGTATGCACAATGTGAGGAGAGTACGCTTGCCTTGCTTTCCTTTTTGGCTCAGAATGACCATAAAGTTTCTAAGGAAAAGCTTCAATATTGTAGACCCAAGGTGACCTACCTCTGTCATCTTTTGTCTAAGGAGGGGCGTGCATTAACATCAGATCGAATTCAGGTGATTTTAGATACACCTGTCCCCCGCACTCAGAGAGATGTACGCGCCTTCATAGGACTAACGTCCTTTTGTAGACAGTGGATAATGGGGTTTTCGCACATTATAAAACCTTTGTTAGCGTTACTGTCCAAAACTACACCAATGCCCCTTGAATGGACAGACGAATGTCAGAATGCTTTTGAACAGTTGAGACAGGCCCTTTGCTCTGCTCCCGTGTTAGGTACACCAGATTACATGAAGATTTTCACATTGTATGTGCATGAGAAAGATGGGTGCGCGTTATCAGTGTTAGTGCAAGCACACGGGGACAAGCAGAGGCCATGCGCGTATTTCTCAGCCATCCTTGATCCTGTAGCACAAGGGTTACCTGGGTGTTTTTGAGCAGTTGCAGCAACAGCAGTAGCTATACAGCAGAGTGAGGGAATAGTTTTATCGCACAAACTGTTGATGCTAGTTCCCCATGCAGTAGATGCCTTGTTAAATCAAACAAAGACTCAATATCTTACAAGCGCACGTTTAACAGGATATGAGCTCACACTTTTGGCACCACATATCACACTGAAAAGATGTGCTACCCTGAACCCTGCCACTTTATTGCCTTATCCGGTTGAAGAAGGTCAGGAGGAAAAACATCATGATTGTGTTTTCCTGACTGAGGAACAAACAAAGGGTCGTGTCGACTTACAGGATATGCCACTTCCAGATGTGGACGGGGAACTGTGGGTTGATGGATCGTGTTTGAGGCTGCCAGATGGCACGACTTCCGCAGCATATGCGATCACGACACTAAAGACAGTGGTAGAAACAGTGCGAATACCACAGAAATCGTCTCAAGCAGCAGAGCTGATAGCCTTAACAAGAGCCTGCGAGTTGAGTGCTGGCCTATGTGTGAATATCTACACAGACAGCCGGTACGCCTTCGGAGTAGCGCATGACTTTGGCTTACTCTGGAGAGAGCGTGGGTTTTTGACCTCTCATGGAGTACATATTATGCACGGAGAACTAGTGCGTGATCTCCTAAACGCGTTGCTTTGTCCAAAGAAAGTAGCGATAATTAAATGCAGTGCACATAAAAAGATCACTGATAAAGTGGGACAAGGCAATGCCTTTGCAAATAGCATAGCAAGACAAACAGCTATGTCTCGAAATGACTCCCCTATGTATGTAGCGACGTCGCAGGCCGAGCGATGGCATGATGCTAGAGCGGAGATACTAGACATCCAAAAATCAGCGACTGAAGCAGAACTTGTAGCATGGGCAGCAGAAGGGGTATTGGATGACGAGGGTTGTTGGAGAAGTAAAGACATGGAGAGATGGAAATTGCCTGCAGCTTACTTGCAGGCGATGGTCCAGATGACACACGGATTAGCGCATGTGGGAGCTCTTGCAATCACTCGACTGTTAACACGAGTTTGGGAGCATCCTGAGATTGCCAATACTGCTAAGAGAGTAGTGCAGACCTGTTTGATATGCTTACAGCACAATCCTGCAAAAGGGACTCATACTCCGAAAGGAGGGTTCGTTTCACCTTCTGCACCATTCGAGGTACTTCAAATGGATTACATCCAGTTTGAGCGCTGCAATAACCTTAAGTATGTCTTAGTGGTGGTGTGTGCCTTTAGCAAATGGGTTGAGGCCTTCCCCACGAAAGATAATACAGCTTTGACAACAGCTAAGGTTTTGCTCAAGGAGTATTTCCCTCGATTCGGAGTTTGCAAATTCTTGTGGAGCGATAATGGTCCTCATTTTGTTGGGAAAATTGTGGAATATGTGCTAAAGGGACTGGGGATCCAGCAGAAGTTTCATGCTGTGTTCCACCCTCAGTCAGCAGGTCTTGTCGAGCGGTACAATGCCACGTTGAAATTAAAACTGGCTAAGATTGTAGCGTCCACATCATTGAAGTGGCCGGATGCCTTACCGCTAGCCTTGCTCTCTCTTAGATCAGTGCCCCACTCTCGAACTGGCCTCACACCGTATGAAGTGGTGTTTGGAAGGCCTATGAATATATGGGGAGTCCCTAAGCCGCGATTGTTACATAATGTGCCTTGTATGATGATGAACGATTATTTGGCACGATTAACAAATGATTTGCTTTCTATCCATCAACAGGTCCGAGAAGCGCTCCCTGACAACTCCATTGGAGAGGCCCATAGTCTCCGTCCTGGGGACTATGTGATGGTGAAATCGTTTGAGAGGGCAAACAGCTTGGAACCGAGGTGGCGTGGCCCCGAGCAGGTCCTCTTGGCAACTCGAACGGCTGTGCGAGTGACCAACAGAAAGCGGTGGGTGCATTCAACTCACTGCCGCCGCGTCTCTCCGGACCTGGTGAATACTACTGTGCTGTCCGACTACAAAGAGATCTTGGACAACGAAAAGAGCCCAGCTGTGACGTCGGCCGAATCTGAGGGAGCCTTCCCGGACCACACTGTTTCTGGACGACAGCGCTACGATTTGCGGGCAAGATAGGAAGAAGATTTTCTTTTTGTGCGAGACTGGTTGGTTACCGCTCTGGGGTTTGTGAAACGGAAGCCGGGAATCTCAAGGGGGGGGATCAGTTCTGCCAAGAGTAGCGACACCCGTCTTGACCCCGGAGAAGAAAACAACGGCTACCTCGGAGCTCAGCACCATTGTTTTTAATTTTTGTAGTTTGTACATTTGAGACATTGTGAACTTTTGAACTATGGCGCTTTCAGCATCACGAGACAAGAGAATTCTTGGTGCCATTTTGTTTGTGTTGACAATAGTGGTGATAGCAGTAATAGCCTGGTTAGTAGAACTTGTGGTGCCTGTACGAGAACATTTGCTGCCGACTACCCGGCTCCATCTGAACATTTTCACTTCACCTTACCCTACCATGAAGAACGGCACCGACAGACTTACCTGAACAATAGCTCCATTCAGATCTTGCATCATACTCATAATATGACGAACACGTCTAATTGTTGGGTGTGTGGGATGTTGCCTGGTCATCAGAAGAAGGGGGGGACTCCGCTCATCCCACTCCCGTTTTCTCACAATGGATCCTGTAACGCCTGGTATACTCTCCTATTCACCTTACGATGGCCAACAAAAGGGAGGGTGCTTTTCCGTTTGCATAAAATATGCTATCATGACCGGGATGGTTATCCACTAGCAGAGGGTACTCGATTTGAATGGGAAGAGTACCGCCCCGATAATATGTCTGCACCCCGAATTTACAGTAATCAAAGGAACATTAATATGTCTAGTTCACATGTCATAAATGTTATAAATACCAAGGCTGATCTCTGCATACGTAATAAAGGTACAATCCCGGTTGGAAAAAGTGAATGTAACACCACACTTACATTTGACAGTCCGAATGGCATATCATTTGTGGCATCCCGAAATACATATTTTATCTGCGGTAATAAAGGTTATCATCAGCTGCCTTTAGGATGGTTAGGCACATGTTATGTATCTTTTGTATTGCCCCCTGTATTCATTGCCCCACCAATGTATCACAATGATTACGTGCTTTACCACGATTTTGTGTTAAATCGAGTTAAACGTACTGTGGTCTTGGACGATATCGACCAGACCGATACTGCCTTACAACAATATGTAGACTTTAATCTGGGATTGTTTTCCTTTGTGGGGGCTGCCTTGAACAGTCGGAAAATACGACGACTGACTCGTGTTGTCGAGGCAGTAGCTAATGACACTGCTATTGCACTGGGGAATATAACGGAAGAACTTCAAATTTCTAGAATTGTTACGCTCCAAAATCGCATAGTTCTAGATGTGGTTCTAGCTGATCGAGGGGGGGCATGTAGAATCATTGGAAGTAGCTGCTGCGTGTACGTGCCAGATAATTCGCCATCTGTTTATGATGCGATTTCTAAGCTTCACAAAATCGCTGCTGAAATACACCCGGACAATGGTACATGGACTCTTTCAGGGTGGTTCTGGTCAATGCTTAGCACCTGGGGCTGGAAACTGTTGACGATTTTATGTATCATGGTTGGGATACTATTCTTTGTATGTTTATGTATACAATGTGGCCCTGCCTTATGTTCCATGTGTTTATCAACATGTATTCCATCCAGACGAGCTCTCGCTCAAAATGAATTGATGCTTCGCAAAGAAGTAGCTCAGATAATGTCAATAGATATTGAAGATGAATATCCCGACTATGTCCACTATGAGGTAGCTCCAGCTAAACGCTAAAAGGGTCGTCTGTCGTAATTTGACAATGGCCGGGTTAGCGCTTAGCTTTTGCTACACGTTATTTCCCTTAAATTGGCTTTACTCGAAAACGCCATTTTGTATGCTACGGAGGCCATTTTAGGGAATGAGCGGCCCTAGTCCTTTGTCCGTGCCGTTGACCACTCGAGTTTGCCCAGCAACAGGCTATTTTTAGTAACGGTCAAGCTTGTGCATGCGCAGTCCCAACTGACCAGTCACCCCTCAGGAATGTTCCGCCAAACTGACCAGTGAAGTTGTAACCCCTCCCATGAGTTGGCTGTGTTCCAAAAATGACCATATATGTACATATACTCTATAACATTGTACCGCCTATTTTTTTATTACCTGTAAAGTGTATAAAAGAATGACTCACACCAACGTTCGGTGTGATACTTCTTGCATTGCCGAAGGGTGCTGTAGGAATGTACCACCACCCCATGGGGTCTAAATAAACTTGTCTTTTGTACTTTTCAGTTTCCGTGCCAACAGTTCTTCGGTGTAAGTGGGTATTTCTGCGGAGCATGTAGACTTTGGGAACCCAATACCACAGTGTGTAAAAGGAAGTGTACTACAATCATTATTTTAAGTCATGTGTTATATGTTATATACACTGTATTCTATATTATCTTTAACTCATACTTTAATTGAGTGTTTTGCTTACGAGGAATGCATTTAGTGAGAGCTTTATATGTTATTGATTTGGCCGATCTAGATATTATCAATGCACTAAGCTTAGACTGTAGTTGTGTATTAGAGCTAGTCTCTATACACTTGTTTTTATGCTTAAGTGTGGATGGTGCGCACACCTTTTTACACTGATTTCTCCCTATACAGTTCTTGTGCCTAATGTTAGTATAGATTGTTTGCCTAGCAGTGTGAGTATTGAAGTATACACTGGTTCCTAACATGTAATTTTTTCTTTAGCTAGTTAATCTTTTACAAGTTTTCTAATGGGAATTTTTATTAGTTTAGGTTTATGTATAAATAACCTTCTAAATTCAGTCAGTAACAGAATTTTCATGGTACGCATACAATGCCTGTGTCATTTCACTTGTACTGGAAATGTGACATAAATATTAATGTACGTTATTTAATTTAACTGCATGATTATAATTTTGTTTTATTAAGGTACACACTTTAATAGCCTTCGGCTATGTGGTCTTCCACCGGTTTGTGTATTTTCCACCAATTTTTTTGGCATTATTGTGTATTGCTCACAGTGCTTAATTTTCATGTTTAGTTAAGGGGTTGCCATTTATTCTTGTGTACCGTGATATCCACTTTTGCGTGGATAGGTCACTTTGTGATATTCACTTGTACGTGCAGATATCACCCTCTGTGTCTCTACTTCTTATTTCTTTACTCGATTTATTTATCCACTGTGTGTAGATTCTACGGCTTCTGTAATTTTGTGACAGTGTGTGGTTTTCTCTTCTTCTTTTGGTTTTGGTACATGATTCCACACCTTGTCCTGGCACGTTGAACTTATTTTATAGTTCAACAGGGTGCAGTTTTCACCCTTCTTAATATTGTTTTTTCTCTCTCAGTCTTTCTTTATATTCTTATGAATTGCATGCTACGTCTTTTGCTCTTAATTAATGCAATGTATTTTCTTTTACCAATTATTGCATGTCTTTTTCCTTTACATTCTGTGTTAGCAATTTTACCCCTACGTTGATTTATATTGTTACTGTACTTACAGAATTCTTTTGTTTCTGTTTAAAAGGGGGAAGGTGATGTAGTGGACTAGTCTTAGGTCTTGCTGCTCAGCCAGAGTAGAATGTTGGTGTGTGGTTAAAATGGAGAGTTGGAATGCCGAAGTGTTAGTGTGAGGATCAGTTGAGGATGGGCTGACCAGCAAGTCGGCTGCTCCTGGTGGGGTCCCCCCTTAAAACTTATATTCTGATTTAATAAAACATACTTCATATTCTACACCTCAGCTACTTCCAATTATTTCATCTTATTATACAAGGCAAGTACAGAGCATTGTGGGAATGTTCATCATTATGGCGTCAACCCTCAATGTGCCGCCATCATTGCGGAAATGCTGGCTGTCGGCTGTGTTCTTTTGTTGGAGAAGACTGCACAGCAGTATTCAATGAAATAGCCGGCATACTTGCTCCCCGTAAGTACCTGCACATCTCTGCTGATCGTTTAACTGCATTGTTGGCTCCTGAGAAGCTGCCTGGAGGTAAGTTTGGGAAATGTACTTATAGTAACAGTATGGGGCATTGCTTGGTTACCGGACTACCACCCTAATTGTGTGAACACAAGGGAGATAATTAATTGTTTGGTTACCGGACCACCACCCTACGAGTGTGAACATAAATAAGATAATTAAGCAAAGTTCCTTGTCGCCTGAGGCTTCCTAAGCCTTATATATATATATTTTTTTAACGCGCAGGAAGAGAGAAATGGCAATACAAAACATTTCTCCAACATCTTGTTTCTTGCAAGAACCAGGATCATCCCTTATGGATTGTGATGTTTGGAAAGATTCATTCACTACATACATTGAAGATATTGGGGGAAACGTGTACATTGCGAAAAGAAAGTTGACCATATTAAAAAATTGCTTAGGTGTTGAGAGGAGAAAAGTACTAAAGACTTTACCCAAATTTGCAATTAGAGAAGCTGATGGTTCAGGGTATGAAACTGATGTATATGAGGAAGCTTTGTCAGCTTTGGAAGAAAATTATGGCACAAAGCTCAGCTTCAGAAACATAAATTATTTTCACGCCCACAAGTAACCAGGAGAGTCAGTTGCGCAATAGTTCGCTATATTGAGAAGATTAGCTGTGACATGTAAATATAAGTATCTTAGAGATGAGAACATTAGAGGTCAGATGATGAACAAATTGACCAATCCCTGAATCCAAGAAACGCTGCTCGATTTAAAGGTGGATACACTAGAGGTGGCCAAATGTATGGTAAATACATCTAGGTATGTGAAAAGAACTAGATGGTCCATCCAAAAACAATTTAAATGTAGAAAAAGTGTGTTAAATCAATACAGTCAATAGCAAAGCTCTTAAGGGAAAGCGTACAGGGAATGTCATTGCTAAAGTATTTAAAAGCAAATGGTGTTTTAGGTGTGGTAGTGAGAGACACACTGCAGATGCAAGAAAATATACAGCAGCACTATGCAAATGTTTTAAATGTAACAAAGTGGGGCATTTTGCTAGGATGTGCAAAATGAGGGATTATGGAAGTGGAAAGAAATCTGTGAATTTGATCAAAGATATGGATGGTAATATTCATGCAGGGAAATCTGATGATTCAGAGATGGAAGAGATTGAAGTGTTAATGGTTTATGATGGCAAAAATGATTGTACATGGACCATGTTTGTTGCATCGGCAGAGAATAACCGCCCCCCAAAATGTGAAGTCACAGTGAATGGCATTATGACACAGTTTTGGACGGATTCATGTTCACCTTTTATCATTATTGACAAACTTACTTGGTAGAAACTGACTAGTCCGCTATTAGTCCCCAAAGATAAAGAACTGGAAAGTTATTGTGGGGACAAGCATCCTGTGATGGGCTACATTATGACAGATCTGATGTTTCATGGTAAACATGCAAGGAGGAAAGTGTACGTAGTTGAGAAATGGAAATTGTTATTAGGTTAAAGAGAACAAAGTGCACTGTTTATGATTTAAAACCCCAATCATCCCCAACAAGTCATATTGACTCAAGATACAGTTGAATGGGTTACCAAGTTTCCAGCATTGTTTAGTGGCAAATTGGGGTGTCTAAAACAATTTGAGCACACGATTATACTCATAAATAGTGTGAATTCAATGGTACATAACACAAGAAAGCAAGAAATGTGCCATTGACAATGAGAGATGCTCTAAGAAAGGAATTACAAAGGGTATGTGAAAATGGAGTAATTGAGCCAATCGAAGCCTCGGAATGGCTTAGTCCCATAGTGATCGAAATGAAACCCAATGGTATGTGTGTGGACTTGAGAGATCTAAATAAGTGCATATGCGCAGATCGTCATCCCCTTCCCCAAATTAATGAAATGCTGACAAGCATATCTGGGGGTAGGTATTTTACCACTTTGGATTTATCCAATGCCTACCTTCAGATAAAGCAACATGAAAAGTCAAAGCATCTAGCATTATTTATAATGCCAGAAGGAGTCTTTCGTTTTGTTCCCATCCCATTTGGTCTGCATCTGCAGTATTTCAGAGAGTGATGCAGAATATTGTGGGGATCATAATGAATGTGCTAGTATTTCAAGACAATATCTGAGTGTGGGGTAAAGACATTACCCAACACAATGATATTCTCAGAGAGGTGCTAACTAGGTTCGGGAAAGCAGGCGTAACAATAGGGGAAAAAAAATTAAATTTGCTCAGGTGGAAGTTGAATATTTGGGGCGTACCTTGTCATTCAATGATGTCAAGCTAAACATAAGCTGTTAGAGGGTATGGAGAGCGCTATTGCCCCTCAAGACAAAGAGCAGCTTAGGTAATTTTTGGGATTGACTGAATATTATGCCAACTTTGTGCACCATTTTGCAGACAAAATAGACATGCTACATGTTGTTATGAAGAAGGGGGTAACTTATTTATGGACATAAGAATGTCCAAAAGCATTTGACACAATAAAGAAAGAAATTGCTATGGCAGTGACACTAAAATCATTTGATCCGGATGGCTAAACCGCTATTGTTACGGATGTTAGTGGCTATGGTATGGGTGCTATTCTAATGCAAATACATTAGGGGAAGGTAAGAGTGGTAGCGTGCGCCTCTAGGTCTCTAAAGGGTCCAGAGAAATCTTACTCTGTCATTAAAAAAAGGCCCTGGCATGTTGGTGGGGGTACAATATTTTCAAATGTATATCTGGGGTATCAGGTTTGAATTACGTACGGATCACAAACCTTTGATAGATTTGTTCTTCACTGCTGTAGCAGTGAAGGCCACTCAGCTCATTGCTAAGTGGGTACATTGTTTACAAGAATATGTTTTTGTAGTTAAATATGTCCCTGGTATAGATAAAATTAATGCTGATTGCATGTCCAGATTACCCTTGGATGTTGGTGTTGCTGAGGATGATGATTGGATGGTGTCAGACATTTCACAGGTGTGCTGGGCAATTGGTGAAAATGAATAGAGGGATGGAATTAAAGGAGACCCTGTGTTAGTGAAAGTGACAAGTAAACTACCTGTGATTTATGTTTGGAAACTAGATGAGGATTTAGGTCTTTATAAGAATGTATGGGAGGAACTATTTGAAATTAATGGAATCATGAGAAGAGGTAACAACTTGGTGGTACTGGTGGGGTTACGTGGTTGACTGATTATCATAATGCATAAAGGACATGGTGGTATGTCTGCCATGAAAAGGACAATAAGGATGAATTTCTGGTGGCCAGGAATGGACTGACAAATTGAAGGGTATGTAAGAGATTGCATTTTATGTATTTGCAGCAATAAATCACATCTTGCACAAGAGACCACTATCAATCCAGTGGAATGGCCCCAGAAGGCCTGGGAGAAGATTGCCATAGATATATGTATACCGTTTGGGTGCTAGGAATAAATGACAAATAAGCTGTAGAGATAATGGATTACCACTCAAAATGGCCTGAAGTGGCGTATATGCAAAGGGGAAAACTACAAACCTGATGTTGTTTTGCAAGGATATTTTCCGCAGGGAAGGGTGTCCTGCTGCATTGGTAACAGACAATGATCCCCAGTTTGTTTCACTTGAATTCCACAAGGACTCTTCTGTATCATCCTAGGAGGAACAGTCTTGTCGAGCGCTTTAACCTTGTGCTGGGCAAAAGTGTGCATTTAGCCATTTCTAACAAAATGTGTTGGAAAAAAAAAGGTTAAAGACATGTTGTGGAATTGCAGGACTACCCCGCATTCTGCTGTGGGAGAAACTCCATTTAGTTTATTGAAAGGAAGGGTGCCATGTAGTGTGGTTGTTCCTGCATGAATGATGAGGTATGGAAGAAAATACTTCAATGAGGATGTGTTACACGAAAATATGAAAAATTACCAACAGCAATACATGCAGAGACATAATGGCAAAATTGTTAAACAGAGGCAACGATTTGTGGTGGATATGTCTGTGAGAGTTTGTGCAGGTAATATGGTATTGACGGTTGCTTCTAAATGGTCAGAGCCAAGAAGGGTGGTGGAGGTTTAAGGGAATCGGTTGTTACTGTTGGATGGTAAACGGTAGAATACCAGAAGAGTGGTGAAATGTTCTGATGTGGAAATGCACAAGAGGGAGAGAAAGAAAGAAGTTCGGAGTGGAGATAGAAAGGAAGGTGAGAAAGGGTTGAGTGTAAGAGCAAGACAAAAACCTACATGAGGCAAGGATTTGCTATGTTAATTAATTCTTTGGAATGTGCATGCAGGTATTATTATTTGTATGTAGAGAACACTTTATGTATTTATTTATATGCTATTTTAATTTGTATTATCTTTAGTTGTATGCATAGCATCGCTTTTATTTCTTCACGTACATTTTTAACTTCAGTTTGATAAAAGAAGGGAGATATGTTATATTCTAGTATTGCATTGCCTATGTTATGTTCTAGCATTATATTGCCCTGGGATACTGATGTTGTGTTATGATGCAGCCAGGCTCTGGACTGGGTTCTGGAATGTAAGGTCTTGGAGAGCGAGAGAGAAGTCCAGAGCATGGTTGGCAGATGAACCTTGTGAGCTCATTAGGGTTGTTCCAGATATCTTAAATAAATTAATCTACAACTTTAGAAAGAGTCTCTCCTACTTAAAAAAGGGCATCACCATACTGTCATTCTCAATAAATCTGATACTGCCCACATGCCAAAGAAACTGAATTTTGAACATTTCTTTCACAAATTGAAGCAATCTATCAACCACTTAAAACCTGAGGTAAAAAGAAACAACAAGCATCCAAATGTTGAACAAAGTACAACAGTATGGCACACAAAAACAAGGGTCATTAGGAAAAATCAGAAGGGCGCTGTAAGAAAAAGTAAAATTATGAGGGGAAAGCAGTGGAAGCTGGAATCAAGCCAGAAGATGAAGTGTACAATTAGGATCATAGAGTAAGAAATACAACTTGAAGGTTTTCATGATGTGCTGAGTAAGGTAAAGGCATGAGTACAGAAGTCGAAAGAAAAAGAAAGGTGAAAGGGAAGACTGGAAAACAAAAAGACAAGATAAATGCTATGATTTTATCCAGGGACCAAGAGACGTCATTTTGTTGAGCTATTAAATGAACAAATTGGGTGTTCAATTTTCATTTGGAAATTCAAGAGGGTTTCTTCTCATCGCAGATTAACATAAAAGAAGTTCCAAATTGAGACAGCAGCCACTGTGAATGATTGTTTTGCTGTTTTTCTATTTTGCAATTGTTTACACTAAGGGTAGACTTCTTAAGTGCGAATCGATGCAGGAATTCATGTGATTGTAAGTGGATTGTTTTACATGTGGAACAAGCCAATTTAAATATTAACTTGTCTGCCATGGAGAGCCAGTGAAGTTACCTAAGTATTAGTGTAATGTCGTACTTTCTGTTTCTGGGCATCAAATGTGCTGCCCAGTAGAGGACTGCTTTAAAAGGTATTAACAAGTTTATTGAGGCATCTGCTAAAGGGTTTCCATAGTCAGGAGTCATTGGAGCAAGAGAATAGACAACATGCTGAAAGTCTTTAGACTCCAAAGTCGGTCAGAGTTTCTTAATGAAAAAAATTAAGATCTTGCTGTCATGGCTACTTATTCAATGAACAACACAATAGAGAGGCAAGAATAATCCACATGCAGGTGCTTTGACCAATGAAGAATCAAAGCCATCACCATGAGGAAAAGCAATCTCGTCATTGTAGACTTTAACATCTAGCAGATGGGGAATCAGAATTAACTACAATACTTCTGGATTCAACTTGCAGGGACCTTAAGTCATCCAGTTGTGAATATCTAACTGTTTTTCAGAGTAGTTAGAACTATGAAAGAGGTGATCTTAAAGTATAACTTAGTGTCATTAATGTACTGAGGGATAGCTACACTCAACCTCTCCATCAGGATTCTCAGTGGTTCCGTTTACAGCCTGAAAAGTGTAGGTGCAGAACAGACCCCCGGGAAACCCTCCATGTGACCAGGGCAGGGTTTGTGGTGAACCACCCCCACCTGACTTGTTTTTTGTGTTCAGTCAAGAAAGCGAGGAAATAGCTTAGTGCCACAGCACTGATGTCCATGCAAGCCTCACAGACACTGATGAGCCCATGGTGATTTAGAAGAAGTTTGACAGAGGCCAATTTTGTACTGCAATTCCTCCATAACCCAGATTATTAAGCTACCCATTAGTTTCAATGTATATTTCAGTTGCATGGTGGCCCTTTTCCCCATCACTTTTCACAGTTTGGGTACAACGGTAAGAGGACAATAACTGTTTAAAGAGTTAGGGTCCTTATTACGCTACTTAGAAAGTAGGGAGATTTAACCTATTTAAGGATATTTGGGGAAAAAAAACTTCTTTAAAGAAGTGTGTATCTAGTGGCACAAAAACCACAACTACCGTCTGCCTACGTTTGCCACACACACCCACAATAAAACAACACTATGCTGATGTAGACCAACAATCACAACTTCACTAGGCATATTAACCGAACACCGAACTGTAGAGTCACCAAATTGTCCCTCTCAAAGCAGTTGAATGCTTAGTAGTTCAAAGTGTTTGGAAAATTCCTCCTGTTACAAAGCACAAGATCGCACTCATTGGCTCTGATACATGCACATATTTTATTTGTAATAATAGAGGATGTCAGATTCAAAGTAATTCCTTGTGATGTATTTTGCATTATAGAAAACTAAAAACTAAACTAATTACCAATCTAACCAATATGTAAAAGTACATTTCTGGAGACATATTTTTTTTTTGCCAGGGGTATAAACCTAACATTTTTACATTCTACTAAACTTTCAGATACATTGAGAGAAAGTGGATTAGGCCACCTCAAGCGACAAAGTCTCTATTCCTGTTAGTACCAGTAAAGGTTTCAGTAATTTAAAACTGAGCTCAACCCCTGATAGCTATGCCATAGAGTAGACAGGATTAACTAAACAAAATGTGTTATTCATTCCGAAAACAAAACAGTTAAAAATTAAAAAACTCAACACAATAAAAATTTTGCTCCAGTTTAAGAATAGATAATAACGTATTGAACAAAATGACATCAATCCAGTAAAGGGAACTGGAAGAATGCACCAACCATGGTCATCTGGTTGTGCTTCAATAAGACCTAGCCACAAATTAAGGTTAAGTGGGATGGTGAATGGGCTGGATACAGAAACCAGGCTTGTCCCAGATCAAAGTTTCACCTTCTGACTTAGGGTCAGATGTAGGTAAAAACCATTTACCGATTCTAAAATACCGAATGTTACCGATTCGGTATTTTAGAATCGGTAAATGGTACGTAGGTATTCATTGATAATTTTTACCGAATCTGTAAAATTCGGTAAATACCGATTCGTTATTTACCGATTCGGTATTCCCCATTCATTCTTATAGGCCTGGAGGCCCATAGGAATGATTGGGGAATACCGAATCGGTAAATACCAAATCAGTAAGAGGGGAAGACCTAAAAGGGTGGCAGGGTGTCACATTGACACTCTGTTGCACCCCTGAATAGTGCATGGGTGCACATGTGGCACACATACATGCCCTAAGGGCATGTATGTCTGCCATATGGTACTGATAAAAAAGCACAAAATTGCTTTTTTAATGGTTTTCGTTATTTACCACCAACTTGTAGTTGGTGGTAAATAACGAATCCTTACAAGCGAAAAGCACTCACTTGAGTGCTTCCTACATTAATTATTTGGTAATTTACCGAATCGGTATTTAAGAATTCTGTAATATACCGATTCCTTAAATTACCGATTCAGTAAATTACCGAATCCTTAAATTAGGCCCCTACATCTCAAATGCCTAATACCGGTCGGTAACGGACGAAATTCGGTAATTTACCGACCGGTATTAGGCTTCCTACTTTTGGCCCTTAGACTCTTAAATAAAAGTCAAAAATCCTCAGCAGGACATGGCAACAGGCTATGCCATAGAAAGATTTCAAGGGGTGGATAGCCATCGAACGAGGTCCCGGTTAACTTTTGGTGGGAAAGCTCTGAGTAGGAAGAATTAAAAATGTGCACCCAAATAATGTCCCTCTCTGGCCAAATACTTTTGGCACCTCAAGTGCTGCAATTAACAGCAATATTTTCACAACGGCCCGCAATCAGCACCCAGCTGCGCTCTATTTAGAAAAGAAATGCAGCAAGTCCAAAAGCATGACGTGTAAAGCACACGTAATGCTTTTGGAATTGATGCATGGCTTTTCCGAATAGAGAGAGGCTGCGGGCTGATTGAGGGCATTTGTAAGGCCTCAGGCAACCAGTAAATTGCCGTTTTTCGCCGCTCGCGTTGTGAAAGCGGGCGGCGGCCAGAACGTGTGCGCGCTTCACAAGAGGCACTGCGCGCTCGGTGCCTTAAAGGTGCGCGGGCGCCCAGCCGCGCGGGTTAGAGGGAACACTGGTGGCAACACACTTTTATTGGATTGACTTGGAAGGTTTGTCCCGGTCCTCTGGTGGTATTTAGAGGCCAATAATGTCTCCGAGGTTTTTGAGGATGGTAGGAAGAGTACATCATGATACAGCCAATGGTCCCAAGACCTCAAGAACAGAAATTGGGGTGAAGACTTACTCCAAGAAAGCCAACAGCAGGGTCCCAGACAGTGGCGGCTCATCCGCTAAGGTGGAGGAGCATCGCCCCACTGGAAAAATAAAATGATAATAACCTGTGTTAATATCATTTTTGTTTTCCGTTTCCTGGTGCAGGGCGGAGCTAGACTGGGAGAGCAGGGGCCAGGAGGAGAAGTGCTTCCTTCACCCTAAAGTGTGCATGACTGTTATGGTTGGCCTTCTCAGGCCGACCATAACAGTCATGCGCACTTTGCATGGTCTGCACCAAGGCTACATTACAGCCTGGGTGCAAAACATGCCCAGGCCCCATTCCCCGTCTGAGCGCCGAACCGCGGCAATCAGACCAATTACAACACAGCGTTGTGATTGGCTAGGGGAGTCAGGAGTCTGGGTTCTTCTTGGTTCCTGTTCCGAGGAGCAAGAGGCAAGTAGACTGAGAGGCGCCAGCCGGCCGGGTGGCCAGCCTGAAGGTGAGTGTTTTTTAAATTTGTATTATTTTAATTTACAACCCCCTGCCTCCTCCTCACCCGCCTCACCACCCCGGTAAATAGCAGCTGCCATTGGTCTCAGGCAGGTCCAGTTGGAAAGGGTCATCTGATCTCTTCTTGCAAGGGAGACCAGGTCCAGCCTTTCAGGTCTCCTCACAGGTGTCAATAGCAGGTGCAGACCTTCTTCTGTCTTCCACAGGCCCAGTAGTAGAAGAAGGTACACAGGGGTGCCACGTATCGGCTTGGCACTCACTTGAGGGTAGACAAGACTCCTGCCTGCCCCCAGGATTAACCCTACCTATTTCAGTAGCACTAGGCCATCTCATACTGTACCTTTCTACCTAAATCCAGCATTGCAGAAACCTTATTTTCTTGTTTAGAGCTTGTGTACCCATTCGCAAGTGTGATCATGATAGAGAACAGTCCCCTCCTTCTTGGTCACTCTAAGCCAATTCTGGGGCTGCTCCCCTCCTACTGAGATTGGTGCCTCCCTGACTAGGTGAACAAATTAAAATGATGGGCCAGGTGTTTGCTACATCTGCTTATAAAAAGGAAGGCCTCTTCTTTACAGTTAATAGAGTCCCTGTCCCAGCCCTAGAGCCATAATGCCAAGAAGACAACAACACCTCCCCACACCCAAGAACATTGTCCAGCTCTGAGAGCAAGTTCACACCTCATCAAGGTGGCTACTCAGCTCCTGGGTGACAGCTGGGACTCCGGAGCTGTAGCGGGAATTCCGTTCTCCTGCAGAACTGTGCATAGAGACCTGGAACCTCGGTGAATTAGGATGGCCCAAAACTCACCTCAGTACCCAAAATCCCCTTACCGAGCTAGCTACACTGTCTCATTGGTCATAACAAACTCCAAATGTTTAGACAAACCAGAACATGAACTTAGATTATCTCAAGTATCGTGGAACACATGAACACTCTTTTGCTATATAATCATTTCAAACCAGAACGTGGAGTAAATGAGGACACGTGCATATTTGAAATATTTATTTACTAATGTAGGGTTCTCAAACGCAGTATCTTATATAATACAAGCAAACTCATTATAAGCAACAAAGTTATCAGCATAGTTATCAGTCCATAAAAGGCGAATGGTGACAACATACTAAGATGCTGTAATGAATAGGCATTAACAACACCTAATTCTCACCCTCCCTATTTAGCATAGTATTTTATATCTATGAAGGTCTCATTTGGGTTTTTCGCAGGGCGGGCCCATATCTCAAAATCTCAGTGGCAGAGGATCGCATCATCTTCCACCAGCTCTCTGCATGCGAAGCACCATCAAGTGCATTACGTGTGTGTTCAGCACAACAATATAAAACCCGCCTAGAGCCAGATGTTGGCAACAGCATGTGTGTTATATCTATGGAGGTGCAAAGATCAGACCTCACAACAACATCGTGTCGAGTTATCCTTGGAGTCTTCAGCCCTCACTGTGCAGACAGTGTACCGAGCAAAACTGATATCAGAGCAATAACATAATATTTCTCAAGTAAATCACGAAGCTCTTCTGGGTTGAAAGCTAAAACAACAATTATGTGTTGTGTGCAAAATGAAGCAGAAAGGAAAAATGGTGTTTAAACATTTAATAAGCTCATGCTAACTTAACACAGTATATAGAAAAGAATTAGCTATATGACAACCCCCCCGATGATCCGAGCACGGACAAAATTCAAGGCAAGGTAAGACCAGAACAGGGGCATTACATGAAAGCAAAGTTCAATAATAATGAGCTAAGCTAATCTTCAAAGGCATACATGAAGGCCTATAGTGGCCAAATGAAATGATCCAAACTTTTCAACACAAGGCCCCTACAGTTTAAGTCAATAGGCCTGGGGCGCATAAAAAGAATTGATTGTGAGAAAAAGGCACCTTCCAAAAGTCAAAAGGGTACGTGCCCAAATAATAAAAAGTCTCCAAGTCATCTCAGGATAGGACTGCATATGCAAAATATGCAGCAACAGCCTCCAACATGAAATCACTGTCATCATCCGAAAACAGTTCAGCCATCCAATTAAGCAGTGGAAAAGAACATACATGCTCCTCTAGCACTGAATCCTCTAGCATCATCAGAGGACAACTCGGTGGGTTTTCAAGAACTCTCCGTGCCAAGAACTCATGCGCCGCTGCGAGAATGTCCCAATGACCCATTAGTCCATGCATCGCTGCCAAGGCCATAATCCTTTCGCCAGAACAAACCAACTTGTGAGCAACTACGGGGCTCATCAGATGATTAAAATCGACGTCAGGAGACACCGTCAAGCAGAGACACAAATCAAGGGCCCATTCGAAATTGCAACTCAGGCAATGAAACACAGGCTGGACACATGTGAAATAGGAAAATCGAAACGATAATCCAAATGCCGTGCTGAAAGTCGCAAGTGGCAGGGTGCCATAGTAATCAAGCATCCGGTTGCGAAACAGCAGTAGGAGGGGCTCTGTGGCTTCTAACGCAGGACGGGCATCCATGTTTCATAAAACAAAATATCACCAAAACGCCTGCAGCTAATGCCAGCAAAACAGGGAAGCCACCAAACAGACTTGAAAATATATAATGAAAAAAGGCAGGGATGACTCCAAATATTTTCTCGAATGAAGTCACGAGACCACTGTTAACTAATTTAAAAAAGTGAGCCAGGCCAGAAGTGGAGGAGGCATTAAAGATTTGATGAACCAGCTCGCTGAAATGTAACGGCAAGTCAGTATTTAAAAGCGCCTGCACCTCTGTACGCGTGTGAGCAATGTGAAGGACAAATGTTACTCGGGCCGAACTCAGGGCCACTTCTTTTTGAGACAAAAGGGCTCTTATTCTACTCATACCATTGAACTCTGCTTTCAAGGTTGGGATGCGCGGCCAGATGGAAACATCTGAATTCCCATGCGTAGGGGGATACAGAACGTTTTTGCAACAGACAACACGTTCTGATACAGTTACCACATAAGCGATACCTTTAATTAAACCACAACACTCTTCGTTATTCAACAGTAAATACCTACCATTCACGAGTAATGTGAATGTGGGAACAATAGCGGGAAACAGAGTGCCTTTCAAAACACAGGCTAAATTAGGCCGTCCTGATTACAAGAACCATGTGACTGGATGTGCCTGCACATCAATGAATGGTCAGGAGACTCCCCCATTCTTCCCCATTAAGATACACTTCTTTCTCGTCTTTCAGGCATCTATATGTGAATGGAAGAGACCATGCCTCGTGGAGGAATGAGCTCCCTAACGGTTTATATCTCCCTATCGCAATGTATCGCATACAATTAGTAAACTTGTACAAGGCAAATGGTAATGTGATCAATCCGTGGATAAGCCCTGTTGCGGCAGTGGCCTCAGCTACAGAGAACGGTAAAGATTCCAACCTCTCAATGTGTAACATGGAAAAGGACGCGTCACGCATAGAAAGCATGCGCTGTTTATCAGTCAAATTAAAAGGGGCAAAGAGGGAGGACACGTTCATGTAATTCCAAGGCACTCTACCAGCCTTAAGCGTCTGCAGGGTCCACGCAAATTGCATAATAGAACGCAATTGATTTTGACCATGGTATAATACAGACACTTCATCATGTACAATATCAACAACAGAAGATACAATATTATTTAATGTATAAATGCGTGAAGAAAGCATGTTAATACTGTTATCGACAACCGCAAGCACCTTTTCCAAATTAGCTTGATCAATTGCCCTTAGGCGCTTAGCAGCCTCAACCTTTGAAGTTTTCCAGATTTCATTGTAAATTGCATAAATCCATCTTTTAGATCTACCACTAGCCGGGCCCTTTATGAAATCATTTAAATCCACATCAGTCAGCTTGGATAGATGTAACTTAACAGCAGCTAATGTAGAATGTTGTTGCCAATTCTGACATTTTTTGCCAACTGAGTAAGTGGTGACAGTATGGTCAGTATCAAAACGTGGATCAGGCCTGACTTGTGTAAAACCTTCAGTTAAAATCAAAAAGCGACGTTGGCAAGAATCTGAGCTTCTGTGCTACATCAGCCAACCTTTCGGATCCAAACTGGATACATTAAAGGATGAATTGTGCATTAATGTTTGCAATTCTCGAGCAGAAAACTGTGTGAAATTATTCCAACCGGAATATTCTTCCAAATCAGGAATAGAAGGGGTATTTAATTTTTTTGAAGTAGCCAATCCAAAGCATGTTGTCTGGAAAATAGTAGAATTTAAAAACAACATATGATTTGGGATGAGACATGCATGGTGCAAAGCCTCAGTGCCTTGTACCTGCCAACTTTTAGAACCCCAAACCGATTTAAGGTCAATGGTTTCCTTCGAAAGCTCGTAGCCCTCTACAGCTAATTTGTCTAGAAAGGACTTCGAATACAACAATTTAGTATCGGTAAGTCTAACTTTGGACATGGACTTTTGTGTCATCTTAAAATAAAAGGACTCAGGACTTGATTGATTAAAGTCGGTAAAATAAGTGTACTTTTTCAAAAATGTACTGGAGCTGCCTTGTAATGGTACTGGGCAGTGTTTCCACTGTGTGTAATTTACAGAACCCCTTCCGGATCTCGTTTTATGCAGAAAATATTTACCAAAATGTTGGAAGCAAAATAATTCACAGTAATTAGCAGACTCTAAATATAAACCTTCAGCATCAAAGGCAGCATATTATTTTAAATCAGAGAATAATGATTCTACGGCCTGAACATCCCAATCATCAGAACGTATGTTTTGTTTCACCACATCCCCCCATGTTCACTCTGAGTACATTAGGGACATTAACCACTTCAGTAGGGCCATGGATTTGAAACTTACCGCATCCCACACAATCCCATCAAGAACAGGCCAAGCAGTGATGTTTACAAAATTCAAGTCTCTCTTCAGTCTGTGTGTAGAATGTGACGAGGAAAGGGGGGCCAAAGTTCCATTAAGATGTTGAATGCATGTTCTCTCCTCGACATAGTGTCCATCAATCAGACGGAAAAAATAAAACACGAAACCAATTGACATAAAAAGGTATACTGAAAAAAGTACCAGCCAAATATATGTCCATGGAGGGATCAAAAAATGTTTTTTAAATAATGTAGCATATTTTGCAAAACGTGAGGGTTTTTTCGAATTAACTGAAACAGAGTCAAATGAGAATCGGGATTCTGTAGCCAAACGTGTTTGTAAATCAGGCATCGACAAATCAGCAGGATAGGCATAGTCTAGGTCATTAATGTTATTAACGGGATAAGTATTCAATAAAGGATTGGAAACAACAGGCATCTCCAAGGCCACTCCTGGCTCAGCATTAGAAGTAGTGGCCAAAACAGAATTCTTACAATCGAAGGACAGGAGATCGCCGGTGTCATACTATGAAGAATCGGCCACCCTGTGTATCTTGACATTGTCAATAGAGATAAACTTGTTTTCCTTACGACCTGGAAGTGGTGGTAAAATGACTGTTCTTGTGCCCTTCACTCCTAGAAAGGGGACCGGTGCTCGATAGGAAGGACCAAATTCTTTCTTGTTATCGATCTTCTCTTGAACCAGTTCCCCAACTTTGGGTAGCCAGCCAACTACCGGGATCTGCAACGCATCATCCGATGTGGAGGGCAAATGTTCGTTTGCAAGACTGTCTCTGGTCTTTTGTAGATCCTGTAAAACATTGCAATGTTCATCTACGTCAAAGGCCGTGGCTTGAGCCACGCAGTCTAGACCGTCGAGGTCAGGGACATATATCTTGATACCAAAGAGCATTTCGTACGGGGTCCGCCCACCCAGAGACCTTCTAGGGAGATTATTTAGAGCACGCTGCACGCCATTGAGATGGGCCAACCAGTTTCTGCCAGTGCCTATAACTCATGCTGTCAAAGATTGCTTTAAGTCACGGTTCATTCGCTCCACTACACTATTACCCTCATGTCTGTACGGAGACGAAAACTTGACTTGGACCCCCAATGAAATCATAGCATCCTTATACGCCTTAGAGGCGAAAGCAGGACCCTGATCCGAATGGAAGGTACCACAGGCAAAAATCCCTACAAAGACACGCAAATCTGTTATGACAGTCCGTGAATCAGTGCTGCGATGGGGCCATACCCACACAAAGCGTGTGCATGAATCAACTGCACTAAGATGTACTTATAAGCAGTATCAGAAGAAAAAGAACTGCAGTGATCTAAATAAACACAACCCAGTGGTTTATTAGATATGTACAACTGTGTCTTAGGCAGACGCGCAGCAGTCGAAGGCTTGATCTGCTGGCAAATGTCACATTGAAGGACATAATCGCGCGTCTGTTTGTACAGTCCCCGCCACTAGAACCTTTGTTGTAGCTGAGTTACAGTGGCCAAGACGCCCGCATGCGCAGACGCTACACCTTCATGCGCCACAGTAATCAACGTAGCCCTTCGATCCGAGTTGGGAATCAAACGTTCCCCAACATCAGGAATTTTCACATAAGGAACCTTATCGGGACTTAAGTGGTATGTGTACTTCGAAGGGAACCCCGCAGGATATTTACCTCCCTTCTCAGTTGCAGCTACAGCCGCCAAGATGTCATCATCTATTTTACTTTTGGACCGTGTAACTGCTGCAACTAAATATTTTGATACTGCAGATTTCGCCGCTTAATCAGCAAGCGAGTTACCAACAGCGTGAACTCCAACACGCTGATGGCCGAGAGTATGAATCACAAACACAAGTGGCAACTGCTCTTTAAGCTCAGCCACTCGGACCCAGATCATTTTATGTTTTATTGTGCTACCCTTGGAATCACGAAAGTCATTCGGAATCCAAAAGAACAAGTTCTCATTGTAAGACTGGACACAGTAGTAAGAATCACTTACGATTAGAGTCGTCACACCAGGATCTGGGTACTCCAATGCAAGCTTCAGAGCACGAAGCTCTGCTAATTGTGCGGTGCAGTCCCCTAGCGTCTGCGTGTGCACGACACTGGACTTGAACTCATCGTTCACCATGGCACCGACCATAATGGCGCATGCGGAAACGTAGGCATGTTTAGAACCATGCGCAACCTGCGCCGATCCATCAGTGTAAATGATGCAATGGAAATCCTCCAAGGGTCGCATTGCTAAAGGAACCGGATGAACGAATTCATACTGTAAGTACTCCTGCGACCGTAATGAGGCGTCAAAAATGAACGTGACATCCTGGGATGTCAAGGATGCAGCCCATTGAATACACCGAGGGTGCAAAGCTTTGGAATTTGGTACACTGGCTTTCGTGACTGCCTCCAAGGCAGGACAATGGGTAACAACCAACTTGCGCTTTCCCTGTGACAGGGCTCGTTCCTTAAGAATTGCCATCTGCACAGCCGTCAAAACTTTCTCCACAGTGGAAAAGCGCAATTCAGCCGAGGTGTACAAGTGTGACTTGTAAGCAATAGGTACTGTGTCTCCTTCATTGAAAGTCAGGTACGTGAAACCTACCGTACCAGGTATAATTCTTATCACCAGGTTGGTCTGGCTATCACGAGTCAGTAAGAATTTAGAAGCGAGCAGATCAGCTTGCAAGGATTGCAGAATAGCTGAATGCTCAGGCAGCCAGCATGATTTGGAAAAAGATGGTTATATCAAAGCATACAAAGGCTTGATACGCTGGGCATATTCCGGAATGTATGTCCTCTCGAAATTCAAGAAGCCCAGTAAAGATTGTAATTTTTTCAGTGCTGTTGGAGCGCGCAGTTGTGCGCATTTCTCCAGGAAGTGAGGAGCCAATCCCTTTCCCTCATTGTTGAGCTCGTAGCCCTGAAACAACACTGTGTACTCTGCAATGTGCGATTTTGCAAAGTTGAATTTGTAACCCAAGTTTGCAAAGGTACAAATAATCCCGTTGACTCGACACAGATGCTCCCAAAGTTCGTCGTCTGTGAGATATATGTCATCCACATACGAACAAGCATCCGGGTCGATTCTCTCTAAAAGAGAGACTATGCGGGCAGTAAAAATCCCAGGACTATTCTTATAACCCATAGGCAAATGCCGAAATTGTTCTGTACACCGCCGCAAGTAAAGGAGGTCCATTGGGAACTTAGACCATCGAATCGATGGGCATAAAAACCATTGGAAATGTCAAGCGTGGTTTTAAACCGCTTACGCGCAAGACTATTCACTAGAGCAGAGCCGTGAGTATTCTGTACTGCACAGTTACGGCAATGCGAGTTTAAATGCCGGTAAACCAATACCAAATGATATGAACCATCTGGCTTGTTCACAGTAAAAAGAGGGTCATTCATTGGTGACACACATGTTTCAATTACACCTTGATATTCTAATTGTTCAAGGATAGCCGCGGCGGAAGCCTTTGCTTCACGCCGTATGGGATATTGAGGTTGAGGTTGTGGCTGAGACCGTAAAGGAATCTCGTGGCATGGGGACAATTTATCCCGACCACATTGTTTGCGGTACACAGCCGGCGCTAGAGCCAGAGCTCACTCTTCTGCAAAATGCAGCGCATCCTCTTTCGAGACTGTGTTCGCGAAACTGGGGAGGATTACCTCCTCCCCTCGCGGAGCTACCAGAACAAAAGGTAGGGGCCAGTCAGCCTCCGAAAGCAAAATGTCATATGTAGACGAAAGATTTTCCCAAAATACCCCTTTAATGGTTCGCTGTATGCCACCCTCGATTAACAGGGCAATTTCAAAAAGTCTATCAGGGGGAGCAACTCTTATCAGTCGCTGTCACCTTCAGTAGTGGACGCAGGGCCTCTCTCACTATGGTAATCTCCGCCGCGCTGTCCAGGAAGGTCAGAGCCCACGTCAGATTCCGAAGCCGCGTTCTCACTATCTGTGGCATATCGATGCGCTGTTTAGGCTGCGACTTTCTTCTTGGCAAACTGCGGTCTCTTAGGCGTAGAGCCTTCCTGCTTTTCTGCACCATTCCTCGGGCGGGGCTGGTCACGTCCTTGCCTGCCACCCCGACCCCTGCCGCCCCCTCCACCACCGATTGTCGGGCCGATGAGTCCTGAAAGTCCCTGGGGCTGCTTTTTCTCCTTAACAGAAAAAGGCTTAAGACCCTTACTATTGCGGCCCACAGTTTAATAAGCCGCCACAATAATCTTCGCTAACTGTCGGGGTTTTTTCGGCATCGGGAAGCGCCGCCAAAGCGTTAGCAACCTGAAAGTTCACTGCATCCCCCTTGACATTAGCAAGTATGAGATTGCAAACCACATCAAAGGTGCCACACAGGCGCATGCCCAATTCAACTGCAGACTCCAGGCCGTGATCATCTTGAACACGTTTAAGGACCGTAGACAACACTGACATTGACTGGGTGCCGTAGCATCTTGCATATACCGCTGCAAAAGTCTTACCCCAGGTCTCACAGTCAACGAGCTCAGGGGCCAAATCTTTTGGCAAACTAAGCGTAAGAATCCGGTGTTTTTCACCAGGAGTCGTATTAGGAAATACAGCTTCCAGCTGGTCAAATTTCTCGGCAAGCCAGAAAGGAAAAACATCCTTATCCTGGGGCTTCTTGTCCATTACGGCATTGACCATGACGGGACTGAGTTTTAAACCACCCTGTCCGGCCGGAAGCGCCGCACCTCCCGGGGCTCCATCCGGAAGATTACGGCCCATGTAATGCACTAAGGCTCTAATCATGGCAATTGCGACTACATGAAGTCGTTGAAGTTCAGCTGCGGTACAATTGCCGTGTAGAGGATGAGGAGTAAATCCAGCCAAAACAGGCAAACTAGCGCCTAGAATGGACAACGGACCCAACCTCGGAGCGGTCAAAGTGTGGGGTAGGGCGCCACCAAACCAAACTCGATGCTGCCAAACGTCTACAGGAACTTCCTGTGCCCTGTACGGAGTATACTCATTAGGTACAGCCGTGGGAGTGTATGTGTGAAACACATGAGAATTAGCGTCCACCTCCGGAAATGTCACCCACGAATAAAATAGTTCGTAAGGGTAAGCAGCATCCGCACTCACCACCATTATCACAGCCAAGCCTTCCAAAGGGACATTGTAATTCCATTCCGCAAATGATCTTGCACCGCAATGCGACTATGCTGCGGAATGTCCACGGCTTGGGCCATGAAAGCACAGGAATGTTGAAAAACAAAGTAAACTTTGTAGCACACCTGGGTAGTAATTCAAGGAAACCGTTTTAGTAAGAAGCAAGCTTGAAAAGACCTATTTCAAAAATAGGTAGGTTTTTCCGACACCACCGTTTTCTGGAAACGGCGGTGAAGGGGTTAAGGATTGAATGATATACTACTCGAGTGTCATGATATAAGGCCAACAACGTATGGGCGCCATGTAGCGGGAATTCCGTTCTCCTACAGAACGTAGAGACCTGGAACCTCAGTGAATTAGGATGGCCCTAAACTCACCTCAGTACCCAAAATCCCCTTACAGAGCTAGCTACAGTGTCTCATTGGTCATAACAAACTCCCAATGTTTAGACAGAACATGAACTCAGATTACCTCAGGTATCGTGGAACACATGAACACTCTTTCGCTATATAATCATTTCAAACCAGAACGTGGAGTAAATGAGGACACGTGCATATTTGAAATATTTATTTACTAATGTAGGGTTCTCAAACACAGTATCTTATATAATACAAGCAAACAAATAAGCAACAAAGTTATCAGCATAGTTATCAGTCCATAAAAGGCGAATGGTGACTGGTGAATGGTGGAAGATGCTGTAATGAATAGGAATTAACAACACCTAATTCTCACCCTCCCTATTTAGCATAGTATTTTATATCTATGAAGGTCTCATTTGGGTTTAAGCAGTGCGGGCCCATACCTCAAAATCTCAGTGGCAGAGGATCACATCATCTTCCACCAGCTCTCTTCATGTGAAGCACCATCAAGTGTGTTACGTGTGTGTTCAGCACAACAATATAAAACCCGACTAGAGCCAGATTTTGGCAAAAGCATGTGTGTTATGTCTATGGAGGTGCGAAGATCAGACCTCACAACAACATCGTGTTGAGTTATCCTTGGAGTCTTCAGCACTCACTGTGCAGACAGTGTACCGAGCAAAACTGATATCAGAGCAACAACATATTATTTCTCAAGTAAATCACAAAGCTCTTCTGGGTTGAAAGCTAAAACAACAATTATGTGTCGTGTGCAAAATGAAGCAGAAAGGAAAAATGGCGTTTAAACATTTAATAAGCTCATGCTAACTTAACACAGTATATAGAAAATAATTAGCTATATGACAGAGCCTTTGAGCAGGGAAGGGTAGATTTCTAAAAGTGCCTTTCACTAAATAGTTACACAAAATTTGAGGATACCATTGAAACCGTTTCTGAATAGCTACTAACATGGGTCTTTGAATGATATTTTTAGCTATTTACTGATCAAAAGTAGCATTATTAAATGTCATATTGAAATCCAGTGTTTTCTCATAGAACAGCCAGCCTTGGTACTGTGAAAATAGCTTTTGGGGCCTTTTCACTGTAAAGATATGTGTAACATTTAATTTAAACATATCTTACTTTTAAATACCATGCACCTGACTATAGGGCTTATAAGGCCTACCTAGGGATAACATATTAATATTTTTAAAAAACGGTTTGTGCGGGCGGAGTTTGGACAGTATGTGGCCCTTTGCAACCGCAGATGGGTCAATGAGGGCTTCAGACTTGACTGTCTCCTGTGTGGGGGCCCCTCCATGTCTTCCCTCTGTACAGTGGTAGACTGGAGTGGGCAAAGAAAGAGCGGTCTGTGGGGAAACCAGCAGTGCGAATCCTGGTGACAACGCCACGGCAAGACAAAGAGAGGACACAGCTTGTGGACTGATCAGCTAGGCAGGACCTTGCCCCCCCCAGGACTATGACGGGTAGTGGGCGTTAGGCCCTTTTGAGCGACCGAGAGAGCGCAGGAAGACAGCTGGGATACTTGCTGGATTGCTAGAACCAAACAACGGGTCCTTTGCCCTGCTGCCTGCCTCTGCCAAAGACTGAGGACCTTCGATGGGGGGCTGTGGCTGGCCTTGGCTGAGACAGGGGGATGGTCAATTAACCTGCGCCCCCTCCCTTTTTTTTCTAGGAGAGTGGGTCTGATGCCTCTTCCTGCTGGGGGCAGATTTCTGGGACCCTTGACCAGGTGGGTGGCCCTCACTCCACGCCCAGTGAAACAGAGAGGACCCTCCTCGCAGGCCAGTTGGCCGGGCGGGGACTTGCCACCCACTGGACTGATGGAAATGGTGGAAATGAGACTTACCCACATCCCAGACAGAGACTTTGAACTATGATCCCTATGCAATAAGATCATCGACCGGGAAGATAGGAGCTGCAGGGAAAATATCCACTTCCCTTTGAAGGTTGAGGGGTTTCATGTATACCGCGTCCTCAGAGATCATCTTCCTAACCTCAGGGGGCTTATTTTTGCCCCAGCACTAAAGATTCCCATACTCAGACAGCAGAGATCAACAGCGCTTGGAGGGGACGCAGCCCATTTTAGCATGTTTCTTCATCAAGAGCAGGCTCGACAAATATTGGCAAGGGCTCGTACACATGAACCACAAGACTATGATTACCACAAGTTCCATATGTCAGCTGAGTTTTAAAGGGAAACACATGTAAAGCAGAAGGCCTTTTTGTCCTTCAGACCTCAACTGCATAAATGGGACATTTAGGGGCTCATTAAGATGGCGGACGGACCTGCGTCCGTCCGCCATCCCCGAGCTGGAGGGACCGTCCGCAGGGGCAGTGGCGGTCCCTCCCGTGCAATTAGGATGTGACTGCCACCCTGGCGGTCACATCCTGTATCTTTAAGGTTAAAATGCATAGTTTACATTTACATGCACAAAGCGGCAGGCACCGCACGGTGCCTGCCGCTTTGTGCATGTAAATGCTGGGGGGTACCATAGTTACCCTCATGTATACCCCCACCCTCCTTCACCCTGGGGGCTGCAAGGGGCAAAGTTCCACATGCTTTTCCACGGCGGAAAAGCCGCCGCGGAAAAGCATGTTCCAACACACATCCTAATTTGCGGATCAGCGGCGGACGGACCTGCCGTCTGCCGCTGTTCCCACGACCATCCCACCGCCATCCTAATCTGGCGGTTGGTGTTTCCTGTGGCTGTTGCCGTGAATCCGCATCCTCCGGGCTGGCTGTGGCTTCCGCCGGCCCGGAGTATGCGGATTCACCGCCATCCTAATGAGGCCCTAAGTTTGGTCCTTTGCCACTCCAAACCGCACAGCTTGTGAATAGGCCCACCTCTGGCGCTGAGGGCCAATGCCACCGAGGTTGCGGATATCAGGACAGATCGATACAGATGTAGAGCGGTAAGGACAAGGCTATGAGGGCAGTTGTGGAACTCACACAGCAAAGAGGACATGACAAATCTTGCTCCCTGCTGACGACCGGATGAGCACCGGACTGATATGCACATGGACTGTCATCTCTTTGTATCACTTTTGATGACAGATGAGTATCGCCCGTCTGTCTACTGTTCCTATTTATTGATTGTTGTTAATCTTACTAACGTTTGCCCAAGAAGAAGCTCACTTCCAGGCCCAACAGATTTTATGCTCTTATATTCTTTTGTTATAATGGGGTGCCCTCCTGACCTGGCGCTGAAAGCCATGGCTACTGTGATGTCGTAATGCTCTATTGTGCTTGTTCCTACATGGAACTTTAACCAGGGCATTCCATTACCTGGCAGTTAGAACCTAGAGCTTGGTGGCTGAGGTCGTTATTAAAGATCTCCTACTTTAAACTTCTTAACAGTGTGTTTTAGCGTCATTACATTGGCGACGATCACATGTACATCAAGGAACGAGGTCTACTGAAGGAGAAGTGAACAACCTCAACATCGAAAGATTAAACACATTTTTAAAAAAAAGAAGAAAATCAGGAGAGTAATAAATAAAGAAATTTAGGAAGTTTGTGTGGGGCAATCCTTTTGTAGTGAGGTCAGATCATAAACCTCTTAAGGAGATTTTTGAATAAAAGGTCTTGATGCAGTATCTTCAAGGATAAAATGTTGGGTTATTTCTCTTCAGGTGAGGCACACCAATATGGATCACGCAAAAGTGCTTTGCGTGATCCATATTGGTGTGCCTCACCAGGGGATGTTTTTGCGGGGCTCCGCATACACAACCACATTGATATCCAAAGGTGTTTCAGACGGATAACACCACCCTACGAGTGCACCCAGAATTCAGAAGCCTCTCATTGACTAACTAATCTACCTCTTCGTTGTGCACCCTGCCACTTCCACTATTTATTTCTCTTCAGGAACATAATTTCGAATTTGAAAATATTCCTGGGTGTAGTAATGTTTCTGCAGATTGTTTATCTTGTTTGGTGGGAAATTTTTAAACAATGAAATCTGTTGGTGAGTGTGAAGAGTATGATGATGAAGTTGAAGTGAGAGTATGTGAGATTATTTCAGGAGCTATAAAAGAAGAAGATTGGAAAGTGGAGTTGTCTAAGGACGGTGACCTTGTAAATGTCATGGACTTGTTGGGTAAAAATATTAACAATTGTCTTTGTAAACCTTGGTCTTTGGTTTCTGATGAGTTATGTGTTGTTGATGGGGTTCTTGCAAGAGGCACTAGATTAGTTCCCCCCGAAAGCTTAAGGCCCATCTTAGTGAATATGGCTCATGAAGGACATATGGGCATAGCGAAAACCAAGGAACGTATCCAACAGGATTTTTGGTGGCCAGGTCTGGATTTGATGGTGGAACGTTCAGTTCACAATTGTGTCCCTTGTCAATTGAGCGATAAAGTACTTAAGCCAAGACACTCACAGATGGTTTGTAGGAAATTGCCAGGTTGTCCGTGGGATGAAGTTGCTATTGACCTTGTGGGGCCATTACATGGGGAACAGCAAACGCCATATTTAATAGTTCTGATGGATTTATATTCTCGATGGGTTGAGGTCAGCTCTGTCAGAGAGATTACTTCTCTGTCAGTTATAAAGTATTTGGAACCTATTTTTAAACATGAAAGTTTTCCTAAATCTATTCTGTCTGACAACGGTCCTCAATTTTGTTCTACTGAAATGGAGAAGTATTTGTCTGTGTGTGGTATTGTACATAAGAAGATATCTTTGTATCATCCAGAATCCAATGGTGCTTTGGAGAGATTCAATAAAACCTTGAAAGATAGTATTCAGTTGGCGAGAGTAAACAGAATTGATTGGAGAATGGAGTTGCAAAATCGTATTTCTGCTTACCGTTTTACTCAACATTTTACAACTGAAAAGACCCCGTTTGAATTGTTCAGAGATAGATCTGCAAATACATGTTTGTGTCCGGGTTGGATGTGCTTGGATAAAGGTATTAAAAATAATGACATTGGTGACTGGAGAGAAAAGGAACTACTTCTTCAGAAGAAAATGAATATTTATATGGACAAGCGGAAATCTACAAAGGAATCACATTTCAATCTGGTTGATAAAGGTAAAATAAAAGCTCCTGATGGATGTCAGAATTGGTCTGAGTTCACGGATGTTAAAACTGTAACTAAAATTTTCAGAAATGCTGTGAAAACAGATGATGGACGTATTTGGAATCACAGTCGAGTGGCTTGTGTTAATTTGCAAAATTCTCCTGTTCCTGATTCAATTGTCTCCGCTGATGGTGCTTCTCATTCTTTTTTACAGAAAATAGTTCTTCTCGCAGAAGTTATAGGGTTCTTAGGGCTCCAATTTTCCTGCGAGATTATGTAAGATGAATTACATCGTTTTTGTGTGCTTTTGTTGCTATCTTTAGAACAACCTATTTCTACTATTGTTCAAATGTTTTATTTTTTATGTGAAGGAAGATATGTGATGTCGTAATGTTCTATTTTGCTTTTTCCTACTTGGAACTTTAACCAGGGAATTCCATTGCCTGGCAGTTAGAAACTAGAGCTTGGTGGCTGAGGCCATTATTAAAGATCTCCTACTTTAAACCTCTTAACCGTGTGTTTTAACGTCATTACAGCTAGCTGCACCCTTTCCGCAGTCACCAGAGAATCAATAAGCTGCCCGGGATGCATGGCTAGGGGCACTATAACAGTGCCTACCTGACCTGGCTCTGAAAGCTGCGACTAGCTACGCCCTTCCCACGGTCAGAAAAGAATCGCTAAGCTGCCCGGGAAGTATGGCCTGGAGCCCTATAACCGGTTCCCTATACAAGTGTCCCCCGTGCTCTACAGGACATGCTTGCCGCTCTCTGTTGTAACTGTGCCTTTAACCGTTTCCCTGTGGCGCACCCTCGGGGTTATGCGACTTATCTGCCCAGTAGCCGCTGATTGTTAGATGCCTCATAGACATCCACATTTCTGCACACTTCAGCTCTCGTCTCTGCTCACAGCACCCACTCCATCTTTTCTCCCTCCTCACAGGTGAGCCCGTGTGGTGCACACCTTTTGTACACTAACCTGCCTGGATGACCATTAGGCATTCCAGTTGGCCATCACAAATGGCCTTCTGCAGTCCTGCTCTTGTTCTACGACCATCGCGCTTCTTGCCATGGCCCACCAACTGTGGAGTTACACAGGGTCCCCCCTGTTCGGGGTCTGTTGGGCTCCACAGTTCCACACGTTTAGACCCATGGACTAAAGTTTTTGCTTGGTACCAGACGTCAGACTGTTCTGATAGCCTTAGTCCCTCCTCTTTTACTATCCCATTCTGTCCATGTTTAGCCCCCTTTCCATGTTTCCCCCCTTTCTCCCCACTCCTATGTCCCTTGTCTGTGGATGTCATGTGGGACTGTCAGTCAGGCAAAGGTAATACCCTACGCACACATGCTCCTCATAGGGATGTCCCCTCTCCCACTCCTACCTCTACACCTCCCTGGCCCTCTCTAGCAGTGGGCAGCCAATTGCGCACAGCATGCCAGTGCACACCCCCTTTCTTATTCCCACCATCACTAGTCCCTGATGCATCACACCAAGGGTGTGGAAAGTCATATTGTGTAATGTGAATGGCCTCACACACTTCCTAAAATGCAAAAAGGTGTTCATTTACCTTAACTCCAAATGTGCAGATGTGGCACCGTTTCAAGAAACCCACCCCAGGAACACGAAGGTGGAGAAGTTACTTTATGACTGGGTGCACAAGGTCATTCATGGCAGCTGCCCACCATTGCCAGACAATGGAACCACAACACCTGAGAAATATGGTGTAGCTATTCTACTACGGAAGTCTCTACCATTCACAGTGCTTATGACATGGACTAATCCAATGGGATGGTATGCATTTGTCAGGATGCAAAGTGGTGACAGTACTCTATGCAGTGGCACAATCTATGCACTCACTGAGACAAAACGTTTATTCTGCCTTCAGCTCAACCTACTGCTAACAGAGATAGATACTACTCACTTGCTTCTAGTGGCTGGAACTTAGCTCTGAATGAGATCTTGGATCGCACCATCACGGTTGACATGGGCTATAATGCGAATGGGGTCCCCCTGGGCAACATCCCACAGATCATGGCCTTATTGACTCTTGACATCTAGTGCACCTGGCAAATAGGGAATTCACCTACATCTCGCCGGTGCAGTGCTGCAAATCACGGCTGAATTATTTCCTTGCCTCTCAATCAATGGCCGCCCTGGCGAGTGATGCTCTTATTCTTGAGAGAGTGCTCTCAGATCACTCCCGGATCAACTTCTCAGTGGATCTGGTACTTGTGATGCTGGTTCGCAAACTTCAGCACCCCAATCTCTCTCCTCTCGTCACAAGCAGCCCCAAAGCAAGGACAGACTCAAATCGCATGTCACAACTTATCTAGAGCACAACAGGGTGTCAGAAGCCTCTGCACAAATGCTATGGCCGGTGGCCAAGGTGATCATTAGGTGGAAGCTGTTTAGAGACACCGCCTTAGCCAATAAACAGAAGGCACAACAGCAGAGGGCCTTAAAAAGTGTCACAGCAGATTTAATGCACCTCTGTACAGCTCACCCTTATGTTCCTATTAGGCGGCGCTTGAAAAAAGCATGCACGGATCTCAACACACTGTTCCCTTCCAAAGCAGAATACGCATTACAAAAATTGAAGGGTCATCACTATGAACAAGCAGATAGGGAGGTGGGTAGGCTACTGGTGGTGCAATTGTGTGCAAAGGGGAGTTGGGAGGCTGTCTTACCCTTTAAAACTCACTCTGGCCACATTTTTTGCCACTTGCAGGAAATTGCAAATGCGTTCACAGCTTTCTATTGGGACATCTACACCCCTGAAGTGGCCGCAGACCCAGCCCAACTAAAGTCCTTGTTTGACAGAATATACTTATCCATCCAGATGGGTAAGGAACTGCTCTGGGGTAAATCACTAAAGAGGAGATAGTGCATGCCATCTCTAACCTTCTGTACCACAAGGCCCTTGGGCAATACCATTTCTGGCTGAGTTCTATAAGTGGACAGAGGAGAAAGTTCTGCATTCCTTGTACAACGTCTTCCGGGAGGTGGAACACATGGGGACCCTTGGTGTTCTCTGGAATAGGGTCTTGATTACGGTCCTCCCCAGACCCCCTCTGTTGTAGCAGCTGCAGGTACATTTTTCTTCTTAATGGGGATATCAAGGTATTAGCCAAGATTCTGGTGGCCAGTTTAAGGAAGGTCCTTCCCTCACTGGTTCACCACACCCAAGTAGGGTTTGTCCCAGGGCAAATGTCCTGGAACCATCTTCACACTTTGACCCATACTTTGTGGCTACTGGAAGATGCTCTGGCCCTATTGCTCAATGCAGAGAAGATGTTTGACAGAATTGAATGGAGCTATCTGTTCGCGATTTCATCTCCAAGATTCATTTGCATTGTCATTCCCCCTTGGTGCAGTACAATTGTGGCTGTTTTCTTTCGGACCCCTTTACGGTCCACAGGGGAAAGCAACAGGGTTGCCCGTTGTCACCCTTACTCTTCCTCCTTGCCATGGAACCCCTGGCCACTTCTCTGTGACAATTGAAGCCGATATTAGGTATCTCCACTCCTGGAGGCCCATCAGCATTCTATCTCTATGCTGACAGAATTCTGCTCACAATCTCTGCCCTTAGCACCTTCATCCCAGCCCTCCTGGATACCATCTCCACTTTTGCAGTGCTCTCCAAACTTGAGGAAAGAGTGAGGCTCTGTTGATCTTCCGTGTGACACCTAGGGCAGCCATTGATGGCTACCCCTTTCAAAGGAAACCCTCATGCCTCAAGTGCCTGGGGTCCACATTACCCAGGGACTAGATCACATAGAGCCACTTCTGAAAAGGATGATGCTTGACTACGACAAGTGGTCTCAGCTCCATCTTTCGTCATGGGCACAACACAGGTGGTAAAAATGGTGACATTCCAGGTTTTCACCTGTGTGCTATGAATGCTTCCATTGCTAATACCCATTAAGACACTAGGGTTACTGGATAAGGGAATTAAGACTTTTATTTGTGGTAAGTCAAGACTTTGACTGGCCACTGGTTCTCTGGTGGCTTGGGAATCCCCTCACTGGAGCACTATAATGGCCTTGCACCAGGTGCAGCTCACCATCATGCAACCTCATGCCTATGACACCCCATTGTCGGTCGAGATTGAGAGCAAAATAATGAGAAGACCCTTGGGGCTGCACTTGCTGTACAGGTTTGGTGCCTCCACTTCTGGGCCGGTGAATCCTATGATCCATGGCCAGAACATGGGCACGAGTCCCTAGGCTCCCATCGTTACACTCCTCAATGACAAGGTGCCACTTTGTGGAAGCACCAGTATTCGTAAAGGAGGAAAAATGACCAACTGCGGCCTCCTTGTATCGTGTAATAGCCTATGGGGCACTTACGTCCTTTGAGATACTTTGAAAAGAATTCCACTTACCTCCCCATCAGCAGTGGAAATATACCGAACTATGCCATTATACCATGTGACATCTAGGACCCTAGCCCGGGGTCATTCTGTCTTCCCCGGTGCTCTCCTATCTCAATACATGTGGGTGTTTCAAAGGAGCAATGTCGGCCTTTTTCAACTTCTGGATCCGACAAATGTACTCTCTACCACAGGTGGGGATATTGCAGGCTAAGTGACAGACTCTGCTCCAGATCGAATATGAGACAGAGGACAGGGATGAGCTACAGCGCAATCTGAGATGAGGAGCTAAAGAAGCCGAGATGAAAATCTGCCTCTTCAAAATAACACATGACTGGCATTGGACTCCGATGAAACTCAAGGCGGCAAAGTTACTGCTTCATTCCATTTATTTTCTGACTCGATTACGGGACACAGTGACAAGCTACACATCGTCCCCAGCGCAGGCAAAATTGCTTTAAGCCCCTGCATGCTTTGCCCAACGACAGAAAGGACAACGTAGAGGATTACTAGCCTTTATATTCCGCCACCGACACCCATTTTTAATAGATTCTTGGAACTTTTGGAATTCGTCTTCACCACCAATTGCTTTCACTGAAAGCAACTTCAAAACTTGAATCACAATCTCATTGATTTGTGATGTGGACTCCACAGTGAAAGAAACATTCATTTTGGTCCTGACGAGAACCCTGCAACAGAGAGGGTTCAAATGCGTAGACCTGGTGTTGTAGGATTGCTAAACAAACATTGTTTTGTAAAAAAGTGTCTAATTTATGTGCACTTTCAAAAGAAACTATTGTGTTCATATTGAGAATTCATTGTCACTTTGTGTTTGGTTTTGGATCCTTGGTTTTAAAGAAGAAAAAATATTTTGATAACCAAGGATGGGTTATGTGAATTGAATGAATGGGTGATTTGATTGAATGTGGGATGGTGAGTGCTTGAATATTGAGGATTGAGAGTGGTAAGTTAGGCCTAGCTGGTGCAGTCTAATTTCTTAAATATTTTGGTGGTGTTTCTTGATTTTTGTACAAAAAAGATTTGTCATACAAAAAAGATAAAATAATTGAATTGAATTACTCATTCAAAATAAAACTATTGATTAGTTACGTCTGCCATTGATATTGTTTTCATGCACTGTGTGAAGGATTTTTTTGTGTTCAAACCTGTTTTATTAAGGAATGCAGGGGATGACAATACAATAAGAAAAAATACAAAATGACAATCCCAGGCCAGCATAGTTAACAAATAACCTGGATGACCATTATGGTGCTGTTCTGACCGACTTTTTTGGGCCCTTTCATGAGGGAAGGTGATTGGAGGTGACTTTAGTCTACTATCATTCTAATAGAAGGATTAGAACCGTAAATAGAGCCTATTCACAAGGCGTGTTGACACAATCCCGTACCCCTTTTCTTAGATTAGGGCTTATAAACCTATGTTAAGGGATAGATTTATGAGTATTAGTGATAATCCGTCCTTTTGTAAGGGTGTTAGTATTCTTTTCATGGAGTTATGCTGATCTCGGGCCTTGTAGGCCTCAAACGGGAGAGACTCCATCTTTCTTTCTGCCCCGGCAGCTTGAGATGCTTCTAGGTCAAATGTAATGTTTTAGTTACGAGGTGTTGTTCGCTTGGAGAGAACCGGCTCAGGCTGGCCCTTATCGAAAGACTGTATTTTTCTCCATGCCGAAGACATAACATCAGGCCGGCCGGCTGAGAACGTGTCCTTGGTACGGGGAGGTACAAGAATTTGGTGGGCGGCAGGTTACTGGCCGTAACTTTCCATGAAGGGACAAGCTTCCATATTAGCGAAGGCATGAGGCAGTGAGTCAGTCAGTCCGTAGGAGGCAGCTAGTCCTAAGCATCAATGCAATTAATTATTTCAAGGCAGACAGTCGCCATTTTGAAGTCCGAGAAAGACCGAGAGGCTGATACTCTCTTAGAAAGATTGAAGTTATTTTAGTCGGAGCAGCTGGCGAGCTTTGACATTAAGATCAGAGTATACAGAGTGAAGCAGTTAGTGAGAGGACGAATACCAGAGTGGTAGAAATTGAGTTATAAGATCGAAGGTGAGAAGTGAAGACAGTCCGTGATTGAGAGGAGAGAGGAGTAGTGCAGAACAGCCAGAGAGAGCGCAGCTGACGAGAGGAAGGTTCCAGTGACTTGGAGGGAAACGGAGGAGACAGAGCATAGCGGCGCAGACCTGTATCCGTGACTGCAGAGGTGTGACCCTAAGACAAGCCAAGGCACAGACGAGAAGGGAACCCAGATGACTGCTGAGTCCAGACTTCCTATTAATAAGGTGACGTCGACCCTTTCTTATTAGCGTGCACCCATTCTAACCTTTCACTTTCCTTTTCAGGCTATATGTTATAGTATAGTATTATATTGTTATTGTTTTTATCATAATAAAGATACCCCAGTTCTTATTGAACCAATGTGTACATCTCCTATTCCTATACAGTAAAGTTAACCTGTTTTCTAGTCAGGTGCTATTGCACGAACGGATGCTACCCCCGATCAGGTAAATGGTAACTGAATAATTAGGGAGAGAAGAGCCCTTGAAATAGAGAATAAGTTGTACACCGTGTAAATCGGCCTTTCTTGTGTGATTCATAATATTGTAGTATTGTACCCCTAGTGAATAATGAGAGATTTCCCAACATGAAGAGCTAAAGGTATTCATAGGAAAGTGATCGTCGTTGTAAGGCGGCGTTAATGAGAGCATCGGGAGGGATACCGGTGTGTAATGAGATCGTCTCTAGAGAAAGAGGCGTTAATGAGAGCATCGGGAGGGATACCGATGTGTAATGAGATCGTCTCTAGAGAAAGAGGCGTTAATGAGAGCACTGACCGAAGTTAGTGTGTATACCCACAGGATTGTAATAGTGAGAGCACTGGGTGGATACAGTGCCTATCTTGAGCGAGCACTGGGTGTAGCCAGTGTGTAATGGTAAGTAATCAGAACTGCCCCAGGGTAGATTAGTCTGGGCCTATATGGTCGCAAAACTATATTGTATGAGTGTGGTATTGTAGAAGATCCAAGCATGTATATTGCTAATTCCCCATCCTTGGGTAGGAAACATAGATACCTCTTGTAAATAGGTTCTAAGGAGGGAGGTGGTTACGTTCCGGCTGGCTTAGTGGTGCTCTGATGAGCTGATTCTATCTGGTCAGAAAATCCGGCCATTACATCTGGCGTCACGAACTGTTTGCGAAGCCTGTGTGCGTTGAATTGTTTTTATCTTGTTGGTTTGCACTCGGCACGTACAGAGTTTATTTTGTATATTTTTTGTTTATGGTTGTGTATATCTTTTTGGTTTATCAAAATGTTTTTGCGTAAATCGAAATCTACTTTTAAATTGCCTATTGAAATTCCCGGCTGGGAATCAACGCCTTACAAGGCTTTGGCCCGTGAGTGGGCCGATTCTACTGGTTTGAGTGAGAATTGGAGTTCTTGTTTGGAGCTGGCTGAGCCGGCTGATGTCATTACTTGTTTGAAGAAAGCACCAGTAGTGAAGGGTGATGAGCTTCCTATTTTGGGACGCAGAGGTTGGATTGTTTTAACTGCGTACAGGATTGTACATGAGAAATTTGTGAAATTGCAGAGACAATATGTGGATATGGAACAAAAGTTTGTTGAAGTGCAAAATGCTCATACTCTTTTGCGATGTTGAAATAAATTGATTGCCGATAAACTTGAGACTTATCAGACGATAGCCGAAAGGGCTGCTGTTCGAATTGCAAAATATAAATATAAGAATCGTCGTGGTCGTGTCTGAAAGCGGAAGGTACGTCTGGTGGAGGCGAAAGCCGGACTGGACTGGAATCCTGATGAATGGGATGGTAATATCTGGGACTCGAATGATTCTGGCTCCTCGGCTGAGGAGTCTGACAGGCGCGAGTCTTCTCGCTCCGGACATGATTGTGAATCTACTTCTTGTGACGTCCATGATGATTCCGGCGACCGTGGTCGTTCTTCCCATTCTAAAGACGTTTCTCATTCTGATTGTTCCTCTACATCTATGGATCGGGCTTCTTCTGATGCTCGTCCGGAGGTTTCTGCGCATCCGGTTTTTCGACGTAAATTGCAACAAGCTCCTGGTAATCCGAACTGTGTCCCTTTGGATAGTTTGGAAGATTTTACGCAACAGTAAGTTAGTGACATTCTCCAACGTTTTCGGCAACGGCCTGGTGAGGCCTTGCTTACATGGATGGTGCGTCTCTATGAACTGGGTGCTGCTGGCATCATGTTAGATGGGGGAGATGCTTTAAAATGTTGTTCTTTGAGTTCTGATTCTACTATACAAGATCATTTCCGGAATTATAATGGTGCTGGTCAAATTAGTCTGCTTCAGTTAGCGACTGATGGTTGTAATCACAAATACCCTACTGAATCTGATTGGCCTCTGAATGACAAGCCATGGTACACTGTGCGCGATGCGGCACAACGGCTGAAAGAGGAGGTGATGAAAACTGCAATTTTTCTGAGTACATCTGACAGATTGTTGGATGGTTTGTTAACATCATCTGTGCGTAATCGCATTATCCGTTCTTCCCCTGTTGCTTATAAGCAGGTTATGATGACTTTGTTGATTAATCAGTCTGGCAATGCTTTGTCTATGGTGCTTGAATCCGTCCGTCAACTTGGCGAGCTGGGTGAATGGCTTAAACCTGAGAGGCAGTCCAGACCTGAGGGTCGTACTGCTGGGAATTATAAGTTCACTCGACGTGATATGTATCTTGCTTTATTGGCTGATGGTATGAAGTGCGAGGACATTGATGGTGAACCTAATAATCGATTGTGGGACATGTTTCGCAAGCGTGGTTTGGATCGGAAGGAGGGTGCCCGACGTGTGCGAAAGAATGATTGTGATCGTGAACATTCTGATGACAGTGGAGATGATAGACGTCATGATGATTCTGATCATCGTGATGGACGACGGCATGAACGTGATGTGTCCCCTCGACGTGAAAAAGAGAGAGGGCGTGAGGGGGAAAGAGAAAGGGGGAGAGATGACCGTGTTAACAGCAGATATAGGAATGAAAGGGATCAGTCCCCCGGGATGAGGAAAAGGGAGGATCGATTCAGACTTTCTGATCGAAATTCACAGTATCATGCGGATGACAAGAATCCGTTCCGTAATAGGGATGGATATGAACATGATATTTTCTCGTCTAAAAAAATATGAGAGCATTTATCCTGACTTGTCTTGGCTATCAGAACGTAATAAAAATGATTAGGAAATAGGTCAAGCTCCAGTATGCAGGTGGGCTCACAGAGATAATAGACCCTATGTAGATATTGAAATTTTTTGGAAACATCGTAATATCCAAAGGGCCCGAGCATTGGTAGATACAGGAGCGGAGGCCACTCTTATTCATGGAAAATCAAAGAAATTTAAAGGTCAGTTTTTCACAATTACTGGCTTAGGTGGAAAGGAAACTCCTGCAGTGCAAACTACACTTGAAATGAAAATAGGTAGAATTCCCCGAAAAGAATATTCTGTTTTAGTTGTGCCACTTTTGGAATACATAATCGGAATTTACATTTTGAAAGGAATGACATTGCATTTAGATGACGGCTGTTATCAATTTGGAAGTAAAAGTTACATATCATCCAGACCTGTACGAGTAGGTCGCTTAAGAATGCCCCCTATAAAAATTCCCCAGGCTACACAGGTTGTTTCCCAAAAACAATATCGTATCCCAGGTGGTCATGAAGAAATTAGTGCTACAATTCAAGATTTGGTGAATGCAGGAGTTATAACTCCGGTTACTCCTGCTTGGAATATTCCTGTTTGGCCCGTACGCAAGAGTGATAATTCTTGGCGTATGACCGTTGATTACCGCAAATTGAATAAACATACACCCCCTTTGACTGTTGCAGTACCAGACATTATTACCTTAATAGAAAGAATCCAAAAGCATCCAGGTACATGGTATGCGTCCATTGATATTGCCAATGCGTGACAGGGCACGTGTGGGTCCGAAAGGTGTGGCAGCATTACATGAGCAAGTGGTGCTGGCGCCATCGAATGAGACTGGGAGTGATTGCTCCGTACCTGTGGTACAGGAATCTCCTGTCAAGTGGGGTAAGCCATTTGATGATTTGTCCGCGGAGGACAGAAAACATGTGTGGTTTACGGATGGTTCAGCGAGGTTCATTGGAGAGAAACGGCATTGGAAGGCAGTGTCCTATAATCCGAGCACACAAAAGCTGCTGAGTACAACTGGTGAAGGAAAGAGTAGTCAATTTGCTGAATTGTATGCTGTTTACCAAGTTCTAAAACAAGAGTTACCTGGTACGTGTCATATTTTTACTGATTCCTGGTCCACGGCTAATGGACTAGCGGTTTGGTTACCAACTTGGCATTCTCATAATTGGGAATTGCATTCGAAAGAACTGTGGGGAAAAGAATTATGGCAAGAAATTTGGGAAATGCTCCCACAGAGTACTGTGACAATCTTTCATGTGGATGCTCATACCCCGATAGACTCCCTTGACAAATTCTTTCATAACATTGCAGATGAGAAATCTAAAATTGCTGAGGCAGTGGTGGACATGCAAGATTCTGATTTGGCGGGATTGGCGAAAAGGGCCCACCAGAAAGCAGGACATTTTGGAGAGAGAGCCACTAGCAGGTGGGCCGCCGATCGAGGAATTTATATTCCTTTAAATTACATTAAAGATACTATTCTGCATTGTCCCATCTGTCAACATTCCAGACAACGAAAAGTACCACAAATTGTTAAAGGTCATTTACATCGGGGAAAATTGCCCGCTCAAATTTGGCAGATTGATTATATTGGTCCGCTCCCTATGAGCAAAAATTGTCAATATGTTTGTACAATTGTCGACACCTACAGTGGCCTTTTAGTGGCCTTTCCCTGTAAACAAGCTACCCAAGTGAATACCATTAAAACATTGGAATTAATTATATTGTATTATGGCGTTCCATTTCAAATTCAATCTGACAATGCATCCCACTTTCGTGGAAGATTGGTACAGGAATTTTGTGCGGAAAACAATATTGAATGGGTGTTTCATATTCCATATTATCCACAGGCATCAGGCCTTATTGAAAGAATGAATGGTTTGCTTAAAGAACAATTGCGAAAATTAACTGACAATAAGTATAAAAATTGGAGAGATCATTTGTTTCAAGCATTGTTAATTCTGAACAATCGTCCCTTTTTAAATGCTGAATCTCCTTTAATGCGTTTGTTTCCCCCAAATATTGATGCGAAACCCAACACCATTGGCAATACTGTTATGTACTGGGAAATTTCCCCCGGAGCCCTGGAAGTAAAAGTTACATATCATCCAGACCTGTACGAGTAGGTCGCTTAAGAATGCCCCCTATAAAAATTCCCCAGGCTACACAGGTTGTTTCCCAAAAACAATATCGTATCCCAGGTGGTCATGAAGAAATTAGTGCTACAATTCAAAATTTGGTGAATGCAGGAGTTATAACTCCGGTTACTCCTGCTTGGAATAATCCTGTTTGGCCCGTACGCAAGAGTGATAATTCTTGGCGTATGACTGTTGATTACCGCAAATTGAATAAACATACACCCCCTTTGACTGTTGCAGTACCAGACATTATTACCTTAATAGAAAGAATCCAAAAGCATCCAGGTACATGGTATGCGTCCATTGATATTGCCAATGCTTTCTTTTCAATCCCGATTGCCCCCGAGTGTCAGGAACAATTCAGTTTTACATGGAATGGACGTCAAATGACGTTTAGAAGTCTTCCCCAAGGCTATGTACACAGTCCTACGATCTGTCACCGCCTGGTGGCGGAACATTTGTCCGAAGTATCTGTACACCCGCAAATTCAGGTATGTCATTTAATTGACGACATTTTGATTCAAGGTGAAACACAAGATCAAATTCAGACCCAATTAGATCAAATCCTTGAGTGCTTACGTGAAAAAGGTTGGGAAATTAATCCTGATAAGCTACAAGGTCCATCCCAAAATGTAAAGTTTTTAGGTATAAATTGGCATGAAGGTCACAGAGAGGTGATCCCGCAGGTTAAACAAAAAGTTTTAGATTTTGCAGTCCCAAGGAATCGGAAGGAAGCCCAGAGCTTCATTGGCTTGCTCGGCTTTTGGCGTCAGCATATTCCACATTTGAGTCAGATACTGGCTCCTTTATATCGAGTCACTCGCAAAAAGAATGTGTTTGAATGGGGTGAACCACAACAGAATGCGTTTGGTTTGGCAAAAGAAGCAATTCAGTATGCTTTGGATTTGTGGCCTGTGTGCGAGGGTGATGTGGATTTGAATGTGTCCGTGCAAGGTCTTTATGCAAATTGGAGTCTGTGGCAAAAACAAGGCAGACAAAAAGTACCATTAGGTTTTTGGACTAAAAAGTTACCTGAGGCTGGTGAGCGTTATACACCTTTTGAGAAACAGTTGCTTGCATGTTATTGGGCTCTGGTGGATACCGAGCAATTGACTTTGGGTCATGATGTGATTTTGAGACCTGAACTTTCTATTATGCAGTGGGTTGTGAGTCCGCCGAAAACTCATCGAATTGGACATGCTCAAGAGGCGAGTGTGATTAAGTGGAAATGGTACATTCAGGACAGGGCACGTGTGGGTCCGAAAGGTGTGGCAGCATTACATGAGCAAGTGGCGCTGGCGCCATCGAATGAGACTGGGAGTGATTGCTCCGTCCCTGTGGTACAGGAATCTCCTGTCAAGTGGGGTAAGCCATTTGATGATTTGTCCGCGGAGGACAGAAAACATGTGTGGTTTACGGATGGTTCAGCGAGGTTCATTGGAGAGAAACGGCATTGGAAGGCAGTGTCCTATAATCCGAGCACACAAAAGCTGCTGAGTACAACTGGTGAAGGAAAGAGTAGTCAATTTGCTGAATTGTATGCTGTTTACCAAGTTCTAAAACAAGAGTTACCTGGTACGTGTCATATTTTTACTGATTCCTGGTCCACGGCTAATGGACTAGCGGTTTGGTTACCAACTTGGCATTCTCATAATTGGGAATTGCATTCGAAAGAACTGTGGGGAAAAGAATTATGGCAAGAAATTTGGGAAATGCTCCCACAGAGTACTGTGACAATCTTTCATGTGGATGCTCATACCCCGATAGACTCCCTTGACAAATTCTTTCATAACATTGCAGATGAGAAATCTAAAATTGCTGAGGCAGTGGTGGACATGCAAGATTCTGATTTGGCGGGATTGGCGAAATGGGCCCACCAGAAAGCAGGACATTTTGGAGAGAGAGCCACTAGCAGGTGGGCCGCCGATCGAGGAATTTATATTCCTTTAAATTACATTAAAGATACTATTCTGCATTGTCCCATCTGTCAACATTCTAGACAACGAAAAGTACCACAAATTGTTAAAGGTCATTTACATCGAGGAAAATTGCCCGCTCAAATTTGGCAGATTGATTATATTGGTCCGCTCCCTATGAGCAAAAATTGTCAATATGTTTGTACAATTGTCGACACCTACAGTGGCCTTTTAGTGGCCTTTCCCTGTAAACAAGCTACCCAAGTGAATACCATTAAAACATTGGAATTAATTATATTGTATTATGGCATTCCATTTCAAATTCAATCTGACAATGCATCCTACTTTCGTGGAAGATTGGTACAGGAATTTTGTGCGGAAAACAATATTGAATGGGTGTTTCATATTCCATATTATCCACAGGCATCAGGCCTTATTGAAAGAATGAATGGTTTGCTTAAAGAACAATTGCGAAAATTAACTGACAATAAGTATAAAAATTGGAGAGATCATTTGTTTCAAGCATTGTTAATTCTGAACAATCGTCCCTTTTTAAATGCTGAATCTCCTTTAATGCGTTTGTTTCCCCCAAATATTGATGCGAAACCCAACACCATTGGCAATACTGTTATGTACTGGGAAATTTCCCCCGGAGCCCTGGCTCAATGCAGAGCAACCCCAGGTTCCGCAGTCTTGGACCTGCATGGCATGAATGACACTGTGATTAAGAGTAAAGATCAAATCATTATCGAAACAGGTGTTGGTGTCTGTATACAAACTGAAAATTTCGGACTGATTGCCCCTAGATCGGGCTTGGCCTTAAAAGGCGTTCAAGTACTCAGAGGAGTAATTGACAGCGATTATCAGGGAGAGATTAAGGTTCTCTTGCTGAACAGCAGTGAGGTTGATTTATCGATTCAAAAGACTGACCGAGTTCCTCAATTGTTAATTATGCCTGTTTTCAGTGGTGAGATTCAGAAAGGCACTGCCCCAACGTTGCTAACTGTGCGAGGCCAGAAAGGCTTTGGCTCTTCGGACAATCCTGGAGCGAGAATATGGGTGCAATCGCCTAAAAATCCCCCTGAACAAGCTGAAGTCATTGCAACCGGTCATGACAATACCATATTGGTAATGAGACCAGGGAAATATAGCTGGGAAGCTGTCCCAGCTGACAAATGTTATTCACGAGAATGAATAATGCCTGTATTTGACTTTCTTTCAGATCATTCTCTGGACTGCTGCTGCAGGATGTGCCGACGTTGGACTCCTTTTGGTCTGCTACGTCGGGAGAGGAGGGAACCCACAGACTTGGGTTGATTCGAGAACCCGAGTACCGCGTTCCTTCGCTGCGTGGGATTCATCATCGAACTTTTGGACAACTTTGGCTAAACGAGTTACTAATTCTCCGCATTTTTGCTTGCGTTCAGTAACTGATATTCTAGCAACCTGCTTGGTTGCTGTCCCTGCCTCGATGGAGACTCTGAAGCATATTTTTAATATATCAAACGCCCGACCCAATGTAATTCTCTGCGATTTTGCCGCTCAAGAGTATTGTCCTTTATGTACTATTCTTTCAGATTCCATACCCCCAATTCATTCTCAGATCACTACCTATAATATCACGCAGGGCGACTTGTGCTTTTTCTTGACTTGTGATCCTAATGCAATTACTGAATGTGTAAAACTGAAACTTAAAGCAGCTACCTCTTTTTCGACTCATGAACGAACTTTGTGTTCCCGAAGACCCCCGAAATCATGTACTTCTGTTAAAAATAATATGACTTGTAAAAGTATAGTAGTTGCCCCTAGCCATTACCGTACAATGTTGTTACCTTCTGGTTGGTTATTTTCTTGTGGCAACACCTCTTGGCCCTATATTCCCGCAAATATTTCCGTAGGCCCGTGTGCCATCACTAGACTGAGTTTATTAATGTTTTCCTCACATCCCAATACCTATTCCCGTATAGTTTGTGATGCTAAGAATGTTACATGAGGACTGTGATTCTTCCCTACATCTTTATTCCAAATCGGAATACCTTAGTTTAGCTATTTCCATTATTGGTGTCCCAGCATTGGCTGTTTATAACGCCAAATCTATTGGGAAAATGGCCTGTTGGATGGTCAAATCAATTAATCAAACTTCTACAATTTTATCGGATATGTTATTAGATGCCCAGGGTGAACGCCGTGCTATCTTACAAAATCGTGCGGCCATTGATTACCTTTTGCTGAAACATGGACATGATTGCTCTGATTTTGAAGGTCTTTGTTGGTTTAACCTCTCCGACCACACTAAGTCCATTCAAGCTCATATTGACAAACTTCATGACTTGACTGAGGAGGTTAGAAAACACATTGATCAGGGTTGGTTTGACTGGCTCTTCAATTGGTTACCTGTCTTACATTCCCTACGACAGATATTAGGGGGTATTGTGATTTCTATTAGTATTTTAGTAGCTATTTGCTGCTTTATTCAGAGCATTCCTTCCCTACTCCAATACTGTAGATCCGGCATGAGGAATAGATCAGTTAGTTTTGTTTCCTATTATTCTTCCACAGATGTTAGTTCCGTATAGCGAATGATTAATAGACTAAAGTCAAGGGTGAAGTGTTCTGACCGACTTTTTCGGCCCTCCTTTGAGGGAGGATGATTGGATGTGACTCTAGTCTATTATCATTCTAGTGCAAGGATTAGAACTATAGACAGGGCCTTTTCATGAGGCACAGTAATGCACTTTCGTACCCTTTTCCTTAGATCAGGGCTTATAAACTTATATTAGGGGATAGATTCATTAGTATTAGTGATAATCCGTCCTTTTGCAGGAGTGTTAGTATACCTTCTATGGAGTTATGCTTATTTCGGGCCTTGTAGGCCTCAAACGGGAGAGACTCCATCTTGCTTTCTGCCCCGGCAGCTTGAGATGCTTCTAGGTCAAGTGTAATGTTTTAGTTTCGAAGTGTTGTTCGCTTGGAGAGAACCGGCTCAGGCTGGCCCTTATCGAAAGACTGTATTTTTCTCCACCCCGAAGACACAACATCAGGCCGGCCGACTGGGAACGTGTCCTTGGTATGGGGAGGTACAAGAATTTGGTGGGCGGCAGGTTACTGGCCGTAACTTTCCATGAAAGGACAAGCTTCCATATTAGCGAAAGCGTGAGGCAGTGAGTCAGTCAGTCTGTAGGCGGCAGCTAGCCGTTAGCATCAATGCCATTCATTATTTCCAGGCAGACAGTCGCCATTTTGAAGTCCGAGAAAGGTCAAGAAGCTGATACTCTCTTAGAAAGATTGAAGAGGAGAGAGGAGTAGTGCAGTACGGCCAGAGAGAGAGAGACTGCAGCTAATAAAAGGAAGGTTCCAGTGACTTGGAGGAAAGCAGAGAAGACAGAGCATAGCGGTGCAGACGTGTACTCGTGACTGCTGAAGAGTGACTTTAAGACGAGCCAAGGCACAGAAGGGAACCTAGATGACTGCTGAGCCCCGACTTCACGTCAATAAGGTGACTTATGCCCATAGTCTATAGTGTGCACATTCTAACCTTTCACTTTTCTTTGCAGGATATATGTTATAGTGTGGTATTTTGTTTTTATCATTTATGATCATTGTAATAAAATACCCCAGTTCTTAGTGAACCAACATGTGCCTCGTATTCTTGTTCAATCAGGGTAACCTGGTCTTCTAGTCAGGCATTGTTTTCATGAACGGATGTAATCCCCGGTCAGGTAAGAGGTGACTGAGCAATGAGGGAGGGAGGGACCCCTCGATGTGAAGAATAGATGGTACATGCTTTAATTTGGTAAGTTGTGGTAATTCCTAATATTGTAGTATTATATCCCGAGTAGCCAATGAGAGATTCCTTCCAAAGGTACTCATAGGAAAGTGATCGTCGTTAGTAAGCGGCGTTAATGAGAGCACCAGGTGGGACACTGGTGCATAGGTCTGCCGGATTGTGGACCGGGCTGTGAGTGAGAGAACACTAGGGGGGACACTAGTGCGTAGGTCTGCCAGATTGTGGACCGGGCTGTGAGGAAGAGAGCACTAGGGCTGCAGACTAGTGTGTAGGCACGCAGGATTGTGACTTGCCGAGCGAGCACTGACTGTGGTCAGTGTGTAATGGTAACTAATCAGAACTGCCCTCGGGTAGACTAGTCTGGGCCTAAGTCGCTGTGAGACTAACTGGTATGAGTGGGATATTGTAGAAAACCTATGCATGTATATTGCTAATTCCCCATCCTTAGGTACAAGATATATATATATATATATATATATATACCTATTGTAAATACGTTCTGAGGGAGGTGATTACGTTCCGGCTGGGTTGGAGGTGCTCTGAGGAGCTGCTCCCATCTGGTCCAAGAATCCGGTAGTTACAAGTATACTTTTCATGGAGTTATGCTGATCTCGGGCCTTGTAGGCCTCAAACGGGAGAGACTCCATCTTTCTTTCTGCCCCGGCAGCTTGAGATGCTTCTAGGTCAAATGTAATATTTTAGTTACGAGGTGTTGTTCGCTTGGAGAGAACCGGCTCAGGCTGGCCCTTATCGAAAGACTGTATTTTTATCCATGCCGAAGACATAACATCAGGCCGGCTGGCTGAGAACGTGTCCTTGGTACGGGGAGGTACCAGAATTTGGTGGGCGGCAGGTTACTGGCCGTAACTTTCCATGAAGGGACAAGCTTCCATATTAGCGAAGGCATGAGGCAGTGAGTCAGTCAGTCCGTAGGCGGCAGCTAGTCGTTAGCATCAATGCAATTAATTATTTCAAGGCAGACAGTCGCCATTTTGAAGTCCGACGAAGACCGAGAAGCTGATACTCTCTTAGAAAGATTGAAGTTATTTTAGTCGGAGCAGCTGGCGAGCTTTGACATTAAGATCAGAGCATACAGAGTGAAGCAGTTAGTTGAGAGAACAAATACCAGAGTGGTAGAAATTGAGTTATAAGATCGAAGCTGAGAAGTGAAGACAGTCCGTGATTGAGAGGAGAGAGGAGTAGTGCAGAACAGCCAGAGAGAACGCGGCTGACGAGAGGAAAGTTCCAGTGACTTGGAGGGAAATGGAGGAGACAGAGCATAGCGGTGCAGACGTGTATCCGTGACTGCAGAGGTGTGACCCTAAGACGAGCCAAGGCACAGACGAGAAGGGAACCCAGATGACTGCTGAGTCCAGACTTCCTATTAATAAGGTGACGTCGACCCTTTCTTATTAGCGTGCACACATTCTAACCTTTCACTTTCCTTTTCAGGCTATATGTTATAGTATAGTATTATATTGTTATTGTTTTTATCATAATAAAGATACCCCAGTTCTTATTGAACCAATGTGTACATCTCCTATTCTTATACAGTAAAGTTAACCTTTTTTCTAGTCAGGTGCTATTGCACGAACGGATGCTACCCCCGATCAGGTAAATGGTAACTGAATAATTAGGGAGAGAGGAGCCCTTGAAATAGAGAATAAGTTGTACACCGTGTAATTCGGCCTTTCTTGTGTGATTCATAATATTGTAGTATTGTACCCCTAGTGGATAATGAGAGATTTCCCAACATGAAGAGCTAAAGGTATTCATAGGAAAGTGATCGTCGTTGTAAGGCGGCGTTAATGAGAGCATCGGGAGGGATACCGGTGTGTAATGAGATCGTCTCTAGAGAAAGAGGCGTTAATGAGAGCACTGACCGAAGTTAGTGTGTATACCCACAGGATTGTGGCTTGTGTTTGTATGTAATAGTGAGAGCACTGGGGGGATACAGTGTCTATCTTGAGCGAGCACTGGGTGTAGCCAGTGTGTAATGGTAAGTAATCAGAACTGCCCCAGGGTAGATTAGTCTGGGCCTATATGGTCGCGAGACTATATTGTATGAGTTTGGTATTGTAGAAGATCCAAGCATGTATATTGCTAATTCCCCATCCTTGGGTAGGAAACATAGATACCTGTTGTAAATAGGTCCTAAGGAGGGAGGTGGTTACGTTCCGGCTGGGTTAGTGGTGCTCTGATGAGCTGATTCTATCTGTTCAGAAAATCCGTCCGTTACAGGTGCTAACATAGCAAACAAGTTTTACATCGAATTGTCCGTAAAGAAGGCAATGCAGATGATTCATAATCACCAAATGATAAAAGAGAAATGATGAGCACAAAATGAGGAGACATTAGAAAGAAAAAACAGAAGCAGGGGAGGGTGGGGGGAGAAAGAGAAAAACAGAGTGGATGGTAGTAGCTAGCACATAAACAAATGAAGCAATCTGACAGTGACACTGGTATAAAGTAAAGGTGTCTATTTGTACAATACTGTTAGAACAAAACCAGGGTATGTGGCGTAAGACTTTATTCAGGACCTATGGTGGGTCATATCCAAATTCAAGTGGATCGAGTGAGTTCCAGAGTATATTATGTGACTAGCTCCACGGAGAATAATGAAGTGTATTATTGTCTGCCCCCCTTAAAGAGGCCACCCACTCCTGCCAAATTTTAAATGACACTTCCGAAGCGCTCTTCCATTTGCTTAAAACAACTTTGCACACAAGTGTAAGCATGAGATCCATCAGGTGTTCATCATTATCATTTATTAACTTCGGGTCCACGGCCCCCAACATAACATAGGCGAATTCTCTGACAGGGCGATAATGGAAGGTTCTTTGAATAAAGTTATAAATCTTGTCCCAAAAGGTTTGGAGCAGCAGGCAGTTAAAGAGCATGTTTGCTAAGTCACCCACCTGAGACTTACAATTCCAACATAAGGAACTATCAAGGAGCTGAAGTGAGAAGAGTTTCTCTGATGTCCAATACATTCTATTGATTAACATTAGTTTTGTTTGAGAGAGAATAGGAGAAATGTTATTAGAGAAAGGGGTCAAGTGTATCTTTGCCCAGTTAAATGTCATATTGGTGGAGTTACACTCTTTTTCCCAAAGAAGTTTGCATTTCCTGTGGTTTTTTTGGAGGTTAGGGGAAGGGAGTTTGTAGATCCTGGAAACCATGTGACCCAGGGACATGAGTTGAGACAGCTTGCCGCATAACGTGGGGTTGTGAGGGAGTATAGCTTGTCCAGTTATTAATGATTTGAGTCGTAAGAACCTGTAGAAGTCAATAGGTTGAAGGCCAGCTTGGGATTGTAAGGTGGCGAAGGGAAGAGACGAGGTATCCAAGTAAAGATCTCTTGTAAAGTTCACACCATTCTTAGACCAATGTTTCCAATAGAGGTGTTTACCTTCTACTTTTATGCTCAGGTTAAACCATAGCGAGGTAAGATTGGTTCGGCTGAATTTGGTTTTGACCTTGTAATGTCTTTCTAGAGTTAAGAGGGCCCTTTTAGTGTTTAACAAGATGTACCTGGAGTGAGGATAAACATTGATGTCTGTTGTCATTATTGCAGCTAATGGCAAGTTGTGAATTATCGACTTCTCAATGTGAACCCACACAGGTGTGTAGTCAGATTGAGGTTGGAACCAGTTTGCCCCCTGCTTGCATAAGTATGCCGTATGGTAGCATCTAAAATTAGGTAGACCTATACCACCTTTATCTTTTAGGAGTTGGAGTTTCAGTAATGAAATCCTAGGCATTTTACCCTGCCACAAAAAAGTGTTAAAGAGTTTGTATGTCTTTTTTAGAAAATCATCAGAGAGTAGCATGGGTAGCATACTAATGAGGTAATTGACAAGAGGCGTAATCATCATCTTCAGAGTTTCTGCCCGCCCCCACCACGAGAGGAATTTCCATGTCCAACCATCGAGAAGGGATGCTATCTTCTTATAGAGGGCATGTTCATAAATTTTTAGGGTGCTAATGAGATCTTTTTCTAATTCCAAACCAAGGTATTTAAAGCTTTTGGACTGCCAGAACAAGCCATGGTTACCCATAATGCTTCTGTCACCTATGTTATTGAGGAGCTTCATCTCCATTTTATCTCTATTTAGCTTACACCCTGAGATTTCAGAGAATTCTGCTATAGAAGTCATCAGAGCCGAAATTGCAAATTCTGCATCTGCAGACACTACAAGTACATTGTCCGCATAAGCCGTTATTTTAACAGTGTATCCATCAAAGCCAATACCTTTGATCTGCTCATTAGTCCGCAGATGAAACAGGAAAGTCTCGATGGTGAGAAGGAAAAGGGAGGGGGATGGGGGACACCCCTGTCTCGTGCCCTGTTCTAATTTGAATGATGACGAGAGACTTCCCCCTGCTCTTACTCTTGCTGAGGGGTTATATTACAACGCCATCAGTATCCGAATAAAGTCTTCTCAGCGTCTAAGGTAACCGCTACAGTTGGTGAGGGGGACATCTTAGCTTTCTCTATTATGTGAGCGAGGGCACGTGTGTTATCACTAGATAGTCTGTTTTTAAGGAACCCTACCTGTGACAGGTGAATAATTTTGGAAGAACTTCTTGGATCCTTTTGGCCACGATCATAGTGTAAATCTTACAATCAAGATTGATCAGAGAGATTGGTCTGTAGTTCTTTGGGGAGGTTGGGTCTTTCCCATCCTTGGGGATTAGCGCAAAAATAGCCTATGCAGGAGTACCGTTGACTTGGCCACTAGAGGCAAAGTCCATGTATAGGTCTTTGAGGGGTTCGACTCGTGATGAGGAAAAGCTCTTATAGAACGTGGCGCTAAACCCATCTGGTCCCGGTGCTTTCCCGATTTTGAGAGTTTTGATTGCAAATTCAATGTCATCAGTGGATATGGGGAGGTTAAGCTCAGCCTGGTCTTGTGAAGAGAGGGAGGGGAGATAACAGGCTTCCAAATACTTCCCTACTTTGGAGCTATCTAACCCTTTATTTTTGCTATATAAGTCACTGTAGAAGTCTTTGAAGATGTTAGCGATTTTCGTGGGGTCTGAGTGCGGTTGTCAGAAGTCTCCAAACTCTTCTCAGGAGCAGTACAGATGCTGATCCCAATCTCCCACCTTCCAGTGCTACCGCTAACTTAGCAGCATCACCAGTAAGGGGGAAAAGGGGAAGTGGATAAAAGAAGAGACACCTTGACAACTGCTGCCACCCTCTTTAGCTGCTGGACTCTGTGGATTATGTTCTGCAGTCTATTCTTCAGGGGGTGCCTAATACACAGATGGAAGGAAACATAAGACAACAACCCACCTTTTCTTATAATGGCTCTATGGAATAATTAAAGCTTGTCCTACCAGTAGTTCTTTAGGTATAAGCTTCTCTTCTGTATTATAGGTGGTCTTACTGCAGGTGATCTCTATCTGTAGATAAGAAGACTTACATTATTAGTTATTCTACAACCTCACTCAGACTCTAATTCTAGAGTGTCTACTCCTTCTATACCTGAGAATCTACGTGCAGATGCTTTAATAGAATGCTTCACTTATTTTGGGTATCCAATATGCCACTGAATGCAGTCTTGTGCCCAAAGGATTCCTTCCGTAGCTCACAAAAAGGAGCAAGGAAGGGTAAAGGGAAAAGGAAAGAATAGGGCAAGCACAATTACAAGAGGGAAGGTAGAGCGGTTCGCTGCACAATAAAGGCAAGTCTGTCTTACTAGTTCAATCTCCTTAGAAGATGTCACTCCAAATGGCGCAGTTCTGAATTCTCACTCTGCAGCGTTGGAATTCTTCTATGATGCAGTTCGGCGGCTTCTTCGTTAAACGAACACTAGATTACAGAAGCATTCAGAAGAGTCTCTCCTGGAAATGTACTCCACACTACTCTGACTAACTGACTGACTATGTTCTGTGATAATTAAACCTAGTCACTGACTAACTTCATAGCGACTACTCAGAAATTATCCATGTTTCCTTTTGACCTTTTACTAGAAAAGCCTTCGACAGACTTTGGCAACTATAAACTTTACTTAGAACATTTCCGACTCCCGTCCGGAATGAAAGACACGGAGCGGCGAAATTTAGCTGTGTCTCCTCACGCTAGTTCGTTTAAGTGCGCAGTTGATAACATGCGCTATTACCTCATACACTAGACTAACCCTGAATAGAGCTTAATGGCCATCGCTGCGGCCATCTTGAGTGGGTGAGGACTTATCAGAAACCGGATACCAAATGTTGACTCTACTAGGTTTAGACACCGTCCGTGTCTTCATTCCCCTTCTAGGAGCTACAATAGTGGCAATGCAACGGTTCCTGACAGCGGTGTTCCAGATTTATCTATTAGGCTCTTAATAGCCATCTGTTGTAATTTAAATTCCATGTAAGATGCCAGACTCTTCCCAGCTCTATTAGCATTGCATAGCCTGAAGTTCTTCTGGGTCTTAAGCCAGATTCCCGCTCTCTCACTCACTATTTTGTTATATTCTTATTTTTTGTTCATAATGTCATTCAAAGTGAGAGTGTCTTTGGAAATCACATGCCTCTTCTCCAGGATTGAAATCTCCCGCTCTAACCGTGTAAGGTTATTATTGGCATCTTTGTTAATGGCTGTTCAGATCTTAATTAGTACCCCTCTAGGTGCTTTTAAGGGACTCCGACCTGGTGAGATCACTGGTGTCTACTCTTTTATTATTTCTGAGGTAATCTCTTATGGCTGTGTCAATGGTCAGTCTGTTCGTGTCTGTCTTCAAAACTGCGTTGTTAAATCTCCATAGATTCGCTCTTTTAATCTCATTATGTACTGCCAGTGTCATCGTGATGCAAGAGTGGTCAGAGATTAAGCGCGGTTCAATGGAGGTTTCCTCAATATCGGCAGAAGAGTGGCCAGAGGTGAGAATGTAGTCTATACGCGTATATGACTGATGGGGAAGAGAATAGAAGGTATAGTCTCTTTCTGTAGCATTCAACAGTCTCCAGGAATCAATTAAATTGTGTTGAGTGCAGAGATTAATGAGTGCCTTATGTGAGCTGTTTGTACGAAACGGACAGAGAGAGTCTCTATCTAGCAGGGTGTCTAAAGGGAGATTAAGATCACCACCTAAGATGTGCCTAGCGTCATCCAGAATCGTGTTGATGTGGTTACTTAACTCCTTCCAAAAACAAGTGTTGTCCTTGTTGGGGGCATATACATTAGTTACATAAAACTCCTTGTTATCTCTCATCAGTTTTATCGAGACCCATTTGCCCTTAGTGTCAGCAGTGCTCTGTAGGACATCTATTTTGGCCTTTTTTTAAATTAAAATCAATACTCCATTCTTTTTCGTAGTGCATCAGAACCAATAGCTTCACTATACGTTCTGTTTTTCATAGAGTTAAATTGCGGTGAGTTAATCTTAGTCTCTTGGAGTAATATAATATCGCCTTGCTGCTTGTATATCTAGTCAAGTATTTTCCTTTTCTTAATAGGCTCGTTGATACCTTTTACGTTCAGCGACACAATTTTAATAGACTTATTGCCTGGGGCCATATTATGGGGAAGAGTGCATCTGATGGCACATCACGTTAAGAGAACTAAATGTTGTTCTATTTGTCAAGTACTTGCGAAATGTAGGGCAAAGGAGTTCAGGCTTAGGCTTAGGCGCATATTGGTACAAAGTGGAGGCAATAGCGCGGTATGATAACGGTACACCATCACATGTGAGAAAGAATACAAGTCGGGCACCGTCATATGTGTATAAAGAGCAGCTACTTAAGCATACACACAAAGTCAAAGGAAAAATACGAATAAAAAAGGTACAAATATCCATGAAAACAAAACCCCAACCTACACACCCCTCACCCCAATCCCACCCTCCCCACCCCACAAGTAATCCAAGAACATGGTGACTAGGAAGAAAGAGAGCAACACCACTCTCCCTCCATGGCAACTATAGGATTTATCTACTCATTCTTAATAAAGTAAGGAACTACTGACGTTAATAAGAACAATGAACATTTCCTGAAAACATCTTATACCAGTAACGAGCAGTGACTGGGGTTAATACCCTAGCGGACATAATACTACGTCAGATATGTCTGATTCAGTCACGATACTTGGGGAGTACGTTTTAGCGTACTACAAACACACTATCAAATTATCTGAGGAGCCTAGAATGGATCCCTGACAACAATTGGTTACAGTTGAGCTCATATCACTCGCTGGCGTTAAAGACAGAACTACTTCATTGGTAAAGGTCAGGAGCAACTCATTAGAGCGGCACATTAGGAGCGAGAGCAATTAACAAAGACAATAATAGAGGCATAAAACAGCTTAGAACCAGCTTAAAACAGAGGCAGTTATCCTGGACTCCACTAAGGAAGGTTTAACGTCTGGAGCAGCTTTGTCACCTGTGAAATGAGTCTTACCATACCACAAAACATGTTCGGGATACATCATGCTTGCGAAAGTGATCGCCATTAGAATGATCCTAGAAAAACCAACTACACAGGAAGGATTATTAGAATGCCTGTTGTCAAGCTGTCACCTTAACGCATAGCCTAAGTGTTAGTTCCTGAGGCACTCGAGGTGGTGGTGTCCATTAAAGATTCTTCCGGGCCATCAAGAAATTTCTTTAGGTGATTCGGGTTGGTAAATATTTGTGGCATTCCTTGTATCACCACCCTAAAGCGCGCCGGCCCCACAAAGCCATACTGATAATTGAGATCACTTAGTTTTGGTCGGAGAGCCAGGAAGTTTTTCCATACTTCTACTGTTTCTTTGCAGTAGTCCTGAGAGATGAATATTTTGTTAGCCTTCCACAGAATGTGATTATGTTTGCGCATGAAAGATAGGATTTGCTCCACGTACTGGTATCTGAGCAGCTTACACATAATCGGCCTAGGACCTCTTTGACCTGATGTGAGACGACCTGGAACCCTATGAGCTCGGTCAAATTCCAACGGGTTAGCGAATGACAGATTGGTAGCCTGTCCAAACCATGATTCCAGGAAGGTTATACAAGAGCCATCTTTATCTTCTGTGCCTTCAGGAATTCCGAAGATACGCAGGTACCCCCTACGGTTCATGTCTTTCAATTCGGCTAGGCGTCTATTGATTGAGACTGTCGAGATCGAGAGCACCTTGATAGATTTGGTTACCTTCATCCCAGAGTCCTCCAGTTGGCTAATTCTACATTCTGTTTCTGAGAGCCAGACGTTGATATCCTTGATGTCCTGCCTGACAGCAGAAATCTCATCCTTGGTCGATTTTGTGATATCATGGACTTCAGCGAGTTTGACCAATATTGTGTCCAACGTTGCGTTGATATCACGCTTCCCTTTCGTCGACGACTCCGGATCCGGTGGTTCAGCTTTCAGCCTCTTAAGATTTTTGGCCTCTTTCTCCCCCATGGTGTCAGGCAGTGCTGGTCGCGGCAGTGACAAAGCACCTTGAAAGATGAAGCGTCTTGGTGGCACAATCGCAAGTTGGGCGAGCGCAATTGCTGGGCGCTGTATTCAGCTAGGGTATGGGTAGCAAGGGATGTCAGAGCTTACTCATCATTCTCCAAGTGGCAAGTATAGACGGTAGGTATAGAACAGATACCTAAGGTAAGCATCTTGTGCCAGTTTAGTGAAACTACATGTGAGGGCTACAGAAGATGGCTCAGCGAGCAGCGATTTATCCAGGCAGAAGAGAGCAATATCCTAATTAAATGGCTATTCAGAGCAGGCCAGTAGGGCAGGTGACCGGTCACACTTCAATCAGCTATTCATTCACCGTTAGCCTCACTGTACCATGTTAATGGCTGCAATGGTTGGTTATGGTGTCGGCCATTTTAAGGGCAGGCAAGGGTTTCCAGCTAGTGGTTGTGTTAGATGTCTTCGGTGTCGGCCATCATGAGGTCAGGCTGCATTAGTCTCCACGTGGGTACTTCAGTGTGGTACAATAGTGACAGACATGAGAATATAACATTGAGCTCGTTTAGCCAGGACGCGCGATCGAAGAATTAGCTAAGGGTTGCACTGACATATCTCCACACATTATATAAACACTGTAGCGCTGGGCCCCATAACTGCGCATTAGTCACTGCGAAAAGTCCCACTTATACAAACATAGGTGCCCATAGCTGGTCGTTCTCTGGGCCTCGGGCTCGGGGTGGCTGACATTAGAGGTATATAAAGGCAGACGTGCTCGAGATGCAGTCCATTTTATAGGCGGCTGTCCGCCATCTTGGGTGCAGCGCGCTCTGTACCTGAAATTTGGTGAGGATCGCGTCACAGTCACCCGTGCGCCGGTTTCGATGAGCAGCTCAGTCTGAGCAGGTTTCAGACATCGAACCCTGATGGGGTCCGATAGGCTGGTGTGAAGGATTTTGATGCAAGTATCAGTATTGGCAGTTCTGCTGTTTTTCTCGTTTAGAGGCTCAGCCTTACTGATTAGAGCCAAACCCATTGTCGTTTACTTGGTCATTCCTTTTACTGGCGCTGCGACCATACATACTGTAACATGGTGCACATGCTGTCCGACTGCCCTGACGTTCGAACTTTCTGGGCATACATTGGATCCACGCATAGTGGGACAATAGCGGTCCCCGCCCGCCCGGTGTCACACCCCCTGATCATACTCCATGACACAACAGACACCCCTTCTTTATCCCCTCATGCACGCAGGCTGCTTCAGATGGCACTAACGATGGCAAACAACTGTGTTGTCCAACACTGGCACTCTGCACAACGAGGAATGGCTCACAAAAAATGCATAAAACACCCTCATATGAACAAGTCATTTATAATCTGCAAGACTGGGTTGATAGATTCCTCCAAATATGGTCTCCCTTTCCTCATGATGAATGAGGATGGTTGACTGGAACTCAGGTGGTGGACTTGGCTTCTTACACCCACACTGCAGCCTGGACTGCTGATCCAGGGGCTGGCATCAAGCTGCCTTCCCCTTTTCCCTCAGCCTATCCGGTGCCCACAACATGACCTTTTCCCCTCCCACCGTTTTCCCTCCCCACGTGCCTGTTCAACCCCATCCTTATGGCAAACCTCTTCTTTCCTTATTTCCTAGCATTCCTCATCCCTTTTTTCACACTATGTAGGTTAAAAGTTCAAGCAAATGTGATGTAAAATGGACGCTCGCTCCACTTGTGGATTCAGGTTTTCATTGTGTGGTGAAAATTGTTTATTTGTATCACCTTGATAAATGACTAAATAAATGCGAAAAGCAAAAGGAAGGTTTAGGCCTGCCAGAAAGGTATTTTTGACAGGTCAAATTTGCAGTTCAAAAAACTGCACAGCCATGCTACAATGATAGGACTACAATCATGGTTAACTGTCACTGTAGTGGATAGCAGAAGGAGAGCTGCAGTCCACTAGTGACATTTAGCTTGCAGGCCCTGGGTACACTTTGTACCATATATTAGGGACTTAAAAATAAGATTCATTTACCAATTAGGAGCAAATCCAATTTCAATATGTTTTAGAGGTCAGGGAATATGCACTCAGGCCTGGTTAGCAGAGCCCCAGCACAGACATTCAAAAACAACAAGCAGCATCAGTCTAAAAAAAATAGGGTAATCATGCAAAAAGAGGTATTTTTCCACATGCATTTATTGGTGTATGCCTATTTTTCCTCACCCTGGGATGTGTGATGTGTACTCATATCTTTTATGGTATTTTTCCTGTCCATGGAAATGTTTTTTGATGAAAAGTCTTTTCTTTCCCAAAATCAGGGGCGTAGCAATCAAGGTGCAGCAGATGAAGTGGCACCGAGGCCCAGTGGCCAGAGGAGCCCACTGAACCCTCATTATTACTATAATTTACTACCCACCCACCCAATTGGGTGGCCCATTTTCCTTGCGTGTACTCGGGCCAATTACATCCTTGCATTTTATTGCCCAATATACTTCTCCACACGTATTACACAGCTACATCTTGATCATTTAGGTTCAAGTTTGGAAGTGGAGAAAAGTGTGGTAAAAACCATGGCCATGTTAGTAGTACTGAAAAGTTATTAATGTGTGTATCTTCTCTCGTAGGTTCAACGCATTATATGCAGCTAAATATCTGTATCTGATTTCGACATAATCCAATACTGACTATGTAAATCACCTGTCAGATTTGTGTGCATAAGTCTGACTTGCTCTCCGAATATGTTGAGTTTTTACGAGGTTATGCCCAAGTAAAAACTACCCGGCCTGGGTCAATAGTACGGTACGTTTCTACAGGTGGTCGTAGACCGTCTTTTCTAAACCTTCACATGCCCATGGATCAGAATCTACCCACTAAAGATGTACCAATGAGCAATGCGTTGTGGAACTATTTGACCTTGACAGGCTGGAAAGGTTTATTTGTATATAGTGTGTATTGTATCTATGTCACAAACACCTTTACCCTGTCCCTCACTACCACTTCCCTAATTCTTCGCTGTGTCACTCCCCACACCCGTGAGCACTATTTTTCAAGAAAAGGCACAACTACCCATTTAATGCTTTGAATGACAATTGCATCTAATGCGGCTTGATTGCAAATTAAATTCTCATTTTTGGATTGTTTTTGGACTTTTGGTGATCTGTCTTTTTGTGTTATGCTCACATTTTTGATCTATATATGAATGTTTCTCAATTACTCCGACCACCTGTATAAATGTACCTTGCTCTCAGAATAGGCTCAGGAAATCCTAACTTTTCCTTCAGACAATTCTTAAAAGTCTGTGTAGGTACTTATCGATTATTAAAATGCGTATATCTACGTTACGCTGCTCACTAATACAGTTACTGTTCACTATTGGTGATATTCCTAAAATGTCGAAGTCAGCCTTTAAAGGTAAACAAGGAAAATATAAAGGGGCAGATTTACAAGCCCCTTGCTCCACTTTTGCGTCACTTTTTACATGGGAAAAGTGACGCAAAAGTGGCGCAAGGGGCTTGTAAATCTGCCCCAAAGTCTGCAAATGCTCCAGGTTTTGTTTCTGTTACTTAATTCCAGAGAGTTCCAGACGTTCTTCGGGGCATATTATCAAGAACGGCGAGAAATTATCGCCCCTTTAGCGACAGGAAAGTGCTGCTAAAGCGGCGATAATGGGCTTGACATATGTCCTTGTGAATTCCCATGGCAGCCCAGGTTCTGGTGTTAACCTGGGCTGCTGTGGGAATTCACAAGGGTATATTATCAAGCCCATTATCGGCGCTTTACCTGCAGTTTTCTGCCGCTCAAGCGGCGATAATTTTATCGCCGTTCTTGATAATATGCCCCTTCATTCTCACATCGGAGCAGGCATTCAAGGCAAGTATTGCACGAGGAACTGTATGCTGAGCTGGTGCTTTAAATGCAAACTAGTGAATTGCAGTTTAATGAACAGCTGCCTTTTGGAATTATTTCCGGTCTTCAAGACATTTATTGATGCTCCTCTGCAGTGAGATTTCTCTGGAGTCTGTTCTATTCATAAAGAGCCAGGGTAGGTCAAATTTATATTTCTAGCATAGAAACACCTTAATGAGTGTTTATATGGGTGAGCGAGTGCCTGCATAATTGAACAATTCATAGGCCAGAGATAATTGAGCATTACAATACGTTATGTCACGTATTTACAAATGGGAGCCATTAACGTCAGAACTTGCTTAGTTCCAGCAACTTTCCATTATTTTCAGCGAACGACTATACTTTTATTATTATAAGAAGAGAATTTTCAGGATCAACTCCCCTGAGACTGTTAATGTGAATATCATAATTTATAAATGTTTTATGTTTGTTTGATTTATAAATAAGAACCCTGCATAAATGTGGCTTTTTTAAGAGGATACGGACTGTAAAGGCTGTCCGGCCACAGGGGAAAAAGCAATTTATTTTTTCTAAACAACATTTCTCAAACATTCTATGTGGGTCGCTGTCCTTTCTTTCTAGGCTTTAGGCACTAAAGCCAGCACATCAAATACAACCACCCTAAATAATAACTACACAACTTAGTGCTGTGTCAAGTTAATCGTTTTGGGTCTCTAGTATTTGAATTTGTCATTGTCTAGTGTCAATAAAAGTTTAGTTTTTTGGCAAAATACTATTTATTGAATATTGAAATTAGTCTGGTACAGTGGTGTAGTGTGAGTGCCATGGACCTAATGCTATCAAGAACAAATATTAACAAAGCCAATAGGTTTGGCCTTGGTCGTCAGTCTTTTGGTTTTGTTAATGCTTGTTCTGTTTTGCTATTTTTTTACAACACTATCATGTTGTAGAAACTGCCAGGCCTGCATCAATTAAAAAACATTGTTGGCTAATAGCAAACCTATTTTTCTAGTCTCAAAAAGTACACATGGCAGGAACATGGCTTAGCCACCACTAAAGATGGCTGTTGTAGCTCCTGAGCACTGCGCTGCGTCTGAATAACATAAAAGCTCCGCCACTGTTTTTTTCAGCTCCAGGAAAGATGGAACTTAGGAGGCATATGTTTGTGCTCACACTGAAGTGAGCATGGAGTCAAGCTTTGTCCAGAGAAGTGATTTGTGGTACTGGCCACAACGCTTTCGCTTTCAATACAGGCACTGGCAGCAGCACCCATTTTGGAAACACACCACAGTTAATGGTTCCGCTCAGCCCAGTCTTTTGTTTTTTCAGAAGCATACTCTCAGGAGGTGTTTGTTTTTGAAAAACAAAAAATCAATGCATCTGACATACTCGGTAATATATTTGCAGCCTTATTCATCAAGGCCGAATCGGCTCGCAAAGGGCCAGATTCTGAGAATCTGGCCCTTTGCGAGTGCGATTTTTGCATTTGGGATTCAACATCCCAAAAGCAAAAATCGCTATTTGCTAATTCGCATATTTGCGAGGATTTACATTTAAGGAATCTCTATTTGAGATTCCTTAAATGTAATTCATCATCCATTTTACAATTGCGAAATCGTAATTTCGAGCCGCAATTTACCGCGAGGTCAAACCTCGCGGTAAATTGCGAAAACTCAGAAAAATGCATTTAAATGCATTTTTCTGAGTTGCACGTTACACACACACATGTCCTTTGGACATGTGTGTGTGCAACACCTGTGTTAATTTCCATGCAGGGGTGCTACAGGGTGTCCTTTGGACACCCCTAGCACCCTTGTACTCGCAATCTCATTTGCGATTAGCTAATTGCTAATCGCAAATGAGGAATGACTCCCCATGCATTCCTATGGGCCTTTTGGCCCATAGGAATGCATGGGGAATTATTCCTTATTTGCGATTAGCAATTAGCTAATCGCAAATAAGGAATCAGTGGGAATCGCAATTACTATTGCGATTCCTACATGAATACCGTTTTGCGAGTCTCAAATAGCGATTCCTTATGATTCGCTATTTGAGCCTCGCAAAACGGCCCGTTCATGAATCAGGCTGTTGGTTTCCTCTGGTGGTCTTGAATAGGGAAAATTAACCTTGGAAGATCCGCTCCAAATAGGCCTAATGTATACTTTTTTCGCAGATGTCCTTCCTCTGGCACACTCTAAATGAGGGCCAAAGATTCACACCTGTGGTAAATGGTTGCTTGTCATAACATTCACTTTCGGCCACTCAATCTCAAAAAATATTTCCAAAGATTTCCAAACTTTATCTTTTTAATAAAAAAAAAAAAACAATTCCTGAAGAATGAAGAGAACAGCAGTAACAATTTATAGCAAACACACAGGAACAACAGAATATGAGCAGCAGTTTTTTGTGTTGCTTTTGCTTTTGGACTCTTTTAAAGTACACAATACACCATTGCATCAAAAATCGAGGCAAGGACGCATTCTGCACAATTATAGCTCAAAAAGACAGATTTGTGTAATTAGGCATATATTTGCGTCATTTTGCCTAAATTTCACGCGATTACACAAAAACAAATTACACAAATGTTGCACATCCCTTAGCTAGGGACAGCTATTCATTTTCAGCAGTTATCATATGAGAAAACCCTAGTCAAGGCAGTGAAGCTTATGGAAACTGTATGTACCGCACAGACTTCTTTAGAAATGTAATTTCTCAGGTTTAACTGCCAGCTGATTCACCTGTGATCCTTTCAAACCTCCTTCCAACTCTCAAAAGACAAAGTCTCCTTAGCAGAAAGGCATCTGTGTGCAGCAGGATTGTTCCAAACAGCCATATAGGAAAGGTAATGAAACTTTGGTCAGTACTCTTTATAAATCCAACCCATAAAAGTATATGCACATGATGGGGAATGCTAAAGTTAAAAATAAAAACAACACATTGAGAAGCCTAAAGTCCAACCAGCCTTTAATGCAAATAACAGGCAGTGGAGTAAAAAACAATAGATCATTATTATTTCAACTAGCCAGGGCTCTCGCTAGAACACAGTCAGTTGGGCCTATGCACTAAAAAACATGCAAAATCGCTCTGGTATAGAAGCAGTTTCTCTTCATGCAAGTCAATGTAGTTTGGCCACGTGACAGAAGCCTCTGTAGTGTGCAGGCACCAGTATCGTTCCTTCAAGGAGGTAGAGGGCCGCCTTGAAAAGGAGATATCAATAATATCCTCACATACTACATTCTTCTCACAAAATTCAGCTTCACTTGACAGGATTGAAAAAGAGGTTATGCTTTAAATGTGCAACGTTAAACATGTGGCATTTTGGGGCACATGCATCATTGTGTCGTTTTGCGAATCGTAATTTGCAAATTTTAAGGAATCGCAAGTTGCGATTCGCAAAACGGAATGCATCATAATGTTTGCAATTTTTTTGAGAATCGGAAAAAATCGCTATTTTTTGCGAATCGCAATATAATTGTGATTTTTTTGCGAATTCGCATTTTAAGAAATCGCAAAAAAATCACAAAATTGCGGATTCGCTAAATCATGCATTGGATTGAGGACACACCCACGAATCACACCCACTGATTAAGCACACCTGAAACCTAGTTTGAACTAGAGAGTGGCAGTTGGTCAGTTGAACTTTGTTTGCTGCACCAGGAGGAGTGTTTTTGGAGTGCAGCAGAGGGACAAATGGAGCCAGGTTTTGAGGTTTCTTGCGAAGATGGGGAGCGATGTTGTCTGTCTGAGGTGGAGCGGAAGGGCGTTCCATGCTTTGGCCGCAAGGAAGGAGAAGGAGCGGCCTCCCGATCTGGTCTTTCTGGTGCGAGGGACCTCGGCGTAGGAAAGCTGGGCTGATCGTAGGGTCCTTTGGGGTGCGTGGAATTTGAGTCGGCTGTTCAGGTATGCTGTTCCGGTGCCGTGGAGGGCCTTGTGTGCGTGGGTGAGCATCTTAAAGGTGAATCTCGCCTCGACGGGGAGCCAGTGAAGTTTGCGCAGGTGCTGGGAGATGTGGCAGTGTTTTGGCAGGTTGAGGACCAGTCTTGCGGCGGCGTTCTGTATGTTCTGTAGCTTGCGGATGAGGTTTTTGTTTATTCCGGCGTAGAGTGCGTTGCCGTAGTCGAGTCTGCTGGTGAACAGGGCGTGAGTGACTGTCTTTCGGTGTTCGAGGGGGATCCATTTGAAGGTCTTACGAAGGAGGCGGAGGGTGTGGAAGCAGGAAGATGAGACAGAGTTGATCTGGCGGTCCATTTTGAGCTCGGAGTCCAGGATAATTCCCAGGTTGCGTGCGTGGTCTGTGGGGGTTGGTGGGTTTCCGAGGGCGGTGGGCCACCAGGTGTCGCTCCAGGCGTCGGGGTTTGGGCCCATGATGAGTACTTCTGTTTTGTTGGTGTTTAGTTGTAGGCAGCTGTTTTTCATCCATTTGGCGACGGCTTCCATGCCTTCTTGAAAGTTGCGTCTGGCGGTGTTGGGCTCGTTGGATAGGGAGAGGATGAGCTGGGTGTCGTCTGCGTAATGCACGATGTTGAGTCCGTAGGTTCTGACGATGGGGGCAAGTGGAGCCATGTAGACGTTGAAAAGCGTCGGGCTGAGGGAGGAGCCCTGGGTGACTCTGCAGGTGGTAGGTGTGGGGTCCGAGAGGAAAGGGGGGAGTCTGACCCGCTGCGTCCTGCCGGAGAGGAAGGAGCAGATCCAGTCGAGGGCCTTGTCCTGGATTCCTGCATCGTAGAGTCTGCATATTAGGGTGCGGTGGGAGACTGTGTTGAACGCCGCTGATAGGTCGAGGAGGATGAGGGCTACTGTTTCTCCTTTGCCCAGTAAGGTGCGGATGTCGTCTGTTGCGGCGAGGAGGGCGGTTTCCGTACTGTGTTTTTTTCTGAAGCCGGATTGGGAGGAGTCGAGGATGTTGTGTTCTTCACTGAATGTGGCGAGTTGGCTGTTGATGGCTTTCTCGATGACTTTCGCTGGGTACGGGAGCAGGGAGATGGGTCTGTAGTTTTTGAGGTCAGTGGGGTCCGCTGAGGGTTTCTTCAGGAGGGGGTTGACCTCGACGTGTTTCCAGTCGTCAGGGAACGAGGCGGTCGCCAGGGAGCGGTTGATGGTGTGGCAGAGCATGGGTGCGATGGTGTTGGCGGCTCTGTTGAAGATGTGGTGGGGGTAGGGGTCCGTGGGGGCCCTTGAGTGGATTGACTTCATTGTCTTCAGTGTGTCTTTGGTGGTGAGGGCTGTCCAGTCATCAATCGCTGGTTTCCGGGTGTCGGGGGTGGTGGGTGAGGGTCCAGTGTGTTGGTTGTCTTCATCGAAGTTGTCGTAGATGCTCTTGATTTTGTGGTGGAAAACGATGCTGAGTTTGTCGCAGAGGTCTTGTGAGGGAGGGATGTCGGTAGACTCACTGGTGGGTTGGGCGAACTCCTTGATGATGCTGAAGAGTTCCTTGCTGTTGTGTGCGTGGGTGGAGATTCTGTCTTCAATCGCTTTTTTCCTCGTTTCTCTGATGAGTTGATGGTGGGCGTTGGTGGTGGCTCTGAAGTTTTTGTGGGCTTCTGTGGATTTGGTGTTTCTCCAGGTCTTTTCGAGGCGGCGGCATGTGCGCCTGGACTCTCGAAGTTCCGTGGTAAACCATCTGGCTTTCTTGGCACAGGTATTGTTGTTTTTCTTGAGGGGGGCTATGGTGTTGGGGCTGTCCGAGATCCATCTATGCAGGGTTCGGGCTGCGGTGTTGGGGTCGTCATTTTCCGCGATGGTTGGGGTGGAGTTGTTGAGTGAGGAGGTGAGCTGGTCATCGGTGATTTTGGTCCAGTTTCTTTGTGGAAGCAGGTGCTGGTGTCTGTGGATGGTGGGTGTTCTGAAGGTGAAGTGGACGCAACGATGGTCGGTCCATGGGAGTTCGGTGGTGTGGCTGAAGGTGATGGAGTTTCCTGTAGTGAAGAGGGGGTCGAGGGTGTGTCCTGCTGAGTGCGTGGGCTTGGTCACGATCTGGCGGAATCCAATGTTGTGGGGGTTGTCCAGGAGGCATGTGGTGTTGGGGTCCAGGTGATTGTCGAGGTGGAAGTTGAGGTCTCCCAGCAGGGTGTAGTTGGTGGATGCGATGGCCTGCGGGGAGATAATGTCCGTGATGGAGTTGGCGAAGGGTCCGCGGGGTCCAGGAGGTCGGTAGATGAGGGTTCCTTGGAGGGCGGCGGTGGGGCTGGCCAGTATCTTGAAGTGAAGGTGTTCCATCAGTTTTGTGGACTCGTCAGGGAGTGTGCTCAGGCGGAGGCTGGATTTGTGGACGATAGCGATTCTTCCTCCTGGGTGGGTGGGGCGGTCCTTCCTGGAGATCTTGTATCCTTGGGGGATGGCGATGGCGATGTCCGGTCCCGAGGTGGTGTTGGCCCAGGTTTCGGTGAAGAATGCTACATCTGGGGTGGTGCTGTCGAGGAGGTCCCAGATTTCTGTGGCGTGTTTGTGGAGGGATCGGACGTTGAGGAGGATACATTGCAGGGTCTCCGGTTCGGTTGTGTTCTTGTGGACGGATTGTGCTGGATCCGTGTTCTTGGCGGTGCTGCAGGTGTGCTGGCAGCGGTGACAGCTGAAGGGTCCATGGGTGTCGGCTGGTGATGCTAGCTTGCAGTTGTTGTTGCAGCCTGGGTTGAGTGCGTAGAGTGCTGCTGGGTCGTAGCGTTGGCGGGCGGAGCTCTAGGGTTCCTGGTGCTGGTCGCGGACGGGTCGCAGACGGGCGCAGACGTGCTTGCCTTTGACGCGCTATCGGTGCAACAGCGGCGCGGCCGCGCAGTGGCTGCCATTAAGTAGGGGTCGGGGACGGCTGGACAGCTGGGAGGCGGGAGCGGGGAGGGGAGCTGGATTGGGCCGGTCGCGCTGGGGGGAAGGGGCCGTGGGGCGGCAGCGGCGGGGAAAGGTAAAGGGAGGAAAGAAGGGATAAAGAAAAAAGGGAAAATAAGCCGAAATAAGGCACAATAGAGCAGAGATGCATAAAAGAGCAGAAAGGTGAAAGATAGAAAGGGTAGAAAAACGAGTGAAAACGAGTGGAGGAGCAGAGGGAGAGAAAGGGAAAATGGGCAGAAATAAGGCACAAAAGAGCAGAGGTGCAGAAAGGTGAAAGATAGAAAGGGGAGAAAAACGAGTGAAAACGAGTGAAGGAGCAGAGGGAGAGAAAGGGAAAATGGGCAGAAATAAGGCGCAAAAGAGCAGAGGTGCAGAAAGGTGAAAGATAGAAAGGGGAGAAAAACAGTGAAGTAGCAGAAAGAAAGAAAGGAGACAGAGGTCCACTGGACCACCAGGGATGAGGCGCAGGGAAACCTGCGGGTGGAGGAGGGCCTCGATTACCAACACTCAAGAGTGCAGGGGCACCTCACTTAATGGTGGAGCTGCGAGGGTGGGAGAGTATATGAGGTTGCAGGATTTAATTAAACATTTTATGACTGCTCATGTTCACTCCCCTAAAGTTTTTTACACTTTGTTTTGGCATATGGTGGTTTAAAAGGCATTTTCATGAAGGAAGGAGTGCATCATGGGACTTGTAGTTTTTCAAACAAGTTTAGTACAATGTTTCATAAAGTTTCATATTTTTAATCTAAAAAATAACACATCACTAATGAGATAGTTCAAAGGCATGCTTTTTGCATGTTTATTACCCAACAAATGTGCATTTTAGTGCTTCTCATAACATGTCATTTCAATACATGTATATACTGAATGCACTTTATCATTTATAGATGTTGATAGAGAATTTGAAAAAAATGTTTTTGAAGACACCAACATAGATTTACAGAGCACATTAGAACAAAACTCAGAGACATCTTCACCAACTTTGCACACATTGCAAGGTAGAAAGAGAGTGTGTCAGCTTCTGAATTCAGACACTGAAGAAGAACATAATGTCCCAGAACTTGAACAGCAAAGTGCAGGAATCACTGGCACTTCAAATAAACAGTCAAGTCATCGCAGAAAGCTCCAAAAATTCTTCAGAATAAGTCCAAGGTCTTCAAATCAAAGAAACTCCATAGAAGAAAATGCCCTTGCAAGTGATGTTGAATTAAAGTTATTAAAAGTGCAGCATCTGCAAGGGAAGGATATGATGATTATGAAGGGCAAACTGAGTCATATCAGTGAAGACATCAGTAAAATGAGTAAAAGTTTGACAACATTAACAAAAGTGATTGAAGGTGCACAAAAGGCGTCATGTGACAATTTTGACCGCATAGCAAATGCATTGGAGACTCTTTGTCATGGCATGGAAGGTCAGAAGATTGCAAATTGCAATAGACACATGAGAACAATGATGAGCATGCACACATATGCCAGGGCTTTGAATAGAGTAACTACCAGCAATGCACGACTAATGAAACATACAATTTCTATTCAGAAGGACATTAAACAATGTTGTGGTGAGCTTTGTCAAGGTATGATGTCTATGAAAAGTGCTGCTATTGAGATGCAACCTATAGAAAACCTAAATAAATCTGTTGAAGGGGATTTAAACATTGATTGTGATGGAAACAGTGTCAAAATTAAAGCAAAAGAAGTGTCTGAACGCCGTAGCACAAGAGGCCAAGACCTAAACACCAGAAAACCTATAATTTCTGATAAAGTGAAAACCAAAGCTTTAGGTTTTGCCGGAAGGAAGAAATGATTACCTGTAATAATTTGTTAGTATGTTCATGATTTCTGAAAATGTTTAAAAGTGGACCTTGACTGATTTAAGTTTGCTAACAGTTTATGTTTTTCTCCAAATTACATGTAGTAATGTTTTTGGAGTACCAAGCTCTTCCTTTTATGTGAACAATAAATAAAGTTAACCTTTTGAATGAAAATTACATTACGCTCACCTTTATTTTTAAAAGTAATGCTGAGTAATTTCTGCCCTTCTTCTCCTCCCTTCTGCTGCGTCAGGTCCATGTAATCTTGCATGGGGTTGTTGAGGCTGGTTGTCATTATTTGGTAGCACATCCTACTCATCAAGTTCAAGGCCTCTCCTAGTAGCTTGGTTGTGGAGGATAGCACATGCTGCAATTATTTTGCAGCAAACATCCGGACGATATTGCAGTGCTCCTCCAGTCTTATGCAGTATTCTGAACCTTGACTTCATAACCCCAAAAGTCCTCTCTATGATACTGCGAGTTGAGATATGGGCATGGTTATATTGCTGTCCTTTTTGGGTTGTTGGAGTCAGGTAAGGTGTGAGTATGTATGACCTCACACCGTATGCACTATCTCCTATGTTTTAAGGTAAAAGTTGGAAATGAGTACCAGTACAATGTCAAAGCACAATAGTAAAATACATTTCACATTGATTAATTACAATTACCTAGTAAATATCCATCTCCAAATTCTCCAGATAGCAGGCGAGCATGGATGGCACTATGTTTAAAAATGTAAGAGTCATGTGCACTCCCTGGGTAACTGGCAACTAAGTCAGTGATGGTTCCTTTTGCATTCCAGATTGCTTGAATATTTAATGAATGGTATTTTTTCCTGTTTCTAAAAATGTACTCATTTGCACCAGGGGGACAAGTGGGAACATGTGTTCCATCAACACATCCTATTACATGTGGGAAATGTGCCAAGTTGTAAAAGTCTAATTTGGTCTGAAGCAACTCCTGCTGAGTGGTAGGAAACTTTATGTGATGGTTTATCCTATGGAGCATTGCATTGAGAAAGTCATTAAAAAATCTAGACAATGCACTCTGTGAAACCCCCCCCCCCCCGCAACAGCAATGACACCTTGAAAGGACCCAGAGGCTAGAAGATGAAGACAACATAACACCTGTACATGGGTGGGCATGGCTTGAGTCCTACGGGTGTCCCTATGCAATATGGGGTCTAATTCTGCTATCAGCTCTAAAATTGAGTCTGCATTACACCTATACTTGTCATATATGTCTGCCTGTGTCTGCCCAAGCAAAGTGATTCGCAATCTAAATATTCTTTCATTCAGTATTCTTCTCCTCCTTCCTGCCGCTCTCAAACGCCACCTACGTGCTAGCACAATGACTGCTGCCATCCTGGAAGAGTTCCTGAGGGAATGTGGAACCCCTTTTATAGTTGGGCAATCATTTGCACATGTTCTGCATGAAAAAAAAATACCACCTGCTCACACTTCTTCTAGTTTTAGGAATTCCTAATTGCGATTTCTAAGAAAATCGCAAATAGCGAATTTTTATGCATTCCAGTATTCACAAAAAATTCAAGAATTCTTTAAAATTGCGATTCTTTAACCCCTTCGATGCAAAAATGACCGCAGCAGCGATGCGGTTAAAAACTCGCAATGGCATTTGCAAATTAATAAGGAATCGCAAAGCCAATTGCGATTCCTATTTCAAAATAAAATTGATGCATTCCAAAATCAGAAATTGCATTCGCAAACGGGCTATTTTAGCGATTCGCACAGTTTGCGATAGCAATTTCTGATGATGCATGTGCCCCTTAGTCTCCTAGTCCTGCAAAGGTTTTGGAAGGTTTTCAGGCGATACAATATCTTGAGAATTTTCATGCAAATTGAAAACAATTAACATTTGATTAGAGTAAATACATATATAACTTGGTATGTGGTTATGTTTAAAAAAAAAATATGTAAATGCTATTTGTAAAGCGCACAGCTACCTCCAACGGAGGTGTCCCGGCGCTGTTCGTATACCACTTAGGAACCCTTCCTGGTTTTTCCCTGTGGAATGTCCACTCCTGGGCACCCCCAAGGTGAAGCCAGGCATCCCAGCGCTGCTGGGGCCCTTGTGGAGATTAAGCAAGCTATTGTCCAGAGTTGCAGAGTGGGACCCATGATTAGAATAGGCACCGAGGCGAGAATTATCAGGTCTGAGGAAATTGAGCCCAAGACCCGCTGAGGCGGGTATTGAACCCTGGTCGCGGACCAGACCTCTGCATCAGGATCTGCCGCTCTAACCATTGAGCAAAACTTCTCCACAAAGTTATCAGCATTTCTCTTTGCAAGTATATTTAAGCATAATACACCATAATTCAATATTTGTTTCACTACAATGGAAAATTCGTGTAAGGGATACAGAAGAGTTATAATTGAAGGTAGAAAGAGTAAATGCCATCCTTTCATTCCTTAAAAACATCTCCTAAGAATATAGCTCCCAGTACAGATTGTGAACACTATGGATGATAGGGGTGTATTTCTACTTAGTCCCCCAAACATAAACAGGCAGTAGCTCTAACGGCTACCCACACCACAACAATGCAGTCTTTAGCGCACCAGTGCCTGTTCTCGTTTAATGATCAAGATTTCCCAGACAGGACTTTGTGGTATGTTTCTAATGGGATTTGTCCTCCCACTCATTAGAATTTATCGGTAACAAGAACCCCCCATCATATTGAGGATCTTATGAAATTGTCATGCGCCTCAAAATGTCATTGATAAAAGACTTACATTCAGCTTCATGACTCTGACAAAAAGGCCTCAAATTCTCACTTCCAGCACTCTGCATTGGCACCAGAGATTTCAGAGGCCACAAAGATCATCCCAGAACCCAGTGCAACTCTGCAACTGAAAATTACAGACCAGTATCAAGAATTTTATTTAGCAGTTACTTAAAACCATTGCCTCAGGGTATCTCATAAGGTTTCAATTATAAATTAAAATTTTTAAAATAGTGCATGATTACTGGTATGATTAAGGGACCTGGGATGTTGCAACATACATGCAGGCTCGCTATTGGTTAATGTCTGCATTCCCTGGCTGGCTTTAGGGGTCTGTGCATCTTTACTAATCTGGCTGTGTTTGGCTATCAAGGCACCTTTACACACTACAGGTTCCACAATGCATTTGGGCATTTGGGAGGAGCAGGGACTGGAATATTGTGCTCACACATATGGATTGCACTGGTGGCATGGGCATTGTTAGGGTACGGGGTCGCAGTAGCATGCCTCTTACCTTGAGATTGGTAGGTGGTGTGGGAGGTGTCCAGTTGGGTGACGCCCAGGCAGGCTTCAGGGTGTATGGTGTCCTCCACTAGGTCCTCCATGGGGGGTTTTCAGGGACTGTGGAGTCTCCCCCTCCTGTAGCCGATCTATCCCCCAGTCTCTCAGCTATTCGCTCCTTGGCATGGCCTCTGAGGTCGTACCACCTCTTTTTTAAATCATCGATGGACCGGTGGGTGACTCCCACCACGTTCACCTTTGCCTTGATGCGCACCCAGATGCGCCTCTTGGTTGCCTCGGGCACCTTCCGGGACAGCTTCCCAAACAGTTGTTCATGGTCTCTGCTTACTCCTTCAATGAGTCACTCAAGTTCCTTCTCACTGAACTTTATCTTGCGCTTGCGTGCTTTCTCACTTGGTCCTGCAGCTTCCTGGGACATTGTGGATTGATTTCCACTCCTGTATGGGCACTGCAGGGTGTGGCTCCTGGAGCTGAGTTCTCTGCCTCCTCCTGTATCCAGCTCTGTGCTCTGAATGATGCATGTAGCAGGCTACTTCCTGGTAGTGATGTCATCATTGTGCTCCAAATGCGACTTAACGTTTTTGCGATCTCGCAATTTGCGAAATCGGTATTTGCGAATTCGAAATTTGGGTGCTGGAAACAGCCGGATTTGCGATTTTTGAAGGATTTCTGCGAAGTCGCATTTGGCAATTGCGGCAGGGTGCGAATCGCACATTTTTAGCGATTTTCATGTTGAATCCCATTCTGCGAATTCTTAATTGCGATTCGTTATTTTTCGCTATTTGAATTCGCAGATTGGATGCTTGATGCATCTAGGGGATAATGAGTAACTGGCACATGCATCAACGTAGGCTTTTGAGATTCCTAAATAGCGATTTTTAAGGAATCGCTATTTAGGAATCGCAAAAGCCTATGCATGTAGGAATCGCTATAAAAATAGCGATTCCTAAACATTCCTTAATTGCTACTCGCAAATTGCTAGTCGCAATTAAGGAATGCTGTCCCATTCATTCCTATGGGCCTACAGGCCCTAAGGAATGAAGTTGAGATTGCATGAGCAATTTGCAAGTATCAGTAGGTACTCGCAATTTGCTCATGCAATTTCAAGGGTGCAAGGGTGTCAACATGACACCCTGTTGGACCCCTGAAATTGATCTCTGCACATATGTTGCACACACACATGCCCTAAAGGCAGGTGTGTGCGTAACATGAAACTTTGAAAAATGCACAAAAGTGCATTTTTCAAAGTTTTAGCAAATTACCATGTTCAACTTCATGGAAATTTGCTACTCTTATTAGCGAAATCGCTAATTTTGTAACTTTCATGCATTGCATTTAAGGAATCTCAATTTGGGATTCCTTGAATGCAATCTCAGTTTAAGGAATCGCAATTTAGAGATTCCTTAAATTGCGATGTTTGCATTTGGGATGATGCATCCCAAATGCAAAAATACCTGTGGCAAATGGGCGGATTCTGAGAATCTGCACGTTTGCGACCGATATTTGGTTTGATGCATGGGGCCCTAAGTACCTTTTGACAGAATATCCTCCATTTTATTTGGGGGCATAGAATGCCAACTGTCGCTGTATTCAGTATCGATGAGAATAACCCATGAAGTACGTCAGCAGTAGAAATACACAGAGGCGGCGTCAGAAGTAGAAATACACAGGCGGCGTCAGAAGTAGAAATACACAGAGGCAGCTAAGGAAACAGATGCATTTATTGTGACTGTTAATTGTTTCTCATCTACTTTGATTAGCTACAGTAACACCACTTGTCTTGTGTTGACAGCAGGTAAGGCACAAGGTGTTAATGTCCCTCACAGTCTCCAAAAGTACGGGTGGGTGAAATGCATTTTTGCCATTTACGTTAAACAGATCCAAAACAGTGGGCGATTTTGTTGTTTCTACATCCGCCTCCTGAGGATGGGAAAAAGGGAGAACGAAGGAGAAATACCCTGCAAAACAATAATTTCTCATTCCAGGCATCGAGAAATGTGTCCTCACTCATGCCCTGACTTTTGGAAAGGGTGGCAGTGACGAAGCACAAGGGCTCCAGATAGAGGTGATTGAGGCCCATTGTAATTCGTGCCTTGTAGATTTCTGCTGTGCAGTTGCAATGCACTCTGTTCTGTTGGAGCTGCTTCAGAGGCAGGTTGATGCATGAGAGAGGTGGATAGGGTAGAAATAAGAGTTGACTGAGAGGAAAGGAAGGTACGCTTCCCCTCATAAGGGGAGACGAGGGGGAGTTGAGTTGAGAATGAATGACAAGGTAATATGGAAGAGAAAAGAGGGCAAAGTGGAGAGAAACGTTTTAAAGGGAACACGGAGATAGAGGGAAATACAGAGATGAAAAAATGGAGGAGAATGAAGGAGTGAGGTAGACTATGATAAGGAGTAATATTGTGATTCTGGGCAAATCACTTAATCTCCCCTTGCCTAACAATACATTTAAAGCGTTCTCATTCAACGCAACTGGTGTTATGTAAAGCACTCTGATACCCGATACCTTCGGGTCAAGTTCGTGCTATATAAAACTCTGTAAAAAAAAAAAGGAGGAAATGAGGAGAGGAGCAAGGGTCTGCCTATAACACATAAAAAATAGAAAGCAGGGTGGATAAAGTAGAAGAAGTTGAGGGAGATGTGAGTAGAAGGTGAGGAGAAAAGATCAAATAGGCATGCATACTCTGGCATAAACAATTGCTGTTTGCATTGGTTAACTCATTAAAGTCAAATCTGGCAAAAACTTAGGGGGCAGATTATCAAGCCCCATGCGCCATTTTTGTGTCGTCGTTGTGTCACTGTTTTTGATGCAGCGGAGGATGTTTCTAGGGAGATGCGTCATGTTGTAAAACCCTGCATCACATTATACCTGCTCCAGGTATAATGTATGGAGGGTGGGCATTCAATCAATCAATCAATCAATCATGGACATTTGTATAGCGTGCTACTCACCTGGAAGGGTCTCAAGAGCCAGGTTTTGAGGAGCTTCCTGAAGGAGAGATGATCCTGGGTCAGCCGGAGGTGGATCGGGAGGGAGTTCCATGTCTTGGCTGCAAGGTAGGAGAAGGATCTTCCCCCGGCGGTGGCTCTGTGGATGCATGCTACGGCGGCGAGGGCGAGGCTGGTTGATCGTAGGTGGCGGGTGGGCGCGTAAAAGGTCAGGCGGTTGTTGAGGTACTTGGGGCCCCGGTCATGCAGGGCCTTGGGTGCGTGGGTGAGGAGCCTGAACGTGATCCTCTTGCTGACGGGGAGCCAGTGCAGGTCTCTCAGGTGGCCGGAGATGTGGCTGGGTCGGGGGATGTCCAGGACGAGTCGTGCAGAGGCGTTCTGGATGCGCTGGAGTCTTTTCTGAAGTTTGGCTGTGGTTCCGGCGTAGAGGGTGTTTCCGTAGTCCAGTCGGCTGGTGACGAGTGCCTGGGTGATCGCCTTCCTGGTTTCGGTGGGGATTCATCTGAAGATCTTACAGAGCATACGCAGGGTGTTGAAGCATAATTATGATACGGCGTTGACTTGTCTGGTCATCGAGACGGAGGAGTCCAGGATGAAGCCCAGGTTGCGTGTGTGGTCCGTTGGTTTGGGAGTGCTGCCCAGGGCAGGGGGCCACCAGTAGTCGTCCCATGCAAAAAAATCTCATAGAAGTGATGCATTGAAATCTACAAGATTTCACTGCGCCACTTCTAGGATGCCACTGCATCAAAACCTTATGCCTGCTTGGAGCAGGCGTGAGGAGTGACGCAGCACAATGAGGATAGGCCTCCCCATGCATTGCAGGAGTTGCGTCATGCTTACGACACATCTCCAGCAATGCGTGACTTTTGCACCAACAGATGCATCAGAATTTCTGACGCATCCGTCAATTCTTGCGCCACGGTGCGCCGTATCGTAAATACGACACATCTATGGTGGCATGAGGGTTTCACAGGGTGGCGCGGGGAAAGTGACACATCTCTAGAGATGCTTCACTTTCTTGAAAATCTGCCCCTAGGTTTGTTATTTATAGTCCTTGAAAACTTCAGATGTTGAAGTGGTGAGGGGGGTAGAAATAGAATGCAGAATGAACGCACCTCACCGTCCCACAGGCAGGAAAAAAAATGTAAAAAGGTGGAGGAGGTACATTTAGAATGCATGTCACACCACACATTGCAGAGGGATAGGAATATGGCTAGCCGGAGCTACATTATTTAAAGTCAATCAAAAGTAATATACCTGAAGGGAAGATATGTTATGCTACAAGGCCTCCTCAATGGTAAAAATACGATTGATAAATATTTTCATACCTAACATTGACAACAATAAGAGGATTTCCAAAAATAGGGCCAACCAATACAACTGCTATTTATTGGAATGGCCTTGCTGTGGTTTGGAGTCATAAGCTGTGTATTGAATGAAAATGAATATAGAAAAGATCTGGAGTGTGGTATAAGAAACTAATGGCCAATTCCCTGAGAAGGGTCATGTGTGACCCAGATTCAAGAGATTTGTGAAAGGAGCGAAAACTGGGACACTGGGTGAACCCATGGTACTCAGAAACTCTTGGGTCTTGCAGAAGACTAGACCATGTATTGGAGATGCTGGCACAAGCAAAATATGCAACAGACATTACATATCTTGATAGGACACTATTGGATCACTCGCCGATTAAATAAAAATAAGACTGCAGCAGCAGCACTGTATACCAAACTGGAGGTTGTACACCTACACATTAAAATATCCTGCCTTCTGAGATGATATAGTGGAATATATTAACATTACTTTTCACAAAACACAGACTTGACTATATTCAAGGGCAATGATGGGTATACTAAGTAGTCATATGGGAATAGTCGATGGCATGAGAAACGTCTGTCTGTAAAAGTTTGGAGAGGCAAACAATAGAAATATAAAAGGAAGTGACCATACTGGAAAGAAGACATAACACAACAGCACCCTTAGAGACTAGGAACAAACTGATAAGGAAGGTTCGTGATTGTTAATTGCATCATGCAGAAGACCCTGCACTGCTTATTCTGGACAGGGGTGGCTCTAAGCTCATGGCAGCCCTGGGCAGGGAGCGTAGGTAGGGGGCCCCCGGAGGAACGCAGGCACAGAGGCCACTGAAGAGGAGGGGGTCAGGGTGTTTAGAAGTGGAACAGAGCCGGAGGCCATCAAATCCCTGCCAGGGGCCCCTACGCAAACATGTATCCATCCTCAGAGGGTTATTATATGAAGGATGTATATTGGCGTGGCGGCCCCTGGGGTTTGGCGGCCCTGTACAGGTGTACAGCTTGTACATGCCTAAGGCCGCCCCTGTTCTGGAGAGGGCAAAAAAGATTCATTTTTGGTATAGCCATTAAATAGGGAAATCCCCCCCCCCCCCCCCCCCCCCATATATTTGCAACCAAAGTCTGCAATAACATTGTAGCAAAATAGAGGAAATCCACCTTCTTGGCATGATCACGCCTGGATTTTCCCTTTTTGCTGATGTTAGGAGTCTGTGCCCTGTAACACTGATATTCATTGCCACTGTCTGTGTGCTCAGGCCCGAAAATGGCTTTGGTAAAATTAGTTTCACAACTGGCCAATTTAATGTTCCTGTAAGGCTCTGGTAGATGGTCTGGGATTTGCTCCAGTCGCGTCGAATTTAAATGTCCTATATACGGGCATCAGTCTATATTTTATACCACCCACAGATACAGCAGAGTTTGAAAGCAATGCAGTGAAACATGGATAGGAAATGTCACTGTCATATAGGAACATCTAGTTTGTTTATCTAAATAAGTCTATCTTAATGTGTGTATAGTCGGCCCGCAGGCCATGGTGCCTAATATGTAAAAACAGTAACAAAGTCCTGAAAGTTATTCCCTCTGTGTAGGTTCAATTTGTTTCCCAAAAAACAGGAATGGGTGAAATTAAAATGTATTTTTTTTTGTTGCATCTCGGCTTGGGAAAAGTGTAAAAAAAATGTATTTTCAACTTAGTGTTGAAATGCTGATTTAATGGTGTAATCATAGTAATAGCAATACAGGACTGTGCTTTTATTACTACAGTTGCTTAAAATACCATGTGTTATCGGGCTTCATTTATTTTCATTGAAATGTTTGAACCCTCATAGACACTCATGAATGCTTTGCATAAAATATACCATGCAGTGAATCTTAGTATTCTCCTGAGCAATTCCATAGTGCGTAGAAATGCTCTGGAATAGGGTAAAGCTGCAGAAAAAAATGTGCAAACGTTTTCCAGCTGAATAGGTTCAACTGCATTGAAATGTTCTTGCTACATAGGATAAACACTAAGGAAATTATGCATACTTCTCAAAATTTCAGAAGTTTGCAAATGGTTGCTGGCAGCAAAAGAGTTTGCTGACTCCAAGCCAATATATGCTGCCATCTAAGCCATTTTTAAAAGTTTCTTCACATAATAATTGAAAAGTAAAGTTTGTCATACATTGGAGACAACGCTGTTACTGCTTTCCACAGTGGGCAAATGCTAATTTAGCCACCGAAGGCAGTCCTGAAAAAAAAGCTTTGTTAATGAAGGCATCTTTAATTAATACAAGTCTCTGCATCTGAAACCCACTTTGATGCTGTCAGGTTCTAGCAAAGAGGCCCTTTTCAATTTTAAGAGCTGAGACATGGGGCAGAAAATAAGAGTGATACTGACCCTTGAGAACAGACGCATTGTGCATGAAGCCCAGACAGAGGCCCAGGTAGCGTGCTTCACGCTTGTAAAGCACATGCGTGCTTATTAGTTTTATAGCACCTTCCTACAAATTAATTTTCTGTCAAGCTTCAAATCGCATCAACATACAGTTACTTATCTACTGTTAGAAATGGGGGTCTCTAGTTGATAGTGGCTTGCATCCTTTTCAAGTAGGGACCCTTCCTTTTAGCCTGGGTAAGGGGGTTACGCAGCATAAATGACCCCTGCTCACCCCCTTTGTAGCTTGGCACAAGCAGTCAGGCTTATCTCAGAGGCAATGTATAAAGCATGTGTAAATACAACACACGATAACACAGGGAAAACACTACAAATGGACACCACACCAGTTTAGAAAAATTATGGTTTCTATCTAAACAAGCCCAAAACGACAAAAATCCAACATGCATAAGTATAGATGTCACTTATTTCAAGCAGGATGCTTTAGTTGTATTTAGAGTTACATAAACACTCCTAATGGCATGGCTATCAACAACTCTTGAAGGTAGTGTGCTTCTAACAAAGCAATTATGGTATCTGGAAAGTCAATGCGAGGGGCGTAGAAGAAACATGTTGGAACCACTCGGGTTCGAAGTAATGAAAGCAGTTTGTCCCCAAGTATTACAGTGAACTCGACTAGCAGTGCTAGGGTGTTTCAAAAGCATGCGATGTGCCACCACAGATTTATCAGAACACAAAGTGCAGGCACTCTCTTTAAGTGAGTTTACAGTATTGATCCAGGCTGTCCCCACCTTGCAGCCGCCTCTGCTTCTGAGAACAGGGAGATTCGGAGCGCTCCCACCCGGGGATCCCAAATCACAAGTGAGTATCTGGGAAAATGGGGTTGCAGACAGAGTGCCCTCAAGAGGCTGGGATCAAGCAGATTTGTTGGTCACAGTACCTTTCAGTTGGAAAGGGCAGCACGCGTGGCCAAGGCAAGGGTCTCTGTCGGGGCTCCGGCACGGTGATCCTCCGACAGGCAGGAGCTGGCTCACACTCAGGCGGTATCGTGGTGACGTCCCGCGATGTTCGAAACCGCCACCAAAAATCCCAGCGCTCGTCCTTGCTGCTTGTAGAAACAGGAGTACTGGGGAAAACCACAGGGCGACTCGGCAACTCAGTGCAGTGCATGCATGTAGGGCCCATAGAAAAAAACGCACTCAACCCCTCTGCCACGACTGGGCACACTCCTGACACTTAAAGCGCCCTAGTCAGTCAGATCGAGGAAAAGGTCCTTGATGTCCCGGAGACCTTTATGAAACTGGAGGCAAGCACACACAAGCTCTTGGAGAACATTTTGCAAGCAGGATAGAAAGACAGTCCAATCCTTCCACTGCCCACAAGCAGAAGTAGCAACTGCAGGACAGCCCTATAAAGCAACACACAGCAAGGGGGCAGTATTCCTCCTGACAGCGCTTCAGTTCTTCTTCTTGGCAGAATCTCCTCTACATCCAGAAGCATTCTAAAAAAAGTGGGGTTACAGGTCCAATACTTATGCCCCTTTTGGCCTTTGAAGTAGGCACACTTCAAAGGAAAGTCTTTGTTTTCTACAAGATCCTGCTTTGGCTTGCCTTGGGTCGAGACACACTACATCGGGGTGGAGACAGCATTGTGAGAGTGCAGGCACAATCCTATTGAGGTGTCAGTGACAACTCTACCCAGCACTCTAGCTCAGGAAGGCCCATCTGCCTGGTGATGGACCATCAGGATATGTTGTCAGTCTTTCAGTCTAAACCAGACGATGATTCCACAGGCAGGCCGAGGCGAAAGATGGCAAAGCAAGAAAATGCCCACTTTCTGAAACACACAATTTAAAAACAACCTTCACAGAAAGATGTATTTTTAAATCCTGGGTTCAGGGAACCCAAACCCCAAATCTCTTTTTTTCCCAATTGAAAATTACACTTGTAAGATGTTACAAGGTAGCTCCAATGATAATCTGTGGGAGAGATAGTCCTTACCATAGTGAAAACAAAATTGGCAGTATTTCACTATCAGGACATGTAAAACACACCAGTTTATGTCCTACGTTTCACATACACTGCAACCTGCCCATGGGGTGTTTTTGGGCCTACCTTAGGGGTTCTTTAGATGTGAGGAAATGGGAAGGGTTGGCCCTGGCAAGTGGGTGCTCTTGCCTGGTCAACATGGCACCTTAAAACTGCCCACATAGAGACTTCAGTGGCAGGTCTGAGACATAGTTGCCGGGCTACTTGTGTGTGGCACAATCAGTGCTGCTGGCCCACTAGTAGCATTTGAATTACAAGCCCTGGGAACACACAGTGCACTTTAATGGGGACTTAACTGTTAATCAAGTATGCTAATCATGGATAACTCAATCACCATTATAATTTAGACAGAGAGCATATGCACTTCAGCACTGATCAGCAGTGAAAAAAGTGCCCAGAGTGCTAAAGCCAACAAAAACAGGTCAGAGAAATAGAAGGAAGAAGGCAGACAGTTTGCTGATAACCCTGTAAAAAGGGCCAGGTTCAACATCTATCCCTTTTGCCTACTCACTAACATAACCTACATGAACGTGAATTACATGGCAAATCATTGTCTATATTTTCTGAAATATTGTGCAATGAAGGGTTTTTATTCATAGGAGCCAATTTATAATTTGGCCAACTGAGGTTTGTTCGTCATAGAAACAGAGTAATTTACTCTGCTTCCTTGACTGCATCTCCTCCTTTCAAATTATGAAACGATAGCCAAGCCGACCGTCATTTCTTTTTTCTTAAAGCATTGCCAGTAACCACTGTCATGCAGGTTCCTGGAATGATTTTTGCAGTTTGACGGGCAACTTTGTGTAGCATGACAAAGTCATACAGCAAATTATTTGCTTTTTTATTTTCAAAAAGAAAAACATACTGCTCCCCATCTAAATCAGGTGAGTGGAATTAGAGCTCAACCTTCAATTGCCCTTGCTCTGTCTGGCAGTCGTAGGGGTTAGATTACAGCAGAGACAAAGTAGTCTCCAACGTGATTAAACAAAAGGTCTACCCACATTTAAATCGTGCTGGTGCACAACAGTCTTGGCTGTAAGGATACTTCATCAATGTTGTGAAGGATTATTCATATGGGCAAGATATACATCAGGCACATAGTACTTCTTAGGCCCTCATAGAGTGACCTGTTAACTTCCAGTTATCAACATACTGGAATTCAGAGGTTTGCTGCAAACACTTTCACCCAACATTTTTGCCATGGTCAATTCAACAAATCACACCTGTCAAAATTAAAAGGAGAAAAATGCCAAGTAAGTCCCGGGACAAAATAATTTTGGTGTGGTAAGCATCAACTTCTGCATTACATGTTTGAGTAAACTCTGAACACCCTTGTGTCCGATATTGTGGAGTAGCACAATCATTCCATCCATCTTCAGGTCATTTGTAATGAGGGCCAAAGAGTGTGCCCTACAGACTGATGTTCACACTAATGGTGTAGATTATTAAAATGCCTCTTTGAAAATGATTTAACATATATAGATTGAATCAACATAATTGCAATTGAAACAAACTTTTTATGATGCAGTCATTAAGATACTACTAGCAAAATACCTTTGGGAATAGCAAACAATCACAAATTTACACTAAGTGTAGGTTTACTTTTGTGAATAAGACCTGTTTGAAATTTAGTTGGTGGTTGAATGAGGGGTGACCCCTGTTCAAGCAACAGCCACAATCCCTGTCAGCTTGCACCACAAAAGTAATGAAATGAACCCTTCTGCTTTGATGTCAGTGTCTGTGCCACCCTGCTTGTTTTTGGCATTGCCAGGTAGGTGAAGGCCTCAACCTCTTCCAATACATCGCCTGCAAGAGTGACTTCAGTAGTTCTGTCCATGTTAGCCTTCAGGATCCTGGGTTTTCCCTTGTGGATGTTGAGGTCAAGTTGTGCTGATGTGGATGCCACTTTGTTGGTCTTCTACTGTATATGCAGATGGGTGTGGGAGGGTAGGGCAAGGTCATATGCAAAGCCAAGGTTGTCGAGCTGTGTGCAAGGTGTCCACAGGGTCCCATTTCTTTTCCTTGCTGTGGATGTCTTCATAATCCAGTCTATGGCAAGCAGGAAGGGAAATATGAGAGCAAATAACCCTGGAGGCCTCCAATCCTCACTTCGAAGTTTATCGTGTGTTATACTTTGGGGACTATCTTGCAGGTCATTCCCTTGTAATAGTACCTGATGATTTTTATGAGTTTCTCTGGTACACTATAGTGGTGGAGGGTTTCCGAAAGGTCTCTCTGTCCACGTTGTTCAATGCTTCCTCATAGTCAATGAAGTTGAAGTTGACATTGAGGGGAGAATTCCATTCCATCGACTGCTCAATGAAGATGTGCAGTGTTTCAATCTGGTCTGTGTAGGATCTATCTTTGCAGGAGCCAGCTTGTTGGTATTGTATCTGAGCGTTAAATTGTTCCTTTCTACTATTAAGGATGACTTTCTTGAACACTTTTCTGGGTTTGTTAGAAGTGTTATCTTTATTCAGTGCCTCTGCAGTTATGTTTTCAGGTCCTGCTGTTGGCCTATTTCTCAGATGTTTGATGATTTGCTTTGATGTCTGCTGCAATCGATTGGGAAGACCTTGTCAGCTGGCTGTATGTTTGGTGGAGACTGCAGCACAAGCTCCACCCATCTTCATTGTTGGTCTTCGTTACCCATGATTGTCTTCCCAGCTTCATATTTAACAAGTCTATCTGTTTGAATTGGCAAAGCAAGGGCTGCCTTCATTCAGCTAAAGAAGTTATGGAGCTCAAAGGACCTAACGCTGCAAATCAAGATCAGGCTTTTTCACACCAATGTAAAATCGGTCATTCTGTATGGAGCAGATACTTGGAGAACAACAGTAACCACCACCAAAAACGTTCAGAGCATCTTTGTCTTGCAAATCCACTGGTCAAAAACCATCAGCAACAATGGTCCAAGGCAGCACACTTTCCAACCCCTTGCTTATTAAGAAATAATTAAAAGACACTGGGGCTGAATAGGTTACACCCACCACAAGCCCACATCAAATACCACCAGGCAAGTCCGCACCTGAAGCCCTCAAGGTAAAAGGGAAAAGAGGTCTTGAGGCTGACTGCAAGGAAATGGTTTACAACTGGAGTTAGATTGAAAGAAAAGCAAAGCCCAGGACAGAGATGCCTGGAGAGTCTTTGTTGATGGCCTATCCCCAGGAGGGTTAGTAGGCATAAGTAAGTAACCCTCTATTAGCTTGGTACAAAAGCAGTCAGGCTTAACTTAGAGGCAATGTGTAAAGTATTTACACAGCACACAAACAATAACACAACACAAGAAAAAATTACACACTAATTAATTTAGAAAAATAGAGTAAATTGTAATAATTAATTTGCCAGCAAAATGATAAAAATCCAAGCAATAGAACAGAAGTCATGATTTATTTACATTTTGAGTAAAATCTAGTGCCTGAAAGATAAAAGTACCAACAATGGACATATAGTCGGCCGAGACCGGGTCACGGTAAAAAATATAGCTAAATACGATGTAGGGCAGGTCAGATACAAGAAGTAGATTGGGCTCTGGGTATATGTTATACTACTCTATAAGGGACTCATAAGTAAATTAAATGTGCAAATGTGCAAATCAGGTGAAAGCTAATTTTACCAAGTTTATGGGAGTGAGCAGAAGCACTTCAGCACTGGTTAGCAGTGGTAAAGTGCACACAGTCCTAAGGCCAACAAGAACAAATTTCTGCAAAAATGGAGAAAAAAGCAAAATGTTTGAGGCAAGACCACCCTAAGGCTGACAGGTCTAGCATTTGTCCCCCCGAGCTGAAAGCAGGGACAACTATCCAACTTCCTGGGAGTTCTCATTACTAATACGGATATACTGAGATAGAACATCAGCAATGGAGTGGTCTGACCCAGGACCGAATCACACTGTGAAGTCTCTTCCATGTTGGGAGAGAGATACCTCAAACGTTTTGGATTCTCACTAGTGGTGGACGGAATTTGCGTAATCGCGTTACGCAAATCTCCGTGAAACAGTAAAAAACATCAGCAAACACTCTGAAACTCCGCGAACACGAGGAATTGCTTGTTCGCAATGCTTTTTTACTGTTCGCAATCGCTGTTTGCATGCTCGGGGAAAATATCTTGCGAACACGCATGTGAAAACGCGAACAAGCAAAAAATGTCACTAAGTCGCAGAATGCAGAACTTTGAGCAATGTCGCATACTCCGCGGAACGCGAAATTATCCAAATTCCCAAATTCCACAAGCAGAACGGAATTTACCACCCAGTCCTAATTCTCACCCCTCATCTGCATGAACCATCTGAGGGGCTTGTGGTCTGTATGAACCACAGAGGTGAATCCCAAACAAGTAAGTTCTCAGCTGCCTCAGTGCCCAGACCACACAAAGGCTTCCTCTTCAAGAGCCCTCCATCTTTGTTGCTTTGAAAGTAACCTCATAGAGATGAAAACTACAGCCAAGCCCTCCTCATTTGGCTGAGATAAGACTTTCCCTATGCCATACTCTTAGACATCAGTTTGCACAATGAATTCCCTGGAAAGGTCAGGTGCCTTGAGCACAGGAGAAGTGCACAGGACCTGTGCACATGGCCTGTTCAAGGGAGTCAAAGGTTTTCTGACATGCCTCTGTCCAGATCGTGTTTTTGGGCTGCTTCTTGGAAGTCATCTCAGTCAACGGGGCAACAATGGTGCCATATATTCCTTGAAAAATGTGCCTGAGTCTCACATTTTTTGAAAGCTGAATGTCTTTGTTAAATAGCCAAACCCATTGATTTCAGTTTGAACAGGTGTATTTATTTTCACCTTTTTATTATCACTATTTTTTATTCTTAGTTATTTCTTCCAATCTGAAAAAAGACGTATATCGTGTCATATCAATACATCCTTGTTCTCAAAATAATTTAACAAATAAACTTAAATAAGACATAAATGTGCAGTACAACATATATCACAAACACATGAAAAACATTTTAACAAAAAAGACACCCAATACATATATCGCTATTGGTGATGTGCTTTTGATTATGATCCTTAAGACTCTTTGATGTCTATATTCGATATCAGATCTTATACAGGGCAAGTTGGATTGTTGTGAAAAATTGGAGATTTTTCTCTCTAATAACAAATTTAAATGATTCTGCAGTCCTCTGTATATTTATCTGCTGACCCGTTTCTGTTCCTGGGCGCGAAGTACCAGGAATATCATCACGGCAATTGTATTTAAACAGCAATGGCGATTTCTGTAAGGGTATGTGACATAAAACAATTGTTACAAGAGGCTCCTTTCTATTTACCTTTTATTCACTGGTTTCATTGTTTGTGGTTAGATCATTTACCTTAGACTTCTTATTTATCTTTCTCTTCTTTGCATATTTTAAACCAGCAGGTAGTTATTTGCAGAAGGCTGTAGTTCTGTGTGAAACAGAAGAAACCGTCATTATTGTGCTTTTTTATTACTTTATTGAAATGTTTGAGGATGCCTGGCTCCTTCATTTTAAACAATTATACTCAAGCACAACAGAAGATCAATGCATGAACGGCAATATAAGTAATACTCGAATTTCAGCCGTTTCCATGGACCCACCCACCTGTACTTTGGCTGAGGTGTCCATCGCAATTGCGAAGGTATTACCAAACAAGGCTCCTGGGTTAGACAGAATCCACGGGGATCTTTATAGAAGTGAACAGGCAGTGTAGGCCCCATACCTCCAATTGCTTTTTAACGCGATTCTTCATGGGATGTCGCCCCCTACCACATGGGCCGGGGATGAGATCATCCCGATTCATAAAAAGGAGTCCCCAATTGATCCTGTTAATTACAGGCCAATAAGTCTGATAGATGTGTCTCAATAAATCTATGCCAGAGTGCTATTAGCTAGGCTGCATGAGTGGATGGAGGACCATGATATTCTGACCCCCCTCCAAGCGGGTTTCAGAAGCAAAACATCGACTATAGACCAGTTGTTTAGGTTACAACTGATCCACTGGAAACATATAGTCCTGGAGGGCTGGAGGGTGGAAGTCTGTACCTCATGTTTGTCGATTTAAAACCAGCCTTCGACATGGTAGACTGTGAACAACTGTGGGGCATATTGCTAGACATGGGAGCCCCACCGTATTTATGCCACCAGTTTAGGCGCCTCCATATAGTAACTTTCGCAAGGGTGAGGTTTGGCAAAAATGGTAAACTGACCTCTCCTTTTACCGTTGAGAAGGGGGTAAGACAGGGGTGTGTGCTTGCTCCGACTTTTTTTTCCCTCTTTCTCAACGGGTTATTCGAAGACCTTCTTGCAGTTAAAGACATAGATCCCCCAAAACTGGCAAGCCGCAAATTTCCTGCATTCATGTTTGCGGATGACACCCTGCTCCTCTCAAAATCATCTATGGGGACGCAGCATGTCTTAGAGGAATTCGCCCAGTTTTGTAAGAGGAGGAATTTGGTGGTTAATATCACAAAGACCAAATACATGGTCTTTAATGTCAATCCAACTAATTGTCCCCACCCTACTCTGGATGGCAGACCACTAGAAAGAGTTTCTATCTTTGACTATTTAGGACTCTCTTTAAATGATAAAATGGGGTTGGCTTCCCAAATTACTAAGGCCAACCTAAAACTGACTGAGGCCACAGGAGGGATCTTAAAACTTTATAAAACTTCAGCTTCAAAGACTATAAACCCCCAGCAGAAATCTATAAAATACAAGCCAGGGGATCAGCTATATATGGGGCAGAACTGTGGGGGCATTGCTTTGCGAATGCCCTCAAAGTTACTGAAAATAATTTTATGAGACAGATCTTGGGTTTGCCCAAGAACACACCTATTGTTCCACTCAGAATGGACCTGGGCATTAGTCCCATAGCATATTTGATTTTGTTGCATCCACTGTTATACTGGCAATGTCTTTGGAGCACTCCAGAACTGGCCCACTACAGGGACGATTTGAAAGCTGTGTTGTTCACTATGGGGGCGGGTAAGATACCTTGGTTGGCTTTTATTAGGGATACAACTAGAGCATTGGGTTTGGGAGATTTATGGTCCACACCTGAAGCCGCATGTCCCGAAATCTCCAAACAATCCCTAGCGTGTGCTCTGAAGGATTACAAACTGGCGCGTATTGCGCAGACAATTGACACTTTCAGTTTAACGCATGGATTCATGGACTATAAGTGCCAATATAAATTCGAACAAGTGATAGACACTATGCAACCAGTTTTAGTTAAAAAATTGAATCTGCAATTTAGGTATGGGACCCTCCCGCTTAACGCCCGTACCAATAGGTGGGAAGGAGGGGCAGGCCGCCATTGTCCTGGGTGTTCAGTGGAGGAAGAAACCGTTACCCATGTGGTATTCTTCTGTCCGTCATACAAGAGTCCCAGATCTAGGTGGGTGATTCAATTTTGTAACAACCTGGGCATCAGGAACTATAGAGAAACCCTTAGAGTTCTAAAATCAGATACTGACCCGGTCACTGTTGCTGTGATATCGAAATTTTTATTTGCAATGTGGACCAAGAGAAGGTATCTTCTTGCCACTGGTGTTGTCAACTTGTAATATATGCAGTCTTTCTATTTTTGCATAGGGCACAGTGCTAATAAGGAGGACAATATCCGTAGTCTTTAATTCTTGCCTAGGGTAATGTGTTAAATAGGAGGGCAATTTGTGATGGACCTCCTGACTACAAGGAACGTAATATACTAATTATTGGCAGGGGTTGTGGTGCTTGTGATGTTTTTATGTGATGCCTTTATACAATCTTTTTTAATCGGATTTTAATATTTACATGCTAAATTATATTCTTAAGATATATATATTTTTTTTAGATTTCCCATACTGTCGATTATCAATGGTCTAACCCCCTAAATGGGAAAAAATGTATTCGTACAGTGTATATATATCTCTGCATTTGTGAATTGGACTGTTTTGCGCTTCCTTAATTGGTTGTAAAAACTGTATTCATTTTTTCTTTTATGCACTTTTATGGCCATATGGGCCGAAATAAAGTTATTATGAATGAATGAAATGTTTATGCTTTTAGCAGCTGCCTCCTACCTTTATTTTTCTTTTAGGCCCATTTTGTCAAAGTTTGTGTGGTGGCAGTTGCAGTCCTGTGAACAATAAATCGGCTTAGTCATGCGCTTCAAGTGGAGGAACAAAGTTTTAACTAATTCTATTTTCGCTCTGTGAAGGCTCATTATTTATTGTACCTTCTGGCCGGGCGTTCACAACCTCCTGTGTACTCTACGTCTCAAATGTTTGATGCAGCGTCTCCTTGCAATTACGGGGCTTGCTTTTTAACTTTACTCACGTGCTCTGCAAGAAATATATTACAGAACGTGGTTACTGGTTGTCGTTCTGTGTCTATTTAACAAACGGTTGGTGCCATATCTCTTTCATCTTTTTGCACTCACATCATTTTTGGTTCTCTACTTTGCATTTGATTTCTACTCCTTCTTTGTTTGGTCAGCAATGGAGTTCATCCTCGGTGTTCAAACTGATATGGTGTTGATGTACTTGGGAGTTGTAGTTTCTGAGTGTTGTCCAATGGGACCCTATTACCTTGAAAAACTGTTGCAGTGCATTCTGGGTGCAGTAGTTTTTAAGTTTTTGATAACTCTGACATGCTGTTAAGATCTGTCAGTGTACAGTTGTACTTAAGAATGAGGTAAGCCTCTTTTCTAAGTAGCGCATCATCAATATCGATTTTATATTTAGCAGTCTTAATGACCACCAGTATAGTCCATTTGAAGTCATTTTCACTGTACAATTTCTCCACAAAATGTTCTACCATTGGTGCAGTGTTCACTTTTTTCCTTATTTATGATCTGTGTTGCATGATCCTAGCATTGACTTGTTGGTTTATTTTGCCTATGTATATTTTAGAACATGGGCAAACTATGGCATATACCGCGTTCTTAGTTCTGCAATTAGTAAAATCATGATGTTTCCATCTGATATTATTGTGAACGAATTCCGTGCCTTCTATTGTAGTGTGGCAAGCGACACAATTTCCGCACTTGTGATGACCTTCAATAGGTTTCAAGTTCCATTGTGTTAATAAATCACCTTTTTGTTTGGGTAGAGAGGTGTCGGCTCGGACTATTTGTTGGCCAATACTTTGGCTCTTTTTCATTGCAAATAGTGGTTTAGAAAATGGACATTCTAGGTTTTCAAGGAGGTGCCAGTTCTTCACAACTATTTGTCTAAATTTGTGTGTGTCAGGGCCAAATGTTGATACACACACTAGCCTGTCCAGGGGTTTCTTCTCTTTGACATTGAGAAGGGTTTCTCATGGTGAATCTCGCTCTTTTTCTGTAGTGTCTAAGCAACTTTTTGGGATACCCTCTTTTTGTCATCTCATGTGAAAAAGAGGTGGCATGTTTTTCAAATTCCGATACTATTGTGCAATTTCTACTAATCCTTAATGGTTGCCCATAAGGTAGGTTTTCCTTGAGGCCTCTGGGATCCGCACTTTTGTGGTGCAGTATAGTGTTCCTGTCTGAGGGGAGACCTCAAAATCTAAAAATTTCATTTTTGTTGTACTTGATTCTACAGAGAACGTGATGTCTGGATGTCGGGCATTCAGCCATTCGTGGAACAAATTCAATTCCATCTGGCTCCCTTCCACAGGACCCAGATGTCATCGATGTATCGTTGCCACTTCACTATGTTTCCTTGAAAGGGATTGTTGTGTTCTAAGTACCTTTTGTCATATTGGGCCATAAAGAGCAACACCATCTCCGCTGCATAAGGACATCCCATTGCGATGCCCTTCACCTGCATAAAGAACTGATCGTCAAATCTGAAGTTGTTCTTTTTAAGGGTGACCTCTGCCAGTTGTAATATGAACGAGGTGGGAACCCTATGTGGGCGCTCTCTGCTATACAAATATAGCTCCATCACTTGCAACGCCTCATCCTGAGGTATCTGCGTGCAAAGTGATGTGACATCGAATGTCGCCATTATTTGTGTCTGGTCATCAAATGGAGTGCTCTCAATCTTTATAATAAAATCTGTAGTGTCACGCAAGTATGACGGGACATCTTTAATGAAAGGTTTCAATAAGTGATCTATATATTTGGAAATTGGCTCTAAGATAGAGTCACACCCAGATACTATGGGTCCTCCCGTAGGTTTTCTAGATTTTTATGTATCTTCTGTGCGAAGTACAATATGGGCGTTCTTAGAAACTTCTTAGTTAAAAAGTCAAACTATTTTGGTCCCAAATTTTCCTTTAACAAGTAATAATACGGCCCTGCTTGTGCCTTGCCCCGTTCGGCCTGATATATTCCTTGAAAGCATCCTGTATTAACCAGTGAGGCCCATCAAGGTCTTCAGTTCTGTCTGAGCTGTGGGGGCTCCCAGGCCAGGATAGTGTCTATTTTTGGCCTGGAGGGCCTGCACCCTATCTCCCCACAAGGTGTTCCAAGTACACCACAGAGTCCTGCCCTATCTGACACTTACTGATCTTGATAATCAGGCCTGCCTGTTGCAGAGACTGAATCACTTCCTGCAGGTGAAAGTAGTAGTCCTCCCAGCTGTTACTGAAGATAGCAATGTCACCCACGTAAGTAGCACGGAAGTCCTCCATGCCAGTCAAAAAAACAGGTTCACAAGCCTCTGGAAGGTGGCAGGGGCATACTTTGGGCCAAAGAGCATTACCTTGAATTGGAAGTGGCCCTCTTGTGTTTAAAATGTTGATCTCTCTTTAGCCCCCTCCGTGAGGGTAATCTTCCAGTTTTCTGAAGTCAAGTCAAAGGTACTCAAGACCTTGGAAGCCCCTAATCTATTAATGAGCTCATCAGCTCTAGGGATCGGGTGAGCATCAGACTTGGTGACTGAGTTGCACCCCCTGTAGTCTATGCAGAGCCTGAGTTCTGGGGCAGTGCACTGCGGGGCAGCTATGGGTATCAGCACCATTGGGCTGGACCAGGGACTATTGGAGTGCCCAATCCATCCAAATTCAAACATCTTGGAGATCTCCTCTTTGATGCTTGCTCTCACTTTGTCAGACCGTCTGTATATTGGTTTTTGACCGGCAGGTTGTCCCGGGATCCATATCATGGGTACATGAATGTGTAAGCCCAGGAGTGAGAGAAAACATCGAGGCAAATCATCCCAGCAATTGGCGACAGTCCCTCTGCTGTTCTGGGGTCAGGGTTGGAAAGAGGTTGACACCTAACACTGACCCATCTTTCTCTTTTTATGACAAGATGTCAGCAACATGGTGACCTCAGACCTCATACAGTGGAGTTTGAGGTGAATGATGTGGAGTATCCTTAAGGGGGTTTTTGGGAGCCTTGAGGTCCACCAATGGAGTGGCTTCCCCCTTCCCACCTCATAGGGCCCTGTGCAACAGTCCTGGAGGGCTCAGGGCTCCACTGATTCAATCAACCACACTTTTCTGGCCAGGTTGAAATGCAACCAGAGTGGCTGTCTGGTCATAACACTGGTTTGCCTCCAAGTATCAGAAGCCTTCTTCCAGAACTTAGTCAACTGGTTTCTGAGGGTTAGCTTGTGGCACACCCGGTTTTAGGGGGAGGTTTCTTGGAAGCTTGGTTGCACCCCTCCTTTACCAGTCTGGGAGGATCCCTAACATGGTTGCCATACAGAAGTTCAAATGGGCTAAACCCAACTCCCTTCTGTGGCACCTCCCTGTAGGAAAAAGACAGGCATGTGTCAAGAAGACAGTGCCACTTCTGCCTCATTAGCTCAGGCAGGCCCATAATCATAACTTTTAGGGTCTTGTTGAATCTTTCAACAAGCCCATTAGTTTGTGGATAGCAGGGGGGTGGAGAATGTGTAGGGTACCCCACACTCCTTCCACATTGATTTCATGTATGCAAACATATAGATAGTGCTCCCATCAGAAACCACTTCCTTGGGGAACCCTAATCGGTGAAAATCCTCATCATGGTCCTATCCACTGATGATGCAGTCACAGTCCTCTGAAGGATTACCTCTGGAAATCTACTGTCACGGTCCACCAAGGCAAGGATAAACCTGATGCCTAAGGCTATCTTGGGGTCCAAGAATCCTACAATGTTGATGACCACCCTTTCAAAGGGGGTACCAATGACAAGTAAGAGATTAAGGGAGCCTTCAGCTTTTTCCCAGTTTTCCCACTGGCATGGCAGGTGAGACATGTCATACAGAAAGCATCAAAAGCTATCCTCATCTAGGGCCAATAAAAGTTGGGGACAAGCCTGACAAAAGTCTTATCCTACCCAAGATGTCCTGTCAGAGTACAGTTATACACCTGTCCCAGTAGGAAGGACCTGCAGCACTTGGGGACCACCAACACATCTGTTACCTCATACACAGGCTCCTTAGGGTCACTATACAAGAAGTTATTCTCCCAATATATGAGGTGATCTCCAGGAAAGTTACCTGCTGCCTGTACTTCAGCTTGACACCTCATGCCCTCAAGGGTCAGGCACTCTTTCTGTGCCTTAAAGAACTCTTCCCTCTTGGGCCCACCCTCCGTTCAGTTCAGGCTGGTCACCAAGGGATTTAATGTCCTCCCCGGCAGGTACCAGGGTAGCATCCTCTAGTGCCCATTCCACCTGTATCATAGGGCATTAAGGGTCTGGTTTCCCATGCACCTTGTCCTTCCCTTTCTTGCCTGCTGTCTGGACTATTCTTCTAGGATCCAGACCTTCTTGACTCCCTTCCTGGGCAGCCATGGACCTGGTGGTCACATAGACACACTCAGGTAACCCCAACATTTCAAGGTGTGGCCAGAGGTCTACTTCCTTGCAGGCAGGGTGCTCCAGGTCATTCCCTAGCAGGCATTCCGTGTGTATGGCAGGGTTCACAGCATCTTTCAGAACACCCAATACCCCCGAATGGAAATCAAAGCCACAGGGTAGTGGCTCCCCGAGTTGTCTCCTACCACAACCTGGTGGAATGTATTGGGTATCTCGTGGTCTGAGGACACCAGATGACACCTGACAGTAGCATTACTGGCTCCTGGGTCCTTCAGAGCCTCCACCCTCTTGCCAAATAATGGGGACCTACTGCCTGTACTTGAAAGTATTAGAAGGCATGAGAGTGGGCTTTGAGGACCATCTCTCTGTCACCCAGGGACACTAGGGTAACATCAGCTGTCTCCCCCACAGTATCTGGGGGGCCATTACCGCCCCAAGTGCTACACTGCCCTACCCTGAGCCTTCCCATTACTGGAGAGCTGTGCCCTCTTTGGACACTTGGCATCACCCTTGGTGTGCCAATCTTGGTAATACTCATAGCACTTGAGGGCAAACTAACCAGTGTTTTTGTCAACAAAACCTTTTTTCTGGTGGCAGATTGGAAATGGGGCATTTTGCCCTGTGGACAGTTGTAGGGGCCTTGAAAGAACTCTTTCTTGTTTTTATTGCTCCTCTCATTCTTTTGTTGGGAACTCTTAAAACCAATTTGGGAGTTCCACCAAGTACCTTTTTGTGGACCCTGGTGCTGATCCGGTGGTCCACCTCTTAGCAAAGCTTCTTGGGGAACAGTGAGATTAGTATCCACAATGTGTTGGCACAGCTCTATGAAACAAAGACTGAGCATGTGCTCTCTTGCAATCAAGTTATGCAGTCCTTTGCAACCACTCACTTCACTCACTTCAATGCCCTTCACCCAACCGCCCAGTGCCTGGCACAAATGAGCCACAAAATCCACCCATGTCTGTTAGGACAGTATCTGACTGTTCCTAACCCTTTGCTTGTACCTCTCTGGAGTTAGCCTGTATTTCTTGTTCAGGACCTCCTTCATGAGAGGATATTTTATCCTGTCTCCTTTCTCTAGGCTAATAGAGAATCCTTCCCTTCATTGTGAATATGCCTCCAGAGACTACCCCTCAATCTTCTTCAGGGACGCTATTCACCTCCAGGGACACCTCATAGGTCTCAAACAATTTGTCTATGACATTCCTCACAACAACGTTAGGCACCAGATCATTTGGGATGTGGATCCTCTTTTCTCCAGTGGACACTGGGTATTGCTGCCACCACCGTTACTGGATTCAAATATCTTTCTGGCTTTGAGCTCCAGTACCTTCAAACCCATTTCATGTGCCAGCAAAAGTTGTTTTTCAGCCAAGGGCTTCTCTGCATCTGTTGTCCTCTACTCTGCTTCCAGATTAATCTTGACCAACTGTAGTCTTAGCTACCTCTCTGCCTTTCTTTCATCACTCTCCTCTGGTAACAGGCCCCTGGCAGACACACTGCTCCCTGCCCCATCCTGGGCATCCCCTGGGGTTTTTTTGGGCTCTCCTTGCAGCTCAGGGCCCAGGTCTGGGTCCTCAATCTCCTCATCATTCATGTTTCCCCCCCTCCTCCTCTGAGTCATCCTTGCTGTACCTCATCAAAGGTTCAGAGGTCTACCTGGAGATTCAGTTTGGTAGCCTTCTTGCCTGCCATCAGCCCCATGTCGTTACAGAGCTTTTACAGCTAACTCCTGTTAATGGTGTCAAAGTTGACCAGCTCCATCTCCATGCTACAAAAACTAAGAGTAGAGCACTTACATTTTGAAAAGAGAAAGAAATAGCCAATTGAAAACTAAAAAGTAAAAAGTATTTAAAAAGAGGCCAACTCTGTTGTCACATCATTTAGATTGGATTTTTGTGTTACACAAATAACTGCATGGCACTACATAAACACAAATCCTGATCCGCACCGCTTAACACCAATGTGAGAAATTGGGTTGTTTTTTTAATGGGGTTTACACCTGTTCAAGCAAAAGCCACAATCCCTGTTAGGGTGAATGATAACAGTCAGTAAATTAATCTGTGTTTTACCCTCTGTAGCTTGTCACTTAACCTAGAGGCAATGTGTAAAGTATTTGTGCAGCACACAAACTGTAATGAAGCAATATAACAAACTGAAAACCTCCCACACAATTATTTTAAAAAAATCTAGTGACTAAAATATCAAAGTGCAAACCGTGTACATCTAGTCCACAAGATGGGGACAAAGCCGAAAAATAAGTGGATAAGCCAAGCCGGGACTTGCCTTCAGACTTAGAAGACATTTTCTGATAACGTAAAGTTCAGTGGGGCAAGACTGCAGGCAGTGTCTGATGAGGAGATGTCATCATCAGGGAGCCGCTGGATGAACTTGATGTGAAATTAACTATGTTCAGATTTAGTCTCTTTCTTCAGAAAATTTTCAGAGGGAGGAAGCCGGAGGCTTTAGACGAAGAGAGATCCAGGAGGCCAGACACTCATCTGAGGGACCTTTGAGCACAATTTGCTGCTTCAGAAAAGAAAAGAGTGAGAGTTACTTCAAAATCAGGCTGGCTGACAATGCACCTTGAGCGGATAGATGAGCAGGTCCTTCCTCAACTCTTAGAGCAGTTTGTTTAAACCAAAAATGTCCTGTGTTGGATTTTGGCTACCTAGGCAAAGGTGCCCAGGTAGCTGAAATCTAAAATGAAAGGTCAAGAACTGTAGGGTCACCATTTAGGGGTTCAGCACTCACTCAGGCTGGGTCCAGTCACAGGTTTAGGATGGTAGTAGGCTCTGATAAGGATGCAAGTCAACTAGCCCTCGGAGTCACTCTGGTAGCCTTGGGTTGAAAGGGGTGAAGCAGGTCTCAAGCAACAAGGCAGACCTCTAGAGGCTCCATGCAGCAAAGCAGTCCTTCTGGGAGCAGAAATACAGTATTGTGGAATACACTGCAGGCCACATCAGTAGGCAATCCTCTGAGAGTCCTTTCACAGGTCCTGTAAGTAAACTGAAGAGTGGGTCTGAGTGTCTCCTTTCTATAACTGGATCTTTCTTCTAAGTAGGAGACCTTTCTAGAAGTTGTGTTTAGAATGTTCTCCCCACCCAGGTTCCTAGATAGCTGCAGGGTCAATGCAGTGGTGACAAGTCAATTGTGTGATGGCAGGGCACAACCTATTCCAGTTCCAAGTGGTGGTGTACCGAGCTCTGCCCCACCTGCAGTCGATGGCCCATTTATGCACACCTAATCCCTATATTGTGTGACTGCCTGGGAATAAATAGCAAGTGCAGGAAAATTCCATCTATCTAAAAGTGTCAATTTCGAAACTTTAAATTTCAAATCTGATTTTACCATTTAAGAGGATTTTTAATTATAATTACATAGATACTAAACATGAAATGCTCACCTGCTCCCAATCAAAAGTTAGCACTTATTAAATGTAATAAGGCAACCCAATGTTATCCTGTGAGACAGGTAGGCCTCAGAGCAGTGAAAAAGGAATTTAGGAGTTTCGACCTACTAGGACAAGTAAAACTTAAAAGTACATGTCACCTTTTAATTGCAATGCACCCTGCCCAATGGACTACTTGGCCCTTCCTTAGGGGTGACACATGCAATAAAAATCTTATTTAAAGCCTAGCAAGCGGTTATATTGTCAAGTTGAATTGTAAGTTTAAAGTTGCATTCAGGCTACAATGGCAGGCCAGGGACAGGTTTTAAAGGGGTACTTAAGTGTGTGGCACATTAAGTGCTGCAGACCCACTAGTAGCATTTCATATACACGCCCTGGGAATATGCTATACCACTCTACAAGGGACGTATAAGTAACTTTAATGTGCCAATCAGTTGTAAGTAAGTTTTACCATGTTTAAGAGGGTGAGCACAAGCACTTTGGCACAGATTTGAGCAAAAAAGGAGGAGAAAAGACAAACCATTTGGGGAAAGACCACTCTAAGGCAAGACAGGTCTAGCAAGACCCCTCTTGTATTATCATTGTTCTACCATCAAATAGCACCTGCTACTCTGTAGTACAGTGAAAATGGGGCACCCTAGAAATAATTCATCCCCAAACCCCAAAATTTACATACTCTAATCCCTGAACCCCCTTTCTGTCTCTTGAGCCACCCCTTTTATTTGAACCTACATAATTTACATTGGAGGGCTCCCTGCTTCCCTCTCTATCCTCTTAAACATTTATTCTTCTCCACCTGGGGCACTACTTCCTTTCTTCACTATCGCATAAGTAGCCAAGTTGCACTGCTGCTGGTAAAACCTTGTCTGTGCCTTTATCAAGAGCACTATTTCAGCTGTCGTCTCCCTATCTAGTCATGGAGTGACACATCTGAATTCCTGTGTTTACTAAAAAGCCATGTTCTGAGTAATTCCAGTTTTCCTACATTTTATGGCCACTTAATTAAACTTTTAAAGCACAGTGTAATTATTTTAAAATTGTCCTTAAGTATAAGCAAACATGTTTTTGTGCCTGTTTATAATGCTGTATTCTTAATTAGTGCAGCAGAAATAATGGATACAAAAATCTTCTGTGCATTACAGCTGACTATATTTTGAAGTGGCACTTCGCAGGACTGAAGTAATCCAATCTGTTTTCCACAATAATTCAGAAGCAGAAAGGGATATTTTCAACAATTTCCATGTTTTCCAAGCATAATCAGAAATGTAAAGCAGCCAATTTACTACATTTACAAATTATGGGCATCATGTATGAGGAATGCATTAGTAAGAATGGTCTCAATTTGTGGACTGGCTTTTACCACATACCTTCTTATTTTACGAACCAACCTATATATGTATAGGTCAGTACACAAAATACAGATTTGTAGTGGGTAGCTATTCAACCTACCTCATAAATAGTAATGAGGTGGCTGGCAAGTTGCGGCGCCCTTTGATTGGCCACAATCACAGGCATGGTGGCCTGTTGATGTCACCAGACCACCATACCTATGATTGCTTTCAAATAAAGTAATATTTTTGTTAATGCAGCCTGCTCCCTAGAAGGTTCCTTGGGGACCACTTCCCATTTGAGAATGGCTTACCATCTACTTTGAGCTGATGGTAAATTAATAATGTTTTGTGACTGGATTTTGGTCACAAAATGTTCATACTTTCTATAAGAAATAAGTTTTTGGAAGTAACACCCATAACACTCACCTTCCTTGAGGTTTCCTAAACCCACTCAATGATTCAGAAAATTGTGTGTGTGGGGTGCTCCCCCTCCTTATTTTGTATTTTTTCTTTTTTTGTATAGGTAACATAAGGTAAATTGGGACTCAGGGGCTGAAGGACCGTTTGCAATCAATTTAGTAATTGAACTGTGTCATTCCTGTTCCCAACAGGTGTGATGATGTGCCGCTCTTCAACTTGATGAATGCTGTGTTTGACTTTGTCTCACCTTTCCCCAACTCCTACTTCCGATACATTCAAAACCCCCTAACCCTATTCCCCCAGGTTGTGTGATCTATTGAAGTGTGACGTATAACTTACACCATAAATGGATCACACACTTTGCAGGGCTGATGTGGTGCAAGCAAAGAAAACTAATTGTTACAGGATCTTCTGAACAATAGCCCATGCCAGCCCTACTACCCTCACCCTGGCATGAAAGGGATATCATCATCATAGTGCAGAGTCTTACTTAGAACACAGGGAGTACCAGTGTACACTATGGCCTGATTCATGAAGGTAAAGTGAAGTTACACTTTTGGTGCACTTTCACTCTTGTAATGTAACTGTACTACCGGACAGAAACTTTTTGGGTAGTATCTAACAACTAGTATTAACTGTAACTCCTTTTAGAATGATAGGAGTTACTACTCCCAAAGTTACTACTAGTAAAACTAAGTTACTTATGGAAAAGTTATTAGGCGTAAACTTACAGTGCAAGAGTAAAGTTAACAACTTTTATTTTAAAAAATCAAAAAGGGTACCCCATTCATGAGCGAAGAGCACCTGTTTTAGTGTCCTGCTAGTATCCCATTTAGGAAGCGGCCACTGTGGGATGATCATACATTCGTTTAGAGGGCTAGTCTTCCAGCACAAGCCACTCCTCAGAGCGGCCCTGTCATGGACGCTTAGCAGGCGCATCGCTGGTGCACCAAAGGCATGCCTAAGGTTAGCCCATCTGTGCCTGTCTGCACCCGAACTAGTCGAGGGGCTAGGAACTGTGACTCTTTTAGGTCAGATTTAAAGACATTCTCTACCGACCCCTCCTGTTCAGAGGCCTGTCAGGCATCATTGGATCTGCAATTGAGCTTTCAAAGCTGCTCGTCCTGCAACTATTTGCTTAGCACACAAGACAACTCTGCATACTGCCGAGGGCCATGCAACTTGCACCTTGGAAGTATTAATCAGTGAGGATACCACCTAAGGCACTGCTTTGGGAAGCAAATTCTGCTTCTTCAGGATCAACTGTCACTTGCTACAAAGCCCCCAACAGCACCTGTTGGACTTTCTGTTGGCTCATGCCCGTGGCATCGTGCTTTTAACAGGAACATGGCTCCATGAGGCCTCCCTACCTGGTTTTATTGTGGCACTACCTTGAAACGAACTACTCCATGGTGAGAAGAGACAGGATAAACAAACCAGGGGGTGGGATTGCCATTGTTTTTAAAGATAACTATAAATGTATTATCCAGGATTTATCAATCTCTGCTTGCAAAGCTGTGTCTTTTTGCTTGGCCTTATGCACAACTTTACAATATCTGGTGCTCTAATCTACCACTTCAACTGAATGTACTGGGAATTGGTGGACACTGGTCTCAGACGTACTTGGACCATATATTCTTATATGCACCAATTTCCAACAGATCTAAATATTCATCTAGGCTCTGATAGAAGATCTTAGAGCACAGAATTTGAACCTAATTAATTCTGCACCTACCCATAAAGCATATCATCATTTAGATGCTATATTTTCTAATATCAAACATGTAGACACTGACCACCTGCTGCTACTGTTGTTGAACCACATTGCAGTACCTATTTCTATCTTGACTCCTTAGCTTCCTCCTCTGTGGTTTGACAGATCTCAGTCTATGACCAGAAACTGGTCAAAGGCTGGACGTCACAGCCCTCAATTTCCAACTGAGGAACACAATGCTGAACCTAGTGCAGGTGGCAGATATGACCAACCTGTGATTGACGACTGGATACAGGAACTCACTGGAAGATGCCCTGCCGGTCAAACTCAGGTTTTCAGCTAGACTTCACCCCTCTGCCCCCTGGTTTACCAAGGCCTTACAGGCAGAGAGCAAGTGATGTAAGTGCCTGGATTGGTCCTGGAGACTTTCATATGATGAGGATATAAAGCTAAAATATGAAATGGCACTAAAAAATATCATGGACTCCGTAGAGTCACTCGGGCCAACTCGGACAACAACTCCACTACTCAAAATTGTCCCAAAACTCTGTTCAGAGTAATTAAGTAACTCTCCAACCCAAGCCATGCATCTCCATCACCAGCATTGTTTCAAATACAATGTGGGGAGCTGATGAACTTTTTTGTCAAAAAATTGATGCCCATCCAACATTCCTTGACAGATGATGAGATGGAAGCATCCCAGTCAATTGAGAGTATTCCTTGCTCCAATCTAGGGCTGTATCCTACCACTGAGGCTCCAACATCTTGGTCACAGAACATGCGCACCAGAAATTGAATTCTTGGTTCCCGTTTAACCTTCCCCCTTTTCTGGCCCTGCTCCAATCAAGGGTGGCTCCTCCGTTAGAGCAGAGGAGTGTCACCCCACTTAAATGCCCCCGAGCTGCAAAATAAAATGGTAATTCATTACCATTTTATTTTTCATCCTCCTGCCATGAACTAAGAGTCAGGACAGAGTGGGGTGTATTGAGAGCAGCAGCAGGGAGGAAGGTGGGCTGTATGTCCACTTTTGAAAGTTTGCATGTCCCTTTGGCTGGCCGTCTTGTGCACTTTGAAACCTCTAATCCAGCTGTCTTAAGACAGCTGGGTTAGAGCAAGTGGAGTACCGAGACAGGCTGCTTCCTCCAATCAGGGTGCTGCTGTCATGCTGGTGGGAGCAGCACCAGGATTGGTCAAGGGAGTTACTGGGGCCTGCACTCCAGTCGCCACAAGGTCCAGAGCAAGGTGGTCCTATAGTGAGGTAAGTGTTTCTATATATTTAAATTTCATTTGCTTGCACGCCCCTTTTATTTGAATATTTTTTAGTTTTCTGCATATCCACACTGGTCCCTCCTTCCCATAGATGCCATCCACCACTGACTCCAATCAGTAAAAAATCTGGTTCCTAGCGAGACACTTTTCTGCCTGCGAAGATCAGCATCTTGTACCCAGACCTCAGACTGCTTCTGGTGGGACTCCTCAACCCCTCTTTGCAAAAGGGCCATATTCCACAGTCATGAAAGCACAGCATGGGCCTGCCCCTGCTTAAGAATACTAATTTAGAATTGAATTGAATTAAATTGAATTGAATATTGATTTATATAGCGCGATTGCTGCCCAATGGGCGTCTGCACATGTAGACAGAGCTGGGCAGTGCCGAAGAGGTTAGAACTCGGTGGACTTTGTAAACAGAAGGGTCTTCAGTTGTTTGCGGAAGGAGAGCAGGTTCGAGTTGGACCGGAGTTGTAAAGGAAGTGAGTTCCACAACTTCGAGGCGTTCAGAGAGAACATCCTGCCTCCGGTCCTAGCTCTCCTAACTTTAGGTACCACAGCCAGGAAAGCCTCCGCAGAGCAAAGATTTCTACTTGGGTGGTAGTGGGTGACTAAGTTGTCATTGATTGCTGGGCCTGTCTTCCAGAAGGCCCGGTGGGCAATGCATAGTGCCTTGAATGCCACTCTCTGCCTCACTGGCAGCCAATGCAAGCTTTTTAATCCGGATCTGACTGACTGAGTGCGTGGGATCTGTAGCAAGGTACGGGCTGCACAGTTCTGTACCACCTGCAACTTTCGTAAGGTCATCTCAGGGGCTCCCACGTATAGGGCGTTGTTCGAATCTAGCCGGGACTGAATCAGGCCTTGAACTGCCACTTGTTTGGCTTCCATTGGCAGAAGGGGTAGAACCTTTCTCAGTGTTCTGAGTAGGCCGAAACATGTGGCAGATAGCTTAGTGGCCTGAGTGGTGAAAGAGAGACTTTTGTCCAGCCATACTCCTAGGCTTTTTACACTTTCCTTAGGGGTAGGAGGGGTGCCCAGACAGGAAGGCCATAGGGAGATGAGTGGCACTGGTGATACTGGGCCCAGGAGCATGAGCTCAGTTTTATCTCCGTTGAGTTTTAGAGAGGAGGATGTCATCCACTCCTTGACATCCTCTAGACATTTCATCAGGCCTTCCGGGGTTTGCCTGTTGCCCTCTTGAGCCAGAGAAACCTCTAGCTTTGTATCGTCGGCATACGATATGATTTTAATACCGTGCGGTTCGACGACCCCAGCCAGTGGTTTCATGTATATGTTGAACAACGCAGGGCTTAAAGAAGAGCCCTGCGGCACCCCACAGGTCAGTGATTTGCTGGCTGACACTATTTCCCCGTCAAAGATCTGAAAAGATCTGTTAGTCAGGAAGGAGTCAAGCCACCTCAGTGCATTGCCTGTTACTCCGATGTTACGTAGACGGTTCAGCAAGGTGGCATAGCTGACCGTATCAAAGGCTGCACTTAGGTCAAGGAGGATCACTGCCACTGATCCTCCTTGATCTAGTATCCTGCGTGATTCTTCGGTAACCGCTAACAAGGCGGTTTCAGTACCGTGCTTAGGTCTGAAGCCTGTCTGAGTCGTGTCCAATAGGAAGTTGTTCTCAAGAAATTGGACTAACTGGGTGTTTATATGCTTCTCCAGGACCTTGCTTACCCAAGGGAGTAGTGAAATAGGACGGTAACTGGAGTGGTCTTCTGGATCAAGATTGGTTTTTTTTAATAGTGCCCGTACTATGGCTCTCTTCCATACAGTGGGCACTGTGCAGGAGGAAATGGAGGAGTTTAATAGATCCAGAATTATGGGAAGGGTGGCTTGGCTTGCCTGGAGCAAGATCTCCGGGGGAGCTGGGTCACGAGGAGAGCCAGATTTGACTTGGCGTGCCAATTGAATAAGGGTGTCAAGGTCTAAAGGGGGAAATGTTCAAGATTTGGCTGGTCTGGGGGAGTGGGGTGTCTCGAAGGTGTTTGGTCGACTGCTCCTGGATTTGTGGCTGCTATCGGGAAGGAGGAGTAGATCTGGGTAACTTTATTATGGAAGAATTCCGCTAGCTCATTGCATTGTTCTTGCGTTTTTGCCAAGGGAGGAGCTGTGTTCACTTTAGTGCATTTTTTTACCAGGTGAAAAATTTCCTTGGGTTTGGATTTGGCTTCCATAATTTTGTCCGCGAAGTAGGTGGCCTGGGCCGCCCTAACCCCATCTCTGTAGGCCTTGATAGCCTCTCTATATTGGGACTTTTTTTCAGGTAGGAAATCTAGACGCCACGCTCTCTCTCGTTTCCTACAGAGGCGTTTTTTTTTCTCTTAAGGTGTCTGAGAACCAGGGTGCTGATTTATGCAGCCTCTTTGATATAGATCTCCGAAAAGGGAGAATCGTATCCAGTGAGTTCGTGATCCAGCCCTCATAGTTCTTGTTTGCCAAGTTGGGGTCTGTGCGGGGGGATGGGCGGGTGGAATCTAAGTTTATTATCCAAGACTCCATAGGTAGTTTAGCCCAATTCCTCTTCGTTACGACTTGGGGGGTAGGCAGGGAGGTTTTGTAGGTGAGCCAGGTAAGCGGGACTAGGAAATGATCCGACCAGGGAAGGCGAGTGGGCTGGCCCACCACCAGTTCGGTGCAGTTGCTAAAAATTGGGTCAAGTAGGTTACCGTTTTCATGAGTAGGGGCTGTGACAAGCTGAATTAATTGTAAGGCTGCTAGATCATCTGTTAGTTCCATGGCAGTATGATCTGTAGGGGAGTTGAAATGGAAATTAAGATCTCCTAGGACCGTGTAATTAGCGGAGGTCATAATTCGTTTGGCTATGATGTCTGGAAGAGACCTATGGAACGACTTAGCCGGCTCTGGGGGGCGGTATATCAGAATGCTAAGCTCTCGCACTCAGGAATAGTTTCAGCTGTGGTGCGACAGCGATACTGGTCTTTTAGTATGATAGCCAGGCCTTCTCCTCTCCCCTCTGTCCAGTCTAACCTATAGATTTGAAAACCAGAGGGTAAGGCTAAGACTATGTCTGGCTCGGATTGAGATGTAAGCCATGTCTCTGTCAGGAAGATGGTGTCCGGCTTGCGCTCCTCTAGCAGTAAGGCAATTTGTGTGCTGTGCCTCGGTAATGACCGGCAGTTTAGCACATACATACAGTATTCCTGCATCGCGGCTGGCAATATGGTGTTATAAAAGGGATGTTTGCATCCAAGGCAGTGAGAGGGAAGTTCAGCTGGTGAGTAAATATGTGTACAGTGTACAGCAGCTGTAGTTCCTATGTTGTGAATGGCTGCCGAGCTGTACGTCCTGCCCTGAGTTATGTGGGAACCAGGGATTGTGGCCCCTAGTCCCGTATGGTCGCGGACGGGCGCAGACGGGCTTGCCTTAGGCGCGCCTTTGGTGCACAAACGGCGCTCCCGCTGCGCTCGTCCGCTGCGCTTGCGTGGGAAGCACATTTATGGAGAGTGGGGGGTGGGCGTGGCCTGACGGGTGGGCGTGGCCTCTCGTTAGCAGCGATGGCGGCTGTGGGATGTTTCCCTTTTAACAGCGCTAAGATCCGCTGTTTGTAGGGTGCCTGCTTGGCGGGAATAGCAGCAAATAGCTCTAGGTAGGTGCAGTAAGTTTAAAAAACAGTGTTGAACACAATCACACAATTTTTAAAAAACACGAGTGCAAACACCTCCGGCTTCCGCCTCAGAGGTCTGTCAATTGCCCTCACCAATTGATCGAATTATAGACCAATGTCTGTGCTGTCCATCCTATTTCAAATTTTGGAGAAACATGTTAACAATCAACTCTCCACCTTTGTTGAGTCCCACATTTTTGGGGGAGTACTGAATCTGCCCTTCCAGGAGTCAAGGAACACCTTAGGCGGCACCTGGACAGGGCTGAGACAGTCACACTGATTTTACTCGATCTCAGCATGGCCTTCTATACTGTGTCACAGTCCACCCTGTTAGATAGGCTGACAAACCTGGGTCTTCAAGGGATAGCTCTATCTTGAATGACATCTTTTTAAAAATATCACACTTTCCAGGTTTTCTCAGTCAGTGCCTCTTCATAATCGCATGCCCTTACCTCTGGAGTCTCTCAAGGATCAACCCAAATTCCAGTGCTATTTAACATCTATGTTCATCCACCTGTGGACTTAGTGGAAAGGTCTGGCCTTACTCTATTTTGGTACGTAGATGACATGCAAATCATAATTTTCCTGTCAGCTGCTCAAGACTCAGACCATGACTCAGAGTCTCTAAACACCTGCCTAGGTTTGATTTCAACATGGATGAACAGTAAATCCATCAAAATTAATGTTGTCAAGACTGAGGTTTTGGTGTTTCCTTTGGCGCCCACAGCACTGGTCAGAAACCTTGGGTGGTCTTCCAGAACCAGCTTGAGTGACTTGCCCCTGTGCACGTATGGGAGTTTGATCCTTCTCATACCTTGGCCCCAAGCTGCTGAATGACTTACCTGAATGCTCATTGAGCATTTTTTAAAGCTTCTGAACACTGATGTTCTGATTCGGTGATGTCTAGTTAGACCCAACATCACAAAAGTGCTGGGAAAACCTGTGTGGATAGCTATGCGCCATATAAGAATTCAATATTAATATTATCATCAAAAGTATAACTTACTTTACCTTTGTGAATCAGGCCTTGACTTGCATACAAAATCTATGCAACGTAGATGTAAGACACTCGCGCTAGCAGTGTTTTAATCTTGCAGTTGAATTTGAATTTTACTGTGTATTTAACTAGTCTAATCTATTTGCTGGCACATTGCACATTGCACTTTTGGGCATTTTGTATGTAGAGCCCGTACCTCAGCTGCTCTTTATCTTGTTGTCTCCTACTCCGGTCCACCGCGGGTTCGCCCAATTGTATTGGCAAGTAGAGAGGACTGCAGGCTTTTCTACTTCCGGCGGTCTCGTGGGTGGAACAAGCAGATTAGCGCACTACCGCCTGTGTTCAAGTTAAACTTGGCATTTTCATTGTGCAGTGGACACGCGTAGATGTAAGACACTCGCGCTAGCTGCATTTTAATCTTGCTGTTGAATTTGAATTTTACTATGTTTTTAACTAGTCAAATCTATTTGCCGGCACATTGCACTTTTGGGCATTCTGTATGTAGAGCCCGTAACTCAGCTGCTCTTTATCTTGTTTCCTCCTACTTCGGTCCACCACGCGTTCACCCGATTGTAGTGGCGAGAAGAGAGCACTGCTGGCGTGTCTACTTCTGGCGGCCTCTGGGGTGGAACAAGCAGGTTAGCGCTCTAGCGCCTGCGTTCTAGTTAAATCTGGCATTTTCATTGCGCAGCGGGCATGCCAATGGCGTGCCGAAGGTGAAACAAAAGCAAGCCCGTCCGAGCCTGTTCCGTGGCCAGTACCAGCCATGCTGCCGGATGTCCCTCCGGTGCCCGAATCCTTTGGTCCAGGTCGCAAATTCTTGAAGTAAGAGATAAGTGTTGAAGTACCCCAACCTTATGTAAATTTGCTGGGCCTTTGTCTGAATTTAAATGTGCCACTTGTCTATTCACCTTTAATCCAGATCCCGCAGCCCCTCTTAGACCATATAAGATGCGCCTGGAACCCATAAAGGAGCAAACTGATCTTCCATTCCCTATCAAAGCCTCTCTACTGAATTGCATATTGCTACCTCGCCATTCAGATGACATCTGGCTCTCCTTGGCAACTCACACCTGGGATATAATGTTCCTCATTGAAACGTGGGTTGAGGACTTTTCTAATCCCGATCTCAATCTTGCCTTTCCCCCTGAATATCGTTTTGTGGGAATAAATAGGGTTAACAAAAAGGTGGGGGCGGGATTGCAGTGATCCTACGTTCGGGCTGGGATATTTCTTCCAGGAAAATCCCTAGTATTAGCCCCTTAGAAGCTACGTATTTAAGCATTTCCGCTGCATCGAATATAGCTTTGGCTGGAATTCTTATTTACAGACCCCCTAGCTCCCCACCTCAACATCTCACAGATTTCTATAATATTGCAGCTGACCTGTCGCTCAAACATTCACACTTTATAATCCTGGGTGTTTTTAACCTACATGTGGATGATTTTCGTTGCACTAAAGCAGGCCAGCTTTTAGAAACCTTGAAAGGTCTTAATCTAACCCAGCAGATTAGTGGCCCTACCCACCAGGCCGGCCATACGCTAGATTTATTGTTCATGAACAACCCTAATCTGCCCATGTCGCCGCCTATACCGCTTACTACATGGTCCGACCATTTTCTAATCCCTTTTAGTGGGGCTGCAATCAAATATTTCATCTTTGGCCTGGGATCAAAGTAGGACATGGTTTAAAATCACCTGTAACACCTTAGCCACCGCCCTCTCTCGCTCCCATCTGCATTTGGGGGGGATTTGCCAATAGATATAACTAGTTTCAATGATTGGCTCTCATCTGCCATCGATGCGGTTGGTTGCCCCCGTCCAACCCAATGCCTTCTCTAGACAAAAACCATGTGCCCTCTGGTTTACTCCCGCTCTGCGAGCTGGAAACAGTCAGTGCAAAAAGATTGAATCTAGCTGGAGACTATCCTACGATACGCAGGCTAAATCAATCTGTAGAGCTGCAATAAAAAAAATCCTAAACTTAAACGCGCAGAAATGAAAGAATATCTTGTCAAGAAGGTGAACTCCACCAGCAATTCTTCAAAAACCCTTTTTAAAATTGTGAAAGATTTTACTAACCCATCCGCATTGTCTAGCATGATTCCCCTTACTCAGGAATTCTGTAATGGACTATCAGTCTTCTTTCATGACAACATTTTAGACATTTACTCTACGTTTGGCCCTACCGGGGACTGCCCGGTTCAAAACTCAGTGGTAACCAATAGCAGCTCATTTACCACCTTTCTCCCAATCTCCACTGAGTTAGTACTTTAAAAATGGCTCACCTGTAAATCTGGCTCTCCTAGAGACCCTGCACGGCATCATTTTTTAGCTCTTTAGCCCCCTCATTATTTCTCCTTTGAACTTGATTTGAAACTCCTGCCTAAGAACTGGGGTTTTCCCTTCGACCTGGAAACAGGCCATGCTAATACCTATTTTTTTTTTTTAAATGGATGCTGATCCTTCTGTTTTTAAGAACTACCACCCCATCTCTCTGTTATCTAAACCACGTTCTAGAAAAAGTAGTCCAGGAGCAATTATCCAGCTCTCTTGAGACATGCCGTCTTCTACATGACTCACGGTCCGGGTATAGATCCGGATTTAGCACTGAGACTGCGCTGCTCAAGGTTGCTGAAACCATTCATGAATGTGTGGATTCAGGGGAAACAGCAATGCTGGTGCTTCTTGACCTGTCCGCAGCATTTGATAAGGTCTCCCATGATATTTTGCTTGAGGGACTATTTTGCCTCAGGATTCAGAGTACCCCTCTATCCTGGATTAGATCCTTTTTAATTGGTCACACTCAACAGGTCTCCCTTCAGTCCTTTGTTTCCGAGGAGAAACCTCTGAATTGCGGAGTCCTTCAGGGGCCCGCTATTTTTTAAGATATATATCTCTCTCCTCAGGCCTAATTTGTAGAATCTTGTGGCGTCAGAGTGATTTCCTATGTTGACAACACACAATGGGTGTTCTCATATAGGGCTTACTCTGAAGTAACCTTCTTAAATTTCAGATGCTGCTTGTGCAACATCTCCACCTGGATGTCACTAAACACGCTGAGGCTCATCTCTCATAAAACCAAGGTGCTGTTCCTTATTCAAAAAGAGCTTTATCCACCCCTTTTGTGGTGGCCATCGGAGTTGAACCCCACCCCCTGGAACCTGTGGACGCAGCCAGGAATCTTGGATTGTGGTTTAACAACGAGTTATCATGTAAATCGCAAATTGATCAGGTTTTCTCGACCTGTTTCGGTAAATTGCACATGATTCGCGAAATTCGCCCTTTTCTCCCTCGGGGACCTCGCCGGACCATTGTTCACGCCCTGACCACCTCACATCTGGACTATGCTAATAGTCTTTACGCTGGGGCTCCTGCTTACCTGATCAAACGCTTACAGATTGTTCAGAACTAGGCGGCCAGGTTCATCTATAATATTCCATACCGCCATTCGATCTTGCCCTACCTTAAGAAGCTCCACTGGCTTTCAGTGACCAGGCGCTTTCAGTTTAGGTCACTGGTCTTGGCCTTTAGAGCTTTGCAGGGTCATGGCCCGGCCTATCTTAGAGCACGACTAAAGCATGCTCAGTCTAACCACTCACTCAGATCCATCCATCTTCGTCTCTTGTTGACTCCCCGTTTTCGCCACTCCAGAATGGGTGACAGAGCTTTCACAGTGATCACGGCCAAAGCTTGGAACAGCCTGCCAATGTCCTTGCAGTTGGCTGAATCTGAGTCTATTTTCAGATGTGACTTGAAGCCCTGGCTGTTTTCTAACTCCTAGGCCATTATGAGTACCCGCATCTTTTTCCTGCCCTAGCGCCGGGACAACTCCGTTGGGGGTAGCTGGGCGCATTATAAGCTTCAAAAAATGATAATAATAATAATAATAATAACCTTCTCCTGAATTCTGACTCAAGGTTTTTGTAAGTTTGTTTGAAAATTTTTTAATAAATAGATGTTGTTTGCTGTATGACTTTTTGTCATGGTGATCTCTCAGTCTTGTATTACCTACTTACTCTCTTTTTTCTGTTTTCTTTCAGTGTATTAGACTGTGATGGATAATCCTTCTGAAAAATCCTACAGTGGGAGTTTAATGCTCTGTTCTCCTATATTTTTCTATTTGACCGCCTGTGATTCCTACTTGACTCTCGTCATGTACTTGTTGTAAACCTGTTCCCTAAACATGTAAATTGCTATGTTACCTTTGGCTGTAGCCAGCACTATTTAAAACCCAAATAAATAAAAATTAAATACCTCATGAGCATCATATGGAATGGGTAGGAGTGATACCTCATTTTGTGAATGTCTTCCCTCTTACAGCTAGCTTACTACTACCACCAGCATTAAGTAGGCGTTTTGGGAAACGCTGCAATAAAGTTTGGATGAATTGAGAGAATGAGCATCCATGGCTTAATCTATTCAGGTAAGAAATAAGAAGTGAACTAGTTAAGAACTTATTATTGAAGTTGTTCTCGGGAAACAGAGATAAATTGAGCTATTTGTGTCTGTTGTCAACATAGACCCCTAGGGGTCAATAGTTATAGAGGGTAGGACAAGGGCATTAACTAACCACCGTTCGCTTTGAAAGGTGGCTGGGTGCTGCAAAATCTCATCAAGCAAAAAGTCAAATAGAATTAGTCTGTTCCCACTCTGGGATAAGGGGATACTAAACTGAAGGAAGAGGTAAGTAAAGTAACATACTGAAATATGAAAGGGACCTCAGGGAAGGGAAGTCTAGAGGGAAACATTGATGTGCAGTATGATATATGACAATTTCAGAGGACAACTCCTCATCTCGCTCTCATCAATAAACTACAATGTTAATCTAACTAGCCATGGAAAGACAAAAAGACAGATAACAAGTGATATGTGTAAAAAACATTGATATTTTTACATAAGAAAACCTACCCTCTCCACCCACAACAGGCCTGCCCCTCTCTCCAAGCAAAAACACCCAAATGTCCTGAGTCCGACCTTTTCCTTAACTTCAATTCTCAGTTCCACCCTCCCCACCCAGAACAATACAGTCGCTTGCACCAAAAAATAGTTTAAGAAAAAATGGCCTTGATGGCATCCATTTTGGAGCTTAGGCGTGCCACATCCTATGCAGTATTCTTCTGCCACCTACGGCAGCACCAGCTTGAATAGGGCACAAGGGAGGAGGCGGTCTGTTGATGATGACAAGGTGGAAGGGGAGAGGTGTGTTTTGCTGGCAGTAGTGAACCACCACTCTCAGGTGGTGCCAGCATTGGTATGGTCCGGATGGAGGCTGCCCAGGCTGGCGGCCCGAGGAACTAAAGGCACAAGCTACCGTCTCATCCTCCAACGCCCCCAGCCAGATGTATTCAGCCGCAACATTCTCCAGCCTCTGGCACTGTAGCTGGACAGCTATCTCCTTCTGGGATGTGGGACTTCCAGCAGGAGTAGCTATATCAATAAGGAAAAAAAAGCACAAATTGTAATGCTCAGTTCAAACACTTGTTTATACTATAGTGGCATAGTAGCAGAACATTGCTGGTCCCCTAGGACCACTGGAATTTTGGATGTGATTAGTCACAGGTCCACGTTTTTCCACACATGCATCACATAATGCAATAGCTCTGACTGAGAGGAATTATGCCAGAATACCAACATAATCAAAAAGTGATTTTTGTTTAAAGGAATTCATAGTGAAATTGAACCGACACTTTGGGGCGTAAGCCCCTATCCCCACTGGAACATCACTTTTTGTGACGTTGCTGTGGCGATAGGGACCTTGTCTTATGTACAAGGAAGCATTAAGCCACTTAACGTGTGTTAATGCTGCCTTGTACATAAGGCACACTTTCACGCTAAATTAGCATGAAAGAACTGTGCACTGGGTGTTGTGGTAGGCGGTCCACCACCACACACATTGTATTTGATGCTGCATATTGTTTGCATAATTTATGTGTCACTCTATGACTGAAAGGGTATTGTTTTGATTTAAACTGGGTGCTCCCTTGTGTCTGGACAAAGCTATATATCTCTGAAGAGCTCTTAGTAGAGCAAAGCACTGTGTTAGGGTTTGCTTTTCCTCATTTCGGGTTGGTTGTGCCTGAAGTGGTGATTGGCTTTTGTCATTTTACAGCTCGGCATGGAAAGCCCTGTGCTATTCCTATGCCTAAAGACTTTGCTGTAAAAATGGCAAAAGACGTTGGGCCATATGTATCAACATTCCGTTTTGCAATTCCTAAATAGCAATATTTAAGGAATCGCTATTTAGAAATCGCAAAATGGTATGTATGTAGAAATTAGCTTCTTTTTAGCGATTTCCTAAAATTCCTTATTTGCGATTAGCAAATTGCCAATCGCAATTAAGGAATAATTTCTCATTCATTTCTATGGGCCAGGAGGCCCATAGGAATGAAGGGGAAATTTGCGATTCGCAATTTGCTAATCGCAAATTGTGAATATTTTCAAGGGTGCAGGGGTGTCCAAAGGACACCCTGTTGCACCCCTGAAATCGGCATGGCTGGGCATGTGGCGCACATACTTGCCCTAAGGGCATGTATGTGCGTCACATGGCACTTAGAAAATACAAAAAATATGCATTTTGAAAGGAATTCGCAACTTACCACCAACTAGAAGTTGGTGGTAAATTGCGATTCCTTAAGGCCAATTTGTTATTTTTTTTGCCTTCTTACATTGCATTTAAGGAATCACAAAATTTGCGATTCCTTAAATGCAATCGCAAGATAAGGAATCGCATATTTTGCGATTCCTTATTTTGAAAGAAGATTTCCTTGATGCATACCAATCGTCCAAATTGCATTCACAAACGCCGAAATTCTGCAAATTTCGGCGTTTGCGAATTCAATTTGGCTTGATACATATGGCCCTTTCTATCTTGGCATGGATGACACTGTTCAAATTCTATGCTTAAAGACTTTGATAGAAAAGCAGACATTTGAGGTGAGCAGATCTAAAGTGTCCCTGGTGTTGAGAGTGCTCCATACAGGAGCTGGTTTCCATCTAAACTTGAGCACTATCCAGAGTTCTCTGCTTCTTTTTTGCATATAAATAAATATATATATACATATATATATAGGGCTGGACGGCTCAGTTTGTGTGTTGAAAGATTCGGGGGGATTCGTCAAGCAGGCGCCGAGAAAAAAGGGGGGTCCCAAAGCGTGTTTTCTCCTTGTTATTGCCATAGTAAACTTTATTACAGGCTACAGCCCGTCCTGCTGAATGGATTTACACCACATTTGGCAAAAAGGTAGGTCTTGGGTTGGAGTGCGCCCTTTTTTTAAAATGGTGTAAATCCCTTCAGTATTTCCTAAGTGTAGGTCTTACTGGAGGTGAGAGGTAGGCTAGTTGGCCCCTAACTGACCCCCAGCAGCGTTGGGGACTTCAATCCATATTCAAGAGTGCACCAGGGAGCGTGTTTGAAGAGTGGTAGGCCAAGCGGGTGTGGCCTGGTACGAGTACCTACCAATGCTGCTGTGTGGGACCTACTGGAGGTAATAGGAGGGGAAGTTAGCCCCCAAGGATGTCCATGGTGGCCAAACTACCCCTCTTGTTACCTCCAGTAAGTCCCACACAGTAGGGACCTTGCCTTATGTACAAGGAAGCATTAAGCCACTTAACGTGTGTTTATGCTGCCTTGTACATAAGTGCTCTATACAGGAGTGCTTTCCATCTAAACTTGAGCACTACCCAGAGTTCTCTGCTTATTTTTTGCATATAAATAAATATATATACATATATATATAGGGCCGGATGGCTCAGTTTGTGTGTTGAAAGATTCGGGGTGATTCGTCAAGCAGGCGCCGAGAAAAAAGGGGGGTCCCAATGCGTGTTTTCTCCATGTTATTGCCATGGGAAACTTTATTACAGGCTACAGCCGGACCTGCTGAATGGAATTACACCAAATTTGGCAAAAAGGTAGGTCTTGGTTTGGAGTGCGCCCTTTTTTTTAAATGGTGTACGAGTACTTACCAATGCTGCTGTGTGGGACCTACTGGAGGTAATAGGAGGGGAAGTTAGCCCCCAAGGATGTCCATGGGGGCCAACTACCCCTCTTGTTACCTCCAGTAAGTCCCACACAGTGGGATTGCTAAGACGTCTTCGGAGACCATGTCCCCCTTTCTCCATCACTCTGCAACAGCACCTCCTGGCAGACTACGGGATGGGGATGAAGTCCAATTTAGTCCTGAGGGTGTTTGGGGGCCAAGAAGCCCTCCTGTTACCTCCTGTAAGGCCTACGCAACAGAATTTCTGAGCGCTGGTCAGAGGACCAGCACCCTTTCTCCACCACTCTGCAAACATGACTGCTCCTTAAAGAAGCATCTTTCTACACCTCTGACTTAGAGGTAGTTTTATTCCCCTTCCCTATTATGTAGTAGGGCCTTACAGAAGAGGTCATGCTAATCATAGGGGTACCTCAATGCATTGTGTTCCCTAGTGTATGTAGGTGTTTTCACTGTATTCTAAGTGTCTTTGAGCATAACACTGGCTCTAGGCCTTGTTAGTCAGAGTCAGTTACCCCAAGTTCCTGTCAGCAAAACATTGGGTGCACAGGAGGACTTTCTGTTCCTCTGTTGGTTCTTTCTGCACATTTCTTGCTTTTTTTTGCATCTTTCTTCATCTTTTGGACTTCTGCGTTTGTCTTACTTCTTTCAGTGCCATTGTTCCTCTTTCGTCACGTCCTACCTCTGTAGGCATAGTTAGAAATTAGCATTTGTAAACCTTTCAAATTCACTGAAAAAACGATTGGTTTCGGGGAAATTATAGTTAGAAATTAACATTTAAAAAACCTTTGAAATTCACCAAAAAAACACATAAGTTTCAAGCACGTTATAGTTAGAAAACAGCATTTAAAAAACCTTAGAAATTCCTGAAAAAATCAGAGGTTTCAGGGACGTTATAGTTAGTTGGGCATTTCAGTCATACAAAACCTGAGAAATGTGGTCGTTATAGTTAGTTTAGCTAACTATAACTTGAGCCTCTGCAATGCACTACAGATGACGTCACATATTACATCATTCATGACATGGTCAGTAACTTCACTAATGACATCTCAAATGACATCACTGATCACATCATCCACATGATAATCTGATGCACCTCCTCACACCCGAATATAACTTTTGATATGCCCACTCTAAAATACAGAATACCATTTTCGAAACCATAGACACACCAACACCAGTTACTACACACTCACTCACTGATACCTAGGTCTACACAAACATCCACTCATTCACCCATACTGTCACTCATACATGCATTCACTCATCTATACAGCACTATCATAAGCACTCATACACCTATACAGACACTCACACACTGCTACTCACCCATACAGTTATTTGCACACCTAGTCAGTCATGTAAAGAATCAATCATACTCCCATTTACTCACCTACTCAGTTATACACACACCACCTCACCTATTCATATAGCTACCAACACATACTTACTCTATTATACAATCACTGTTACAAGCACACACTCATCCATACAGCCACGCTCACTATCACTCACTCTCATATATTGTCATATATATACTCCAACACTCACATATACTGCCTTTCACATATATAGTTACTCACACATATACCACTGAGACATCCATTCGGTCACCAACACAGCCATACACACTCTCGCTCACCCATACAGCCCTTCACAGACACACTCTTGAACCCCTACACCCAGTGCATCACACGCCCCCACGCACCCACACAAACACTCAGGCACCCATACAGATAATAAGGCAACCAATCAATACCCATATAGATACTCATGTAGCTACTCACCAACCCACACAGCAGCTTACACACTGATACAGACATTCACACAGTTTAGTCACTAACCCATGCATTCAGTAAGACACATTTAATCCCTCACTTATACAGTCATGCACCTACTAAATCCTCCATCCAGACACTTATGCACACACTCATTCTTCAATACACCTTGGCATATATATAAAACATATTAAAGCTTTATAGAAACACACAGTCACTGGTTGATTTCATCTGTGATGTCATCAGTGATGTCATTTGAAATGTCATCAGTGATGTCACTAACCATGTCATGAATGATTTAATATGTGACGTCTTCAGCAGTTTATTGCGGGGGTGCAACTTATAGTTAGCTGAACTAACTATAACAGCCGAATTTCTCAGGTTTTGTAAGAGTGAAATGTCTAACTAACTATACGTCACTGAAATCTCTGGGTTTTTCAGTGAATTTCTAAGGTTTTTAAATGCCAATTTCTAACTATAATGTGCCTGAAATCTATGTTTTTTTCAGTAAATATATATATAAATAAAACACCCAGTGTCAGTCAGTCTCCACTGAGTAGTTAGGATTGTCTTTCCATAGACAAGGCCTTTTATTGTTTGCTAACAACTTTGGTGCTGGTTGATGAACCTTGCCAAAACTTTCACCATCAAACTGGGGCGGAGAAAGAAGTGAGGACATAAAAGCTAATTTACCCATGCATTTTACATAGACTGCTTTAGGCAAGGCTACAGCAAAAACTGCTGAACGGAATTATACCAAATTTGGCAGGAAGCTAACTCTTAGGTCACAGGTTGTGCTTTTGGTTTAAATCTGCTGAGTAGTTTTTCAAAATTAAAGCTTTAATCATATCGGTATATCAGGACTGTTGAGTCAGCAAGAGGCTCATGAGAGGCTTGCTAAAATGCCAATTTAAAAAGTAGAGCATTCTGATTGGTCCAGGAAGCTTTTGATCCCTTCGGCCAGTTTCTCCTATGTGAGTCGGACCTACATGATAGAAAATAGCTGGCAGCCATTTCAGGACTTGGGGACACAATTACAAATTTGGTGTTCCATTAGACTACCAAATCCGAGGTGGTATTCCCTGTACTACCAGCCTGGCGGTCCACCCGCCGTATTATGACTCCTGTGTTGGGTCCACCACAGGATCGCTGCTACAGCTGAAATCCTTGATCCTGTGGCACAGCAATCAAAGGCCATAAGAAGCTGGTGGTGTAGCTTCTGCACCGCCAAACATATTATGAGTTTCCTCACATCACAGTTTTCTCAGCGGTGAACCCGTCATGAAAACTGCAGTGGCGAGGAAACTAAGAGGGCCCTACAGGGCACATTTGTGCCTCAGGGCCATGAGGATGCATACAGGGGGTCCTTGGTGTGACCCCCTGTCTGCATGAACACCAAGTTCCAGCACAGCATGGACTTAATAGTCCATTCCATGCAGGAACGTGATTTAGTTGTCCCATTGTGATGCCTTGCTAAGGCTCACCGTCAGGGACCACTAAAGCACCACCTTCCAGACCAGGAAAAAACTCCTCATTTTGGCAGGTGGTGTCAGTACGGCTTTGACAGTATGGGAGTGGGGTGCTGGTGTGGCAGCACAATGTCACACTGTCAAAGTCATAATCCGGCTCTTAGTCACCTGTCCTGAACTTTCAAAAAGTGTTATAAAATGGCACAGTAGGGATTCCTTGCCCCCTCCCTGCCGAAGTCCCATAGGGAGACACAGAGGGACCAAAGTATAAATGAAATGAGCCAAAAGAAAACAAAATTGTGGATGCCATTATTTAAAATATATAGGGGAAGAGGAAGTCAGTAGGGTCCCCCTCCCCAGCACATTCAGGGCCCTGAGGACCACATCCCCTGGCGCTGTGTGTACTCCTCTCAACACTTTCATACTTCCTTGATTTTCTGATCCCAAAGCAGTGCATGTCCAGGTAATTTCTTACCTGCTAGCTTGGTCTGCACTATGGGCCAGCTGAGTTTCAGACCTCCCAGTATTTCTGAGGGAGCCTATCGATCCTTTCCTCTGCTATTTTAATTGTAATCCAAAATAGAATAGTTACTTGTGAGTTTCGTTGATGTATAAGTAATGGTCAATGTTCACTTCTGCATTGCATGGGGATTAGGTGGATCATCTGCCAATGCTGTAAATCTATACACAGTGATGGATACTAAAAATTGGCAGAAATACGTGACAGAAATAAGAAGTTGATATAGTCCATGCTCCCTGTGGGTGCCATATAGAAAAATGATTATCAACAACTGTAAATATCACATAACAAATTGCGAGACAAAAAAGTGATGATACATTTTGACACAGATTCTGCTCATATATCTAAGTGAAACAATACATTAGGGATACTGTGTTGTGTGTTTACAAGTTCATGACTAGCTATTAAATCAAGATGCTACTGAAAATGGTGGTTTAGGCTACAAGGTGTGGACAGAGTTACAATCCAATCCCCTTTCATCATTAACTCAACAACGCCCTGATACAATAACGCAACACCCTTAAATGTGGCTCAAAGTGTGAAACTACAAGTTGGTTGTGCTTATGTAGAGGTTAACCCTTGAGTACTGGCTATCATGGGGTCCTGAGTGTGGTCAATGCACTGAGCATTGATGTAATGTATGCACTACTGCAAGGCAATTTGCTTAAAATACGGCAAGCAAGTATAATCTTGCAAACTACATCATGGGAGTACAAGTAGCACAGCTCTGTTATCAGGACATCTGAAAAATGACTCACAGACACTATGATGCTTTTGGACTTTATGTGTGCTATGTTGTACTCTGTTGTTGAGGCACAATTGTAGGACATCTGAAGGGAGGTTTAGAGGTGATGAGAAAGATTAGATGTGCCACCACCTGCATACAAGACATAGATACATTGATTACATTTGCTTTGCAACCCAATCACTGTACAACAGTTTATGCTTTCGTGAGTAGAATTCTGTGTGGACTGATAGAAACTCATTAATAAATTACTATGTTATAGTTACATGGCACCTGTATTACAAAAGTCCTTCTGGTCAAAAACTGACCCTATCATAAAGGTCTGTTGAGAGACAATGATACAAGAAATAGACTGAGTAACCAAGTTCCACAATACAAAGTAATTCAGCTGTGCTTGTAAAGTAAAAACTCATTCTTGGTCACTTTAAAACCGATATGATGATGAACTTAGCCTTCTCTACAGAGTTACCATAGATTGTTGCCTTCCTTTGTTGCACTAGTTTTTGTTGGCTTTTTAGGACTATGTCCATTTTCCATCTGCTCACCAGTGGTAAAATTATTGAGCCCACACTTATAAACATAGTAAAATTATCCTACACCTGATTGATACATTGAATTTTCTTGTAAGTCCCTATTATAGGGTACCACCTGTACCTAGATCCTGTAAATTAAATGTAACTATTCTCAGCACCACGCATTGTGTCACTCACTTTTGTAACACGGTGAAATGTGTCTCAAGCCTGCTACCTGTGTTCGTACACTACCACTCAGTGCTTTGTGCAAAACTGAAAATTCCTAATAATCTTCTGACAAGATGTAAAAAATGTGCTTACTGGTTGAGAGGGGTTGAAGTCCCACTCAGGCAAATCCCAAATCCTTGTCATGGTGAACCACAAGTAGTCATACAATTGACTTGCACTTAACCCTCTCACAAAAGTACTCAGGCTTAACTTAGAGGCAATGTGTAAAGTGTTTATGCAGCACACAACACAAGAAAAATCCCAAACTACTTTAGAAAAATATATAAATGTTAATATATAAAATGACATCAAAATTTATTAAGTCCAATTAGTAGAACTGGCATTATGAATGTTTTAAATTTTCACTGAAATATTACACCAAAGAGAACAAAGCATGAACAGTGGGTATCTGGTTGCACATGACCAAGTCAAAGTCACAAGTTAAGTCTGACTGTGATGGAGCACAGGTCAGCTACAAGAACCAGGTTTGCCTGTTCTAAGACTTACCAGTGTGTTTTCTTCTGCAACAGTGGAAAAAGCAACCTGACGCACCGCAACTCTGGTCTCACCGACAACGATGGCCGGCGCCTCAAATGATCTGCTGCTTGCACCGTGACCTGTAGACACCTCACTCTACACCGCCTTATTCACACCACCCCCCTGGTATCCCTGATGACAATGATCCATGCTGACATCCATGCCGCTACTTGCACCGTGGTTTGAGTGCAACGCTCGTCAGTTACACAACGTATCCCACACTGAAACCGTGGCCTACCGATGCTGGCGCCATTGACTCTGGTTCGTCAGCCGACAAGAGCGCTTCAGCAACGACGACGATGTTGCCTGCACCATGACCTGCTAGCATTGCAAGGAGCACTGCCCCAGTTCGCACAGCAACCCTAGTCTCACCAACGCTGCTGGACGCCATCACCGAGCCCCTGCCTGTATCACAACCTTAGAGCACCGCATCGCAGCACTTCGCACTACAATCCCGATGCCCACTGACACCAGCACTCCTGACTTCAACTACACAGAGTTCGACCTGCAATGCATGTGACTTCAAGGGCTTGATGACTCCTGCACTGACCTCTGGATCTGACGCCTGCTCACGCCAGCTCTTCAGAGCTCATGCAAGGTCCCAGACGTCCTGCATTTCTAAAGGTATTGTTTTGCGGTTCTTCAAGACACCCTAGCAGGCCCGCAGTGCAGCAGTCAACCAGAACTGTTTGGCTTTGTTGTTCACGACACCATGATAACCCCAGACAGAGCTATCGGCCTCAAGAAACTGTGTTTTAAGTTTATACCTAATTATTGATATTTCTAAGAACTGTAGGGTGGAATATTTTCGTTTTTGGTCTTGTTTTACACAGATAAATATTGGATATCTTTTCTAGAACGGGTGTGGTGTGCTTTTTTAGTGTTTTCAATGTATTACTGTATGTTATGTGCAAATGCTTTACCCAGAAGCCTGACTGGTCGTACCAAGCTACCAAGGGGGTGAGCAGGGGTTATTTTAGAAGTGTATCCCTCTTTATCCTGACTAGGAAGAAAGGTCCCTATTTGTACAGGGTAACAACCTGTCAACTAGAGACCCCTATTTCTAACAGTTACCTGAAATCGTGTAGTCACCTACTAATGAAAATGCATTCTTCATTTGAAATGTGCTTGGAAATGTAAAGTAGAGCTGAAATACATAATTGTTTACGTTATGTATGATAATTAAATTTAAAATACAGTAACCAGTATAGTTCTGCACAGTTCAGTGGCACTACACTGGTGTGTTTCCAAGAGTAATTTGATGTGACCTTGACTAAAAGAAGAGGTATTGTGTGTAGTTCATTTCTGGATTTGATTGTTTTTGTTTCTTTGTAATACCATACTATGGGATATGAATACAATTCTTTATGTTAACAACTCATTCATCCATCCATCCACCCACGCATCCATTCATCGCAATAAAGTTAACTTGACAAAAAAGTAACTTTTCAAGTCAAAGGAAAAGGCGCAGCCGACGTCATAAAATGTTGTCATGTCAAAAAAAAATCGAACTTAATCCGCTTCGTCAAAAATCATATTAAAATACTTTAAAAACTGCACACTCTGCACATGTACTTTCAGAGTATATTTTAATTTTGTTTCTGCAGAATAATTTAGGTCTTAGTAGTGGGAAATTCTTCTCTGGTCGCGTGTGAATTGAAGGCTGTAAATCAGATCACAGAAACGAAAATGTAATACTGCACAGCGCACACTGATCGCATCAGAGGAAATAAATAGAACATTAGGAATGGTTTGACGAGTGAATGGGCAGAAAAATGAACGACGCTGAAAAGCGGAGGCTCCACCCGCCGCCGGTGCGCGCACTGCAGGGCCTTCCTCATCAAAATGCACTCTGCATATTTCAGTAAATTGAAATCAATTGTACCATGGGCTAGCTTTTATTTTATTCATCTTGACTTCTGGAGAGTGATTACTTTGCTTTCTGCTGTTCAGCAACTTTCGGAGCTTCGCATGATTGAGAGGGCTTGCTTGATGTGGCGCCGGGCTTTTTCCAGAATGTTCTATTAGTACAAATGTAGTTGTAATGCTGGTCCAGATCAGAGGTCGAGGGATGGCATTGTTACCTCTAATAAACTCTCTCCAAGTGACTTCAGCATCTCCAGTGACATTGGAGAGCACATTGGCTAAACAGTATTTTCCGCCTCACAACTCTGCCACTCTATTAATCACTCTGGCACTCTTTCACAATAGACATCTCTGACACACTGTTAATGTGTACTTTGTTACACTCTCACTGATATTTTTCAACAGCTAAATGTGTTGTCTGGTACCATGAAGAACAAGTAGGCTTATATGTATCATGGCACCTTTCCACCTCATGTGCTCTGCCTTTGACTCATGCCACTTGCTTTTTGTCCCCTTGAGTTGAAAACACTCTAATGATCTGAGTTGCTCCAGTCGTACAAATTTTTTTCTTGGCTTTCAGTGGTTATTTATCTGAGAATTAAGGAACTTTTGCGTAGTCCTCTCATTTTCCTTGCTGTGAATCTGTAGTCACTTTAAAGTTATAATAGTTGCTCCTTTGAGTGCGTTCTCCAACATAATACATTTGATTTCGAAAACAATGCCTCGTCATTTGGAACTCACAAAAGTAGCGAGTTAAATTGCAGTGTACTTATCAAATTTTAGGGTACACAGCAGTTGAGATCACGCACATTTAGTCCCCAGGAAAAGTATGTGCTAGCTAAAAAAATGCACAACTACGACATTAAGCTTTGAACAAAGGTATCTGTCCTGTCAAGAGAAACAAGGGTTTGGGAAATGCAGTCATTTTGGATTGGTCCATGTGCACACTGCTACTGGCACTGCTAATAACCTGCAATTTAGAGAAGTCTTTCTGTGATGTTGTCCAGGTACAGCCTGTTCCCATAGACTAAAGTAAAATTAATGAATACATTGATTACCTATATTCAAATGGCAGGTCGAAAATAGTAAATCTTTTGTTTCAGAAGACTCAGCTCAAAGTAGCACCATCTGTAGAGTTTAGGGGGCATATTTACGAGTTCTGGCGCATCTCTGCATATCAGCAGAGATGCACCAGAACAAATGCGTCATGCAAAACTACCCTTGCGTCACTGCATATGTGCTGCATATGTGCCGCATCTGCATACCCTTGCGCCGTGGCGCAAGGGTATGCAGATGCGGGACGCATCTCGTGACTTAAGGGCGGCGCATCGCTGGAGTTGTGTCGCAAGCGCGGCGCAACTCCAGCAATGCTCAGGGCTGCCCAATACTTAACATGCTGCGTCAGTCCTTACGCCTGCTTCAAGCAGGCGTAAGGAATTGACGTAGCATCATCGCGGAAGTGTCCGCAGGCACTTTTGCGAGGTGCACAGGCGCCGGAACGCCCACCCTGCGTGGGCACGCCCCATTGTGGCGCTGGGCTTTATAACGTGATGCATCTCCCTAGATGCATCACGTTGTAAATGCCTCGCAGGGATGCGCAACGTTTACGCCGCTGTTGCGTCACGCAAGGCGGCGTAAACGTGGCTCAAGGGGCTTGTAAATCTGCCCCTAGGTCTTTAGTCTGAGAGGTCTGTTATTTTTTAGTGGTAATACAACTCCTGGTAAATTCAGATACTGCAGTATGTGATGTTTATTGGGTGTGCTCCTATTTCTCAATTGAAAATTCAGCGAATTGGAATGGGATAGAATTAAGTTTGGGCGAATTTGGCGGATTTGCGGTCCGCGGATTCACGCGAAATGGCAAAAAAATCTCAGAGTTTGTGGATTTTCCCACAAACGCGTGGATTTTGTGACACATGTGTCTGCAACTTTGCCATCACGCCGAAAGGCGCTGAGGTCCCTCGAGTGAGCTGTCCATCATAGTGAGGAAAGGGCGGGAAGACCTTGCATACCCTAGTGTTTGTCTGGCGGGGCCAAACGGGTGGGGCTTCTATGCGAGTTCACATGCCTCTTGTGAGGGTCAGAGACCGATCAGAGCAGCAGATGAGAAGGCAGTAGCCTCCTGGTCACAGAAGTACACTGGGATTGTGCTCGAGAAACTCGTGGATGCAAAGACCTCCATCAAGGATTACATCCAATTGTAAGCGGTAGATATCTGGAGGAAGCACACCTGTCTAGCCTCGACCGTGCTCACTAGTTGTTTGAGCTGATTATAATGCATGACTGAACTTGAGCTTCAACTCGGGCACCTTCTTTATTTAGATCTGTAAGTGCTTCCTGTTGAGGTTTATTTTTTGTGACAGGAGCATGGTGCCAGAATGAATCCTGCTACATATATTTATCCATGAAGATGCCACCCTCTACTGCAAAAAAATGCAAAAAAAAGAAAATCCGCCCACGAGCGGATTTGCCGATTTTCGGAAATTTTGCTCGATTCGCAGATCGTGAAATTGCTCAAAATCCGCAAAATCCGTAAGCGGAACGGATTTTGCGCCCACCCTTAGATAGAATCCACTAATACCACGCTCATTCTCTCATTCAGAGCTGCAAAACTCAGGACAATATGATCTGTCACGAAAACTTACACCAGGTGTTACCTGTCAAAATATATGTGGGGGAAAGGTGCAATTTTTTGGGGGAATATTTGTCATTCCATTTAGTGTTTAAAGTCCCATTTGGATCAAATTTCAGTCTTTAAGAGAATGAGGAGTTTAGAACTAAAATGTTTTCCATCATGATAGCCAGGTTTCTCGCCATCTGGGAGCATTTGGGAAAACTGCTTATGTGTTAAATACCAGAGACGCAAATTATGTTAAATATGCTGGCGAATAGAACCACAGTTTTAGTGGGGCTGAGTTTAAGAAAACTCACTGACATCCAGCTCAGTAATACAAACTGAACCTATTTAGCCAATACTAAGTCTGGTGTATGCCAACAGACATTGAAGTAAACAACACAGAAGTTAAATGTCAACTACTCCTGAGCCATCCGGCATAGTGATGAGATATCCACCTTCGCTACTGGGTAAAGGAAATCTCCAATAATGAAAAGAAGTCCCCTGCTATATTTAGCATAGAAAAAAATGTAGCCCCGTCCATCCTACTGCTATCCATTGGTATCCAATACCATACATGCCCATACCATACATGTTTGTGAGTCACTGACTCAATTTTGTCTAAATACAATCTAAAAAATGATGTCTAAACTGGAGGTGAATGATAAACATTCGGCTGCCTGTGCTTTCCTTACCTTATCCCAGGATATATCCTTGTCCTTCAATTCCTGATAGCTCTCCACCTACCTGTGAGTAGCCCTGCTTTGTGAAGCCCAGCCTACTATTTTAAAAACATTTGTTTTGGTTGAAATAATATATCTATCCCAAATTTGAAAAATTGATGTTTAGAGAAAAATGGCTGAATTTCCAAAATGTATTTAAAGCCTCTATATGAGTGATAAACCAAGTGGCATTGGGGAGACTCGTTACTAATGTTATTTATCTTGATCTCCTGGGCTTTCCAATGGCTGTCATGTTTTACTCGTGTATTGGCTTCACAAATTATTAAAGCCTGTTCCCTCTTGAGGGCGTGGCTTGATGGCCAAGGAAACCGGTGGCATTTGTGTCGCTCTTGTCGGGGCAACATGAGTCGGCTGCAATTACTGGACCTGCCGGCAAGTTTGTTAACTAGTCCTGCGTTAAATTAGTTGTGTGTCTCTCCTGCAGGACCCTTTGAATCCTCTGCTGCCACGGAACCGCTTCCTTTTTCAATTTCAACCTTTCTCTTCAAAAGCGGCCGTCATATTAAGATGCAGCCACTTCCTTTTAGCGATCACAGCGCTGAGGGGGTACACTTGCGGACATTTTCTCTAAAGGCGCCTGTCAACAATACAATGCTTAAATGTATGGCCCATGTATAATTTTTAAAGGAGTTTCTTGACTTTTTGGCAATTCTTGGCAACTAAAGGTAATTTTTTTCCACTTCTTGACAACAAATATATGGTGACATGAGCACTACTTACCCTACTTTTTCAATATTTACTTTGTTTTTCTATTCATGTGGTGCAAAAATATTACCCTGAATCTACATAAGCCCTAATGCTAGTTTTGGAGGCTGTTTGGAAGTGATGCTCTATATATGGGAAGAGCGAGGAGGCTTGATTCCTCTGTTCTGTCCTCAACTCACAGATGTGTTAAAAACTCTACAGTTGTTACGAAGTTTACAGCAATGGAAGCTTCTTTAGCTTCAACATCTAAGAATGACGCACCTAGGAACAAAGCTGCTGCACCATTTGCGAATGCTGGGAAAGCTTCTACAAAACGTTTAAATGCAAAGTCGCCCCCACACTCTTGCTTCTATGAACCTACTACTCAATAAATTTGCGCTTTATGCCCTTTTATGGAGAAAAGAAATGCCAAACTACAACTCCTTACTGAGAGATGGTCTCAAATAGATGAACCTTTGCTTGCAGAGGAACAGAATATCTCTTCTTATGGTATAACCGACAGTAAAGTAAACTCTCTTCAATCTCAAGTTTCCTCTATTGAGAAGCAAGTTGAAGATTTGGAGAACTGAAACAGAAGAAATAATTTGCTTAAAGATGGTGTACCGGAGAACACGAAGGGGCTAGACCCTCTCACCTTCTTCAAAAATGTTCTTCCTAAGTTGCTAAACTTGCCCGAAGGTACGTCTTTAAATATTCAGCATGAAAACAAATTGGGGGGTCAATCAGTTGGACCCGTAAGTAGGAGAACCCTTGACAAATGTCAACCCTTCAAGTCAGTAAGGGGCTGCAGAGTTTGGGCTGAGTTTACGGATGGTCAATGGTCCTGGCGGGCCATTGGGCACCCTGGCAGCCAGAAAGGGCACAGACAAGGAGGCCGGCGGTTCGACCTGCCATATGTCTTGACTTTTTTTTTGCATTCGGTGAATTTGCAATGGGATGGCTGACCTGTAGAACTTTATTAGTATAAGATGGCAGCTCTTGTGAACCGCTGCTTCAAGTGAGCAGGACCGTTGGCCCCATCTCAGGACTATCTCAAAGATACAGGCTCCTGGTTTGAGCTGTTTTTGGAGATTCAACAAGATGGAGATATTTGAGCACCAAGCTATCTTAAAGTTTGAACCCTGTGGATTTCACTGTCAAAATATTATCATAAAACATCGTAGCCCTAGAAGTGGGATGCAGTGTTTACCTCCCTTACTTGGGGAGCTATTCTTGGTATAATAAAGAAGCATCAGCAATCTTTAAGATCCCCTACTACTCACCTTTACAGATTTAAAAGAGTAGCCCTGATGTAGGTGGATACAATTGATAATCTCCACTGAAACGTGTGTTGACCTGGTTGTTGTGCAATTCCAGCTATAAAGTTTTCTCACCACAACATATTATTGGTGTATGCAGTTTTGGGCTGAGTAGTCTATGTATGTGATGTGTGTTTTTAGTGTGGTGTTCCGTTAGAGGTCAGCATAGTTGTGTGGTTGATTCAGGAGATATACCATATATATATATATATATATATATATATATATATATATATATATATATATATATATATATATATATATATATATATATATATATATATATATATATATATATATATATATATATATATATATATATATATATATATACCATATGTTCCAATATACATGCATTTTTTACAAACTATGATGATGTATTAAAACAAAAGCAGCTGATATGTCCAAACCCAATAATTGTATATTTGAACATATGAATGTTTTGTGGTTTCAATAACATGTTTTTAAATTTTTTACAATCAGAGCAATATTTATGAAAAAACGTTATATTTAAAAAAATAATAGGAATGAATTTAATAACAATAAAATGAAAAAACTCACACAAGCAGCTGTTTGATATGTATGTTCGCGGTGGGTAACTCATAGAGCTTTTTTAAGCCAACAGATAAAGTATATTGGTCATGTGGGCGTATCTTTGATCATTTTGTGGTCTGTTCCTCCTTGCTCCCAGACCTCCAAATTATCTTTAGCGGGTACCTCTTTTTATTCAAATTTCAATCAGTTAATGCCTCTTCTAAATTTCTAAGAGGTGTAATCCTGTATTTTTTGGGAAAATACTGACCTCCTTAATCTTCTTTCAGTGTCTAAATCAATGGAGTGTATCTCCTGGTCAGGTCATGCTCAGTTCTTCTCTCAAGACTATGCTAAAAAGTATGACTGACAGACGAAGAGAATATCTAAGTATGAGACAGGAGTTTACGGATGGTCAATGGTCCTGGCGGGCCATTGGGCACCCTGGCAGCCAGAAAGGGCACAGACAAGGAGGCCGGCGGTTCGACCTGCCATATGTCTTGACTTTTTTTTTGCATTCGGTGAATTTGCAATGGGATGGCTGACCTGTAGAACTTTATTAGTATAAGATGGCAGCTCTTGTGAACCGCTGCTTCAAGTGAGCAGGACCGTTGGCCCCATCTCAGGACTATCTCAAAGATACAGGCTCCTGGTTTGAGCTGTTTTTGGAGATTCAACAAGATGGAGATATTTGAGCACCAAGCTATCTTAAAGTTTGAACCCTGTGGATTTCACTGTCAAAATATTATCATAAAACATCGTAGCCCTAGAAGTGGGATGCAGTGTTTACCTCCCTTACTTGGGGAGCTATTCTTGGTATACTAAAGAAGCATCAGCAATCTTTAAGATCCCCTACTACTCACCTTTACAGATTTAAAAGAGTAGCCCTGATGTAGGTGGATACAATTGATAATCTCCACTGAAACGTGTGTTGACCTGGTTGTTGTGCAATTCCAGCTATAAAGTTTTCTCACCACAACATATTATTGGTGTATGCAGTTTTGGGCTGAGTAGTCTATGTATGTGATGTGTGTTTTTAGTGTGGTGTTCCGTTAGAGGTCAGCATAGTTGTGTGGTTGATTCAGGAGATATACCATATATATATATATATATATATATATATATATATATATATATATATATATATATATATATATATATATATATATATATATATATATATATATATATATATATATATATGTATATATATATACCATATGTTCCAATATACATGCATTTTTTACAAACTATGATGATGTATTAAAACAAAAGCAGCTGATATGTCCAAACCCAATAATTGTATATTTGAACATATGAATGTTTTGTGGTTTCAAAAACATGTTTTTAAATTTTTTACAATCAGAGCAATATTTATGAAAAAACGTTATATTTAAAAAAATAATAGGAATGAATTTAATAACAATAAAATGAAAAAACTCACACAAGCAGCTGTTTGATATGTATGTTCGCGGTGGGTAACTCATAGAGCTTTTTTAAGCCAACAGATAAAGTATATTGGTCATGTGGGAGTATCTTTGATCATTTTGTGGTCTGTTCCTCCTTGCTCCCAGACCTCCAAATTATCTTTAGCGGGTACCTCTTTTTATTCAAATTTCAATCAGTTAATGCCTCTTCTAAATTTCTAAGAGGTGTAATCCTGTATTTTTTGGGAAAATACTGACCTCCTTAATCTTCTTTCAGTGTCTAAATCAATGGAGTGTATCTCCTGGTCAGGTCATGCTCAGTTCTTCTCTCAAGACTATGCTAAAAAGTATGACTGACAGACGAAGAGAATATCTAAGTATGAGACAGGATCTTCACTCCCTTGGTGCTTTCTATGGTCTCTTACAACCCTGCATTTTCAAACTTATCTACAGGAACAAGGTAACCAGCTATGAAGATCCTGTTAAATTGAAAAGTTTCATAAACTCTTGCAAGATAGAAAATATAGGCACCTCTGTGGATTCAACATCTCAATGTGGTTCAACTTAGTTTCTTATTGATACACATAAAAATATATATAAACAGTCATAGTAAATACAGCGTAGGATGGAAGCAACCAGATATACATAAGACAAATTAGAAATTTTACATTACAAAACACCCAAAATGTGCATGCCCTCTAGGACATACACAATTTGACATGAGAAAACCCGCTGAAAAAGAACCCAACACCTAGTTCTGGTGTCACAGCGCACGCGCTTAAATATATATATGTACAGATTAAAAACACATTTACATGCATCAGATTGGCCACAGGAGGAAAATATATATTCATTTGATCCATCTGATTAGAAGGTAAATATTCAATCCATCCCATGACCAGTTCCAATAAATATGAAGATACAACTGAAGGAAAAAAGATAAGGGGTAAGAGATGGAAAATAGATAATTCAGGAGGAGAAGGAGAAAAAACACAGTGTTCAAAATCTAAAGTGCAGTATCAGTAATCCCAATTAGAGTTCATCATTTGTTGACGAGGTTCCCAGAAAAAATGGGAATTAGATATAATTGTATACTAGAACATGGTCATTGAGTTATGGATGACCATATGATGCTGATCCTATAAGGGCAATTTATATTCGAAAATGTATCCATGCCAATGGCACGTCATAAGGTCGCAAAAAGCAATGCATCCAATCAGATAAGCTAAGAGCTGACATAGTCCTCATTCAGGGGTTGCATCTTACGGAAAACGAATCCTTAAAAATAAAAAGGGAATATGTAGCTGCCGTTTTTTATTCTCCTGTAGATGGTAAAAGAAATGAAGTTGTCACTTTATGTCAAAAATCCCTTTGCATTAAACTAGTTTCTCATGACTCCTATGTTGCAGGTCGCCACACTGTTTACTGAGTTGTTGTTTGGGAAGGTTCCACTCTCTTTATTCAATATTGATGCCCCAACTAGTGAATCCTTTTTTTGGTCCAATCTTACAAAAATACTTTTACAGTGTCCTCGTGATAACCTCAGATTATTAACCCCTTTATTTATTGTAATTCCTTGACTTCCTTCACACTAAACAAAGCTCAAAAGCTATTTGTACAAATTAGCAAGCCACTGCAATTAATAGATGCCTGGAGACTCTGTAGTCCTACTCTGAGAGAATATAGTTATTTTTCCCTAGTACACCAGACCCAGTCACAAATTGACTATATTTTTGTATCCTATAATGAGTCCCAATCTCTGCAACCTGCTGATATTAGTTCTATACTAATATATGATCACACTCCCATTTCAATTGTGTTACCGTTTTCCTTTATCTTTTCAAGAAAATGTGTCACTCACCCATAAACCTCAACATCTATCCACTCCTATTTTTAAGTACTCGAGTAAGTTATTAGATTCAGTTTTGCCATGTCTGCCTATAGACTCTGAAACATTTCCTAAATCCTCTATATGGCACAACAAATTCATTCTGATTAAGGGTAAACCCTTTTATTGGAAAACTTGGAGACAAAAAGGTCTACTTTGGGTGTATCAAATATTCAATAATAATACTGTTATATCATTTCACCATGCTTGTCTTTTATTTGAATTTCTCTCCTCCTTTCGGAACAAATATCAATTATTACAAGACACCATCTATCTTGCTTTTGGCCAATTAATTTCCTCTTCTCTCCATACTACTACAATTGTTACTCATTTCCACAATCTCCTTAACATATCTCCTAAGGCTTCCAGCATATGCACTTATTTACAAAGGCCCTGTATTACTAGAGACAAAACTAATATAGAGTTGTACTGGGAGCAAGATTTAGGTAGAGAATGGTCCATTCACACATGGCATAAAATGTGGACTAAGATTAGGAAAACTTCTAGAGCGGCAAGTACAACACAGACAGTCTTTTTAATATACAATAGACTTATTCTCTCCCACAATGTTACACAAGATAAATGCTGATATCTCTGACGCATGCTGGCCTTGCTGCTTAACCACATGGCTGCTAGGCGTTTTCCCGTCCTGCGCTGAAGCTCCAAAATCACCATTATTCATGACGAGCTGGCCTTGTCATCCGCGCACGGCAGGTAAGCGCCATGACGAGCCCAGCTCGTCATTAGCTTCGAAGGGGTTAATACATGCTGATTTACAACATTTACTTTTTACTTGTCCTTTTGTTCATGATTTTGGGATATGTGTTTGGGGTCAGATTAACCTAATATTTGATTTTGAAGCTTCTTTTTCTATTACTTATATTTTCCTAGCATCTTTATCAGATTACTGGGAAAATTGTCCTTCAAATATACGAATTTTGGACTTGCTTATAGCAGTAGCATTTTAACAAATTACTAAATATTGGAAAGATGTATCTAAACTATTCTTTTAAGTTTGGTGGTATGCAGTTTGCCATAACTATAAGCTAGATACAGCTTATGTGTATTCTATTTCTCTCGCTATGAAACGCTTACTGCCATGGTGCCCTGTCACAAAGTGTATTGATACTAGTGCAGAGCATTCTTATATGGGTACTCCCATGGAGAAAGAAGTTTTAAAACCATACTTTTTAACTATGAATACTTAAGTATGTTTAACTGTTATATAGTGCTATAATTTTGTATATGCTACCAGACTTTATATGTACTTATATACTTGTCTTTTTTCTTACTTGGTATTATAACCACATTTCTTCATAAGTTATTATGCTGCATTGTTCACCTCCATTTTTTAATGTTCCTTCAATAAACTTATTTTTTTAAACTAATAGAGTCTGACATCACCAAGTGACACCGCCGGGCACACTCTATGCTTGGACCGCCTTTTATTAGGTTTGTGCCCCAGATCGTGCTTTGTGTGCAACGGTACAGCTCCTGGTTGATTTGTGTGCTATTCGATTGAGAATTTTTTCAATTTTTGTCTTCTACCCTTTATGTTTAAACCCTTTATGTCCTTGTAAGTACCTATGTTTGACTCCTTTCTTTATAATCTGTCATGGTATATGATGATGCCATGCAGACTATGATCCCAATAAGTGAAATAAAACCTGACCATTTAATACATGAACTGGATGTTTTGTCTAGTGGCAGTTTTGACTCACCATAAAGTAGTGCAGAGGGTTAATATTACTGCAGCGAAGAACATATCTGTATTATAGGTGGATAGCTTTGCCAGCTTTACCAGCTTTACCAGCACTTTAAAAAAAATGAAATGATATGAGAGTGGGGATATGGGGAGATGTCAGGTTTTCTGGATGGGAATGAAAGAATCCAAGGAAGAGGTCACAGGTGAGGGGGCACCAAAAAAGACTGTTGCTCCGGGTACAACCAGCGCTAAAGATAAAGCCAGCCCTGAATGCAGCTCATTTTAAATGTTTGGATCTGGTGTTGCTACTGTCTCATTTGTGCACATTAAAGCACTGTTGGCAAGACTATGCAAAGGTTTGCTTTATACTCCTAATGAATGGACTATGCAGTAGCCTTTTTGATTACAGGACCCAGTATATATTACTATATTTTATATGTTTACTGTTCTTTTCTTTAACTTCATTTTAAGTTGTGCATTTAGTTTAAATGAGGGTTGCCTCCATTATAAAGATTCCTACTTGCAGTGTACAACTTGGGTGCTACAGGTAGTGCCTAGAATACTAGAAACAAATCAGTGACATTACTGGTAAATTCATGCACAAACATTAACAAAGCATTGAATGAATCCTTCTTCAGTGTTGAACCGCTTTTTTGAAACTGCTAGGTGCTTGTTTTCCTTCTAGCTCCAACACCTACTGAAATTTAACCGAATGTTGCATACAAATGTTTTTATAAAATGTTAGGAATAGGGTCTGTAGTTGGCAGAGATTTGTGCCCTGCACAAGTAGGGACCACCACCCTATTCAGGTAAAGTCAGATAAAAACCCTAAATTAACCTGTACTCACTTTCTGGTAGCTTGGCACAGAACAGTCAGGCATAGCTTAAGAGGCAATGTGTAATGCACTTTTTCAACACTTAAATTCAAGTAACTCAAAGAAAACACCACAAAAAGACTCCACACAGGCTTAGAACAATAGGAATATTTATCAGATTAAAACAAGACCACAATTACAAAAATCTAATAAGAAGTCTAGTTATGACTTTTTAAATATTACATGTGAAAACAGTGTTTAGAAGTCACTATCAGTCATAAGGAGGTTCCGGTGCAGATTCAAAGTTAGGGCCGCCCGCAATAGAGGGCAGGCTGGGTAGAGAACCCAAGCAGGGTCCGCTGAAAAAATACCTTGGAAGGACAAATTGTTGATGTTGAAGGCATGAGACGGAGGTCTTTTCTATGCAGTGGTCACTGCGTCGTCGTTGAGATCTATTGAAGTGAATGTAATGTGTCGTCGAGCCACACAGAGCATCATCATCGAGCCATGCAGGCTGTGGATCTTCTGTCGTCTGGCAGCTGCTGCATCAGCGTCGGAGGGCAAGGCATCGGTTCTCAGTGGCAAAGGGGTGACGATGTATTGGTTTTTGAAAAACCTAGCTGCAGAACCCACTTCTGAGGCCCAGGACGGAAGGAGGCCTCAGCCAAAAGTAGGACTCACAGATGGCAGAGTCCAGCAACTCCAGCAGGATTGCAGGAAGTCTTTTGTGTCCCTGAGACTTCAGAAAAAAGGAGGCAAGCATTTGTAGTCATTCTGGGTTCAAGTGAGAGGGTGCAGTCCTTGTCCTTAGCAGAGCAGAGATCAGCAGGCAGCAGGACAACTCAGCAAAGCAGAGAAGCAGTTCCTCAGAACAGTCACAGCTAATTGGCAGACCTTTCAGCACAGCAGTCTTTACTCCAGCAACGTTTTTCACAGGTCTAGTAATATACTGATTTTGTAGGGCCAGGGCCCTAGTACTTTTACTCAATAGTGCCTTTGAGTATAAGTAGAAGGGAGCTCTCTGAAGGGCACAAGGACCCCTTTTGGCTAAGCCCTGGCTCCAGACCGGCGTGTTTCGTCGATGTCCTATCTTATACGTCGGTAGCCAGATTCCATGCTGGTCGGATGTCGGTGAACGACCGATAATCTCTCTAGAAGCCCTCAACGTTGGCTTCTAACCGTTTATTATAACGGGGACCTTCAAGTTTATTCGAGCTAGCCAATGATCACCTTTAGGTCTTGCATCCATGGATCTATACAGATATTAAAAATATTCCTATGATACCTTGAATGGAGAAAGGGCGTTTTGGTGGAACTCTGGGCACACAGACATTTCTAGAAGGTCTTTGCGCATGCGGACTCGCATAGGTATTCAAGCACTACTGAGAAACCTCGATCGGGATCAAGTTTGTTTTCGTGGACCCTATGACAAACAGATATATCTTTTAAGCCTTGAGAAAGTTGTTAATCGACGAAACACGTGTCAACTGTTTATGTACTACAATTACGTGTCAACATTTCAGAAAATTAATTTACATCTTTTCAAGAACTTGCTATATGGATTCATTTTATTCATGATGTACTTACGCAATTAAATACATTACTGACTTCTGATGTTCAGGTGTTACTTTTTGTGGTGCTGTGCTCTGTTTTTGCATTATTATAATTGATGTGTATGGAGGAGGTTTTCTCCCTGCACTGAGTGACACTGTGGATGGCACAGTGTTGACATTGAGCACGCCAGATTATGTATTGGTGTACACTTGTGCAAACTACAGCAGAGGTGCTGACTGTTCTTTTGGTAACCACAGCCATCATTCATATATATCAGGATATGGGAGGAGATGCTGCAGATCTTCGGAATTTAGGCTCAGTCAAGCTTTGTTGTTTTCTGCTTCCTGCATTGTTTAGTCTGTAATCTGGTAATAATGGTTTTGATGTAGAGGGCTTTGTAAGTGATGCAGCTTATTTTACAGATTATCTGGGCTTGCAGAGGGAGCCAGTATAGATCATTTAGAAGTGAGATTTATGGGGTCAGATTTCTTCAGCCCCTTGTTGTTGCATAGAGGATGCCTCTCAGGAGAGTGAGTGTGGGCCGCTGAGCAAGGTATTGTCTCCAGTTAGATTGGAGAGGACTAGGACTTGAACTATTATTATGAAGTCTTTGTGTGTCAAAAGGTTTCACTTTTTTAGAAGAGAGAGCTGAAACTTGGCTGTTTGAGTTTTCTTGGCAATGTATTCTCTGAGTGAGAGTTTCGAGTTGACAATAAATTCAAGGGATTTCGCCAAGCATGTCTTATCATTTTGCAATACGTTTTTTATGTATCACAAATAAAATAAACTGTTTTTGGATAACTGGTGTCATAGATGCAAGCTGAATATTTTATAAGAAACGAGCCAGCCAGGAAAGATTGAGAATCCTTTGGAGTATTAGTTCTCAGATTAGCAGGTTGACCAATCATCAAGCGTCAATGAGGCCATTGAAAAAACAAAATCTCTGTGGTGGGGTGGAGGGCATGAAATTGTCTCACAAGATGGGGGCATGAACCGAGGAGGCCGGTTCCGAGGAACACTCTGAAGGGTCATAACAACATTTATAATTGTCTCAAATTAAAATAATCAAATGGAAATAGCCCTTATAATAAAGGTAGGCCCTACAAAAACTGCACACATTCTAGATCCAATACAAAAATCTAATTTATTTTCACAAGAGTACCCAAATAAAAAGGATATTTATTTGGATAGTGGTAGGATAGTAAAACTGAAAATCAGTGTTCAAGAGGATACATTAACATTCATCTCCAGGAACATCACAGTATTGAAAAGAAAGAACAATGATTGTGATTGGTATAGGTATATTGAGGCTGCAGATATTTTATTGTTCCAGGAAAAATTAGGACCTGGAATTCTGCCATAATTTGGGTTACTATTTCTTCCAACTACCTCATCAAACATGTCAATATTGACTCACATGATATACTTGGTATGGAGTTTTATTTACAAAGGAAGAAGGCTCTACTAATCCTTCATGTCTATAACAGAACCCTAAGCAGGAATACTGAATCACCTACTTTCAAAAAAGCCATCCATACTCTTAGAGGCAGAAAGTAAAGGTCAGACTGTAATCAAAGGCTTAGCTTCAGAGGTTGTTTGGGGCGTAACACCCCCTAATAAATGCATTTTAGATACATAGTTGGGTACAGGTGCTTTCAGTTGGGCATTGAGAGATGTCAGTGGGATTTCACCAGGGAATTTTGCATGCATGACGACAAAAATGCACACACATTCAATCCCTCTCTGTTTTCAAAGTCCTCAAAATGCAGGTTATTTTATTAAATATTGTGTTTTCTCTCTTAGTACCCCCACAAATCCGCACTCCTCTCCTTTCCCATCACCCCTTAGGCCCCTCTCATGCACCCTGCTTGTTGTATAATGTATTGAAATATTATATGCCAGTCTGAATGTCAGCGTACAGAGGGATCCTGGAGACTCCTGGGCCAGCTAGAAATGCCCCACAAATGTGGCCTTGCAATTAATTGATCTTGCTCTAACCATCGGTCTTTGTGCCTCAAACAGATGAAGTCTATCAGACCGTGCCAGGAATCTTATCTTTTATAGAGGAGCCTACAGTAAACTGATGGGCTGATCTCATAGAAATGGAGGGCATAATAAGGCAAGATAGTGACTACCGCCTACTAGCCCCCAAGAACCCAAAAAATATCAAGTGGGTCTGCATTGCCAAAGATGAATTAATTGTGAGAAACTTATATAATTAAGGGGCATATTATCAAGAATGGTGTTAAAATTATCGCCGCTTTAGCGGCAGGAAACTGCCACTAAAGCGACAATAATGGGCTTGATAATACGCCGTAGAGAATTCCAATAGAAGCCCATGTTCACACCAGAACATGGGCTTGTATGGGAATTCACAAGGGCATATTATCAAGCCCATTATCGCTGCTTTAGCGGTAGTTTCCTTTACAACCATATCCCATTTCACCAGGTCAAGAAATGACAGCAATTGCCAGTGGTATACCAAAGAGAGCAGAATGGCAAAGACTGCTCTAATCACTGTCATAAAAGTAGGTAATCAACCCAACATACAGCTGGCAAGGGCATCACATAATAAAGCATTATAAAAGGCAGAGATAGCATGCAAAACAGCAATGTGGGAGGATCTCCTTGAGGCAGTCTGGATCAAAACTCATTGAGCCCTTTGGCAAATAACCAATAATGGGGGACAATCACAGATAAAATGCCCATACACCAACATTTCTCCCAGGGGTGAGGCAGCCATTTCGAGCATTATACAGAGATCACCTAGAAACACAAGCACCAGAGGTCCCGTTCTCTAACTTGTTGGAGAAAAGTATGAATATGATTCCCTTAACCCAAGACCAAGGATTACCTTAAACTGGAAAATCAGTTACGCCGACTTTCACCATTTCTGACATGCTGCAAGCTATCAAGAGCCAGAAAGACGCCAGGGCTAGACAAGATCCCAGCAGAAATATTTCAAAATTAACCTACCCGTGTGGGCTCCATACATGAACATGGTTACTAATATTATGGCTGGAGCCTATATTTCTGCATCATGGAAAAGCGATGAGATAGAACCTAGCCAAACCAATGGTTTGAGAGCAGAGCCTGCCAACTACTGCCCACTTAGTCTACAGGAAAATATGCAAAATGTTTTTTGTAAAAAAATATTAGATTAGCTGACTAGTTGGGTGAAAGAAAATTACATATTTACTGAGTTTTAAAAGGATCATCAGCCAGGTTTTAAGCTTCCAAATGATTAAACAGAAAACAGTAGACATCAACACAGAAAACAGTAGACATCAACAGACCGCCTTTATGTGGTCTTTGTTGACCTAAAGACTGCCTTTGATACAGGAAATTGGGGCCCCATTTCCTTTATTGGGAGTGATTTATGAAGGTCCATGAAATCAACGTTGTGCAAATCCGTAAGTCCCAAACTGGAGCTTACTGCCCTAACATTGGTAAAAAAGAGTGTGAGGCAGGGCTGCATTGCTACTCCAACCCTTTTTCTGCTGTTCATTAACCGGTGTATAAATTTACCACTTAAATGGTAAAATGACTCCCCTACTTTGGGTGGACTTGAAACCCAAGCTCTCCTTTTTTACTGATGATACCCACTTAAAGTATCAATATCCCCAAACGGTATGCAAACACTGATAGAGAGGTTCAATTTATTTTGTTCAGAATAAAGAAGCATGCCTGAAGTTTAGGAGAAAACTTAGCTTTGGGAAAGCAAGATTAGAGATTGTAGATGAATCTGATTACCTTGTGGTCCACCTCTCTAGTAAAAATAGCTGGTCAACCAAAATCACAAAGAGTATCATGCTGTTGAAACATAAATCAGCAGCGATACTCAGATTCACAGATAAGACTTAATTTCACCCAGTTTCCCCAGCACTTGAGATATAAAGGATGCAGGCAGTGGTGGGTGCTATGTATGGTGGTGAGCTCTAGGGAAGTAGTAATATATGCTTACTAGAGGTAGCAGAAAACACCTTTTTGAGATCAATCCTCAAACTCCAAAAGGGTACACCTTTAGCCTCCTTAATACTAGACTTGAATCAAAAACCTATAGAAGCAGTTATTAAGTCAAAACCATTACTTTACAGTGGCTGAACTTGACCCTTATTGGTGATGCTTCTTAGATATGGGCATTGAGGACACCATGGTGAAATATTTCAGATCTTCTCTGACCTAGGGTTAAGCATCCTATGATATAACAAAACCACTAATAATGCCCAGTCGTCCAGGACCTTCAAGACTTGCTTTTGGGAATGAAAGTGTCCAAAAGTGTCAACAGGGGTCGCTGATACTGCAGTTCCTGGAGGAAAATTTTGAGACCAGTTTTGAGGCCTTCCTAAACTATATTAACCCTTTATCTACAAGATCACAATATATCAAATCAATTTTAGGGACCTGGCCAATAGCCAAGTTCACTAGTACTTGGGGACTCTTGACATCTGAAAAACCTCCCAATACAGACGAATGTCCAGCCTGTAAGTTTATGCCTGAAACAAAGGAGCATCTCCTCTTTTTATGCCCTGCCTATGTTAGGGAAACATTACGCTGAATAGTGCCACTATGAATATATCTGGGGTGTGCCTCCCCCCAGACTCAAGCACGGGGGCCAGATGTGCAACACACCAATCATTCTTCTATTTCTGGGTTATGGGTATGGGGTCCTGGGATCAATCCCTCACATTGCACTAAGCCTCAGCATGTTTTTGGTCAGTCTTCCGGGAGATAAAGCTCATTGGGGGCTTACAGCACTATAGGGAGAGGGTCCCACACAGTCCCCGGCCCAGGGGAAATATATAAGAACAATGTAAGTTGTGCTGACTCCTGTGCACTGGCCTGCATTCTAGAAATGCAGCAGAGTGACACGAGTGCTATTTCGTTCTGGGAGTCTGTTGGACCGGGTCCTTTCTGCAGAGTCATCCCCAATTGTTTTGCATTTCTCCTCCTACTTTTGCTGAGTATGTTTTGTTGCCCATTGGACTCTATGCACTTTGCCCTTGCTAACCAGTAGTAAATTACTTGTGCTCTATTCTTAAAATGTGGTACCATTGGTTTATACCCGATTGGCATGTTTAATTCACATATAGGTGCCTAAGAAAGTTGCACTACATGTGCCCAGGGCCTGTAAATTAAATGCTACCAGTGGGCCTGCAGCACTGAATGCGCTACCCACTTAAGTAGCCATTTAAACATGTCTCAGTCGTCCCTTTGCACAGACTGTTTAGGCAGTGTAAACTCGGATTTCGACCCGACAAAATACAACTTTTGCCAGACCCAAACCTTCCTTTTAAATTTATATGTCACCCCTAGGATAGGTCCTGGACAGCCCTGAGGGCAGGGTGCAATATATTTAAAAAGTAGAACATGTAACTTTAAAATGTATATGTCCTGGTAGTGAAAATCTCTTAAATGTTTACTACTTTAATGCCTATCTCACCCATAAGATAACATTGGAGTATCCTTGTTATATTTTAAATGTGTATTTTCCCAATGAAAAGGGATCCCCAGTTCATGTTTGGTGTCTCTGGAATTTTAATTTTAAATCCTAACTGTTAGTGTAGTCAGATTTTGAACTATCATTCTTAGAATGCCACTTTTAGAAAGGTAATAACAAGAAAGGGTTTGGCCCTTATTCAGTTATGCTGGACCAATGTACTAAGAACAAACACAAACAAGTGCCAGTACTGATACTCGTTCAAACATCACATTTATACCAGGGGCCAGAAGACCTAAACAACCTGGTTTGAAGAATTGTTTTTTATTTTCTTTCAAGTAGTTTTTTATCCTTTCATACTCACATACAACAAGAACACAAATCTGACAAATATACAGTTCAAATCACTCTACAATTATGAACAAACACAAAACATTTGTAGCTATGGTTCTATCAGGTTATTGAACCTCACTTTTAGAAATGTGCACTGCCTCTGATCCTTTTTGTTATAACATATCACTTTTGCTTTTAATTCAGAGGCCAAAGCCAAATGGTGGACCTACTCTGCTCACTTAATATTCAAAATATTATGTACACAAAATCTCTAGTGAGCACCAAGTGGTAATCCCATCCCAGTGGGCACCTATTACGTCAGGAATGAGCCCAGTCGATGTGTTTCGAACCTACTGAGATTTATTATTGGGTTCTCCTTAGGTCGTAGAACACCAAGCTCAATCTCTATGGATCAGACTTCAATCTCCAGGCGGAGCCATGATATCCAAGATGGCAGTCGCTTTTCCGCGAGGTCCCTATCGGCTCCCCTTGGCCCTATGGGAATTGAAGTCCCAAGCCTGAGATCACCCAAACCCCACGCATTGCGCAGACAGCGGCCCACAAGGGACCGATTCTGACAGTACATCCCCCTTTACAAGGGGCGCTGTCCAGGAGCAGGCCTGTTGGAAACTGACTGTGGTACCGGACACCAACCGGGGAGCATGCACAGACCCAGCAGGTTCCCAGGAGTTTTCTTCCGGGCCGTAACCCTTCCAAGAGAGCAAGTACTGAAGATAACCCCTCACCCATCTGGAGTCCAACACCCGGCTCACCTCATACTCCCGTTCCTTTTGTACCCACACCGGCACCGGAGGGCGATGAACAGGACTCCGTGAGGGTTTAAAAAGGGATACATGGAAGACAGGGTGGATGTGGAAATGTGCAGGCAATCGCAGTTTTACTGCTACCGGATTGACCATTTTCACCACCCGGTAAGGCCCTATAAATCTAGGGTTAAATACACTATACCTCCGGAATTTGATGTGTTTAGTGGACAATCACACCAAATCACCTTTTTTGTACACTGGACTCGGTCTGCGGTGTTTATCTGCTTGAGTCTTGTACCTGTTCTTGGCCTGAAGAAGATTCTTGCGCGTTGCCAATAGAATATTGCGAATGCGCAATAATCTTGTTTTGACGTCTGGCAGCCGTACAGTGTTACTAGGTAGGATCAATGGGTTAACCCTAGGGTGGTGGCCATACGTACTAAAGAAAGGGGAGTGACCTGTTGAGGAATGTTGTGTACTGTTGTAGGCCAGCTCTGCCACCCACAACCAGTCTACCCAGGAATCAGTGTCAGCCTGTACATAGCAACGAAGGTATTGTTTTAGTGACTGGTTGAGTCTCTCAGTTTGGCCATCAGACTGGGGATGGAAACTGGTGGATAGGGAAGACGAGATATGTAACTTTTCACACCAAGCTTTCCAGAAACCTGCGGTGAATTGAGCCCCCCTGTCTGACACTATCACTTTCGGAAGGCCGTGCAATCTAACAATGTGTGTTAACAGGAGATGAGCTAATCTACCCGCTGTAGGTACTTTGTCACAAGCTATGAAATGCCCCATCTTGGTAAGATAGTCCACTACTACTATAATGGCCGTTTTCCCTTGATCTTTCGGCAAGCCAACTATAAAGTCTACAGACACACTGTCCCATGGTGCTTCAGGGGTAGGTAATGGTTGTAGCAAACCTTGAGGTTGTTGTTGATCTGATTTCATTCTGGCACATTGCACACATTGATTTCCCCAGTGTTTCAAGTCAAGGCGAATAGAGGGCCACCAAAACTGCCTCAATGCTTTTTCCAGTGTTTTTACATATCCCATATGTCCCGCACTAGGCATTTCATGGCACCATTGAAACACAGTACGTTGTAAGGCTTTGGTGGGCACTAAAGCCTGGTTTCCTTTCATGGCTACTCTTTGTCTTAACTTCCATTCTGGATGATGGCGGAGCCAGGTTCTCCAAACACATGATTGTATCCCTGAGCGGAGTAGTTGCACAAAGTCACTGGATTGGGTCACACACACCACTTTCGCTGGATCTATGATCGATCTGGCCGGGGTTGTATTATGCAGTGCTGGATGTTCTTGCCGGGTCAAAGCGTCTGCTTTCTTGTTCTTTGCTCCTGGTCTGTATGTCACCACAAATTGATACTCCTCAAAGAACAGCATCCAGCGTAACTGCCTGGGGGTAAGGTGATGGGCGGCTCGTATGAATTGTAGGTTTCGATGGTCCGTGTAGACCGTTACCTGATGAACCGCTCCCATTAGCCAATGCCTCCATTCCACAAAGGCTTCTCGTATAGCTAGTAGCTCTTTTTCAGCTATCGGGTAATTAATCTCAGCCGGGCTGAGTTTTCTGGACATATAGGCAATAGGGTGTAAAACGCCCATCTTTTCATGTCTCTGAGAGAGGACTGCTCCCAATGCAACTTCAGACGCATCAGCCTCCACGATAAACGGTAAGGTGGGGTTAGCATGTGTCAAAACAGGAGCGCTGATAAAGGCTTCTTTCAACTCCTCAAATGCTTGTTGTGCCTCTGTATTCCAAAGAAACGGAACATTCTTCTTGGTCAGACGTGTCAAAGGGGTTACCAAAGCTGAGAAACCACGGATGAACCTTCTGTGAAAGTTCGCAAATCCCAATAGACATTGGATGTCTTTGACCGTGCATGGACGTGGCCAGTCTTTTATGGCCTGTACTTTTCTTTCAGCCATTACCTGGCCCGATGGCGTGAGCATCACTCCCAAGAACTCCACGGTCGTCACGTGGAATTCGCATTTCGTGATTTTACAGTAGAGATGATGTTTCATCAGGGCACCGAGTACTTGTTTCACGTGGAGTTGATGTTCACTCGTTGTGGTTGAATATACCAGAATGTTGTCGATGTATATGACTACAAAGAGGTCTAGAAACTCCCTCAATACCTCATTCAAAATAAATTGAAACTCAGCAGGGGCGTTGCACAGCCCGAATGGCATCACAGGATATTCGAAAAGCCTGTACCTTGTTTTAAAGGCCGTTTCCCACTCATCACCCCTTCTTATGCGGACCAGATGATAGGCTCCTCGCAGATCTAACTTGGTGTAAATGGTGGCGGTTCGGACTTGATCCAGTAAAACGGGAATCAGAGGTAATGGGTATTGATTCTTGACCGTAATGGTGTTTAATGCTTGATAGTCGATGCAGCACCTTTTGTCCCCATTGGCTTTTGGGATAAAAAATAGCGGCGAGGATGCAGGCGACCTAGAAGGGCGTGTATATCCCAACGCCAGATATTTGTCCTGATATTCTCTCAAGTATTCGTTTTCTGGTATAGTAAGAGCATACAGTCGGCCATTTGGGATTACCGCTCCTGGAACTAGATCGATACGGCAATCGAAGGCTCTGTGGGGCGGAAGAGATTCCGCCTGTTCCTCACTGAAGACCCTTGCGTACTCGATATAACAGGATGGGAGTTTCACCTCTTTCTCAGCCGCTGTGGCGATATTGTACACCCTTGCCAAGGTCTGTGAAGGACTCTCAGTATTTACCATACAGTGTTCCTTGCAATAGTCTGAAACAAAACTAATCGTTCTTGTGGTCCAATGGATGGAAGGTTCATGTTTTTGAAGCCAAGGAAGTCCTAAAATGATGCCATACTGAGGTGCTTGAATGATGTTAAATGAAATGGTTTCCTGGTGCATATCGTTACTGATGCACCTATACTCCGGCGTGTGGTATTTAATGGGTCCTGCGATCAGTTCACTACCATGGACATCATACACTGGTTCAGGTTGTTTCTTTTCTATGAGCTGTATACCCAGCCTTTCAGCTTCAGTATAGTCCATAAAACACCCAGTGGCCCCAGAATCTACCATGGCCTTCACTCCTTGTTCTCCGGTTTCCATCAGTAGTAACATAGACAAGAATACATGGTTCTTTTCCTGTTTGCAACATGCCATGATTGAAGGGATGGTGATCCTGCTTGAGGGTTACCCTCCTCCCACACTCAAGCACTGAAGTTTTCCGACTTCTTCTCCAAGGTACCAGCAGCGGATTGACCAGTTCTAAACCTTCCGGCTTTGGGTTTCACTGGACACTCCCGTAGGTAGTGTCCCTTCTTTCCGCAGTATAAGCAGAGTCCATTCTTTCTGCGATATTCCTTCTCGCTAAAAGACAAGGAGGCCCTGACAGCCCCTATCTCCATAGCATCTTGAGCGGACACAGGCTTCTCACCACCGCCTCCTCCTCTCTCATGTACCATCACAACGGGTTCTTTCTTTCGTAGATCTCCTTTACGCTCCCTTATGCGATGGTCCAGGCGGAGAGCGAGCTCTATTAGCGCAGAACATGTGCGTGGTTGAGGATCTATGTGTGCCAACACATCCTTCATTTCGCCGTTTAACCCTTGGTAGAATAATGCGGACTGTTTGGCCTCAGGCCAGTCCGTTTCTGCAACCAGTCGACGGAAGTTGTTCAGATAAGATACAAGGTCAGAAGTGCCTTGTTTAAGAACCAATAGTTCACGATCTGCTGAGAAGGTTTCCGCTCTCCGGTCGAAGGTTTTTTCGAATTCGGTTCTGAATTCGTCCCAATCATAGAGTAGAGGATCATCTCTCCTAACTACTGGAACCACCCACTGAGCTGCTTCCCCACCCAGGTATGAAATCAAAAAGGCCACTCGGGCCTGATTTGTCGTAAACATCTTAGGCTTACACATAAAATGCAGGAGTACTTGCGTCATGAACACCTGTACCTTTTTGTTATCTCCAGAAAACCTTTCGGGGGGAGCCAGTGGTATTTGTGTGGGTATTTCTACAACTAGGGGGGGTGGTGTGGTTGCGCTAGTCCCTGCGTTAAACGGATTTCCTTGCATGCTATCCATGCGAGCTTTTAACTGAGCGTTTTCAGTTCTGGACGCAGCGACCTCTCTATTGGAGGCAGCTAGTTCAGTCTGAACTAAGGCTAGGGCAGCCAGAACGTCGTCAAGCGTGGCCATTGTCTGTCAACACAGCCAAGAGGAGGTCAGTCTCCGTGGGCCGATAATTCTGTCAGGCTCCGTCACACTTCTCCTCGGGGTTGTGATGAGAGACCTATACCTACACCGACACAATCACCACTTGGTCCGGTAATATCACAGACCAAGTGGATAGTTCCGTGAGCACAGGAAAGGAAGGGGACAGCGGGGAGGGAGATCTGAAGTGACAAAGACAAGGTGTTAGAGTCACACCCCTCCCTGTCTGCTCTAGGACTCTAACTCTATTGCAATGGGAAATTCTTGTTCATACTTTAACACAATCCTACCTGAAAAGGAAAATACATAATCTTGTATACAGGAGAGGTTGGAAGTGTCCTATCAGTGGCAGTAATCTGATAATAAAAGAACAAAAGTATGTGTATGAGGAATACTGCAATCTCACTAGTATTATGCACTTCTTACAACACCTCACCTACCAATTTCTGTAATTGTTCTGTCTTACTCCACGTTTCCAATATAACTAGGCACCCCCAAGTTCCTCTCCTGCACATAAAATAAAGCACAAAGAGGTTGTCGAAAATATAAAGCATAAACCTTGTGTTGAAGGTTCACTGCCCCTTTTGTAAGTATTAGTCTGATACTGCCCATTGTCAAATGGGGAAAATAGTTTCTCTCACACACAGTTCATGGTCTGATAAACACAAAAGTCATTTGACCAAATCAATCCGAAATGGGGCTTAATCCAAAGTAAACTCCTGAAAGAGACTGCAGTCGTGAGTCTCTTGTCACCCCGGAAAACAAACACAGGCACTTCAGTCAGGGAAAAATCAGACGGGACAAACGTTGCCTCGTCCTGTTCCTGACCGAAGTATTACAGCGCACCAATTGTCTCTACGCCGTGTGTTCCCAGCCGGTAAACACACGGAAACTCCTTACTCACGGTTTCCCCAAGAAACTGACAAACTTCTCTTCAGCTCTGCTCCGCACGGCGAATTATCGGCTCTGTTCTCCCGTGTGTTAGGGCTTAAGTTCCGGGATTGCGCGGCATCATCCTGCATCGCGTACCCCTTGGCCCTATGGGAATTGAAGTCCCAAGCCTGAGATCACCCAAACCCCAGGCATTGCGCGGACAGCGGCCCACAAGAGACCGATTCTGACACTCGGCCTCAGAGAAGAGTGTGGGGTGGCCATGGTAGCCCTATTTGGTGGCCTTAAACTGAGATGCCCATCCTAGAGCAGGCGACAAGGAGGCTGGACTGTTTGGTGCGCTTGGTCACACGCCTTGCTGTGGCTGGCCAGGCATGACCTCCAGCGTACCGGGGATTTGCAGTTCAGCCTGGATGCCAGTGTCCAGACGGGCTCACCGTACAGAGGTGCCAGCATTGGGGTAGATGTTTCTGTTATTTCTGGTTGCCAAGCCAGGAGCGGCAGGCTAGGCCCTGCACAGCAGCCCGTGTGGTGGTCAGTTCACCTGCTGAACCGATGATGCTGGCTGGTTCCAGGGGGCATGCTGAGAACTGAAAAGATGGTAAAGGGCCAGCTGTGGTCCTGGCAGGGCCTGACCGGGACATGGCACATCAGCTCTGGCCACAGGGCCCAGCCTGTTCCCAGATTACAACCGCCTGGGCACTTAGGGGTGGAGACAATGTGCTATTGAGTGACTGCAGGGGAGAAGATCCCTGTGGTGCACCTTTGAGAAGAAGCCCCCCTTAGCTAGCCTTGACCCACAGCAAAGCCCGGAGACAGTGGCAACCATGATCCTAGGCTGCACATGACACCCATGACTAGATAGATGTGGGGCGGGTGGGCCCGACATCCAATACCCCGCACACCTCTTGAATACTTGGCCAGTAGGGGTTGTCAGGGACCACTCAGCACAATGCAAGGAGAGCTCCACGACACCAGAGGGGGGTGGCAGCCTGCTCCACCTCGCTGTTTTTTCTTAAACGATATGTATGAATTGGGTGATGCTTTGACCCTCATTGGACCTTTTTCAAAAATCATGATTCAACCATTGGCAGGTGTTACCATGATTTGATTTAAAATGTGTAGAGCGCAATTGCCCTAGCGCATCTTGGCACTCGCACAATCCTGTGTCCAACCAATTACCAGTGAGAAAAGATGATAAGAGCAGTAGTCTGTAAGGAAGATAAAAACAACCAGATTTCAACTGATTTTGAAAGCAAAGAAAGTTTGCCTGACTTTTAAGATGCAAGGGCAGTCTATTCCAAAGAGTACAGGTGGAATAGGCAAAGCTCCAATCGCCCCATGCTACCCTCCTAATTCTAGGAGTAGTCACTGAGTTTAGGGAGGTTGATCATAGAAATCTTTCAGGAGAGTGCCAACTAAATGTACCTTTAAGGTACTCTGATGCTGATAAAGGCAATGCTTTTTTGTGCATGAGATAAAGCCTTGAAGACAATCCTTTTTCTGAAAGGAAGCCTGTGAACTTCTATTGGCGTACCTGTTGCAGTCTTGAATTTATGGATTTTCTTAAGCAGGAGACAAGCTGTATTCTGAAATATATGGAGATTTTGTTAATGGGTTTTTACTACCTAGGTACAGGGAATAACAATAAACAGCCCTAGATAATACTAAGGAGATGAACACTGATTTTTGCAAGTCTGGTGGAATAAAAGTTAACACCTTTCTCAACATTCTTATTAAAACGGAACATGAATATGTCACTTTATTAATCTGCTCTATAAAAAACAACACAGCATTGAACGAAGCACCAAATGAGTGAATTAGCTTGGCTGATGGAGCCACACAAATAATAAATAGCATAGGGCTGAGAGATGGACACTGGGAAATACAACAAGCAGGGTGAAACATTTTGTATTGTACTCCCCAAGTGCCACATTTTGCTCTTGATCTCCTAAAAACAAGGAAAGAAGATCAAATGCTGGACTGGTAATCCTGATGCCTGCCAACTGCTCCAACAGGACTTAATGGCTGACCATGTCGAAGGCCACGGAGAGAACCAGACCGACCATTGCATCTCATAATACATCTAATCTCTTCAAAGACAGTCTCAGTCCTGAGAGTTGTTTTGAAACAAAACTGAGCCTCATTTAGGGCCAGATGTAGGTAAATCCTTTTTTCCGACTCTTAAATACCGACTCACACCGAATCGGTATTTTAGAATCGGAAAACGGGATGTAGCTAAAAAAATCGGTAAATACCGAAAAGGTAAATACTGATTCGTAATTTTAAAAAAAATGACATATGACCCTGTAAACCAATCAGGAACACCCACCACACCCCACAACAAAGGCACAGAGGAACCAACCGATCAGAATCAAGCACCAATCCCCAGTTCCTGGCAGTGGCCACACCCATGCAGGTGCAGAGCAACTGAACTGTTTGCAGAGCAGGAGGAAACAGAGAGGAGCTGGCTTTCCAGAGCTTACCTGATCATCAGAATGGAGTCTCAGGAAGGGCAGAATTCAGCCCAGCAGAAGTGCAGGTGCTTGTTGAAGAAGTAGTAAAGGACCACACCCAAATTTTTGGTAAACAGTCTCTGCAGATGAAACGACCTGCAGATGGTACAACCTGCGCATCATCACAAAGACGAAAATTGCTGTCCAAAGAAAGGAAGCTGGTGTCACAGGTGGGGGAAAAACAGATCTCCAAAACTAACAGAGCTTGAGGAGCTTGTAGAATCCACCCTGGAGCCAGAAAGCACCCATGGAATTGGGGACATGGATAGCTCTGCCAGAGCTTCAAAGAAACAAGGTAAGATGCATGGGCAGTAATCCCCACCCATTACCCTATCCCCCTTCCCCACTGTGTGTAAGCTTAACACTCCAGAACAGCTTTTACTGATGGCCAGCAATGCTTCATGGGAGACGTAGTCATAGGTACATACATGCAATGAATACACCATAGAATCCAGCAAGGCATGCCACACACAACTTCGAGCAGCTGATGTAGACTAGGCAAATGTGTGATATAAATGTAATTTAATAAAGACACACAGGTGAACGACACTACTGACCCTATATCCATATCTTTTCACAAGATAGTCCTCACGCAGTACAGCACCAGAAAGGGAGGAGAGGGCACCAGTACCCAAAAGGAGAGAAAAGGAAAAACAAAGTGCAGGTCACAGCGCTGTTGGGAAAGAGAACACCACATCCCAGGAAGCCTCAACACCTGAGCGAGCCACAACACCACAGCCGCATTCCCCTCTATTGTTTGGAACGCCTGAGTTGGAACCAGCAGCACTTTCGCCAACACCAACAACACAGTCATCCATGCAGGGAAGGGCAAGGAGGTTTGATGTGCCCCCTCTGAGGATTATGCAAACCTCAGAGGAGGAGGATGAGGAGGGTGAAATGCAGAGGAATCCACCTGTGGCTGACAAGGCCAGGCAGCAGAGAACTGCAGGCGCAGTGCGGGCCAGTGACCTTGGCAGAAGGGCACGGGAGAGTGGTGAAGGGCAGGAATGAGAGGGGGTCTTCTGTGGACTGGAGGCCACCATGGTAAAGGTGCAGCGCCTGCAGGCGAAGGCAATGTTGGCAGTGCACAGGCAGGTGCGCAGCATCTTTACAAACTATCACACATTGACCATGGAATAGGCAACATGGCTGGGAGCATGGAGGCAATTGCAAAGGGGATGACAGACATCACACAGTACATGGGTGCTCTGTGTGACAAGTTGTACAGAGACCACTTAGAGCGTCGCAGAGAGCGCCAGTGTATGCGGCAGTAGTCTAAGGCCCTGCACCGCTTTGCCACAGCAACCTCACTGCTGTGCCGGCGTTCAATATCAATGCAGGATGCAATAGTGCACTGCTGCACAGATTTATCAAGGGGAATGGGGAGGGTCACCTCTGCCACGGAGCAGATTCTCACTAACCAGACAGGCACTGCTGGTGACACAGGTGTGGATGAAACAGAATGGTCCACCAGCAGGAATGGCTCCAGCACACCTGTACTTGAGATGCGTAGGACTGTCAGGCGCAACATTTCTGAGCCAGCCACCACCCAAAGTGTGGATACCCAGCCTTGTGCATCCCGCACTGTACTGCATTGCTGAAAACGTTAAATATTGCCCTCACCCCACAGGGCTGGTCACAGTGAGGGTAACTGTGACCACACAGTCATGGACACAGAAATTGTAGGACAATGGCGTTTGATCTTTTGCATGCTGTAGTGACAATTAAACTACATTCTTCACATACTACACCTGTCTGTGTCTCATTAATTACCATTAAATATCGACGTGTGATCTCTGCCTGCTTGTTCTTGGTCATCATCAATATCTTCGTGATGTGTTAGCTCCCCCTCTGTGCCTTCTTTGGTGGCAAGATTGTGCAACATGGCACAGGTCCCTATCATCTTGCAGCACAGGATGGGGGTGTACTGCTGTGCACCTCCACTCTTGTGGAGGCAGCGGAACCTGCTCTTGAGGAGTCCAAATGTGCACTCCACTACGTTGCGAGTAGACCTGTGAGCCACATTATAACGCCTCTCACTCCTGGTAGTTGGATTGAGGTAGGGTGTGAGCACAAAGGAACGCAGGGCATATGCACTATCGCCTAGGTGGTAAAGAGAGGTCCATTAGTTACATACGCATGACACATACATCTGCCATTACTACCAGGGTGTGTCACCGTTATTTACCTAGCAGATATCCGTCCCCAAACTCTCCAGCAACAAGCCGTGTGTATATCCCACTATTCTGGAAAATGTAGGAGTCATTGGTGCTCCCAGGAAATTTGGCCACTATGTCAGTGATGATGTTGCCAGCATTGCATATCACCTGCACATTGATGGTGTGCGTTGACTTACGGTTTCTGTAGATGTGTTCAGTGGCTGCAGGTGGACAGAGTGGAATGTGGGTGCCATCTATGCAGCCTATCATGTGAGGGAAGTGTGCCAGTTGATAGAAATCAGTTTTTGCAAGTTCCACAGGTGTGTCAGGGAACCGGATGTAATGTTCCATTCTCTGCGTCATGGCCTCCAGGAACTTTCGGAAAAAATGTGACAGGCAGCTCTGGGACACACCACTGACTGCAGCAATCACACTCTGGTAGCTCCCAGAGGCATGCAGGTGTAGGCTACACTGCACCTGCACATGGGGTGGGATGCGTGCGCCCTTGGTGTTGGGTGATCCAGGTATGGGTGGATGTCCCTAATCAATTTCAGGATGGTTCTGGGGTGTAGCCTGTACCTCTGCAGTATCTCTGGCTCAGTCAGTTGAAATATGGTGATCCTCTGCCTGTAGACCTGCTCCTCCCTTCTCCATACCCTCTCTCCTGCTACCTGTATCCGTAGCCGCTTCACAATCACGTAGAATGCCACCATTCTTGCAAAGCTGTTGCATTTTGGGCCCTTTTTTATAGCCTGCACCTGGTTACCACCTGCTTTCAATCCATGGTAAATACCGACTCTTAAATACTGAATTTCATGGAATTCGGTATTTTTTGCCTTTCCTACATCTCGATGGGCCTTTTTTACCATTTCTTATTTACCGATTCTGTAAATAAGAACTTGGTAAATAAGGATTCAGTAAATTCTGAATCGGAATAATACTGACACTTATTTACCGATTCGGGAACTTTTTGGCACCTACATCTCAAATTCCAAATACCGGTCGGTAACGGACGAAATTACCGAATTTCAGCCGTTACCGACCGGTATTTGGACACCTACATCTAGGCCTTAGAGTCTTATTTTTTTGAGTATTCTGACAGGTTTTTTTTCAAATGTTTCTCATTAACCTTTGCTGGAAAAGATAACTATGATATGGGCCTGTAATTATTATCTGTCATGGGATCAAGCGAGAGCTTTTTTAAAGAGGAAGAACTGAAGCTATTGTTCAATTTTTCAGGAAAGCAGTTCTCCTTGATGATATTATTAAACAGAGACCTGGAGCTATCTTGTGAGTTACCTCATGCGCCACTCTGGGTGACAAGGAACTGTAGGAGCTCCTGAAGGGGTTTGTCTAATTAGCTTAACCACTTGGTCGAACTCTCAGAAAGGGAAAATTGCAAGCACTTCATTGTTAGCAATCTGGGGGAAGGACTCATTTCCTTGGTCCTGTGAGGAGCTAATACCTTCAAATTCATTGTAGACTGCCTCCACTGTGTCTTTAAAAATGTTTGCCAGCCTATTGCAGAGAGACTGGCTTGGAGGGAGGCCACTTGGGAGATTAGAATTCCCAAGTGTTGGTACATTTTCACAAAGCTCTTTGGATGAGTTTGTGGTGGGATTAATTTTCAAGGTATAATATTCAATGGATTGCTTAATAATTAGTTTCTTATACTCCCGAATAAAGCTTCTATGCCTAGCTTTTTTAATTTTTATAATTCTGAGATCTCCAGAGTTTTTCTTGTCTCAGACATTTTTGTTTAATTTCCCTTATTTTGAGGGAAAACGAGGGTGTGGTAGGACTATTTCTATACATTTTCACAAATGTTAATGGCACAAGATTGGAAACTGCTTTATCTAGCCACTAAATATATATTGCTGCTGCTTCTTTTGAGTTCCCTTTGAATGATGGCATCAAGTTTTCAAGGGTGTCCTCCAATTCTTTATTATTTATTTTTTCCAAGGACAGCTCACTTTCACTGCATCTGTGTTTACTATTGACTTGGAAGCGGATAGTTCTGATATAAAATGAAGTGCATTGTGGACCAACCAAATAACTGGTAATACCGCTTCAACATTAAGCGTGGGATAGTTGGAAAAAATGCAATCCAAGAAATGACCTACCTTATAAGTGGTGGTCTTCATCATCTGACTCATATTAAAAATCTTAAAACCTCAATTAATTGTACTAAATTCTCATTACCGAGGTCTTCTAAATGACAGGTAAAAACCCCTAGAATTGTGAAGTTAGGGTAATGAATACAAGTCTCCACAAAATGACTTATTGCCTCTAAAAGGTTGGCTTTGGGGCATGGGGGACAATAATTCAGTAAGCTGTGAAACATTTGCTGAACGGTCAATTTTCATTTAAACAGGAAAACCTCACTGTCTGTTATATTTGCAGGTTCACAGACTACTTACAAATCACGATTATTAGATGTGAAAAAAAACTGGCAACTGAAAATCAGCAACTTTGAGTTTTCCTTGGAGACATTTCACCTGCCAACAACAGCAGGGGCGGCTGGTGACATTTGACAGTGGTGAGGCGTAAACTAATTTGCATATTGCACTGCACGCCCCTACGCCCCAAATGACGCACCGCGCCTGAACAACAGACTGATTATATCTGGTTAAAAAGGTGCAGAAGGATGGAAGCACATAGAGGGAGAGTGCAAATATCACATGGAATTACCATGCCCCAAGTTTTTGAAGATTCCTGGTGTATTCAGACTAATGTCCTCATCTCACAGATGCTGTAATAAAGGCCCTAGTATTTAATGCCTTTCCTTTGGTGTCTGCACCTCTTGCTTTTCAGGTTACAACTCCTGAGAGTTCATCACCATGGCCACCAACAGATCTACTAACACAATAAGCAACATTCTCACTCTTCATTTCAGGCAGCATTTCAGTCTGCTTAACCAGTATAATACTGTCAATTTTTTGACTGATTCTGGTGGTTACAGACTTTGATTGTGCCCGGGCCCTGCTAACCAGTATCAAAGACAGTGCTCTGTTTAAAAGTTCTAGGGTAATTAAGTGCAATTGAAAAAGGAATGACAGAATACCTATCATATGGTAGGACATGTACATTTAGAGGCCGGGAGGATTTAATGCAGTTAAGTGTGCACAGCTGTGATGCCTGCTGTTATATTAAAAGTCAGCCCTGCCTGGCAGGCTGCTTTTAAAATAAAGCTATGTCCAAAGCATAGGTCAAGGTCTATCCTAGATGCCCCAGGAGTAGGGTGCCTTTTAACTATAAGCAGGGACACTATAAAATATGATGTAAATGCCCTGGTGAGGGCAACACTGCCAATTTCGTATTTACTCATTGTAGAGCATTAGCTAAAATGGGAAGACTTTATTACCATTCATATTGTCTAACTATTGACAGGAGTGAGATAAAATAATAATTCAATGCGTCTAAATACTAGTTAGAATAAATCCAACAACTTGCCAAGGCTAGAACTATTACACTATGACAGAAAAGGAGTTATAAAACTTGTTTTTTGTGATGTGACTGAATCCAGCTCTAGAGGAGCCTCTCCTGATTGGCCAGCCTTTGACAGGCTTTGCCAACTTTCTCTGATGATTTTTGAAGTAACATGTAAGGAAACAAAGAGACATCTGGTGGGAGGAGGTCCGCTGCTGCCAAGCACTGGACAGGAAGTGGGCTGGGTAACTAAACTGTTCTTAAAAAGGGAGAAAGACAACAAGGACAATAAGCAGGTCAACCCCCACTTCCTACACCCCAGCCATATGGGAGCCCCTGTTATTGAAATAGCAGTGGGGCTGGAAGGGGAGTGTTAGGGAAAGTTGCCACACCTGTAGTATAGGTTAGCCAGGCTTGAAGCTCCAGGAGAGATGTGCTACATTTTGATTTTTTGTGGAACAGTGCTTTCTGGGACAAGAAAATGCCACAATTAAAGGTAAGTGGTCTTCACAGAGGGTGGCATTCTGCACCCCATTGGTCAGGGGTACCCTCCTTCCTAACAGCCCAGAAGCCTGGATAAATACGGGAGAGCTGACCAGCAACTCAGATCCCTGCCTGAAGAAGAAGAAGGACGGTTCTGCTGACCCCCTGGTCTGCACCAAGAGGAGTGCAATCTTAAGAACTGCACCTGCTGCAAGTTTTGGGACCAAAAGTCAGAAGGTAAAATCTTGACTGGGCCCTCCGCTCATCATATCCTACCCGCTCTCCATCATGGTTGGCCTGAAGCTTTGACTTTGTCCTGGTTAAGCGCAACCCGATGTCCTTAGTTGGCGCTTATGGCTTTTATTTACTAGAAAGCATTTCATCTTTAATAAATCATATGTCTGGTGCCCTGTATTGGATTTTTGTCCTTTTGGTGTCCTTTTAATCATAAAAGTATTTCCTATTTTTATAAATTGGTGTTGGATTTCTATTTTGTATTGTGTCTTACTTATTTGCTGCTATGGGTGTTTTTGAATGCTTTCAAAACCTGTCTCCTAAGTAAAGCCTTTCTGCTTGTGAGCCAAGCTACCAATGATTGAGCAAGGATTAATTTATTGAGACTTGACTGGACCTTATTTGTTATTGTGGTGTTATTACTAGCTGAAACCACCCTCCAGCAAATGCACCCTGAATTACCTCTTAAAAATCAAGGAAGGTGATGAGTATCTATGCATTCATGTATCCACTGTGGATATACACCACACCCTTGGAAATGGTTGAGAACTACAAATATCTGGGACTGTATTAGGACATAATGCAAGGCAAAGAAAGGGCATGCCCTAACCCACGCTTTCAGCATGTTAGCAAAAGAAAACTGAACAGCCCCTCCTCTCAGCCACTGTTAGCAGTCATCTCTGCCAAGTTACTCCCAACAATTTCATACACAGGCGGAGCTGTGAGAGGGTGAGACGCAATGCCTACAAACGAACATTCTCCCTGCCTCAAGCATCATCCCCAGCACAAATACGGCTTAAACCTCCACTGGTAAAGGAAGACCTGAATCGAAGGTCAACTATAATAAAATGCAAGTTCAAGATAAGGCAAACACAAGAAGCCCCACTAAATAGCGCCTAATTTGCAGCCCTACAAAATGACCCTGAGTCGGCCTTCCGGAAATACTTAGAAAATTCCATCAAACAATTGACTTTAACTGAAGTGTGGGGCACAAATACATCATACGATGCATTCAAAATAGCAATAAACAAAGCTTTAAAATTGAAATCGAACATGGCAGATAAAAATATCAGAAGCACACTGCTGCTTCAAAACTGCTTGTCTCACCCACAAAGCTCTGCACACTGGCAAAACAGATTACCTCACATATGAATCCACAAAGGCAGGCCAAATGAGAAATCTAAGGAGCTCCAACACACTTCCTCTCCTCTTCCCTAAAAAACATAAACAAAAAGTTCCTCTCGCTCTTTCTTAGTCAGTGCACCCAAAATCAGGAACTCTCTCCCAGTACATGTCAGAACTAACCCCTCCTTCGTGAGCTTCAAGAGACAATTCCAATAATTCTTCCTAAATCAGCACTTTAACCTTCTAGGAATTAACTCATAACGCACACTAAAAAACTACCACAAGATACACATATCTCTCCCAAGGTCCTTACAATGATTCAACTACAACTATAAGGTATTGTTATTGACTTATAATGATTGGACTCTTGACACTGCAATCATACTGTATTGTGAATGTTATTACTTACAATGCTGTAAGGCACTCTGCTACAATCTGGTCTTGCTAGCGGTATATAAATCTCTTAAATAATAAATAAATCATTTTCTTAGATGGTGATCATAAGTTATAATGCATTAAAACCTGTGGCATAGCTAGGTATCCCCTTTACAGTGCACAATAGACACAAACTAATGGCCCTGCATTTTGGCTGCATACCAGCATTGGTTAGTCAACCACCCTGGGACTATAATGGACCCACAGAATGCAGACTTTAAAAAGCAAACAAGGAGGAATTTATCCACATAGTCTATATCTGTCCTAATCTGCACACTCTTTGATCAATATTATAAAAAAATACTTTTAAAGACAGAAGAATTCGATCATGTACTGAGTCCATAATAGCAAACACCAAGCTATTAAATTGCAAACTAGTGAATTTCCTGACAATGGCCTCCATCAGATATAAAATTAAGTAATTTGCCTACTATATGTCAATCAGACCTGGTGGTAATTAGGATGATGTCCCCACGTGCTAATCCTTTTAATCTGATGTGTACTTACTTTTATCATTGCATACTCACACATTTCCCTTTTATCCGATTTTAACTCTATATATAGATTGAATTATAGTAAAAATATTGTTTTTGTTTTAATTAGGTGAAACAGTAGCAGTATTAAATTGAATTGAACACCACACAAAAATCGAACACTTGCTCTTCCATTTACAAAAAAATAAATAAAACCTAATCAAGTGTAAAGTGCACATTAATCATAAACGCAAAGGAAACTAGTGTAAATTCAGAAGAATCTTAGAAAACACATTAATGACTGAAAAGAGCAAATTCTTAAAATGTATCGTAAAACACAAACAAACAAAGTCTCTCTCTGTAAAAATGAGAATGAAAGATGAAAAATTAACTGTATCCTATTCCTTTACCTAAAAATGTATTCCATTTTTTTCTAATGTTGAACATAACCCACCCCAGGTGAAAGTAAGAAGTTGCAAGATCACTTTTAGGTATCTCTGCACTGTTCCTTCACCATCAAACTCATTTGGAGCTTATTTATGAGCCACTGCATTACTTTTGAGCCACTGTTGCGTCCGCTTTTGTGAAGCAGCAGCGGCCGCAAATAAGCGCCACATTGAGCCATATTTACGGAGTGAGGCATCTAGTGTCAGGTATAATGTATGCAGGTGGGGCATAACCCGGCTAGAAAGGGTCGTAGGGGTGGCGCAGTGAAATCTGTGAGATTGCATTGCACCACTTCTAGGACGTCAATGCGTCAAAACCATATGCCTGTCTCGTGGCAGGTGTAACAGTGACGCAGGCCCTTTCACATGGGGTAAGCCCATGTGAAAGGACACATTGCTGGAGTTTCGTCTGTTTTCAGACACACCCCAGCAATGTGCCAATTTTGCACCTACAGATACCTCAGTAATTCAGATGTATCTGTAACTCTTTGCGGCACGATGCGCCATACTTTAATTAAATACAACGCATCCTAGGTGTCGCAAGTAGGGCGCACTGAGAAGGGTTGCATGGCTGCTTTCATGCAGTGATGCACCACTTATCCTAAATTAGCTCCCTTGAGTCTGACTCCATAGACAGGAATCACACACGATTTTTAAACTTGAGGGCCTTACTTAAGAAAACTGTTGCATCACTATGACTAAGTAGTGATATAAGACTTCTCAATGCCTCCTCATTGCGACACCATTGATGCGTCATAGTTACTGTATGACTCATATTGTCACAAGGAATAACAGATACGTTAGTATTACTGATGTATCTGTCAGCGCAAAACGGACTCATTGCTGGAGTTGTGTCAGAATCATGGCGCAACTTCAGCAATGTTCCTTACACATAGGGCAAGCCGCATGTGAAAGAGCCTGCGTTAGTCTGATGTGAGGTTTTCATGCAATGGTCTCCTAGAAATGGCGCACTGAAATCCTAAAGATTTCAATGCACCACATCAACGAGGCTTTGATGCGGGTTAACACCCACCCTTCATACATTATACCTGACACAGGTATAATGTAGCTCAGGGGTTTACAAAGTGATGCAACAGCCTAGGTGCATCACTTTGTAAATAAAGTGCAATGTGGCGCATATTTTGTGCCGCATATTTTACGCTGCGTCACAAAAAGTGAGACAAAAGCTGCACAAAAGTGGCGCAGAGGCTCATAAATAAGCCCCTGAGTTCCTATAAAATCTCCTGAATCCATTAGGCGAACCAGTGAGCCTTCCCTAATCCTGCTGCAATGTTACAAGATGTTCAGGTTAGTTTTAATTGGACATTGTTGCCACTAACATGACAGCTGAATACTACTATTTCTTCCATTTTTAGTTGCAACAAATCGAGATCCTTGTCAAAAAAAATCTTTAAAGTCTACGGTATTACATGTTTACATGTTTTGACATAAGTGTTGGCATGTAATGATTACTTTCCTTTTGTACTTTTTCTGTGTGCCTCCCAGTGGTGGTGTCTTTATCCCACACTTGCATTACATTTATACTTTTAAACCTGCAACTCCATTAAATCTTCCTACCACTCTTCACAAATATGTTCTCTGAACTTAATTTTAGGGTCATTGTGCATCCCTTTTAAGAGATGGTCTCTTGAGCACATGCATCTGTCATTGTATTTACTTGCTTCATTTCTCATTCTGATTGTGTTTCTCCTACTGATGTCACTGTGACATCCCGATAATTTATTTTAGAGTGCTCTGCGCAATACCTGTTTCCCCAACCACATCCATTCCAAACACTGCCCACTAGCACTCGTAAACAATTGACATTAGCAAGCCAACGATATAAAATAAAAAGAACAATAACAAAGGGGTTTCCACTGCTGCCTCCGGAGGGAAGAATGCTCATGATCATGTCCCTTTGTTTGCTAGCAATATTAGAAAAAGCAAAGTCCTCATTTGGTCCTGAAATCAATGCCTTAACTCGCCATCCACAGCTTGTTTGAGTGCATGGGGACAGATCGATTTCCTTACATCAGGGAACCCTTGTAATTCCTTTTTTATTAAAAATGAATGGGAGTATTGGATTAATGTGAATAGTTGCAATACTGTTCGATTATTCTCATTAGCTAAACATTCATATTCTCACACCAAAGTAGTATGTTTATGTTGCAAAATATGCATGTTGTCATACCAAAGAAGAACATTTTTATTGTTCGTTAGGTGAGTTGCATTTGCATGTCCAAAATAAAGAATTAAATATACATTTCATTGCATGTTTTAATAAAGGATTTCCTTTCCGCCAAGACATGTCATATTTATCTAATTACGAAATGCCTCTTCAACATGACAAAGCATGAACAAAAATTTAAAACCGCCTGCCAATTTTCACAGTGATCTACATTATTCCTTTTGGATGTGGCTGGATCGTATTGTTATTCAACAAATGATTCTGAGTGAGAAACGAGGACGTGTGAGAAGTACATTTTAAGAATGTTGTAGAAATGAGAAGACAGGACTTGTGAAATGAAATTATACAGGTAAGTGGTTACTTACGGATTGTTAGGTTGCTTGACAACATTCTAAACTGCACTCTGCACAAGGTAGGTTAGAGACAGAAAATGTACTTGTTGAGCCACGAGAAAAGGTCAAACATGGCAGAGGCATCATATAATATTATTCCCAGGGCTTTGGAGCGGACCCTTAGAAAAGTGGAAGTGGAACAGGAACATGGGGAAAAATCTATTGAACCTCAGAACATAGTAATTGGATAGCAGCTGCGGTCCGTGTAGATAACAGCGATGGGGCGTTAAGGCTGCGTGGGGGGGGGGGGGGGGGGGGTTTGCAGGGACGATGCAGAGGGAAAATGAATTATTTATTTAATTTCCCCTCTGCATCGTCCCTCCAAACCCCCTCCCCCCCACATGTGGCCCCAACCCTATTACCTGCATGGACCGCTGCTGTTTCATAGAATCAAGAACTCTAATAAACTTCAAGTAAATATTTTACACATTAAACACAAATTGTGCATTATAAGGATACTTATGTAATGTCATATCAGCCAATGAAAGGTATAAAAGAGTTAACATTAACGAATGTATTCTTGACAAATCAGTAAATTATACCTACCTGTAATACAGTTTATGGCAACGGAAACCTTAGAGACATAGGATTTAAGAGGGGAATAAGAAAGGGACATTAAAAGAGGTTTCATCAACTACTTTGTTTTGGGTATATATGCATATATATGTGTATATACACACACATATATATAAATATATAAGTATATATATGTGTGTATGTATATTACCTACTGGCGGTCGCCAGTAGGTAGTTATAGTTAGGACCTATTTTCCATAGGAAATCCGCAACATTCTATTCCCAATAACTTTGGCGCCGATTGACAAATCTTCTTGAAATTCTCAAAACTTACGGTCAGATCCGGTCCACTTCTGTCCGTAAAGTCTCGGGATAATTCGTGCAGTGGGAGGCGAGAAAAACAGGGGGGTCCCAAGACATGTTTTCCCCATGCAATTTTCCAAAGGACCTTTAGCCGCAGCTACAGCCCGAACTGCTGAACGGAATTACTCCAAATTTGGCAAGGAGGTAGTCCTCAGTTTAGACTCGTGCCTTTTGCATAAATGCTGTCAATGTGTTCAGTGGCTACTGAGAAAATTACAGTTAAAAGTACATATATATCTTTGGCCGCGGTGGATCCGCGCACCCTGCGCGCACCCTGAGCGCACCCTCCCGGTCACGCGCTGAATGCTAATTGGCTGTCAAGTGGTTGTCAACATTCAAAATCAGGAACTGTTGGAAGCAATTTTGTGCCTCGGTAGAAGCAACGCTGAAGAAGTCTGTGGAATAAGTGTGCAAAATGCATAAAGGAGCAGGGTTCAAATACCCTGACCCTCTATACCTGTTTAGGGGGTCCCAGAAGGACTCTCAGGACCACCCTCATTTCTTTTTTAAACTGCTAATTGCGAGCAGGGTGCGCAGATCCTTCTGTAAAAATAAATAAATAAATAGAATGGAGCTTCTTTTATAATTACTCCGGGGGGGCCAAATCCCGGGGCAAAATTAATAAATTTAAAGGGGTCCCAGAAGGGCCCCCTAGCCCCGGGGACCGCCACCCACCGGGGCTACAAAATAAATAGTTGGGAGGGGCTCAAAAGCCTCTCTCAGTATAATTTTTGGGGGGGCTCAATGACCCCCCATGCCCCGGGGACCACCACCCCTGGGGATTTATGTATTGTGGGAGGGGGTTGTTTGGCCCCCCTCCTGGAGCTCTTGAGTGCCCTGGGGACCGCCTACCCCCAGGGACGGCTCCTGCGGTGTCCTGGGGTGTCCACACACAGGACACTGTTGTTTGCTATGAGAGGGCGGGAGCCTCGGCTCCCGCGGTCCCATAGCAAATGTAGTTCGGATTTTGACAGAGAGAGCAGGGAATCCTGCTCTCTCTTTCAAAATGCAAACTTCTTTCAAAATCCAAACCATATTGCTTTTCCACAAGGGGAGCTGCATCTTAGCAGCTCCCCATGTGGAAAAGCAATGCCGGCTCCCGAAGGAGGCGGTAAGCCGGCTGGGACCGTGGGGGCGTTGGGGCTCCCCCCATGGTCCCCAATATTTTTTATAAGCCCCGGGGGATGAGGTCCCCGGGAATAATATAAATTAGTGATAGGGGCATTTTTTTAAAGGTAAAATTAGGCATTGTGCATCCTTCGCGGCGCTCAGCGTGACCCCCTGGTGTGCACACTTAAAAGATTACGATTACTAATCTGTAGGCGACTCCAGCGCGTTTGGTGCATGACTTCTACGCATTGGATGCACAATTCTGATGCGTTGGGTTCGCGACTCCAAGTAAACATGCAAAAAAATGATAACATTTTAGAGATATACATCAAGCTTATGTGTTTAGATCATGAGTGGCTCTACTGTGTTTATTGACAGAGTTTTGGTACCTACAAGTAAGTACCGATGCAGAGTCTAAAGTTTATGAGGAAGACTCTGTTTCCCTCATCTGTAAAATGTACACCACCTCTCCTATAGACGCCATCCATATTGAAACGCAGATTGTTGTTGTAAATGGACCCCATTCTATAGTCTCAGAGAAAAGCAGAAACAGATGTATTCACATGTATCTCAGCTTTCTCAATCTGTGGACAACATTGATTGGACCAGTTCCATTTCTGCCTTTGGCATATGTTAGAGTAGATAACAGTAGTTTAGGGGAAAAGTGACATAAATTCTCCAAAGGTGTCCTTCATAAGCATTTTCAGACCTACCCCATTCAAAGTGCCTAGGTCATTGCCACCACAGTGCACAATTATGAGGTGAGGGTGTCATTTAATGTCTACTATTGGAAAACCTATGTCTTTGTGAATTCCTTTGTTTTCTGCATACCTTTGGCTCCAGAAAATATAGCTGTGTCCCACAATCCACACTCTAAGCATCTTGAAGGGAGGTCTGGATTCATTCAGATGGTCTCTGTAAATGAAATGGCAGTTTGAAAAGTAAGATTTTTCTAAAATGGTGGATAAGATGCAGTTTTGAAAAAAGAAAATAAATGATTGGTTGTTTAACAACATTCTACACTGAAAACTAGGGTGCATGTTTCTGTTTTTTAAAAGCACAATTCTTATTGGTTAACAAAAACTGATTGAAAGGAACATTACAGAAGATAAGCTGATATGTTGAAAAGCCAAGCACACTTGCTGTTTTGATTAGCAACATTGTGTGGTGAACTTGTGACCTGTGTGCTCAGTTAAGTATTTCATGAACTTTTTCTTTGGTAACAGGCAGAAGGCAGATTTGGGGTAGGGTTCAAATTTATGTCATTTGGAAAGGGTTGAAATGTATACCCAATAGAAATGTGTGTTTGCTTTTGAATTAGTGTGGGAAGCAATGTGATTTGATGGTTAGGTTCAAAGTGTTCAAAATGAGAGGGAAACTTTGCCATTCTTCGGTTCTTGTGAGAGGTGTAAAGAACAGAGATTCTGTATAAGAAAATCTGGTGTGTAACTGACATACTTCTTATTCTACAAAACAATTTGAAAGGTGAGTTATTAATTTGTGAGGGATGTATGTGTTGCATTTTCCATTTTAATCGGACTAATGTGTTTCTCCTGCTAAAGTGCAGGGAATACTTTTTTTATCTAGAATCTCATTGTGAGTGTGTGTGCTTTTAGAAACCATTCTGAGATAAGCATTTGTGTATTTAATGTGTTTGCAGACATATAACTGTGATGTTCTCATGTATTGGTAGAATTACAAACCAGTCATTTTTTCTGTATTTGCAAAATGAGTCAAGTTTCTACATTAAAATGCAGTACTCCTTCTAGACGATGAAACGTGTTTTGGTAAAATGCAAGGGATAGTGTTGTTTGTCTAGAATCACACAGTGAGTCGTGTGTGCATTTAGGAATCTTTCTGATAGAATCACTCTATACTAATGTGTAGTAGAAAATGTTGTGCAATGTGTACAGTCACCTTATGTCTTGTAGACTAGTAAATGTGTTTTGGTAAAATGCAAAGGGATAGTGGTGCTTGTCTAGAATCACACAGTGAGTCTGTGTGCATTTAGGAATCAATCTCAGAGAAGCATTTTGGTACTTCATGTGTTTGCTGAAATGTAATTGATTAAGAAATTATTGTGTTCTCACATTTTGGTAGAATTAGAAAATAGTCATTGGTTATGTGTTTGCAAAATGAGTTTAGCTTTAATAGTAAACTGCAGTAATGAAATATGTGGAATGGATGCTTAATGTGTTTGCAGGCACATAAGTACATGTACTCATGCAGCGAGCCAGGCTTTAGGGCACGCAGTGCTTCAAAGTCCTATGTTCTATGTATGTACTGGTCTAACCACCTTCACACTTGTGCTTCAGGCCTACATGTCCCCAGTCAGTATTTATACACTCCTTTTATAAGAAATACTGTTATTTGTGCAGAATAACACTGTGTGTCAGTGTTCATTTGAGACAATTGAGAGAGAATGATTTGGTTGGTTGATGTGTTTGCAGACATATAAGTCCATGTACTGTTGCAGTGAGCCAGGCTTTAGGGCATGCAGTGCTTGCAACTCCTATGCACTATGCAAGTAGTAGTATAACCATCTTCACACTTGTGTTTCAAGCCTACATTTCCCCAGTCAGTATTTATACACTCCATTTATAAGAAATACTATTATTTGTCTAGAATCTCACTGAGAGTCAGTGTGCATTTGGGAAAATTGAGAGTGAATGATTTGGTTGGTTGATGTGTTTGCAGATATATAAGTACTTGTACTGTTGCAGTGAGCCAGTCTTTAGGGCATGCAGGGCTTGAAACTCTTATGCACTATGCAAGAAGTAGTGCAACCATCTTCACACTTGTGTTTCAGGCCTAGAATTCCCCACTCACTATCCAAACACTCCAGCAAACATAGTGTGACTGCTGTTGCAATGTCATAGTGACTCTTTCAGTACCATGTAGTAACCCATTCCCTAAAGTGAAAGTCAACCAATTAAGAATTCATACAGTGTCTTTTTATAGTACTGTAATCATTCAGTTAGTAAATATGTACTCATGCACTGAGCCAGGCTTTAGGGCATGGAGTGCTTCAAAGTGTCATGCACTATGCATATAGTGGTCTAACAACCTTCACACTTGTGCTTCAGGCCTAAAATTCTCAAGTCACTATCCATACACACCAGCAAACACACTGTGACTACTATTGCAACACCATAGTGACTGTTTATGTACCATGTACTAATCTATTCACTAAAGTAAAAGTGAACCAATTATGAATTCACTCAGTGTCTCTCCTTATAGTATTGTAATCATTCAGTTAATATGCATGTACTCATGCAGTGGGCCAGGTTTTATGGTTATGGAGTCTTCAAACTGCTATACACTATGCATGTAGTGGTCTAACCACCTTCACACTTGTGCTTCAGGTCTTCAATTTCTTAGTCAGAATTTATATGAAATGTGTTTGTATAGTAATAGAAAAGTATAATTTATAAAGTTATTTTTTTACAGATACTGTTTATCATCATTTAAATAAAGTTATCATGCCGGAGAAAGAAAGAAAAAGAAAAGGACAGAGAAAGGATACTTACTTGAAAAAAACTCAACCACAAGTTTTGGATGACCAACATAATGTGGCTAAAAAGAGAAAAATTTCTAGTAAGACCACAAAGAACTTTATTAAAAATATTACTAGACTCAGAAAAAACCTGAAAATGTTGAAAGCACTGAAAATGTTCCAAGCACAAAAAAAAGTGCAAGGAATTGGGCAGTAAAAAAAGGCAATATACATTCAAAGGATACAACTTGTAGCAAAAGAATAGAAAATCAATATAAAGAAATTTGTAAAAAAAATATTTCATAATAGAGTCGTACATAATTTGATGAACGATACAAAGAAATATAAAAATAGAGCACTATTTTATAAAAAGAAGAAGCATATCGAATCCATTGTCGAAAAGGTTTTGAAGTAAAAAGGAAACTATTCATTTTAGTACTAAACAGAATTCGATCACTAGATAAACCAATCCATTTAATGAAGGCCAAATGTAAGAAGAAAAGAGTAATTAACAGAAGTAGTTTTTGTGATATTTTTTGGGACTGGAAACACAGTTCAAGTTCTGAGCCTTTTTTAAGTTATTTTCAGACAAATGATTTGTTGCATGCAGTTGATACCAGTGGTCGAGCTTATGAGGTTAGAAATGTTTGTCCAATTGAGAAAGAGAAAATGGTTCCCAGAAATGCAGAAGAAGTGATAGCTGATGAAGTTCTAGGCAGACGTACTAAAGCCCCAGTTTACACTTGGGATTGCATTATTTTTTGCAGTGTACAGCAAGAATCTATTGATAAATTATGCAGTTTCTTACAAGCATATAGTAAAAAAAAAGTTTTAAACAAAAGATTAAGTTGTTGCAAGGACTAGACCCTTGCAGAGTGAGAAAAAATACTGGTTTCCATGGTCATTCTCTGGCTTGTCTATCTAGGAAAGTATATCAAAGTGTTTTTCACCATTTCAGGATGTTGGCAGTACATCATACTCAAATGCAGAAGTTAGTGAGAAGATTGTATTATGCAAAAGTCCAGCACTAAAGTTAAATGAGGTAAACAGTGCTCTTTTACGTGGGCCAGTATCAGATGTGAAGAAGCTTTGTGATGACATTGAGTTTTGTTACTTTGGTCCTGAACAAGAGAGTGAAAAAACGCAGACATTAATAGAAGAAAATGTTGGAGAGAATGTTATACATAGTTATACAAAAAAATTCGAAGGTGAAATTACAAAGTTTAAGGTGATTTCAGGTGAAAGGTCAAATTTTTCTTGTATTTCTTATCACTGAACTCATTATAAAAAGCAGGCTAGGAGTGTTGATCTGTATATAAAAAGTGAAAAAGAAAAAGTTGATAAGTGGAAGGAATTTGCAACTTATTTGTTGGTAGAGAATTGTTTTAATTTGGGTTCTGATCAGCGTATTGTTATAACAAATTAGATGATAATAAAATGCCCGCTAGAGCTGTGCATAATAATTTAGAGTTAGTTGCTATTCCTCCAGAATTGATAGATTTAATCACCTATGAGTCTATTCTCATTCAATGTGTGCACCCGTTTCAGGCTATTGATCGAATTGAGCCTAAAACAGGTAAATTGCCTCCTTCAGATTTACAAAGAGGATTAAAAGGAAGAGTTGTGTGTTGACTGTTAGATTTAAAGAAAAAATTGAAACTATTGGTGTAGAGATGTAGAAAGTGAACCACTAGTTATTCTTATTAATGGTATGCCGACTAAGGATAAGAAAATCTGGCAGGAGTTAGTGGATGTTAGGAAAGTTCAAAAGGCAACATTGTATTTGATAAAAACAATACATACTATAAGAATGTTTATATGGGAGAAGAAGAAATACTTTTAATAGAAGATACTGAAACGTCAAGTGGACAAATTGAGCCAGTGGACATGTTAAGATTTGAAGAAATCTATGAACATTGCAGTGTGCATCCACTTCATTCAAAAGAAGTGATGGGGAACACTATTGAATTGTTGCAAATGAAAAAAGCAAAAGAAAGTCCTATTAGTGTATGGCAAGAGAGCTTGGAAGCTCATTGTTTTCCACAGTTGTTCCCAACTGGAAAAGGAGGAGGATATGATGAATTTCCTGTGTGATGCCTGCATCTGAATATCGGACAACAATATTATATGCAGAAGATCCAAGATTTCGACAATGTATCCCTTATATATTTCATCTTTTGTTTGAAAGTGACTTGTCTGGATTTTCATATGCAGTCAATCACATTTTAAAAACTGGAATACATCTGCAAAATGTATCTGCAAATGATTTTATGGATAAAGTGCACCACAGAGATGATCATTTAGAATCTCAGCTCATTAATCTAATGGTATGTCGGCGTGTGACTAATGAATATTTGTACCGTCGTCATAGAGAACTGAAATGTATGCTACAGAACTTAGGAACTCCTATATGGGTCCTTACCCTTAGCTGAGTATGCTTGGAATGATTTACTTGAATTTCTTAGAGAGGCAAATTGCAATATAACAAATATTGAATACAAGACACCTGGAGAATTGTGCTCTTTGGATCCTGGTAATGTATGCAGGTATTTCTATCATAGAATTGAAGCTATGATGTCTTTTATCCTCCTCTTGGAGAAGTTGTGGATTTCTTTTGGAAAAAGGAGTATCAAGCAAGAGGTGCTCCTCATATACATATGCTGTTATGGATTAAGGATGCCCCCAAATTTGGAACAGGTGCCGATGATACTGTTTTGACATTTATTGAACAATATGCAACATTTGCTGTACCCAAAAGCACAGAAGAAATCAACTTAAGAGCTCAAGTCTTATGATTCCAAAGCCACCGATGTGGAAAATACTGTCGACGAAAGTACAAATCTAAGGATAAGTTCTACACCAAATGTTGTTTTGCATTTCCACGTCCTGTAATATCCAAAGGTAGAGTGAACAGTGTTATGTCATCTTTGCAACATACCATCACAAGAAAGTCTCCACAAAATACGTACAACTTAAGAAGAAATGAAGAGTCAAAATACATTAAGGACTGCAACTCAGTTATTTTGTCCATGTGGAATGCTAACATGGATATTCAGTATGATGCGGATAATTCCATTGCTGATGCTTGATATGTAACTACCTATATTACAAAATCAGAAAAGACAGAATTGAAAGAATTGTGGGAAGAGATTCCTCACGAGAAGACTCTAAGTAAGAAATTATACAGTTTCAGTTTGAAGATGTTATCCATCGAGAATTTGGAGCGTATGAATGCTCAGACAGGTTATCATCTGCAAGTCTATACTCTAAATCTAGAAGAATCATTTGGGTGAGTCTAGGTCTTGCAGCAATGTGAAATCGAGTACTGAAATCTGTACAAGAAATTGAATATTTAACAGAAAAAGATGCAGAAAGTACAGATATTTTGAAAACAAATATGTTGGACACATATTACCCAAACAGAAATCATCATCTTGAGAACATATGTCTTTATGAAGTGCTGCAAAACTACACTTTTAAACAGAATACTACAGAGTACATCAATGATGGAAAATATGGAGTGATTGGTTCCGAAGGATGTTTGGTGAAATAAATTAAAGGAAATTTGGTTAATCACAGAAAGCTGAGTTGCGACACTGCTGATAAAAGAGAATGTTACTATTTAGCCCTTTTACAACTGTTCAAACCATGGCGTTCAGAGCTGGAATTACATGGAGATTTCCAGAGCTATGAAGATTCCTTTAATGCTTGTAAAGATAGCATACAATGCAGTGTTTTGCAAATTTTGTGAAAATGTTGAACAATGAAATTGATCAAGAAGCTACAATTGTAGCTGAGACTGCTAGAGACAGTTCTCAAGACAGTCAAAATTCTGCTACGCTGAATCAAGATCCACTAGGACAACCAATTGTTGAAAATGAAGCAGCAATTGCCATGAATGAGGTGGAAACATCAATGCATCAAGCTCAAGAAGATGTAACAAACTTAGCAAACTTGGAAGAAGAACTAAATGTTGAACAGAAACAAATATATAAGCAAGTAAGACAACAGATTGACCATGGATTACTTCATGTAAAGAAAGAGAGCTCGTGCACGTCATTTCAACCTATCCGAATGTATGTGAGTGGACAAGCTGGAACAGGAAGAAGTTTTGTAATTAAATTAATTACAAGTTATCTACAGAAAACAACAGAGTTGCATTTGTCTTGTGTTGTCACTGCTCCAACTTGGTTGGCAGCACACAACATTAAAGGAATTACTTTACATCGTTTACCAATGCTACCAGTAGAGCATGAAAACAAATTGGAATATAACAAGCTATCTGGAGAAGCTTGTTGTGAAGTATCAAGAGTCTTGAAGAAAACGAAACTTCTCAATATTGATGAGGTAAGCATGGTATCAAACTTAATGCTTGCCTTCGTGCATTTAATAATGCAACAAATTCTTAAAACAGAGTACAACATGTTTTTTGGAGGAAAACACGTCAACATTTTTTGAGATCTACTTCAACTCACTCCTGTAAAAGGACAACCAGTATTCAAATCACTTGCGCATGAAGACACCAGAAAGTCTCTGGGTAGTGCTGAAACTTGAACATTTGGTCATATTTTGAATACAAATAACTCATTACAAATATGCAATAGACAAATGATGTTGATTATGGAACTCTTTTCCAAGATATAAGCGTTGAACTACTGACTGAACATGACAAACAAGCTTTGCAGAGTCGATTATTTTCCAATTTGTTTCCAAATGAAAATGTAGTTCCTGAGAAAATATACATGAAAATTTCAGAAAACAAATCTGAAATCTGCTTAATGCCAACACTGTTGAGTGTTCTATATTCAACAAACAACTTTTGAAGCTGGAAAATGAAGAAATAATAAAAATGTAAGCCTTCGATAAAATAGAGTATGAAGGAATCACTATTATTTTGACAGAACAATTGAAGACAAAATTGGATTCTTTAGAAAAATCAACATCTAAAACTGCTGGTTTAGAAAAGACTATATATGCATGTAGAAACTGTTTAGTCATTTTGAGGCGTAAATTGGACGTAGGAAAAGGTTTAGTTAATGGAGCAATGGGCAAAGTTGTGGAAGGGAAAACAACAAGATAATGGTATGATTGCAATCAAAAAGAAAAAGGACACTGATGAAGAGATTGTTGATTATCAGTTTGACAAAAGAGGGACAAAGTGGTATCTTGCCTGCTTCTGGCCAAGTGGATTCTGTTCCTGCATTCTACCGACTCCTCGCGGCCCCCGCTTCGCGGGAGCCGCTCGAGGCCAACTTTACCAAGGAACCCCTGACTACAAGAGGAGCTGCCCATAGACGCTTTTACCCCTGCGGGACTGCGAGGACCAGCGGGCGCTGCGCTGAAGACTCGCCGCAGCTGGTCCTCTTCCCGCCCCCCTCCCGCCTGAATTAAAGAGCAGAGTGCTGGGGAGTTCAGTGCATTGCTGACAAACGAGGGACAAAGTGGTATCTTGCCTGCTTCTGGCCAAGTGGATTCTGTTCCTGCATTCTACCGACTCCTCGCGGACCCCGCTTCGCGGGGGCCGCTCGAGGCCAACTTCACCAAGGAATCACTGACTACAAGAGGAGCTGCCCATAGATGCTTTTACCCCTGCGGGACTGCGAGGACAAGCGGGCGCTGCGCTGAAGACTCGCCGCAGCAGGTCCTCTTCCTGCCCCACTCCCGCTATATCCAGATAGCATCTGACGCGCACGTGGGACGTGCGCGGGCCAAAGTGCAGAGCGAAGGCAGGGCAAATGGCGGGCCGTTTGAGGCCGTTCGAGGACCGGAGCGACCGGGACCGGGCGACCCCCCCTGGTTAGACCGGCACCGTCGTCCCATTTGCCACAGACTTGGCCCACTAAGACACAGCGATGAGCACCAGGGAAACAAGAAGCAAATCCGCAAAGACCAGGGCTGGAGCCGCTAAAGGTACTATTGATAATTATTTTGTCAAAGCTGGCTCACTTTTGATAGACAAAATCACTGTTCTTGAAAGACGTATCTCCCAAGAAATTGACTGGGTGAGGAGATCATCAATGGGTCCAATGGCTCTGGCTAAGACTCCTGAAGGAAGGCCTGAAACACACGGGACCAACCAGGAAGGCTCAGAGACAAATCAGTTACTTACCAACTCAGACCTCACTATGGAGGCCTTAAACGATCTTGTGGACTCAAGCCTCATGACCTTACCAACGACCCAAGCACCATCTGTCCCACTCCCAATCTCTAGCAAGGATCTGGCTATACCCAGCCCTAGTGAGAACTCCTCTGATCTATTAAGGGGAGCAAGGGAGGGAGCTATACAAAAAGGAAGAAAGGGGGGCAAACTAAAGGAGGTAGTAAGTCTAAAATATCTAAGCTCAACCCTGCTAACGATGTTGTTAGCACTGGTGATAATACCTTGGGGCAACTATCCATCATCTCTGCGGACACCCAACCAACTGCTACCCTACCCACAGATACACCCTCTTGCCCCATTAACATTTCTATAGATTCTTCCAATGAGGACATAACACTTGCAGATATAGGCTCACTGTTAAGGTCACTCTTAAGTCCCTTAGAAGCGCGGCTGATAAAGATCGAAGCCAGGTTGGTCAATATAGAAAAATCAACAGTCCAGCTGGCAGACAGTCTCAAAATAGAAACCAAGGGAGCAAAATGGGGGCCAGATCAAATGTCTAAAAAGAGCACAGACTCCACAACCTTAACGAAGAAAACTGGCCCACCCACTTCTCAAAACATACAACACAAATCAAACCAAAATAAGATCCCGCAACCCCATGTTACAGCAAACAAAACCACACTATCCACACAAACTCAGGCACCTGTACCCGCACCCCCAAATATATCCACAAAACCTACAGATAATCCTGATCCCTCTGATAAAACAAAGAGTGCTACAAGGCCCCCAGATAACATACAAAATAACTCTCGTAAAATTAAACCTGTAAACTTACCACCTGAGGCGTCCCCCTACACAGTGATCTTGGAGGGTGTACCCGAACTATCTCCCACTGCTATAGAGACGACTGCCTCTCTTAAGAACAAAGTTATTAACTGGTTGTCTATATATAGACCTCTTTCGCAAGGCACAACCGGCGATGTTCTCATGTTGAGACGCGTCGCCTGGGAGGGCAACCTGAGATAGACAACCAGAGGTGACTGCATTGTGGTTAGTTTCAGGGAACCAAGGACAGCCTCGTATATCTGCAGCTGGGCCCCCGATGATCAAGGGAATCTAATCCAGGCTCTCCCTCTCTCATCCTTCTACCCATCAAGTATCTATTTAACAGAAGATCCAAGATGGGGGCACCATCAGGAGTTGTTGGGAGATTGGGAGAGCAATAGTGCAGGAAGGAGGGAGCCTTATTATCATAGGAACATGTTGCCTGAATACCCTCCGATCTATGGTGATGAGGAGGGGTGGGAGTACAGTACCAGAAGGAGGGGTGGTTGGGGCGGTAGACTGAGAGGAGTCCCAGGCCCACATAGAATGCACCATCCTGTCTACCTTCAAACTTCCAACAGGTACAGCAGTCTCGAAACGGTTGACTGACTGCTCGACTGCAAAGCCAGGGTGGAGGATCGTCTTGACATAATAGACCATAGAGAGGATAGATCCATAAACCCAGCCTCCAACAGAATTAACAACTGCTCCTGACAAACCCAGCTACTCCCAAGAGAAATCCAGCTACTCTCAAGATCCCGTTAACCACACAGCAGATGCAGTGGAAAATAAAAAGAATTCAGGGGTTGTACAGGGTGAATTGCCACAAAACATAATGGCATATCCAAATTCAGTCCCCACAGAGAATAACCTTTCTAATATCGAGTTACCATCTTTAAGACCTCCAGCGCTTAATATGATCTCATGGAACATAGCTGGCCTCGGTAACAAAATGGAATGCCCGGAGTGGCTGCCATTTTTTAGCTCAAAAAGTATCTGCCTCTTTCAGGAAACCTGGGCAAGAGAGGAGTATACATGCCCGGGCTTCAAAGTGTTCTCAAAAAAAGTCAAATGGGGGGGAAGGGGACGCCCGTCAGGAGGGTTGGCAACTCTGATTGCCTCCTACTTGGGCTGTAAGGCTAGGTGCTTAGCTGTTGACTCCGAGGATATACTACCCGTCCTGTTAGAATGGCCAAACCTGGCTAAATTGCTGGTCATAAATGTCTATTCGAGGCCTGTGGCCATATCATCCGAATCGGAAACGATTGAGGATCTCTCGGCCTTTCTGAGTGAAATCCCAAGGGATCTTCCACATGTGGTAGCGGGGGATCTTAACTCCCACTACAAGCCACTTTCTGGTCTGCTTGATGGACCTTCCTTAGAGGAGGATTCCAGATGGCTGATACCAGCCACGGTGGCACCTCCACCAAGAGCCTGGACTCCTCTTGCACTCCAGATAACCGCATTGACTCTTAACCATGGTTTAAGAGCATGTAATGGGCGTACAAAATCTGATAACCCAAGCAAATGCACTTTCAACAAACCAGGAAGTGAGTCTAGACTTGACTATGTCCTAGTCCCACTGTCATGTTGGCCACGAATTACTGATTTTTAGGGTACTGCATAGAGAGGACAGTGATCATAATGCCCTCAAACTTGAATATGCCATGCCAGGCATCGAGGACACGGGACTGAATAAAGAAAATGCAACCACAGGGTTACTTTTAGAGAATAATAGGAGGAGAGTGAGGTGGGGGAAACTGGCCACAAGTGATGTTAAGCTACCTAGGCTTTATGCCAGAATCACTCCAGTGCTCGAAAAGGCATTTGGTCTTGCCAATAAATTAGATAACGGGGCAAATAGAGAACTATTATGGCAAACCCATGAAGATCTAATAAATACCCTGGAGTTAGACCTATTTGCTAAAGGACCAGGTAAAACTAATGGGACACACAAAAAATCCTGGTATAATGCCACATGCCGGGATTCAAAACGAGAACTCCTACTCACAATAAAAGCGCGTGTATGTCGTGAGTCAATACAAGCCAAAAGACGGGCCTACAGGACACTGCTGGCAAACGCTAAGGCCGAATGGGACCAAAAACATTGGGAGGATCTCTCTGTGGCATTAGCCGATAAAGATTCTCGTAAATTTTGGCGACTGGTCAACCATGGGTCGGAAGATCTCCCCTCGGCAATTGAACCTAATATTGCCCCTGGCATGTGGCAGGAGCACTACCAATCCTTATATGCAATGGAGGATGCGTCTCAGAGCACCGCCAATTGCATTACTCCGAGTAGCCAGGAGAGTGAGCCCTTCACGGAAAAATAAGTCTGCGCAGCAATTTGCGGGGTTGGCAGGAGGAAAAGCACCAGGGCTGGATGGGGTCCCTGGAGATCTCTTCAAGCAGGAACCAGGGATATGGGCACCGTATCTACTCCTGATATTTAATGCGGTTCTCAGGGGCATGGAGGTTCCCGATACGTGGCTGGGCGCAGAGGTGGTCCCAATATTTAAAAAGGGATCCCCTCTGCTCCCAGCCAACTACCGCCCTATAAGCCTCATCGACGTTTCACAGAAACTCTTCGGTAGGTTGATACTGGATCGGTTGCAGAACTGGTTGGAGGAAACGGACACTCTTAGTCCGTATCAGGCAGGATTTAGGAGAGGGGTGTCCACAATCGACCAAATATTCAGATTAAATCTCATATATTGGACGACTGCACTTATCGAGGGCGGCACCCTGTATACGGTCTTTGTGGACCTACGTGCTGCCTTCGATTTAGTGCCTAGATCAAAACTTTGGGAGGTAATGGCTGAACTAGGCGTCCCGAAAGATATCCTCGCAATCTTGATAAAATTACACAACAATTTCGCAAGGGTTAGATGTGGGAGAAGTGGAAAATTAACTGAAAGATTCCCTGTTCGCAGAGAGGTGAGGCAGGGTTGTGTGCTCGCACCAACCCTGTTCTGCCTCTTCGTGAACGGGGTAATCGCGCATCTAACAGGGATTGCCAACACTGATGCCCCAAAGCTGACTGGCAGCAGGGTGCCCGCAATTATGTTTGCGGACGACACCCTGCTGCTGTCTAAAACTCCGATGGGCATACAGAGAGTGCTTGATGGCTTCGTGGATTTCTGCACAGAAAGGGGCCTTGAAATTAACCCCGAAAAAATAAATTCATGATCTTAAATCCCAGGTCCCCAAAGCGCCCAAATCCCCTGCTTGCCACAGTATGTTTGGAAAGGGTTCTCACAATTGAGTATTTGGGGATAACTCTGAACCAAAATCTGACGTGGGGGCTCACCAGATTAAAGCAAACATGAAGCTGGCCCAGAAGGTGGGGGGTATCATGAGAATCGCGACTAAGTCAACTTACCGCCCCCTGACCCCGCTATTCAAATTTACAAAGCCCATGCGCTGGGGGAGTAATCTACGGGGGAGAGATGTGGGTTTACACCTCATCCTCTAACCTGCAGATCACGGAAAATAAATTTCTAAGGCAGTTGACCGCCCCCCGCCAAGCACCCCACTCCTGCCCCTGAGATTGGACCTGGCCTTGAGGCCCATCACAGAGGAACTAGGGCTCAAACCCTTAACATTCTGGCGTCGCATCTGGAGTAGCCAAGACCTTACCTCCTACAGATCTGAACTTCAGGAATTTTTAACTCTACCTAATGCCGCCAAGACACCCTGGTTAAATTACATCAAGAGAACATGTGAGACCCTCGGAATACCAGAACTGTGGTCACACCCAGAAAGTACAAGTACCAGAATCTCAAGGAAAGCGCTCTCCAGAGCATACTATGATAAAATGCTTACCCGAGTCCTGGTCAGTGCGCGAGAGGGATCTCTGACACATCGTTTTATTGCAACCAAAGACTCTTATAACCTTGAAACTGTTTTGGATGGAATGGCTCCTGTTTTAACACGAAAACTATTCCTGCAATGGAGGTACTCTTCCTTTAAAGTCTTTCACTAGAGCATGGGCTGGTCGGCCTTATACAGATATCTGCCCTGCTTGTGCCCATACTAAGGAGAATGAAGTACATGTCATCTTTTTTTGTCGAGCCAACCACAAAAGTAGACAATTCTGGCTCGTCCCTTTGCTTAAAAACCATGGATTTAGAACATTTCTCCCTGCATTCAGAGTTTTAAAGACAGATTCATCTCCACCAATAGTGTTCGCTCTAGCCAAATTTTTAACAGCAATGTGGCACGTTAGAACCCGTTACACAAAGATGATAGGAGACTCCTGAAAATCCCTCGTTTTTTGTTACACTGTCACCCGTGTTTTAACTTTCTCTTTTTAAAAATTCTATGTATTTTACACAAATGAAATAATGATGTACTGGAATTTTAAATGATGTGTTTATTGTATATCTTTTATGATCACTCGATCAAAATAAAGATTTGAAATTGAAAATTGAAATAGTTCAGATGTCAACTGCTATGCTAATGCAGTGGTCAATGTTTTTTTTCTTGAAGGTTTGCAACAGCAAATTATGGAGAATGGGCAAAAAAAAATGTTGTTCTTTGTTGCATTGCATTTATAAAAAATTGAGAACTGATACAAGTAAAATACAAACCATTTCTGATGTTCGTAATATTTTGGATGTATGTTCTGGTTCTACACAATTTACACAAAATATCCAACAAGATGTTCAGGAATTTCCAATGTATATGCTTACCGTAATATGCTTACTGTATTGGAAAATGAAGGTGTAGAAATAGAATTTTTTTTGGGCCTTTGTTACAAATGGGAACATTCTTTTGAAAATTGTACGTATACATGAAGCACTAATGTAGACATTGAAAGATTTCTATATTTGACATTACCGGACTGTAAATCAGTGTCTTTCAATAAATTATTTAAAGCTGCAAATCAAAACATGGAGTGTAGCCAATTCAAATCAGAAATGTTATCAACATTATTTTGATAAAGATATGGACAATAGATAATTTTAATAATGCAATGTTGTACAACTAATGGAAGAAAATTGGACAATTTAATCAAACATTTTGTAGCAAGTCAACTATCAATATCAGGAAGGACTTTTGATTGAAGCAGTAGCAATAATTTTCCATGATGGTCCTTCCACAACATCTGGACATTACACTGCCTATCTAAAATGTGACAGTGGCTGGACACAATGTAATGATGCTCAGTTGGTTTTTTAAACAACGTTTGCTAAGCGAATTACCAAATTCCTACTTAATATTTTTAAAGCAAAAGTTTTAGGAAGATAATTCAGCCTCTGAGGAATTTATTATTATGATTTATTAGGATTACCATTGGACAATTTACATTAAAAGGAGTGCAAAAATACTATTTGGCCTCAAGGAAAGGTTCATGTTTGAATTATGGATTTTTTCTTGTACATTGTCTTGGTGTATATTTTTAACCGACAACATTTACAGTGTTTATAAATTTAAGTTAAAACATTTTCTTAGCAGTAACCATTTTATATATGTGTGATTTGTATTATCCTGTATTTTACTGGGGATGGCCTGTTGTTTTTTTTTTTAAACAATCTAATTGATAGTTTTTTTTTTGCCCGCTGTTATGTGATGAGTACGATTGAAATCACTGTTTCTAGTAAAATTCAGTACATTCTGAGAACAGAAAAAAAAGGCATAGAAATTACTTTTCAAAATGTTAAAATGATGCTGTGATGTTAAAAATGTATAATTACATGTTATAACTATTTTGTCTTTTCTTTTACAGATCCTAATTTTTAAATATGGAATTTACTATAATTTATATTATAAAAAACAACTGAAAAAAATGTGTAGTGCTTTTTAGATGTATTACTGCTGAAGTAAGCTTAAGTAAGTGTTTAAATGCACAATGACTGTGTTTCCACACAGTTAAAAAAAGGAAGGAGGGTGGACTAGATTTGTGCCAGAGAATTCCATTGCAGACAGGTATCAAATAGGAGAAGTTCAAGTTCAAGTTCAAGAATTTGTATAGCGCACTACTCACCCAGAGGTTCTCAAGGCGCTTGGGGAGGGGGTTCATTATTTATCGAATAGCCAGGTTTTAAGTTGTTTTCTGAAGGAGATGTGGTTTTGTGTGAGGCGGAGGTGAGTGGGGAGTGAGTTCCAGGTCTTGGGCGCCAAGTATGAGAAGGATCTACCTCCCATGGTGGATCTTTGGTTACGCGGGACTGCGGCGAGGCCTTGATTGGAGGATCTTAGTTGGCGGTTGGGTGTATAGAAGGATAGTCGAGTGTTGAGGTATTCGGGTCCTATTTTGTAGGGCCTTGTGTGCGTGGGTGAGGAGACGGAAAGTTATTCTCTTGTTGACGGGAAGCCAGTGGAGGTCTTTCAGGTGGCTGGTAATGTGATCTTGGCAAGGGATGTCCAAAATGAGTCTCGCCGATGCGTTTTGGATGCGTTGGAGTTTTTTCTGTAGTTTGGCTGAAATTCCGGCGTAGAGGGTGTTTCCGTAGCCAAGCCGACTCGTAACCAGTGCGTGGGTGACAGTCTTTCTTGTCTCGGTGGGGATCCAATGGAAGATTTTTTTGAGCATACGAAGTACGTTGTAGCATGAGGATGAGACGGCGTTGACTTGTCTGGTCATCGAGAGGGAGGAGTCTAGGATGAAGCCTAGGTTACGAGCGTGGTCTGTGGGTATGGGTGCAGAGCCCAGTTCCGAAGGCCACCATGAGTCGTCCCAGGCAGAGGGGGATGATCCGAGGAAGAGCAGTTCCGTTTTGTCTGAGCTAAGTTTTAGGCGGCTGATTTTCATCCATATGGCTACATCTTTCATGCCTTCATGGAGATTGGTTTTGGCGGTGTTGGGGTCATTGGTGAGGGAGAGGATCAGCTGGGTGTCGTCCACGTAGGAGATGATGTTGAGGTTGTGTTGGCACGCGATGGAAGCGAGTGGACTCATGTAAACGTTGAAGAGGGTGGGACTAAGAGATGATCCTTGTGGTACACCGCAGATGACTTCGGTGGCCTCTGATTTGAATGGGGGGAGGCGGACTCTCTGGGTTCTTCGGGCGAGGAACGAGATGATCCAGTCCAAGGCTTTACCTTTTATGCCGATGTTGCTGAGGCGTTGTATGAGGGTGCTGTGACAGACAGTGTCGAAGGCGGCGGAGAGGTCGAGTAGAATGAGGGCCACTGTTTCTCCGTTGTCCAGTAGTGTTCGGATGTCGTCTGTTTCTGCGATGAGGGCGCTTTCGGTGCTGTGTTTGGCTCGAAAGCCGGATTGTGAGGGATCGAGGGAGTTGTTGGATTCCAGGAAGGCGGTGAGTTGGCTATTGACGGCTTTCTCAATGACTTTGGCCGGGAATGGGAGGAGGGATATGGGGCGGTAGTTTTTAAGTTCAGAGGGGTCTGCTGTGGGTTTCTTCAGGAGGGCGCTGACTTCGGCGTGTTTCCAACTTTCTGGGAAGGTAGCAGAGTTGAAGGAGCAGTTGATGACATCACGGAGATGGGGTGCGATGATGGAGTCTGCTTTGTTGTAGATGTGGTGGGGACATGGGTCGGTTGGTGAGCCAGAGTGGATGGAGTACATTAGGCGGGTGGTGTCTTCAGTGGTGATTGGGTTCCAGGCGTTGAGGTAGTTGGAGGGTGGTTTAGGTTCTGAGGGGGGTGGGGAGGATTGTTCGTTGGAACTGTTTTTGAAGCTGTTATGTATGTCGGCAATTTTGTTGTAGAAGAAGGAGGATAACGAGTCGCAGAGTTCTTGGGAGGGGGTGATATTGTTTGAGGCTGTGGCGGGGTTGGTGAATTCTTTGACGATGTTGAATAGTTCCTTGCTGTTATGGGCGTTGTTATCGAGTCGGTTCTTGAATGCTGATTTCTTGGTGGATCGAATCACCTGGTGGTGTTTGCGGGTGGCTGATTTGGAGGTGGTCATGTTGTCGGTGGTTGGGTTTTTTCTCCATGTTTTCTCGAGAGTACGGCATAGTTTCTTGGATTTCTTAAGGTCATCGTTGAACCAGAGGGCCTTTTTGTTGTCTTGTTTGGTGTGATGGTTTTTCATGGGTGCTAAATCGTCAGCGCTGTGAGTGATCCATTGTTTGAAAATGATGGCAGCTTGGTTTGGGTCCGAGTAGAGGGCGGGTGGGTTCTGGTTAGGTGATGTGAGGAGTTGGTCGGTGGTGATTTTGTTCCATTTTCTCCGGGGGATAGGTTGTGGGGGGTTGAGGGTCAAGGTGGTTTTGTAGCTGAAGTGAACACAACAGTGGTCCGTCCAATGGAGAGCTGTGGTGTGATCGAAGGAGATGTGTTTGCTGGAGGTGAAGATTGGGTCGAGCTTATGTCTGGCTATGTGGGTGGGGGTGTCAATAAGTTGTTTGAGACCAAGATTGGCCAGGTTGTCCAGAAGGGTGGTGGTGTTGCTGTTGTTTGTCTTTTCCAGGTGGAAGTTGAGATCTCCCAGTAGGATGTGAGGGCATGTGGACTGATGAAGTCAGTGACGTCTTCGCTGAATTGTTTACGGGTTCCTGGTGGTCTGTAGATGAGGGTGCCTCTAAGTGTGGTCCTGGGGTCGTTGTGGATCTGGAAGTGGAGGTGTTCGGCAGTTGCAAGGATATCGTCGGAGCTGGTCGTGATTTTGATGGTGTTCTTATGGACGATGGCGATGCCTCCTCCTGTTTGGTTGGTCGGTCTTTTTGGACGATCTTATAATTATCAGGGCTGGCAATGGCGATGTCGGGTGCTGATGATGCGTTCATCCAGGTTTCTGTAAGGAAGGCGATGTCCGGTGAAGCAGTGTCGAGTAGGTCCCAGAATTCAGTGGCGTGTCTGTGGATCGAGCGGGTGTTCAGCAGGATGCACTTCAGGTGATTAGAGTCAGAACTGTGTTTGGAGTTAGTTGATTTGGTGTGGGTCTTGATGCAGTTGAACTTGCAGGAGTGGCAGGCGAAGGGGCCGTGGGTACGTCCCGGGGCAGCCTCATAGCATTGTGCTGTGCGATCGGGGTTAAGGGCTAAGAGGGTGGCAGTATCGTACGTTATGCGGGATGAGTGCGGTTTGCGAAGACCAGGGGGTCTGGCGCTGGGCGCGGTCCAGGCGCGGACGGGCATAGACGGGCTTACTTTTGGCGCACCTTCGGCGCGCATGGGGCGCTTCCGCTGCGCGTGAACGCTGCGCGTCAGCTGTTCTGACATAAGTGGAAAGTGGGGGGGGCGGAGCGAGGGAGGAGCAGCTGGGAGGCGGGGGCGGGGTGTAGAGGACGGGCTCTGAGGCGCAACAAACATAATGGATGGCTGGGGGCACGGGGTGGGATCACGCTGTGCACAACAAGGCAACACTAATTAAATGCGCAGATGATGTTAAAAAGCTAATGAGCGAACGAGCGCTACACGGCAATAGGGCGATATATATCTAAAACAGGCAGCACTAGTAATGAGCAGCAGGCAATGCGCAATGGTATTAAAATGCTAATGAGCCAATCGAGCGCTACACGGTAATAAGGCACTATGTGTCTAGATCAGGCAGCACAAGTATCGAGCAGCAGGCAAAGCGCAAATGAGATTCAACGATATCCAACACGTCCAGGGAGCGACCGCCTCCGATGAGATCAGGACGGTCACAGCTTCAGAGCACCTGTCTGCAAGATACATGGTATAGTTAGGCTTTCCTGTTTTCAGTTTCTATTTTTGGCAAATTCTGGTGGTGTTTTGTCAGTGTTTTCCAGTGATTTCAATATCTGGAAAAAACAGTGCTTTTCAGTGGTTACTCATTTTCGCGCCATAAAAAACTACTGAAACGGTGTTTTATCAGTGTTTATGGAACACTTTGCTTTTATTATTGATGGCTTTCTTCAATGATGCATGGTATATAGACAGTGTACGTACAGTGTATATGAAGCCCAAATAAATGTTTACAAGTCACATTTATTGTAGTACACCATACAATATTTCTTTAGTTATTCTTTCCTTCCCATGTACACTTTTATTTGTGAAAAGGCCCTCTCGACATTGGCACTTGAGACTGGCAACGCCAAAACAGCCAGTACACAATTTGCCAACTCTGGCCACTGACGCAGCTTTCCATGCCAATACTGGTGCACCTCAATGTTGACATTCTCTGGGCCAGGTTCTGCGACATATGTATTAAACTGGGTGCATATGGCCTCAGATGTATGAAAGCGGTCAAAAATGAAGCTGTATTTTTCAAAGTCCGGAGACAATTCCCCTTTACGGAAGGGATCTAACACTTGTGCAGAGTACCACAGTGAGGCTTCATTGGCTTCAAACGCCATGGTTGGTGAAGGGACATTTCTATGCATCATAGCTAGCCATTTCTCATGCCTGGGGTACTGCGGATAAACCGGCAGTCAAATTAGGATCAACCGCCAAAAAGACCGACCGCGGCGGTAGCGGGCTACCAAAAACTGCCCTACACGGGCGGTGACGTCCAAAAAACGACCGCGGCGGTCGGAAACGCAGCGGAAAAGCTATACCCCACCGCAAGCAAAGCGGAGACACCGCACGGGAAATTGGGATATCCCCGATGGTCCCACGGTACGATCCGCTGTTTCCGACCGCCGTGGTCACACACAGGAGTGAATGGGAGAGACAACTGAAGAGCAGCAGCATAGCCACCGCAGCGGATGGAACATGAAAAACATAGAGGACGATGCCAAAACACCGCAACTATGCCGAACGTAGCACAAATCAAAGTAGCCATGCCCTCGAAATACACAAAACACATTCCAATGAAAAAACAAATGCCAAAAAAACATACAATTCCCAGGACAACACCCACAACACACCTGACAGCAAAATCCCATTTGAATACCCCACACAGCTGAGTATAAAATCAGCCCCTTTACTGACCACAATCCTTTGCAACACTCCAGAAGAGAAGGGCATATACCACATCTGACAGGAGAGGCAAAACAACCTACCACCATCACCACCACTACCACCATCACTACCACCATCACACCAGCATCAACAATCCCCCAGCACACCTCACACATCAACACCACACACACCACACTCACCGTTGCACCCACAAACACTTCAAACACCACTCATCATGGCAGCACAGAAAATGTCCAAATTCACAGAGAGTGAGTTGACAGTCATGGTCAATGAGATAGTGAGAGTGGAACCACAACTGTTTGGTAGCCTGGTCCAACAGACACCATTAGCCACATGGACACAAATGTGAGAAAGGAGAGTTCAAAGGGTCAGTGCAGTAGGGACCACCCCTCGATCCAAGAAGGATATCATGAAGCAGTGGCATAATCTCAAGAGGGTTGTCAAAGAGAGGAGAAGCAAGAACCGGGAGCTGACTGACAAAACAGGCGGTGGCCCTCCCATTCCACCAAAACCATTCACACCATGGGAGGAGAAGGTGCCTGCCATTCTGCATCCTGAGAGTCTCACAGGAGTATCCGAGGGAGTGGAGGCTGGTAAGTACAAACAAATATTAACCAACACACTGCTATGTATGTCCTTGCACAACCCAAACCCCATTGTATTTTCCACCCTCAACTAACAGGTAGTTAGCAATCTTGCTTGGGAGGCCTTGTTTGGGGGTGGGAAGCCTGTCCCACACATGAGCAGGATAGAGGCCTCCCCCACGCAGGAGCATGTGTCAGCCATTGCACTGTTCAGCCTCACCTAACTGGTAGGTAGCCATCTTGCTTGGCAGGCTTGTTTGGGGGTGGGAGGCCTGCACTACCACTCCCACCATTCTCCCTGTCCCACACCTGAGCAGGATAGAGCCCCCCCCCACCCAGGAGCATGTGTCAGCCATTGCACTGTTCAGCCTCACCTAACTGGTAGGTAGCCATCTTCCCTGTACTGTCTGTTTGTGGGTAGGTGGCCTGCACTACTACTCCCACCATGCCCCCTGTCCCACACCTGAGCAGGATAGAGGCCTCCCCCACCCAGGAGCATGTGTCAGCCATTGCACTGTTCAGCCTCACCTAACTGGTAGGTATCTATCTTGCTTGGGAGGCTTGTTTGGGAGTGGGAGGCCTGCACTACCACTCCCCCCATGCCCCCTGTCCCACTCCTGTGCAGGATAGAGGCCTCCCCCACCCAGGAGCATGTGTCAGCCATTGCACTGTTCTGCCTCACCTAACTGTTAGGTAGCCATCTTCCCTGTACTGGCTGTTTGGGTGTGGGAGGCCTGCACTACCACTCCCACCATGCCCCCTGTCCCACACTTGAGCAGGATGGAGGCCTCCCCCACCCAGGAGCATGTGTCAGCCATTGCACAGTTCAAGCTCCCCTAACAGGTAGGTAGCCAGTTTCCCTGTACTGGCTGTTTGGGGGTGGGAGAGCTGTACCACAACTCCCAAGATGGAGCCCTCCCCATCACCACCCAGAAGCATGTGTCAGCCATTGCACAGTTCAGCCTCACCTAACTGGTAGGTAGCCATCTTTCCTTTCCTGGCTGTTTGGGGGTGGGAGGGCTGTACCACAACTCCCATCATGCCCCCTGTTCCACAGCCTACCAAGATGGAGCCCTCCCCATCACCACCCAGAAGCATGTGTCAGCCATTGCACAGTTCAGCCTCACCTAACTGGTAGGTAGCCATCTTCCCTTTCCTGGCTGTTTGGGGGTGGGAGGGCTGTACCACAACTCCCACCATGCCCCCTGTCCCACAGCCTACCAAGATGGAGACCTCCCCCAAAACCATCCAGAAGCATGAGTCAGCCATTGCACTGTTCAGCCTCACCTAACTGGTAGGTAGCCATTTCCCCTGTACTAGCTGTTTGGGTGTGGGAGGCCTGCACTACCACTCCCACCATGCCCCCTGTCCCACACCTGAGGAGGATGGAGGCCTCCCCCACCCAGGAGCATGTGTCAGCCATTGCACTGTTCAAGCTCGCCTAACAGGTAGGTAGCCAGTTTTCCTGTACTGGCTGTTTGGGGGTGGGAGAACTCTACCACAACTCCCACCATGCCCCCTGTTCCACAGCCTACCAAGATGGAGCCCTCCCCATCACCACCCAGAAGCATGTGTCAGCCATTGCACAGTCCAGCCTCACCTAACTGGTAGGTAGCCATCTTCCCTTTCGTGGCTGTTTGGGGGTGGGAGGGCTGTACCACAACTCCTACCATGCCCCCTGTTTCACAGCCTACCAATATGGAGCCCTCCCCATCACCACCCAGAAGCATGTGTCAGCCATTGCACAGTTCAGCCTCACCTAACTGGTAGGTAGCCATCTTCCCTTTCCTGGCTGTTTGGGGGTGAGAGGGCTGTACCACGACTCCCACCATGCCCCCTGTCCCACAGCCTACCAAGATGGAGACCTCCCCCAACACCACCCAGAAGTATGTGTCAGCAATTGAACAGTTCAGCCTCACCTAACAGGTAGGTAGCCTTCTTCCCTGTACTGGCTGTTTGGGGGTGGGAGGGCTGTACCACAACTCCCACCATGCCCCCTGTCCCACAGCCTACCAAGATGGAGACCTCCCCCAAAACCATCCAGAAGCATGAGTCAGCCATTGCACTGTTCAGCCTCACCTAACTGGTAGTTAGCCATCTTCCCTGTACTGGCTGTTTGGGGGTGGGAGACCTGCACTACCACTACCACCATGCCCCCTGTCCCACACTTGAGCAGGATAGAGGCCTCCCCCACACAGGAGCACCTGGAAGCCATTGCATTGTTCAACAAACAAACTTACAGGTAGGTATCAATCTTGCTTGTGAGGCTTGTTTGGAGGTTGGAGGGCTGTACCACGACTCCCACCATGCCCCCTGTCCCACACCCCAGCAGGATAGAGGCCTCCCCCACCCAGGAGCACCTGGAAGCCATTGCATTATTCACCAAACAAATTTACAGGTAGGTAGCCATCTTGCTTGGGGGGCTTGTTTGGAGGTTAGAGGGCTGTACCACGACTCCCACCATTGGCCCCTGTCCCACACCCCAGCAGGATAGAGGCCTCCCCCATCCAGGAGCACCTGGAAGCCATTACACTGTTTGCCAAACAAACTTACAGGTAGGTTGGACTGGGTCACCACATCCATGTGGTGTCTACTCTTGCATCTCATCCACCATGACTGTCAATGCACCGCTCCATCACCACCTTCATGTAAATATGCGTGCACCCCTCACATGTCACCTTTGTAAATAAAATACCTTACGCACTTGAATTTGTGCAGTTTTGTTTTTAGTGCAATATTTACAGTGCTGCAAATGTCTATGATGTATCCAAAAGATGTACAGTATGTAGAGCTGGATAATATTGAAGCACCTAGGGAGACACAACAGAACAACAGTCACTGGCGTTAGTGTGCCATCACAGACATAACACTACACAAAACATCCACATAAGTCTGCAGGTAGACAATACAATGTGCAGCAAACAGAGTTCTGTATACGTTCACATGTGAAATGTCACTGCCACATTTCCATACACGAGTGACTCAACATGTGCCTCTCTGTACCATCCGCACATAGCCCATCACAACAACAGCAATCACACCAGACAATGTACAAGTTGTACCTCATCACCCACCTTCAAGTGAAGTAGTGGGTGATGAGCTGTTGACACATGTCAACTCCTTCCTCCTCTCCACTGTCCTCATCACTGGACTCAGGTCCTTGGGCAGACGGGGGCCTTGGGTCCTCACCATCATCCAGGAGCAAGGGAATCCACTTGTGAATGGCCATGTTGTGCAACAAAGTGTCCGAATTAACAAACACTAAGACAAAGTTTACTGTCTCTGTTCATATTTCTCCTTTACCACACTAGGTGGCTTTTTTATTATATATGTAACTGTTTTAAATGAAATTGTGGATTAATTTATATGTTTCTTTTATATTAATACATTTGTATACTGTGTATAATCGTTTTTGTTTTCATTATAGAGCCTTTCCCAAATGTGTTGACCATATAAAATCGAATGTGAGTAAGTGACTGTATGTAGTGAGTGCTTCAGCTGGCAATTATTCCTAACCCCCAAAAGGAATACTTTGTTTTACTTAACATGTTGTGCAGCATACAGCATGCCACAATGATCTTGCAGACCTTCCCAGGTGAGTATGACAGTGCACCTCCAGTCCTGTCAAGGCAGCGGAATCTTGACTTGAGCAGGCCAAAAGTCCGCTCAATGACACGTCGGGTCCTGCCATAGGCCTCATTGTACCTTACGTCAGCCGGGGTCCTGGGATTCCGCCGTGGGCTCAGCAGCCATGGCCGGCTGGGATATGCAGAGTCACCTGTGAATGACAAACACACATTGCAATGTTGGTAAGCATGGGCGAATTTTGCGAATCTGCCGTTCACGAATTTTGCGAATTTGCGAACTCGCAATCAGCAAAATCCGCAAAGTCTCATGAATTTGCGGATTTTTTTTTTTTGGTGTGTTCGCAAGGATTTCTGCCAGTTCGCAAGGATTTCTGACAGTTCGCGAGGGTTTTGTACCAGTTCGCAATTGTGAACTTACATGTCGGCTCGCAACGGTCACGATTATGTTGTTTCTACGTCTGGTTCATCATCACAGGTTCCCAGCACCCTCTGTTTCACCCCTGCCACCCTCTGTTTCACCCATGCCACCCTCTGGTACATCAATGCCACCCTCTGGTTCATCATCACTGTAGATTATGGGGGGAAAAAGCAAGCACACCTGCCTGCTTCAACTGACATGAATTAATTTGGGGTTGATTTATTAATGTGTCACTGTTTTAAAATTCCAGTCTGGCACCTGCTTCCTTATCTGTAATTTGCTTTCTGTTGCAGTGCAATTTTTTTTTCCAGGACCTTTGTGGCCTACTTGTAGCTATTCTATGAGCCTGCTGTGAGGGTCAGAGCAGGGTCATACAATTGTTGCAACTAGCAACTGAACTCTGGAGGGGCCCTTGTCAGGAAGCACTACAGGGAATGGTTACTAATGATGAGTTTGAACTTTTGAACCTGCTTTCACTTTTGCAAAACTCGTTTTTCTGCAGAACAGCATTACAGCAACTGTAATGCCCCTAACAAGCTTATATGAGAAAGTTGATTTCTAATCCAAAAGTTATCCAAAGAAAATCAAAAGGCCTCACATCCAAAAAAGTGCAGGCAAATGTCAACCTGAGGAGTTATTCTGATAAAAATCATCATTTTCAGAAGGTCTATGCTGCTTGCTAGTAGATTTCTTGTGCAGAATTGCAATTTTTGTAATTTCGCGAGTGCGAGATTGTTGCTGCCCGCCGCACCTACATGTTCGCAATTGCGAACTTACACCGCACGCCGCAAAATTGTATCACCAAGAAAAAAAAATCCGCTGCGTGCGAATTTGCGGATTTTCGGTAAATTCGCGAGCGTTCGCGGATTGCGAATTTACCGAAAATCCGCAAAATCCGCGAGCGGAACGGATTTTCCGCCCATGCTTAAATGTTGGACAGGCAGAGGGAAGCAGGTCACACACGCAGCACACCACATCACTAGGCATACTCACCCACAATGCAAGCATGCTCGGGAAGCAGATTTGCCATCATCCCGGGCACCATGCTGTTCCTCAGGATGTACGATTCATGGACTCAGCCGGGGAATCTTGCACACACATGTGATATGGTCATGTCCACAAGGCACACCACCTGCTCATTCATCAAATGATAATGTTTACGATTTCTAAAAATTTGCTCAGTCGCCTGTGGTGGCACCAGACTAGGTGTGGGCGGAAAATCCGTTTCGCTCGCGGATTTTGCGGATTTTCGGGAAATTCGCAATCCGCGAGATTCGCGAATCTCCCGCAAAATCCGCAAATCCGCGAGCAGCGGATTTTGCTCGCACTGCTCGCACTGTTCGCGTGAGTTCGCGGCTTCCCAGTACAACTTCGCGCCCCGCGAATAAGTGCAAAATTGCAGAAATACGATCTAATCAAAACTGAAACTACTTACCAGGTTCAAAAGTTCAGGCTCATCATTAGTAGCCATTTCCTGTAGTGCTTGCTGAGGGGCCCCTCCAGAGTTCAGTTGCCAGTTGCAACTATTATGTGACCCTGCTCTGAACCTCAGAATAGTTACACATATGCCACAAAGGTCCTGAATTACAGCTAAGGGAGACAAGCAGGAGCCAGGCTGGCAGTTCAAATCCATTAATCAGCCCCTAATTCATTATTGTCAGTTGGGGCAGGGCAGGTGTTGTAACTAATTTTGCAACAATGAAAGCACTTAGCAAGTGCAAAAGTTCACTAATCAGGAAGCACTAAGGAAGCAGGTGCCAGCTAAAAAAATATTCTGTGACACATTAATCAGCCCCAAATTAATTCAGGTCACTTGAGGCAGGGAAGGTGTGCTTGCGTTGCCACAATAATGTACACTGACTGGACAACCAGAGGGTGCTGTGATGAAACAGAGGGTGGCATGGGTGGGCCAGAGGGTGGCATGAGTAGTCAGAGAGTGGCAGTGGTGACAGAGAGTGGCAGTGATAAAGAAGAGTGTCCCAAACAGGCTGGACACGTAGAAACAACAAGTTCGCGAAACTTGCGACCCGACAGGTAAGTTCGCAATTTGCGACATTGTACAAAACCCTCGCGAACTGGCAGAAACCCGCGCAAACACAAAAAAAAAAAAATCCGCAAATTCGCGAGAATTCGCGGATTTTGCGGATTGCGAGTTCGCAAATCCGCAAAATTCGCGAACGCGAGATTCGCAAAATTCGCCCATGCTTACACCAGACCTACATGGGTGCAATCGATAGCACCAACAACATGGGGGATGTGCCCAAGGGGATAGAAGTCACCCTTCGCAGTGGCCAATTCTGCTCCCCTTGGGAAATGTATTTATCGATCCTTATATATCATCAAGGATGCAAGAACATCCCTGAGCACCAGGCTGAACATGAGTTGTCACATCCCTGCAGCGCTGGCCGCGGTCTCCTCAAAGGAACACAGTTGCAAAAAAGTGGAGGGCTGCCATCACTTTGTATGTGGGTGTGAATGCTATTGGGTAGTGGTGACGAGGCTGCAGGTGGGGCTCAAACAGATCACAAAGGGTCTTCAGTGACGGTCTGTCGAGGCGGAATTTGCAAATAATCGCTATATCCTCCATGTCCTCCAGCACTGTCAAGTGACCTATGACATTACGCCTCCTCCTAGTTCAGATGTAAATGGACTAATGTCAATGACAACCATCATGAGATGGCCACAGCACATACCGTTAAGGATGTCATGGAAAACCAAAGACTGCCATAAGAGAAGCGTGGCACACCAGGTTACATGGGTAGACATTTGAGATACACAGAGGGCACACCTTTCCATTTACAATACACAAGTGCCGCTAACAACACACAGGTAAATGGGAATGCACACATACAGAACCCCACATTCCCTATGTGCACGCCTTGTACCGTACCATCCACAAAAGTGTGTAAAATGACCATGACTGTCTCATACCCATCTGCTGTACCTGTCACACCTCAATGCATCATGTGAACTTGGCACACATCGACAGCCCAATGATCACAGTAGCTGGAAAACTGTCACTTGTGGGTATGAGCTGATATGGTAGCACAAGTAAGTAACAACACCATAGTCAAGTCAAGTCAAAAATTTGTATAGCGCACTACTCACCCAGAGGGTCTCAAGGCGCTTGAGGGGGGGGGTGTTCGTTACTTATGAAATAGCCAAGTTTTGAGTTGTTTTATGAAGAAGAGGTGGTTCTGTGTAAGGCAGAGGTGGGTGGGGAGAGAGTTCCAGGTTTTGGCCGCTAAGTAGGAGAAGGATCTTCCTCCCATGGTGGCTCTTTGGATGCTTGGAATCGCGGCGAGGGCTTGATTGGACGATCGTAGTTGGCGGGTGGGGGTGTAAAAGGTCAGGCGTGTGTTGAGGTATTTGGGTCCCAGGTCGTGGAGGGCTTTGTGTGCGTGGGTGAGGAGGTGGAACGTTATTCTCTTGTTAACTGGGAGCCAGTGAAGGTCTCTCAGGTGACCGGATATGTGATTGTGGTGGGGTATGTCTAGGATGAGTCAGGCGGAGGCGTTCTGAATGCGTTGGAGTTTATTCTGTAATTTGGCTGTGGTTCCGGCATAGAGGGTGTTTCCGTAGTCCAGTCTGCTTGTGACAAGTGCTTGGGTGACGGTCTTTCTTGTTTCAGTGGGGATCCAGCGGAAGATCTTTCTGAGCATACGTAAGATGTTAAAGCATGATGATGAGATAGCGTTGACTTGTCTGGTCATCGAGAGGGAGGAGTCTAGAATGAATCCCAGGTTGCGAGCATGGTCCTTTGGTTTGGGTGCACTGCCCAGGGCCGGTGGCCACCATGAGTCGTCCCATGCGGAGGGGGATGATCCTAGGATGAGGACTTCCGCCTTGTCAGAATTCAGTTTTAAGCAGCTGTTCTTCATCCACTCTGCAACGTCTTTCATCCCTTCGTGTAGGTTAGTTTTAGCGGTGTTTGGGTCTTTGGTGAGGGAGAGGATTAGCTGGGTGTCGTCGGTGTAGGATATGATGTTGAGGTTGTGCTGGCATGCGATGGATGCGAGGGGGCTCATGTAGATGTTGAAGAGGGTTGGGCTGAGCGATGATCCTTGTGGTACGCCGCAGATGACTTCGGTGGCCTCTGACCTGAAAGGGGGGAGGCGGACTCTCTGGGTTCTTCCAGCGAGAAACGAGATGATCCAGTTCAGTGCTTTTCCTTGTATCCCGACGTTTCTGAGGCGTTGTACAAGGGTGCTCTGACAGACCGTGTCAAACGCTGCGGAGAGGTCCAGGAGGATGAGGGCAGCTGTTTCCCCGTTGTCGCGAAGTTTTCCGATGTCGTCTGTGGCTGCGATGAGGGCGGTCTTGGTGCTGTGTTTGGCTTGGAAGCCGGACTGTGAGGGGTCAAGGGAGCCGTTAGATTCGAGGAAGGCTGCGAGCTGATTGTTGATGGTCTTCTCTAAGACCGTGGCAGGGAAAGGGAGGAGCGAGATGGGGCGGTAGTTCTTAAGTTCATTCGGGTTTGCTGTGGGTTTCTTCAGTAGAGCACTGAGTTCGGCATGTTTCCAGCTTTCTGGGAAGATAGCGGTGTTGAGGGAGCAGTTGATGATATCCCGGAGATGGGGTGCGATGATGGAGTCCGCCTTGTTGAAGATGTGGTGGGGGCATGGGTCGGTTGGTGATCCGGAGTGAATGGAGTTCATCAAGCGGATGGTGTCTTCGGTGCTGATTGGGTCCCAGGCGCCAAGGGTGGTGGTGGGGGGCTTCAGTTCGGTGGTGGTGAGGGGGGTGGGCTGGTCGCCAAAGCTGTTATGTATGTCAGCGATTTTGCTGTGGAAGAATGAGGCTAGAGAGTTGCAGAGGTCTTGAGAGGGAGTGATGTCGTTAGAGCCGGCGCTGGGATTGGTTAGCTCTTTGACGATGCTGAAGAGTTCCTTGCTGTTGTGGGCGTTGTTGTCGAGTCGATCCATGAATGCTAATTTCTTGGTGGATCAGATCAGCTGGTGGTGTTTGCGTGTGTCGTCCTTGAGGGCGGTCATGTTATTTGTGGTTGGGTTTTTTCGCCAGGCTTTCTCGAGGGTGCGGCAGTTCTTTTTGGAGTTCTTGAGGTCGTCATTGAACCAGGAGGCTTTTTTGCTACCTGGTTTGTTGTTATGGTTTTCCAAGGGTGCTAATTCGTCGGCGCAGTAGGTGATCCATTGTGCGAGATTGATGGCTGCTTGGTTTAGGTCCGATGGTTTGGCTGGAAGGTTTTGGTTTAGCGATGTGGTGAGCTGGTCGGTGGTAATTTTGTTCCAGTTTCTGCTTGGGACTTGTTGTGGGTGGTGGAGGGTTGTGGTCTTTCTGAAGTTGAAGTGGATGCAGCTGTGGTCCGTCCAGTGGAGTCCTGTGGCGTGAATGAAGGAGATGTGTTTGCTGGAGGAGAAGATTGGGTCGAGCGTGTGTCCGGCGTGGTGGGGGGGGTGTTTACCAGTTGTATGAGTCCGAGATTGGCGAGGATGTACAGCAGGGTGGTGGTGTTGCTGTCGTTATTCTTTTCCAGGTGGAAGTTGAGGTCCCCTAGGAGAATGTAGTCCTTGGAGGGGAGGGCGTGTGGGCTGATAAAGTCAGTGATCTCTTCGCTGAATTGTGTGCGGGGTCCTGGTGGTCTGTAGATGAGGGTGCCTCTTAGTGTGGTCTTGGGGTCGGTGTGTATCTGGAAGTGGAGGTGTTCGGCGGAGGTGAAGGTGTCGTCGAAGCTGGTTGTGAGGCGGATGGTGTTCTCGTGGACGATGGCGATGCCTCCTCCTGTTCGGTTGATGCGGTCCTTTCGGATGATCTTGTAGCCGTCTGGGATGGCTATGGCGATGCCAAGGTCAGCACTGCAAGCCTTGCCAAGGTCAGCACTGACCCACAACACATTGATTTGTCACACATTATTGACATCAGCTTAACACTGTGAAGCATCATCAAACATCAAATGCATAAGTGTCATGGCAGGGACTACAGACCAATGTTCATCACACATAACGTGCGACCACCTGTGAATTATATTTTATAATGGCATTGTGTGCACAATGATGTGCCCTTAACCATGTTGCTGTTGTGTACTGATGCAGAGTTCACGATGGACATTGCCATTGCATGTGCCCAAAATCGCGGTAGCTACCGCAGGCAACGGTGGTGCTCCACCCCCTTCACAAGTGCGGTAGCCATTGGCATGGAGACATGGGTAAATGGCGTGGGTATGCTCCGCCACCCAAATTGCGGTAGCTACCGCCTGGCAATGGCAGTGTGACACCAGCACTACCTCCTTCACAAGTGCGGTAGCCATTGGCATAGAGACATGGGTAGATGGCGGTTGGCATGCTCTGCCACCCAAATCGCAGTAGCTACCGCCTAGCAACAGCGGTGTGACACCAGCACCACCCCCTTCACAAGTGCGGTAGCCATTGGCATGGAGACATGGGTAGATGGCGGTGGGCATGCTCCACCACCCAAATTGTGGTAGTTACCGCCTGGCAATGGTGGTGTGACACCAGCACCACCCCCTTCACAAGTGCGGTAGCCATTGGCATGGAGACATGGGTAGATGGCGGTGGGCATGCTCCGCCACCCAAATCGCGGTAGCTACTGCATGGCAACGGCGGTGCAACACTGCCATGAAGAACTGCCTACAGCCAATGGGAGCGATGATTGCGGTGGCATGATGCAGTTTTAAAAATCGCAGACGGTCATTGGATGCTTTTGAACGATGCACCATTGCGGTAGCGCACCCCGGGCCCCTGCGGTGTATCATCACCATGGAGCATTGCCTACAACCAATGGGAGCGATGATTGCGGTGGGGTGATGGAGTTTTGAAAATCGCGGAAGGCGTGCTCTGCCACCACGGAGGCGGTCATTGGATGGTTTTGAACAATAGCGGTAGCGCACCTGAAGCCCCTGCGGTGCATCACCGCCATGGAGCATTGCCTACAGCCAATCGGAGCGATGATTGCGGTGGCATGATGCAGTTTTGAAAATCACGAAAGGCGTGCTCCGCCACCGCGGAGGCGGTCATTGGATGCTTTTGAATGAGGCAGACCTGGAAAACCAATTGTTGCAGCTTTGCACCTTACAAACGACTTCAGGGGGCTATAACTCTGTGGGAGTGAGCCTCACATTTCCACTGCTCACAGAGCCTGCTGCCTGGGACCCTCTCCTGCTTCTGCTTCAAGTGCCTGCTGCCTGGGACCCTCTCCTGCTGCTGCCTCAAGTGCCTGTTGCCTGGGACCCCTCACCACTCACTTCCACCACAGGTGTTCCATTTCAAGGACAGAGAAGATCTGTGCCAGTCCATTCACAAGCGAGGAGCTGGAGGTCCTAGTGGACGAGGTGTTGGCATAGTACCCAAGGCTGTATGGTGGCCCCAATGTAGTGGTAAGTCACCATGAAGGGAACTGTAGGGCAGGGGGTTGTCAGACATGTAGTTGTGCTGCTGCAGTATATGCCTGAGGGTGTGGGGTTGTGTCATACAATGACAAACAAGCTGTCTCCAGGGTGAGGGAGTGTGTGTGTCCCAATGTCACTGTTTTCCCTGCTTGCAGTAGTATGTGTGAGTGGAGTGTGTTACATTGTCAGGCATACAAAGTCACAGGATGTTGGACATGTTGGTGCCAGGACAGTAATTGCTTGGGTGAATGTTTCTGTGTGCCCCTGTTGTCCGTCTCAGTGTGAATCCAGAGATGCCAGAACGAGAACACATCACCAAAGTTACATGGTCCTTGCTCCTGTTCATTCACACTGAATAGTAGATATGCACCATCTCAGCCCTGTATAATTGCACACGAACACACTTCTGTAGATAGCTATTTTGTTGGTGAGTACATGTGCCCCGAGGCCATACACATTACAAACACATATGTTCACAGGACATGCAAATTGAATGCTGCCCAGTCATGCACACAGTGCTTCTAGACACAGACACAGATAGATATGTGATGTATGTAGTGGGCAGACATGCATGGGACTGGTGATGTATGCAAGCCACTGAGGGGGTTCAGTGCAGTCATCCTGCATGTGTGTGAGATTGTCAGGGACCCTCTACGCCCTCATGTATGCATGCAATCACATCTGTTTAGTCCATGCAGAGTGCCCTTGTGTGTTGTCCCCAGTTTGGGATGGAGAAAGATTACAATAGGTCATGAGTCCATGTCCTGCTACTGTCATGATAGATGTTGGTACATGACACTGTGAAACTGGTCATTTACCCTTCTTTTCTCCCATACCTGTAGCTCAAGGTACACCAGCGTAAGGCCGTGTTGTGGGCCATTGCAGCAAAGGTCCGAGCCCTGGGGGTATCCAACCGATGACGCACCCACTGCCACAAGAGGTGGGACGACATCAGCCGGCTGGCAAAGAATGTAGCAGAGATGACATTGGGGCTGCAACCGCGCACTGGGCATTTGGCACAGTGCAACTTAACACCACTGATGGTCCGCATATTGGCAGTGACTAATCCGGAGCTGGATGCACATTGGAAAGAGCATCGCCAGCAAGGCAGGGTTGAGGATTTGGGGAGGGTGACTTTGGCTAGGAGCAGATGCATGTTTACAGGGCCTGTGGCAGTGGTGGCCCATGTGATGGTGCTGTGCTGTGCCATGTGAGTGGCTGTTGGGATGTGTGCTAGTGTCAGGCATTGGGCCAAACTGCCCTTACAAAGCTGATCCTCCCTGCTGTGCTTTCTCATATCCAGATGTGGAAGGATCCACATGGTCATTCAGCATTGGGATAGTGTTGGGAATCTATTAGGGGGTGAACAGCATGGTCCACTATCTGAGTGTGACTTCATGTATGCCTACTTTGCATGAACCATGATCGGTGAGGCTCACTAATCTGACAACAAGGTGCCCCAGAGTACCACATGGTGCTTGGTATGGCCTACTTGGCATTGTGGACTGTCATGTCCTAATAGGTGTGTGTGTTGTCCCCTCCTGTTCCCTGAAGGTCTGTCAGTGGCAATGAGAGCTTGGACATGATAGGTGTGGCCAGGGCAAGTTGTGTGTCTGGTACACTTCATCCACGGGCAGGGTGTTGTGCTGTGTGGCCTCATCATGGAAGATATTCAGTGTTACAGGCACTGCTGTGGTCTACGTAGTGTGTTGCTGCAATGTGATTGCAGGGTGTGGTGGTCACCATGTTGATTTGGGAATCCCCTGTACTGCATTGATTGGATTGCTTTGTGTTTATGATGACAGTAACACAACCCTGCATCTCTATCTCATGCAGAATCAGCAGTGGACACGGAGGAACGGGAGCCGCAAACCAGTGGTGGGGAGAGTAGCACCACAGATGTACCGGAGGCCAGTGACACAGAGCTCACCAGCGCATCTGAGGGGGACCGTAGTATGCAGGAAGAATCCGTGGCTGAGACACATAGTACTACATCATCTGATGACAGCGATGATGCGTCCATGTTGGCAGGCACAGGGGATGGGGAGTCTGCAACATCATCTACCACACAGCGGCCAGTGCCCAGCCTCCCGTCCACTTCCTTTGGTGCTGCCCGTGTCTGTGTCAGTAAGAGGGGACGAGTTACATTCACAACTGGCACTGCTGAACCTGCACCTGTCCACCCTGTTGCCCTCAGTGCAGAGTCTGTAGAGCTCCTGCGCCAGCTTTGTGTGGGCCAGACTGCCCTGCTCAACGCCTTCAGTAAACATGACAAGAAATTAGGCCAGGTGGATGCCTACATGGAGGGCATACACTCTGATGTGGGTGGGCTACACCGTACAGTCCAGGCTTTGTCATCCGCAGTGACGTCTGCCCTTCAACAGGCACATGCTCTCATTCCTTCTCAGGTGCCTTTGTCCACCCCCCAGTCAGTGGCCACATCAGATGACAGTGACCATGGTTCGCATGCGTCACAGGCAAGATACAGCAAAAGGAGCACACAGCAGACACAACCCAAGCGGTCCCACCCACAGACACCATCCCCACAGAAGCGCAGAGCCACCACAGAATGCAAGGACAAGAGCCCGTCAGGAAATAGCAAGGCAGAAAAATCAATGAGGTTGACATCAGGCTCACATGCATGAGAGGCATCACCAGCAAAGGACTCTCCTGCGCCTAAAACTTCTCGCAGAGCTAGGCGTGCAGTGTCTATGCCCTCTGAGGAGGTGTTCTATAGCAAGGGTACCCTAGTAAGGGCACAGGGCCACATCCCCCCACCAAATCAACTCCAATTTCAAGCCCAGTGAAGCAGGTGGAGGAGGGCACTGTAGGGGCCACTCCTGGCAAAGAGGCAAAGGAGGGCACTGTAGGTGGGACACCTGGCAAAGAAGCAAAGTAGGGCACTGTAGGAACCACTCCTGGCATATAGGCAAAGGGGGGCACTGTAGGTGGGACACCTGGCAAACAGGGGAAGGTGGTCCATAGGTGTAGCCAGACAAAGTGTTCCGCGATCGGGACGAATTTTGCTCAGGAAGCACTTACAGGGTTACAGCAGGTGCCCAAGTTGAAGCTAATTTCTTTGTAACCATTTACAAAATGGTTACAAAGAAATTACATCAATATGGGCACCTGTTGTAACCCTTTAAGTGCTTCCTGAGTGGCGCCTCGTTGCCTCCTTGCAACTATTCTCTGACCCTGCTCTGAACATCGAAGCAGGGTCAGAGAATAGTTAAAATTAGGCAACGAGGCTCCTGTCACAAAAATTAAACCTCAACAGGAAGCACTTACAGATATAAATAAAGCAGGTGCCCGAGTTGAAGCTCAAATTCAGTAATGCATTATAATCAGCCCAAGAATCTAGTTAGCATGGTCGATGCTAGGCAGGTGTGCTTTCTCCCCAGATCTACGTCTACAATTAGCTGTAATCCGTGATGGGGGTCTAGGCATCCACGAGTTTCTCAAGCGCAATCCCCCTGTACTTCCAGTGACCAGAACTTACTGCTTTCTCCTCATTTGCTGCTCTGATCGGTCTCTGACTTTTTATAAACGAGAGGCATGTGAACTCGCACAGAAGCCCCTTCCGTTTGGCCCCTTCCCACACGCACTAGGCTATGCAACATCTTCCCTCCCTTTCCCCCACTGTGATGGACAGCTCACTCAAGGGGCCTTGGCGCCTATGGGCGCGGTGGCAAAGTTACAGACACACGGGGTCACTGAAGATAACTCTTCCGGGCCTTAACGGTGCTGTAGTGTAGGAAAAGCACGAACATTTACCCAACAAGGTAGCACTTACTGCTTTCTCCTTATTTGCTGCTCTTATCGGTCTCTGGCCTTTATAAACAAGAGACAATAACTTGCCCAGAAGCCCGGCCCCACACACACTAGGCTATGCAACCTCTTCCCGCCCTTTCCCCCACTGTGATGGACTGCTCACTCGAGGGACCTCAGCGCCTATGGGCGCGGTTGCAAAGTTACAGACACACGGGGTCACTGGAGACAACTCTTCTGGGCCTTTACGTAGCTGTAGTGTAGGAAAAGCACGATACATTTACCCAACGAGGTAGCACTTACTGATTAGCCAGTAGAAAGTACTCCAGTTGAGTATAGTGCAATTGCCCTGGGAATTTGCGGATTTTTTTGTGAATTTTTGGGAATTTGCAAACCGCGAATTCGCAAAATTCTCGAACCGCGAATCCGCAAAATTCACCCATGCTTAATATTCTCCCCTGTGCAGCCTCTCATGTCCTTGCTGTGCCACCTGCCATGGACACTGGCCCTGCTGCTCTGCTGTGTTGGACTCTCACCTGTGCCATGGACACTGGCCCTGTTGCTCTGTGTGTTGTACTCCTCCCCTGTGCAGCCTCTCATGTACTTGCTGTGCCACTGCCCTGGACAATGGCCCTGTTGCTCTGCTGTGTTGGACTCTCCCCTGTGCAGCCACTCATGTACTTGCTGTGCCACCTGCCATGCACACTGACCCTGTTGCTCTGCTGTGTTGGACTCTCCCCTGTGCAGCCTCTCATGTACTTGCTGTGCCGGTAGGCAGTCTAAATAGCGAGTTTTTTATATCGAATGGAGATAATATCAAGTCAGGAATATCGAGTCTGCAATAATATCGAGGTAAGTAATATCAAGGTAAGTAATATCGATTATAATAGTGAAAAAAAACATATAGAAGGTAGTAATATCGAGTTGTTAATATCGAGTGTGTAAAATATCGATTTTGTTAGTAATTAATTAATATCGAAAGTAAAAATATAGAGTGTCAGAATATCGATTGTAGAAATATAGAATGGCAGAATATCGAAAGTAAAAATATCGAGTATGAAAATATCAAATGTAAAAATATAGAAAGTTAAAATATTGAAATTATAAATATAGAGTGTAAGCATATTTATATATTTTTATTATTTTTTAAATATTAAGGGCTCCATTACGATGTCGGGCGGATTGCCTCCGCCAGGGTGGCGGTGGCCACCGCCACCCAGGCGGAGGCAATCCGCCCGACAACCACTCTCGTTTTCCCCTCCGCCTGATTAGGATGGCGGAGGGGACAATGGCGGACGGAAAGACCGTCCGCCGCTTTACCGCCGCGGTCGCAAGGCGACCGCGGCGGTAATAGATTAATATGGTGGCGGTGTCCAAAGGACACCGCCAGCCATATTACGATGGCAACATGTGTGGGCCTTTCCGCGGCGGCAATGCCGCCACGGAAAGGCATGCGGTGATTGCTGCGGGGGCCCCCTGCAGGGCCCCCAGGTTGGCGCCACTGTCTGGGGGGCACATGGGGGGTACCTATGGTACCCCCCAACATTTGCATATGCAAAGCGGCAGGCACCGCGCGGTGCCTGCCGCTTTGCATATGCAAATGCAAAAGAGCATTTTTAACATTGTGGCGGGCGGTGCAGAGTGCACCGCCCGCCACAATGCAAAAACTACAGGATGTGCCCGTCACTGTGGCGGGCACATCCTAATTCCCCCCACGGGACCCCCGCCTTTATGGCGGGCGGTCCCGTTCTACGATAGGGTGGCGGGCGGACAATGTCCGCCCGTCATCCTAATGGGGCCCCAAATGTAATTTATTTAAAAAAATATATATTATTATATACTTTTTCTTAAATATTTAAAAACAATTTTTTAATTTTTATAAAAAGTATATTAAAATTTAGGAGCGGGATATGGGTTTTTAGGTAAATAGGGTGGGTAGTGTTTTAAAAATTTGATATATTTTTGTAATATTTTTTATAATTTTTTTTAAAAAATATAAATTTTATATAACATTTTAAAATTAATGTATAATAAAATTTAGGAGCAGGATGTGGGTTTTTAGGAGAATAGGTTGGGGAGTGTTTGAAAAAAAAATGTAATTTTTTTTAATTTAAATTTTTTTTTATTTTGATTTAAAATTCAAAAATTAATGTATAATAAAAGCTAGGAGTGGGATGTGGGTTTTTAGGGGAATAGGGTGGGGAGTGTTTTAAAAATTAGTATTTAAATTTTTAATTTTTTTAATTTTTTTATAAAAATTTAAAATGTATTAAAAATGTATAAATTAATGTATAATACATTTTAGGAGCAGGATGTGGGTTTTTAGGGGAATAAGGTGGGGAGTGTTTTAAAAATTTGTATTTTAAATTATTTTTTTTTAATTTAAAAAAAAAACTAAATTTTATTTAAAATTATTAAATTAATATATAATAAAATTTAGGAGCGGGATGTGGGTTATTTGGGGAATAGGGTGGGGAGTGTTTTAAAAAAGTGATTTAAGAATTTTTTTTTTTAGTTAAAAAATTAAAAATATTTTAATGAATGTATGATAAAATTTAGGTGCGGGATGTGGGTTTTTAGGGGAATAGGGTGGGGAGTGTTTTTAAAAATTATATTTTATTTTAAAATTTTAAAAATAAAAAAAAAATTAAAATTAAAATTCTTAAAAAATTTGGGAGCGGGATGTGTATTTTTGAGGTGAATAGGGTGGAGAGTGTTGTAAAAATTTGAATTTTTAAGAAATATTTTTTTTTATTATAAAACAAAAAAAATGTAAATTTTAAAAAAAAAATTGATAAAAACTTTAGGAGTGGCATGTGGGTTTTTGGGGGGAGTAGGGTGGGGAATATTGTAAAATGTGTAATTATTAATAAAGTTTAAATAAAAAAAAGTTTACATTTTCAAAATGTATACTTAGTTTTAGAAATGGGATGTGTGTTTTTATGGGAATATGGACAGTAGTTACCTTAAAATTTTGAATCTTAAAATTTTTTATTTTAAAATTTCAAAATATTTATTTAGTTGATCAAAATTAGAAAAATGTAAATTAAAATTTAAGAGAAGGATGTGGGTTTTTTATGGGTATAGGATGCAGAGTGTTAAAAAAATTAGAAATTGTATAATATTTTACTAAAATGTTAGTAATACATTACAAGTACATAAATATTTTTTTAAAAATGACAAATATAATGGTTTTGTGTACACTATATTAACTGAGTTTGTTGATAGTGGAGTGGGATTACTTAAGAATATTGTTTGATGATCCTGCATCTGCTCTGAGTTTATACTTGGTGGAGTGGGAATAGTAAATTATATAGGTTGATTGTCCAGCACTTTTCCCAAGTTACTACTTGTTGGAGTGGTAATAGTAAATTATATGGATCTTGTGTCCAGGACCTTCTCTGACTTTGTACTTTGTGGAGTGGGAATAGTAAATTATATGGGTTTTGTTTCCAGCACCTTCCCTGACTTTGTACTTGGTGGAGTGGGAATAGTAAATTTTATGGGGTTCGTGTCCAGCACCTACTTTGATTTTGAACTTGGTGGAGTGGGAATAGTAAATTGTATGGGTTTTGTGTCCAGCATCTTCCCTAACTTTGTACTTGGTGGAGTGGGAATAGTAAGTTATATGGTTTTTGTGTCCAGCACCTTCCTTGACTTTGTAGTTGGTGGAGTGGGAATAGTAAATTATATGGGTTTTGTGTCCAGCACCTTCCCTGAGTTTGTACTTGGTGGTGTGGGAATAGTAAATTATATGGGTTTTGTGTCGGGCACCTTCCCTGAGTTTGTACTTGGTGGAGTAGGAATAGTAAATTATATGGGTTTTGTGTCCAGTACATTCCCTGAGTTTGTACTTGGTGGAGTGGGAATAGTAAATTATATGGGTTTGGTATCCAGCACCTTCCCTGAGTTACTACTTGGTGGAGTGGGAATAGTAAATTACATAGTTTGAGTGTCCAGCACCTTCCCTGAGGTTATAGTTTGTGGAGTTGGAATAGTAAGTTATATGGGTTTTGTGTCCAGCACCTTCCCTGACTTTGTACTTGGTGGAGTGGGAGTAGTAAGTTATATGGTTTTTGTGTCCATCACCTTCCTTGACTTTGTACTTGGTGGAGTGGGAATAGTAAATTATATGGTTTTTGTGTCCATCACATTCCCTGACTGTGTATTTGGTGGAGTGGGAATAGTAAATTATATGGGTTTGGTATCCAGCACCTTCCTTGAGTTACTACTTGGTGAAGTGGGAATAGTAAATTACATTGTTTAAGTATCCAGCACCTTCCCTGAGGTTATAGTTGTTGGAGTTGGAATAGTAAGTTATATGGGTTTTGTGTCAAGCACCTTCCCTGACTTTGTACTTGGTGGAGTGGGAATAGTAAGTTATATGGTTTTAGTGTCCAGCACTTTCCTTGACATTGTACTTGGTGGAGTGGGACTAGTAAATCATATGGGTTTTGTGTCCAGCGCCTTCCCAGAGTTTGTACTTGGTGGAGTGGGAATAGTAAATTATATGGGTTTTTTGTCCAGCACCTTCCCTGAGATAGTACTTGGTGGTGTGGGAATAGTAAATTATATGGGTTTTGTGTTCAGCACCTTTCCTGAGTTTGTACTTGGTGGAGTAGGAATAGTAAATTATATGGGTTTTGTGTCCAGCACCTTCCCTGAGTTTGTCCTTGGTGGAGTGGGATTAGTAAATTGTATGGGTTTGGTATCCAGCACCTTTCTGGGTTCCCACTCCACTACTTGGTGGAGTGGGAATAGTAAATTACATAGTTTGAGTGTCCAGCACCTTCCCTGAGGTTATAGTTTGTGGAGTTGGAATAGTAGGTTATATGGGTTTTGTGTCCAGCACCTTCCCTGACTTTGTACTTGGTGGCGTATGAATAGTAAATTTTATGAGTTTTGTGGCCAGCACCTTCCCTGACTTTGTACTTGGTGGAGTGGGAATAGTAAGTTATATGGTTTTTGTGTCCAGCACCTTCCTTGACTTTGTACTTGGTGGAGTGGGAATAGTAAATTATATGGGTTTTGTGTCCAACACCTTCCATGTGTTTGTACTTGGTGGAGTGGTAATAGCAAATTATATGGGTTTGGTATCCAGCACCTTCCCTGAGTTACCACTTGGTGGAGTGGGAATAGTAAATTACATTGTTTGACTGTCCAGCACCTTCCCTGAGGTTATAGTTGGTGGATTTGGAATAGTAAATTATATGGGTTTTGTGTCCAGCACCTTCCCTGGGTTTGTATTTGGTGGTGTGGGAATAGTAAATGATATGGTTATTGTGTCCAGCACCTTCCCTGAGTTTGTACTTGGTGGAGTAGGAATAGTACATTATATGGGTTTTGTGTCCAGCACCTTCCCTGACTTTGTACTTGGTGGATTGGGAATAGTACATTATATGGGTTTGGTATCCAGCACCTTCCCTGAGTTACTACTTGGTGGAGTGGGAATAGTAAATTACATTGTTTGAGTGTCCAGCATCTTCCTGGAGGTTATAGTTGGTGGAGTTGGAATAGTAAGTTAAATGGGGTTTGTATCCAGCACCTTCCCTGACTTTGTACTTGGTGGAGTGGGAATAGTAAATTATATGGGTTTTGTGTCCAGCACCTTCCCTGACTTTGTACTTGGTGGTGTGGGAATAGTAAATTATATGGGTTTGGTATCCAGCACCTTCCCTGAGCTACTACTTGTTGGAGTGGGAACAGTACATTACATTGTTTGAGTTTCCAGCACCTTCCCTGAGGTTATAGTTGGTGGAGTTGGAATAGTAATTTTTATGAGTTAAGTATCCAGCACCTTCCCTGACTTTGTACTTGGTGGAGTGGGAATAGTAAATTATATGGGTGTTGTGTCCAGCACTTTCTTTAAGTTTGTACTTGGTGGAGTGGGAATAGTAAATTATAATATATGAATGTTTAGTATTTTGTGAAAGTACATTTAATGATATTAACTATGTTGAACTCATGTTGTATGGTAAAATTATTATTACAATATTAATTTCTTTTTGTAATTGTTAGTAATTAAAAAAACATTAATTAGAGTCTCAGCATGTTTAAAATATTTTATTATTTTCAAAAAGTAAGTTGTAAAACCAGAAGACATAAAATAATTTTATTGACATTTTTGAATGTTATCTAAACATTTTTATTTTCATTAAATCAATAAAACATATTTACATTTTCATCACAGTTGTACATTTGTCTGAAAACATTTTTGCAAACATAATTTATTACAATTATTTTTGAAGTAATATTTATTCAGTGTACATTTTTTGTTTATTTCACAGATTTAATGTAAAAATAAAAATGTATTTGACACGTTATATATGACAACTTTTTTAGAAATTTCTAACATTGTGTTGTAGTACACATATTTATAAACATTAATACAAAAAGGTAGGTTTTGTTAACATTATTATAATATTTACATTTGTGTTTATTGAAATAAATTAATAATAATAATTTTTACAGATACATTGCTAATGTTTTTAGGTAAAACATTGGTTTATACAAACAGTAAATAATAGTAATATTAATAACAGTATTGTTTATTCATACAGTCATGTAAGTAATTTGTAATAAGAAAAATGTTTTTGTATTTAATATAAAGTCATTGAAAATAACATATAGTACATTGGAATAATATTTATAACAATGTTACATTTTTATTTAATTGAAAAAAATAAAATAGTTACATAATGTATATTGTAACATGTGCAAAATAATTTTAAATGTTATTTAATGTTAATAGAAATTGGACTATTTGTTTGTTTGGGCATATTTTGTAACCGCGCCATGTTATTTTGGGTCATTTCGATTTCGAAGAGCTCGCGGTTGGAGACTGCTTTGCTTGTGATATGGTAAGTTTAATTTTAAGTACTTTATTTAAGTTATATGTTTAGTTTGAGAGTTTGTGGAGTGTGTGTAAGTTTTCTATTGTTTGGTAGTTGTAGTATGTGTGTGTTTTAGGAGGTAGTTAGGCTGCCCGTGTCTGTGTCAGTAAGAGGGGACGAGTTACATTCACAACTGGCACTGCTGAACCTGCACCTGTCCACCCTGTTGCCCTCAGTGCAGAGTCTGTAGAGCTCCTGCGCCAGCTTTGTGTGGGCCAGACTGCCCTGCTCAACGCCTTCAGTAAACATGACAAGAAATTAGGCCAGGTGGATGCCTACATGGAGGGCATACACTCTGATGTGGGTGGGCTACACCGTACAGTCCAGGCTTTGTCATCTTCAGTGACGTCTGCCCTTCAACAGGCACATGCTCTCATTCCTTCTCAGGTGCCTTTGTCCACCCCCCAGTCAGTGGCCACATCAGATGACAGTGACCATAGTTCGCATGCGTCACAGGCAAGATACAGCAAAAGGAGCACACAGCAGACACAACCCAAGCGGTCCCACCCACAGACACCATCCCCACAGAAGCGCAGAGCCACCCCAGAATGCAAGGACAAGAGCCCGTCAGGAAAGAGCAAGGCAGAAAAAGCAATGAGGTTGACATCAGGCTCACATGCATCAGAGGCATCACCAGCAAAGGACTCTCCTGTCCCTAAAACTTCTCGCAGAGCTAGGCGTGCAGTGTCTATGCCCTCTGAGGAGGTGTTCTATAGCAAGGGTACCCTAGTAAGGGCACAGGGCCACATCCCCCCACCAAATCAACTCCAATTTCAAGCCCAGTGAAGCAGGTGGAGGAGGGCACTGTAGGGGCCACTCCTGGCAAAGAGGCAAAGTAGGGCACTGTAGGTGGGACACCTGGCAAAGAAGCAAAGTAGGGCACTGTAGGAACCACTCCTGGCATATAGGCAAAGGGGGGCACTGTAGGTGGGACACCTGGCAAACAGGGGAAGGTGGTCCATAGGTGTAGCCAGACAAAGTGTTCCGCGATCGGGACGAATTTTGCTCAGGAAGCACTTACAGGGTTACAGCAGGTGCCCAAGTTGAAGCTAATTTCTTTGTAACCATTTACAAAATGGTTACAAAGAAATTACATCAATATGGGCACCTGTTGTAACCCTTTAAGTGCTTCCTGAGTGGCGCCTCGTTGCCTCCTTGCAACTATTCTCTGACCCTGCTCTGAACATCGAAGCAGGGTCAGAGAATAGTTAAAATTAGGCAACGAGGCTCCTGTCACAAAAATTAAACCTCAACAGGAAGCACTTACAGATATAAATAAAGCAGGTGCCCGAGTTGAAGCTCAAATTCAGTAATGCATTATAATCAGCCCAAGAATCTAGTTAGCATGGTTGATGCTAGGCAGGTGTGCTTTCTCCCCAGATCTACGTCTACAATTAGCTGTAATCCGTGATGGGGGTCTAGGCATCCACGAGTTTCTCAAGCGCAATCCCCCTGTACTTCCAGTGACCAGAACTTACTGCTTTCTCCTCATTTGCTGCTCTGATCGGTCTCTGACTTTTTATAAACGAGAGGCATGTGAACTTGCACAGAAGCCCCTTCCGTTTGGCCCCTTCCCACACGCACTAGGCTATGCAACATCTTCCCTCCCTTTCCCCCACTGTGATGGACAGCTCACTCAAGGGGCCTTGGCGCCTATGGGCGCGGTGGCAAAGTTACAGACACACGGGGTCACTGAAGATAACTCTTCCGGGCCTTAACGGTGCTGTAGTGTAGGAAAAGCACGAACATTTACCCAACAAGGTAGCACTTACTGCTTTCTCCTTATTTGCTGCTCTTATCGGTCTCTGGCCTTTATAAACAAGAGACAATAACTCGCCCAGAAGCCCGGCCCCACACACACTAGGCTATGCAACCTCTTCCCGCCCTTTCCCCCACTGTGATGGACTGCTCACTCGAGGGACCTCAGCGCCTATGGGCGCGGTTGCAAAGTTACAGACACACGGGGTCACTGGAGACAACTCTTCTGGGCCTTTACGTAGCTGTAGTGTAGGAAAAGCACGATACATTTACCCAACGAGGTAGCACTTACTGATTAGCCAGTAGAAAGTACTCCAGTTGAGTATAGTGCAATTGCCCTGGGAATTTGCGGATTTTTTTGTGAATTTTTGGGAATTTGCAAACCGCGAATTCGCAAAATTCTCGAACCGCGAATCCGCAAAATTCACCCATGCTTAATATTCTCCCCTGTGCAGCCTCTCATGTCCTTGCTGTGCCACCTGCCATGGACACTGGCCCTGCTGCTCTGCTGTGTTGGACTCTCACCTGTGCCATGGACACTGGCCCTGTTGCTCTGTGTGTTGTACTCCTCCCCTGTGCAGCCTCTCATGTACTTGCTGTGCCACTGCCCTGGACAATGGCCCTGTTGCTCTGCTGTGTTGGACTCTCCCCTGTGCAGCCACTCATGTACTTGCTGTGCCACCTGCCATGCACACTGACCCTGTTGCTCTGCTGTGTTGGACTCTCCCCTGTGCAGCCTCTCATGTACTTGCTGTGCCGGTAGGCAGTCTAAATAGCGAGTTTTTTATATCGAATGGAGATAATATCAAGTCAGGAATATCGAGTCTGCAATAATATCGAGGTAAGTAATATCAAGGTAAGTAATATCGATTATAATAGTGAAAAAAAACATATAGAAGGTAGTAATATCGAGTTGTTAATATCGAGTGTGTAAAATATCGATTTTGTTAGTAATTAATTAATATCGAAAGTAAAAATATAGAGTGTCAGAATATCGATTGTAGAAATATAGAATGGCAGAATATCGAAAGTAAAAATATCGAGTATGAAAATATCGAATGTAAAAATATAGAAAGTTAAAATATTGAAATTATAAATATAGAGTGTAAGCATATTTATATATTTTTATTATTTTTTAAATATTAAATGTAATTTATTTAAAAAAATATATATTATTATATACTTTTTCTTAAATATTTAAAAACAATTTTTTAATTTTTATAAAAAGTATATTAAAATTTAGGAGCGGGATATGGGTTTTTAGGTAAATAGGGTGGGTAGTGTTTTAAAAATGTGATATATTTTTGTAATATTTTTTTTAATTTTTTTAAAAAATATAAATTTTATATAACATTTTAAAATTAATGTATAATAAAATTTAGGAGCAGGATGTGGGTTTTTAGGAGAATAGGTTGGGGAGTGTTTGAAAAAAAAATGTAATTTTTTTTAATTTAAATTTTTTTTATTTTGATTTAAAATTCAAAAATTAATGTATAATAAAAGCTAGGAGTGGGATGTGGGTTTTTAGGGGAATAGGGTGGGCAGTGTTTTAAAAATTAGTATTTAAATTTTTAATTTTTTAAATTTTTTTATAAAAATTTAAAATGTATTAAAAATGTATAAATTAATGTATAATACATTTTAGGAGCAGGATGTGGGTTTTTAGGGGAATAAGGTGGGGAGTGTTTAAAAAATTTGTATTTTAAATTATTATTTTTTTTAATTTAAAAAAAAAACTAAATTTTATTTAAAATTATTAAATTAATATATAATAAAATTTAGGAGCGGGATGTGGGTTATTTGGGGAATAGGGTGGGGAGTGTTTTAAAAAAGTGATTTAAGAATTTTTTTTTTTAGTTAAAAAATTAAAAATATTTTAATGAATGTATGATAAAATTTAGGTGCGGGATGTGGGTTTTTAGGGGAATAGGGTGGGGAGTGTTTTTAAAAATTATATTTTATTTTTAAATTTTAAAAATAAAAAAAAAAAAAAAATTAAAATTAGTAAAAAATTTGGGAGCGGGATGTGTATTTTTGAGGTGAATAGGGTGGAGAGTGTTGTAAAAATTGGAATTTTTAAGAAATATTTTTTTTTATTATAAAACAAAAAAAATGTAAATTTTAAAAAAAAAATTGATAAAAACTTTAGGAGTGGCATGTGGGTTTTTGGGGGAAGTAGGGTGGGGAATATTGTAAAATGTGTAATTATTAATAAAGTTTAAATAAAAAAAAGTTTACATTTTCAAAATGTATACTTAGTTTTAGCAATGGGATGTGTGTTTTTATGGGAATATGGACAGTAGTTACCTTAAAATTTTGAATCTTAAAATTTTTTATTTTAAAATTTCAAAATATTTATTTAGTTGATCAAAATTAGAAAAATGTAAATTAAAATTTAAGAGAAGGATGTGGGTTTTTTATGGGTATAGGATGCAGAGTGTTAAAAAAATTAGAAATTGTATAATATTTTACTAAAATGTTAGTAATACATTACAAGTACATAAATATTTTTTAAAAAATGACAAATATAATGGTTTTGTGTACACTATATTAACTGAGTTTGTTGATAGTGGAGTGGGATTACTTAAGAATATTGTTTGATGATCCTGCATCTGCTCTGAGTTTATACTTGGTGGAGTGGGAATAGTAAATTATATAGGTTGATTGTCCAGCACTTTTCCCAAGTTACTACTTGTTGGAGTGGTAATAGTAAATTATATGGATCTAGTGTCCAGGACCTTCTCTGACTTTGTACTTTGTGGAGTGGGAATAGTAAATTATATGGGTTTTGTTTCCAGCACCTTCCCTGACTTTGTACTTGGTGGAGTGGGAATAGTACATTTTATGGGGTTCGTGTCCAGCACCTACTTTGATTTTGAACTTGGTGGAGTGGGAATAGTAAATTGTATGGGTTTTGTGTCCAGCATCTTCCCTAACTTTGTACTTGGTGGAGTGGGAATAGTAAGTTATATGGTTTTTGTGTCCAGCACCTTCCTTGACTTTGTAGTTGGTGGAGTGGGAATAGTAAATTATATGGGTTTTGTGTCCAGCACCTTCCCTGAGTTTGTACTTGGTGGTGTGGGAATAGTAAATTATATGGGTTTTGTGTCGGGCACCTTCCCTGAGTTTGTACTTGGTGGAGTAGGAATAGTAAATTATATGGGTTTTGTGTCCAGTACATTCCCTGAGTTTGTACTTGGTGGAGTGGGAATAGTAAATTATATGGGTTTGGTATCCAGCACCTTCCCTGAGTTACTACTTGGTGGAGTGGGAATAGTAAATTACATAGTTTGAGTGTCCAGCACCTTCCCTGAGGTTATAGTTTGTGGAGTTGGAATAGTAAGTTATATGGGTTTTGTGTCCAGCACCTTCCCTGACTTTGTACTTGGTGGAGTGGGAGTAGTAAGTTATATGGTTTTTGTGTCCATCACCTTCCTTGACTTTGTACTTGGTGGAGTGGGAATAGTAAATTATATGGGTTTTGTGTCCAGCACCTTCCATGAGTTTGTACTTGGTGGTGTGGGAATAGTAAAATATATGGGTTTTGTGTCCAGCACCTTCCCTGACTGTGTATTTGGTGGAGTGGGAATAGTAAATTATATGGGTTTGGTATCCAGCACCTTCCTTGAGTTACTACTTGGTGGAGTGGGAATAGTAAATTACATTGTTTAAGTATCCAGCACCTTCCCTGAGGTTATAGTTGTTGGAGTTGGAATAGTAAGTTATATGGGTTTTGTGTCAAGCACCTTCCCTGACTTTGTACTTGGTGGAGTGGGAATAGTAAGTTATATGGTTTTAGTGTCCAGCACTTTCCTTGACATTGTACTTGGTGGAGTGGGACTAGTAAATCTTATGGGTTTTGTGTCCAGCGCCTTCCCAGAGTTTCTACTTGGTGGAGTGGGAATAGTAAATTATATGGGTTTTTTGTCCAGCACCTTCCCTGAGATAGTACTTGGTGGTGTGGGAATAGTAAATTATATGGGTTTTGTGTTCAGCACCTTCCCTGAGTTTGTACTTGGTGGAGTAGGAATAGTAAATTATATGGGTTTTGTGTCCAGCACCTTCCCTGAGTTTGTCCTTGGTGGAGTGGGATTAGTAAATTGTATGGGTTTGGTATCCAGCACCTTTCTGGGTTCCCACTCCACTACTTGGTGGAGTGGGAATAGTAAATTACATAGTTTGAGTGTCCAGCACCTTCCCTGAGGTTATAGTTTGTGGAGTTGGAATAGTAGGTTATATGGGTTTTGTGTCCAGCACCTTCCCTGACTTTGTACTTGGTGGCGTATGAATAGTAAATTTTATGAGTTTTGTGGCCAGCACCTTCCCTGACTTTGTACTTGGTGGAGTGGGAATAGTAAGTTATATGGTTTTTGTGTCCAGCACCTTCCTTGACTTTGTACTTGGTGGAGTGGGAATAGTAAATTATATGGGTTTTGTGTCCAACACCTTCCATGTGTTTGTACTTGGTGGAGTGGGAATAGCAAATTATATGGGTTTGGTATCCAGCACCTTCCCTGAGTTACCACTTGGTGGAGTGGGAATAGTAAATTACATTGTTTGACTGTCCAGCACCTTCCCTGAGGTTATAGTTGGTGGATTTGAAATAGTAAATTATATGGGTTTTGTGTCCAGCACCTTCCCTGGGTTTGTATTTGGTGGTGTGGGAATAGTAAATGATATGGTTATTGTGTCCAGCACCTTCCCTGAGTTTGTACTTGGTGGACTAGGAATAGTAAATTATATGGGTTTTGTGTCCAGCACCTTCCCTGAGTTTGTACTTGGTGGATTGGGAATAGTACATTATATGGGTTTGGTATCCAGCACCTTCCCTGAGTTACTACTTGGTGGAGTGGGAATAGTAAATTACATTGTTTCAGTGTCCAGCATCTTCCCGGAGGTTATAGTTGGTGGAGTTGGAATAGTAAGTTAAATGGGTTTTGTAACCAGCACCATCCCTGACTTTGTACTTGGTGGAGTGGGAATAGTAAATTATATGGGTTTTGTGTCCAGCACCTTCCCTGACTTTGTACTTGGTGGTGTGGGAATAGTAAATTATATGGGTTTGGTATCCAGCACCTTCCCTGAGCTACTACTTGTTGGAGTGGGAACAGTACATTACATTGTTTGAGTTTCCAGCACCTTCCCTGAGGTTATAGTTGGTGGAGTTGGAATAGTAATTTTTATGAGTTAAGTATCCAGCACCTTCCCTGACTTTGTACTTGGTGGAGTGGGAATAGTAAATTATATGGGTGTTGTGTCCAGCACTTTCTTTAAGTTTGTACTTGGTGGAGTGGGAATAGTAAATTATAATATATGAATGTTTAGTATTTTGTGAAAGTACATTTAATGATATTAACTATGTTGAACTCATGTTGTATGGTAAAATTATTATTACAATATTAATTTCTTTTTGTAATTGTTAGTAATTAAAAAAACATTAATTAGAGTCTCAGCATGTTTAAAATATTTTATTATTTTCAAAAAGTAAGTTGTAAAACCAGAAGACATAAAATAATTTTATTGACATTTTTGAATGTTATCTAAACATTTTTATTTTCATTAAATCAATAAAACATATTTACATTTTCATCACAGTTGTACATTTGTCTGAAAACATTTTTGCAAACATAATTTATTACAATTATTTTTGAAGTAATATTTATTCAGTGTACATTTTTTGTTTATTTCACAGATTTAATATAAAAATAAAAATTTATTTGACACGTTATATATGACAACTTTTTTAGAAATTTCTAACATTGTGTTGTAGTACACATATTTATAAACATTAATACAAAAAGTTAGGTTTTGTTAACATTATTATAATATTTACATTTGTGTTTATTGAAATAAATTAATAATAATAATTTTTACAGATACATTGCTAATGTTTTTAGGTAAAACATTGGTTTATACAAACAGTAAATAATAGTAATATTAATAACAGTATTGTTTATTCATACAGTCATGTAAGTAATTTGTAATAAGAAAAATGTTTTTGTATTTAATATAAAGTCATTGAAAATAACATATAGTACATTGGAATAATATTTATAACAATGTTACATTTTTATTTAATTGAAAAAAATAAAATAGTTACATAATGTATATTGTAACATGTGCAAAATAATTTTAAATGTTATTTAATGTTAATAGAAATTGGACTATTTGTTTGTTTGGGCATATTTTGTAACCGCGCCATGTTATTTTGGGTCATTTCGATTTCGAAGAGCTCGCGGTTGGAGACTGCTTTGCTTGTGATATGGTAAGTTTAATTTTAAGTACTTTATTTAAGTTATATGTTTAGTTTGAGAGTTTGTGGAGTGTGTGTAAGTTTTCTATTGTTTGGTAGTTGTAGTATGTGTGTGTTTTAGGAGGTAGTTAGGGTTTTCATTTTGGTTCCGGTTTACTAATTTTGGGTTAGTATGTTGATGAGATAGGAGTAGGGTTAGAAATGTAACAGAATGATTTGTATTGTGTTTAATAATGTTTTATATTGAATGTTGGGGTGTATTGTGTGCGGGTGGGTATGTATTTTTTCTATTTTACAGGTACTTTATGTGGATTTCGTTTTTGGGAGAACATTGCGTTTTTTTTCATAAGAAGGGTCTCTATTATTTTTTAATACATTAGAGACACACTTTCTACCATTTTCGGTTTTTCCTGGAGCGTTTATTATGTTTTACACTATTTTCGGGTCTTTGATGGCTTATCACTGGATCCATTATGGAGAAGAATCGTTATGGATCTGTTTTTTTAAATTTTATTTCTATTTCATTTCCATGGAGCGTTTTTTCTATTTTTGTGAACTATTTTCGGGTTTTTTAAGGGTTTCCTAGTGGATTATGTTCTGCGTGCAGAATTACGGAGGAAAGTGAGATCCACATTCTTTTTTTCTGCCCAGCTTATCGGGAGATCCGAAGGTTCTGGATTGTTCCCCAATGCAGGAACCTTGGATTTAAGAGGTGTCTGGCCGCCTTTAGAGTTTTAAAAACTGATCTGTCAGACCATATTGTGTTCGCTATGGCCAAGTACCTGGGCGCCCTCTGGTCTATCAGAAGGAAATGTCTTAAAACACAGACCTGAGTGCAGACCGGTTTTTGGTATACAAGGATTCCTTTCCAGTGATGTTTTTATGGATTTTACAACTTGCTGTATAAAATATTTAAATGTACTGTTTTTATAAATTGTCTTTTATGGTAAATTTTTACCGAAATAAAGATTTTTGAAATTGAAATTGATTATGTTGGAGCAGATTTTTTGGGATTCCGTGTTATTTTTGGATGACACCTTTTGGATTGTTTTGGTGGATTATTTCGAAGGAATTAATTATTTGGTTACAAAGGTTTTTCTTCAGCAGCAAAGTGAGTAAGTATTTTTCATTTTTTTATTGGGTGGGATTGTTATGTTATTTGTTATGTAATTTTATGGTATATGTTAGTAATTGTAAGGAAATTATTTAGATATATTTAAATAAATATATTAAATATATTTCAATAATTTTGTTACAGTTTCTAACATGTTTAATATCTATATTTTATGTTTACTATTTGAATATTGTAGGTATGTGAATTATGTTTAAAGAATTGTTTTAACTAAGGTAGATAGGTATGATAGGTCTCTGGTAGTTGGGTATAGGGTTACTTGGCTTTGTAAGGTGTTGTACTTTTTTTGGTTTCTTTAGTTAGTTTTGGGCCTTTTTGTGTTATAGATTGCTCCATTCGGAGTTCTTGATAGCTTTGCTCTTTTTGTAATGCTTGTAGGAGTTTATGTAGGGTTAGGGAACCTCTGCCTGTACTTGCTTGGAAAGCATTGTGCCATCCTTCGACAGCGTTGTTGCTTTTAGCTTGTTTATTTAGTGTACTTAGATAGACGTTCCACCAGGGGATTTGGAATTTGGGTTGCCTTCTGTGTCCAGATCTGTGTAGTCTCCCAACCCATGTATCCTCGAAAAAATCTAAGAGAGGGCTTAGTTTAGTTTCATTTTTTTATAATAGGGGCTGTCTATTAATAAGTTGTAATGTTCCACTACGTCTGTAACTGGAACGTAGGCCAGTGCAATTAATTTTTTTACCTGGTAGGCAAAAGTACTATCAGTGCAGTATTGGGTGCTTAGGGCAGATTTTTGTAAATGTTTCCATATACATTTGTTAAAGTGGTAGTAGCAACCTTGGATTGCTGTGTGAGGGTAGGTTTTTAGAATAGTATTTATCATTGCTTTCTCAAAGTCAATGATAATTTTTGGGGGGAAGTAATTATTTGTTAGGTCTTTTATTTTATTTAGTACCTCAGTATAGGTTGCTTGCTGTTTGTTGGGTAGTAGGGCATATATGAAGGGGATATTGCAGTTTTGATAGTGTCCATGGATGGTGTATAATTGGTAGAATGGTTTTGGGCATACTGAGAATGTGCCATCCATCATCCATGTTTCACATTGGTGTAATTTCACCATATTGTTAGCTGTAGCAAACATTATAATTCTTTTTTCTTTACATGCATTGTCATATATGATGAAAGGTTCATTATTATGGGTTATTGTTAGTTCAGGGGGTATTTGGACTTCCTCAAATGTTTTTGGGGCAGGTGGTGTAGCTGTAGTTATTCTTTTTTGCCTAGCTATTGTCCTTTTTAGAGAATCTATAGAAGGGACTTGACTTGATGCATGTTGGGGGAGAGTTCTTAGATGGTCTTTAAGAATAGTTGTAGATGGGTGGTCTGTGTTAGTGCTTGCTTCTTTTAGTGAGTCAAGAATTTGTCTAATTTCTATTTCTGTAACGTTGGGAGGGTGGTTATGTTCTGTTGTGTTTGTTACAGTTGTTTTATTAGTTATAGCACAACCATAACATTTGTTACTGTAATATTTACTGCATTTCCAAAACACTTTCAATTGATGTTGTTTTTCTTGGGTATATGTGTAGCCCATACAACAAAGGAGCATTTTCCCTTTCTGTGAAGTTACAACTTTAGCTTCTTCTGTCATTGTTCTGGTTTCTTTCTACAGTAAATAAATGTTACATACAGAAATTTAGGATTGTTTTACGTTTATCATTACATGTATCACATTTGCACAGTATATTTACCAGTTTTTCAGTTGTTTGGAGGGCTGTGCTCTGTGTTTTGATGGTTTTCTTCTCTGTTTCTTTTGTAGATGGCTCTGTTTGTAAAAGAAAAATAATTTATTGTATATGTTTTTTTCTCAAGTATTGGATTCCTTTTCACTTGGACGTTTTCTTTCTAAGTTTAGTTTTATAACTTGTCTCTGTTATTTTAGTTTGTATACTTACTTTGTTTTTAGAGTTTATAGGTTTGTAAATGTTGGCCTTTTTTTCTTTAATTGTGGTATATCTGCAATAAATGTTAAAAATGAAAGAAATTGATTAGTTTATTGTTTAATTTAATATTTGTAGTTTGTAGTGTTAAGCCTAGTAGTTAATGTCAGGTACTTACTTTGGTATTCTTTATCCCTTGTTTGATGGCAGCAGTTTTCTGTTCTGGTGAAAATTTGGCAGAGTTTCCCCTTCTTCACGTTTTGTAGCACCAAGTGGCTCTAATTGTGTGTTTTCTATCTTTATGTAGTGTTTGAATTATGTGTTGGTTGATCTCATTGGTCGATGTAAATATTTGGTGTGTTTTATTGGTTGTTTGAGACATTTTGAATTTTTTTGGTAGTTCAGTGAATCGTTTTGTAGATGGTAGGTAATGATTTTATATTGTGGTGCATTTATTGTTATTTTTTTTTATTTAATATTGTTTAGTAATGTGACCTGTATAATGTTTTATGTGATTATAATATGTGAACTGATTGTATTATAAAAATGTTTTATATGTGTTAAATGTTGCAGTTTATTTATTGTTTAATTGTAGTATGTTATATGTTATATAAGTATGCTGATTTATGTTATGATTGAAGTGTTTTATTATAGATATATTCCTATATTTATTATGTATAGTGCAGTCGATAATTATTTTTTTCGAAATTTTAATGGTCTATATTTTAGTTTTCGATATTTTTGATTATTTCTTTATGTGTAATGAAAGTCGATATTTTTTAATTGCGATATTTTTTAGGGTTGATAATGTTGTTTTCGAGGTTTTTTACTATCGATATATTTGAGTCGATATTTTTGTAGTTTTATGTTTAAGTATAGAGAGTCGATATTTTTGTAGTCGATATAATTACGTCGATAATTTTTGTAGTCGATATTCGGTCCGTCAATATTGTTTCAGTGGTCCGTTGTGCCACCTGCCATGGACACTGTCCCTGTTGCTCTGCTGTGTTGGATTCTCCCCTGTGCCATGGACACTGGCCCTGTTGCTCTGCTGTGTAGTACTCTCACCTGTGAAGCCTCTCATGTACTTGCTGTGCCACCTGCCCTGGACACTGGCCCTGTTGCTCTGCTGTGTTGGACTCTCCCCTGTGCAGCCTCTCATGTACTTGCTGTGCCACCTGCCATGAACACTGGCCCTGTTGCTCTGCTGTGTTGGACTCTCCCCTGTGCCATGGACACTGGCCCTGTGCTCTGCTTTGATGGACTCTACCCTGTGCAGCCTCTCATGAACATGCTGTGCCACCTGCCATGGACACTGGTCCTGTTTCTCTGCTGTGTTGTAATCTCCTATGTGCTTCCTGTTTGTAGTTTGCCTGTGCAGATTATCTTGCATATGATCACTATTTTGTGCCTTGCTCTTGTCTACTGTTGTTCTACTGTCACATCTGTGCAATATGTAAAAAAAGACAGTTACTCCTGTTGTGTGTTTTGTCAGTGTCCTTGCTGATTAAAGTTATTTTGGTATGTGCATGTATTGCTTGTGCCCCATGCTCTATGTGCCACTTCAACATTGCCAAGATCTTTGCCCGCATCACATTTTTAAACATGGGTGACAGGGTCTTCAGTCCATTCAGACACTGATACTTGTGTTATCTGTGTTGGCTCTTTTGCCTGAAATGCAGTTCTCTTTTTAGTAGTTTGCTATTGTTGGCTACGTTGTTGCCATGTCAGGTTGGGGTACACTGCCAGCACAGGGTGTGATGCTGTGCACAGGTTTACATGCAGGCTGAGCAATGTCATGATGTATGTGTGTTATTCCTGTATATGTGCCCAGCTGTGTATATGCATGGTCATTTTGTGTTGGCCCTTAGTCCTGGTCCCCTGGCATACATGAGATGTGTGCTCTAGGGTGGTGAGGAGGTGTGCAGTGTGAAGGGTTTGACTTTGTAGTGGGTGTGGATGTGTGTGTGCCCCTGGATTGTGATAGCCACACATGTGTCACCCAGGAGTTGTGTGCCTGTTGTTTGGATTGTCCTGCCCTGTGAAAATGATTGTATGCACTTGTGTGAGTTGTCTGTTGTGCACTGTGCAGTGTGTTGGTGTGTCCATGCAGTTCTGTGTGACTCTTCCTTGTTGTTTTGGTCACTTGTGAGTGTGCAAAGTGTGTTATTTGCATATCAGTGTTGTGTTTGTTTGATCATCAATGTGTGTTGAGTGTGTTTGTGTAGACTGTGTGGCCCTGCTGCTCCTCACTGGCATTGTGTTTGTGTTTCTCATGCATTGCAGGCACATGTGCCTTTTCGTCTCCTGTATGGCATGGTGTGTGTGGTGTAATGCCATCACCTATGGGTACCACTAGTGCCTAGCCGTTGTCGGTCTGCACTCCCTCTATTTGTGTATGGTACACCCCTGATATGTCTACTACTGACATGCAAGTCAGTTGACTGTGAGGTCAGCTGTCCCCTTTGTTTACATGTGTATGTGCATCCCCATCACTTCATTTGTGACACTGTGCCGTGTGGTGCAGTTCTTGGGCTAAGAGTGATGTTCCACTCTGGACATTGCCCCAATGGTTTATGTGTGATGTTCCTGAGCTATTTATCAATGAGGATTGCCCATGTGCACTTGAGCTGTGTGTACTGCTCAGTGCTCTGGTGTAGATTGTTCTGCTCTTGTATCCCAGTGTGGTGCATCCTGTTGTTGTTGTGTTGGATTTATGTGTGTTGGCTGTGGTATTGCTTCACTTCCTTCACTTCCTGGGTGTGGTGTTGTATTTGTGCTGTGCTGATTTGTGGTGTGTGTGTTGAGGTTGTGTCAGTCATGTCTGTGTGTAGCTGTTATGCTTGTTGTGCACACACTGCTTGTTGTGCATACTGTGTTGTGTGTATGTGGGCTTGGCATTGCCTGATGTGCATCCCCTGATGTCCTATGCCGTTTATTGATTTGTGCTTTCATGTGCATCTGTGGTTGGTTTCATGTGGCAGTGTAGTTCCGTGCAGGTGATTTGTGGTATGTTGTGTGTGTGTTTTGTTCTTAAGTGATGATGTTGTGCACTCATGTTGTGTCTGTGCTCCCATTGCCTTTCCATAGTTTTGCTGACAGGGTATGTCTGTTTCTGTTGGGGTTCTGTGTGTGTTCCTGTGGTTTTTGTGTGTAGTTTTTGGGCAGGCATCTGCTCAGGCTTCCCTGTGCAAGTGTGTCTGTTTGTGGATACACCCAGGGTGTTAGTTTGTGTGTGTATGTGCTGGGTAGTATTGGCAGCCTTCAGTGTGTGAGGCACTGGTGTTGTGTGTTCCTTGTCAACCACTCCTACAGTAGCAGTCTCCCTGGTTGTTTGTTGTGTGGTGCAGGGGTTGTATTGTGCTTGCTTGTTGCTGAGCTTGTTGCTTGTTGCTGTGCATGGGGGTGCACAGGATGGGCACCTGGCCTGTGACTTGATGGGGTGTGTTGATGTGTGGTTGGGGGTTGCGTGTCCCTGTGGTCTCTGTGCTCTGCCCATGTCTTGGAGTGGCCGGGAACGGGACGTTGCTGCTAGTTCACGGTTGATGTTTGTCCCGGATGCAGAGGGGTGACTTGATGACAGGTGGGTAATATGTGGGTGCCCTTGTGGATGTGTTGTGACCCCCAGCAGGGTGTCTGCAGTGGAATTGGACCCTGTGTCAGCCTGTGTGTTGTATTTGTGTAGTTGCGTACCTGTGGCAACGTCCGCGGCGGCCCTTTAGATGGTAGTGCTGTAGCAGGTACATCACCGGATCCATATGTAGAGCTGGGTCCATGGCGTTCATGACCGGGTGGAGAGGATCGGGTCTCTGCTATGGCGCTCAGCTGTCGAGTTTCCACCGTCTCTGGTTGGGCGGTGTCTCCGCTGCGGTGCGTCTGCCTGTTTGGGTCATCCTAATATGTGGAGTGGGGCGAACGTCATTCCGCATGGGGGTGAGTCTCCATTGGCTCCCACCGCTGCGGTGGCTGGCGCATTTTGATGGCTGAGCGCGTCGCTCCACGGCGGACGAGAAATCACCTATGTTTTGTTATACTAATATGGCGGATGTGAGTACCGCTGCTCGTGGGTGGAAAAAGGCATTTTTCCGCCCGCCAACACCGTGGTGGTGCCACCGCCCGACATCCTAATGACCCCTAAGTGTTTTTGCAAATGTCACAGTAGGCACCATCCCTTCTCTTCAGTCATATATAAATATGTGCTATAAGTTTCCTTAAACATAAGTACTTATACATTTATCTTGTTCTCTGTTAGCAGTACAGAAATGTACTCCTATATTAAGAATTGGCCTATCCATTAACTCTCATTCTTATTTACAAGGTGAGGAAAGGGCATTCTGTATACCTTTTTTCCATGTAAATATAATCTCATCATACACACCACTTTGCGTTGAAAAGGTGTTCTATGGGTTTTGCTGCGCGTGTTTGCACAGAACAGTCATAAAACAAGACATATGTACAGTTTTATCAAAAATTATAAAATCTGGCCATGTTTGTGAATGCTGCACCATCCTCCAATTGGTGTAACAAAGCACAACAAGGAGAATTGTTTTCACTTCTCCTCATTTTTTCTCTATCAATATATGCTACAATGCACAGCATATATTGAAGGAGAAAAATGCCTTTTCTGATAGTTTTTGTGCAGAAAGGTGTCCCTTCCTGCACAAAAACAATCTCTGAATGACACAGACATCCTTGCACCATGGTGCAAGGGTGCCTGTGTCACATGACTGCAGCTTACGCAGCTGTGCAAAGGAAAACACAGCCTTGCAACACATGTATGTACATATGTTGCATCCCTGTGCTTCGGAAGTACCACAGCATGCTGTAGCTAAACAGTTGACAGTGTCATGCTGCAGCACTTCTTTATAGTTCTGCACTTATGCATTCTCCACAATTCACAAATGCATTCTTTCAGTCAATTATGCACTAAACATACATTCATCTAAACTTTCACACACTAGCATGCAAGTTTAGCTCTTTTTTTTTAACCAGAGTAGGTAGTTCTGAAAATAACTTTTTTTTTGTTTTGTAGTTTTGTATTTTTTTTGTTTTTTTTGAATGATTTTATTGATTTTGTAGGGTTTTACTAAACTGTGAAAAAATTTAAACAGGACAAACAGAACCAAAAACTATGAGGAGAAAAAAAAAGAAACTAACAACGGTGGTTGTCGATAGCCCGACAAACAAGGTCTACTGATTGTTCTCCATAAGCAGTTAGACAATTGCATTGTACGCAATTCATCCTCACCCTCGCAAATTGGGGACGTATTACTGGTGGTGAAGTTGAAGTAGACTGTGTTGTCCCAGATGTGCTTGGAACAGCTGGTGGTGCAGGAACATTTTCTTGTAACCTTCTCATCTCCTCTCGTGCAAAGTTCACAGGATGGCGTGTCTGCAAGGGCTTCCTCATGCTAGCTGTTCCACATGAGTATTTTTTGTTTGAGTCTCCTCTGGAGAGGACCGCCTTGCAGATGTTACATGTGACATTTGTCGCATTTACCTTTTTTTGCCCAGGTGGGTAAGTAAAAAACTTCCACACAATAGATGTATATCTCTCTGGAGGGGGAGGTTCTGGAACAAATTCCTCAGTGGTAGAATGTTCTGAATCTGAAGAAGAAGGTTGGTTTATAGCCATTTTCAAAATTATCAGGACAACCAGGTCTGCAATCTGCAAAAAACAGAAGTTCTTCTCAGCAGGTCTTCTCCTTAGGAAGTTCTAAGAAGAATGATTGAAATGGGTGGGGACCTTCAATACTTACAATAGGAAGTGTAATGAACCAATCAAATCTCTTTTTTTCTGGTCACATGGGGTACGCGTAGGGTGCGCATACAAGGTCGCACTCAACTGGCACCCAGCGTGACTTCGGGAAATTGCATTTAAAAGTAATGTAACTTTTTTGAAAGTTAACGAATATTATTTTTATGAGTAGTTTAGATAATGTCTTGTCTTAATATTTATAATAAAAAAATATATATAAATATGTTTTTGAACATTAAAAATGTTTGCGGGGGTCGCGCACCTATCGCACACCCTACTCGGATCCTATACAGCAATCCTAAAATGGCAGACACGTTCCGCACAGTGAACGAGAAGGGTGCGCTTTGGGTGCGCGACTCCCAAAAAAAAAAAAGGAAGAAAGAAAGAAAATAATATAAATATATTTAATTTCTTTTTAAATATATTTTTATTAAATATGTCTAATGTCATTTAAAAAAAGATAGCTAAAAAAATTAGATTAAAGCAAATGTAGTAAAACAATATGAAAAAAAAATAACAATTCATAAATTTAAAAAATATTATTGAAAAACCTTTGTAATTCATTGAAAAAACATAGGTTATAGACATGTTATAGTAAAAAATTATCATTTAAAAAAACTTTGAAATTCACTGAAAAAACCAAAGGTTTCAGGCATGTTATAGTTAGGAATTATCATTTTAAAAAAACGTTGAAATTCACTGAAAAAACCATAGGTTTTAGGGATGCTATAGTTAGCTGGACATTTCACTCCTACAAAAGCATTGAAATTCCTCCGTTATAGTTAGTTGTACTAACTATAACTCGCGCACCTTCAATCCACTGCTGATGATGTCACATATTACATCATTCATGACATGGTCAGGTACATCACCGCACCCGGAACCAGAACGCAAATCTGAACGGCACCACCGCCGAACAACTCCCCGCATTACGGGAATTCTTCTTTTCTATTACAAAAATCGCTACACTACCTCCATCCTAGAATATGAGGATTCTATACAGTCTCCTAAACCCCGAGGCTTCATAATAACTCAGCATGACTACTGAGTAGAGGATCCCCACCACTAATGTGAGAGAACCTCAATTGAAACAACGATTCGTTACCCTACAGATACTGACAACCCGGTCTCGAGCGGAGCCGGGTCAGAATTATCACCGGCACTGCGACCTGTAGTTATAATTCTCTAATCTACAGCCCTGAGGAGTCGCGGAAAAGTGTGTTTTTCTTGCGACGAAACACGTGTCGGCTGGCTTTCTGGAATCAATAAAAGAAAATCTGAAACACTGACTATCGAATCCTTCGCCTTTAACACATGAAATTTTTGTCCATAGAGACATCTTATTGCTTTAAACTTTATTCTTTAGTGTGCAACAGGTTTGTTTCTATTTGTTTATAGTGTGTCCTCCAGACACACTTGGAGGGGTTTCAGGGACTTGCCCCTCACCTGTATGCACCTTTGCCTTACTGCATTCTCCTGTGCGTCAACCCAAGCAGTGCGCCCAGTATTTCCCTCACACCTAAAACCCTGTCCTTTGTTGCCAGTGACATCACTGATGACATCACTGATGACATCTCAAATGACATCACTGATGACATCATCCACGTGACAATCTGATACAGCTCATCATTCACTAGTATAACTGGCCAACACTAATTGTAAAATATGGAATTCCATATTTCAAATCATTGACACACCAATACAAGTCTCTAAAAACATAGTCAGTGATTCGTACATCTACATACACATCAAAACACTTACCTGTAGATTCACTCATTCATGCTAACAAAGATTAATATAAAACTATTAAATATACATTTACACCTACATCGACATTACACATTAGCACACATCCTATTCTCTTTATGCAGTCATCCTACTCACTTATGCAAACAATTGATCATACTTACATTTGCTCAGCTACACACTTATACAAACACCACTTTATCTATTTACATAAATAGTAACTCATACTTAGTGTGTTATAAAATCACTATTACGAGTATACAGTTTTCAATACAGTCACTGATACAATCACTGAGTCTTATATATACTTATTTATAAACAACAACTGTCACATACAGTACCTTTTATATTTCTACTTTGTTGGATATTTATCATTGAGAAATATGTATATACTCATCAGCACACCCATAAAGAGATTCAGTCACACAAGCAAGTGTTTTCACGTGCAGTCTTAAGCTCATATACCTACTAAATGAACTATTTACACATCTTTGGATAGTCACACACCTCCCATTCAACTACACACACACATTCACTATCCCATACAAATACTTACTTAACTAATTAATACTGATATAAACTTTCACACACCTAGTAACCAACTTATGTAGTAGTTTACACAACAGTTAAAGTAAAACAGAGATCCACACAATTGAATCACTATCCCATATATATTTAGTGCGACACTTTAAATTACTCTCTTAGACAGTTCTACTAAATCCACCATTGAGACACTTATACATCCACTCATTCTTCAATGCACATTGTTACATATGTATTACTTATTTAAATATCGAACCAAACAACATTCACTGGATGATGTCATCAGTGATGTCCTTTGAGATGTCGTCAGTGATGTCACTGACCATGTCATGAATGATGTAATATGTGACAGCAGTGGATTGCGGCGTGTGAGTTATAGTTAGTACAACTAACTATAACGGAGGAATTTCAATGGTTTTGTAGGAGGGAAATGTCCAGCTAACTATAACATCCCTAAAACCCATGTTTTTTTCAGTGTATATATATATATATATATATATATATATATATATATGTATATATATATATATATATATATATATATATATTCACTGAAAAAACCATAGGTTTCACACCAGTTATAGTTAGCTGGAAATTTTACTGACATAAAACCATTGAAATTCCCACGTTATAGTTAGTTGGACTTACTATAACTTGCGCGCCTGCAATGCACTGCTGATGACGTCACATATTACATCACTCATGACATGGTCAGTGATATCACTCATGACATCACTGATGACACCATCCTTGTGACAGACTGACAGACCTATTTTCAGTGTAATGTAACCCTTGAAACACATATTCAAAAATGGAAACTAACATTTTCAAAAAAATAGAGATACCCATACCAGATACAACAACCAATTCAGTAATTCCACCATCTATATACACATCCACTCATTCAGCAACAGTTTTATATAGTCACTCATACATATACTCACTCATCATATGTAGTGATACACATATACATACTGTTACACACGGACAGTCATCCAAAAGTTACTCACACACATACTCACACATGCAAATAAACTATTGAACATCCATTTATTTGCATATACAAGTATACACACAATAGCACCTTACTTCTAAGGAAACTTACACATACTTTCTCTCTTGAGCAATCACTTATAGAAACACATACTTATTTAAACAGGAACTCTTTCAATCTCTCACTCTCACATATACTCACTTATATACATTAATACTCACATATACTAGATTAAAACATATGTAGTTACTGATAAAGACACTAGTGAGACAGTCATTCACTCACTAACACACACATATGGGAGAGCGTCCCATTAGCGCTATTGCCTCAAACGAAAACATCATCGTGACATATTGCGTAGCCGCGTCCACGTGATATGCACGGCGTAAGCGCACCTAGAAGCACTCGAGCGAATACGATCGTGCAATGTAAACATGTGACGCGCTTACGCGACGCGCCCGGGGGCGCGCCGCGTAAGCGCGTCGGTCATGTGACCTGAAAATAACACTTTTTATTGGTGCAGAACAGTTTTGGTTTCATAATGATGAAATCCCTGGTCTTGTGACCTGAAAAAAAAACTTCTCATTGCTTCAGGCCTTTTTTTTTTCCAAATGATGAAAGACCCCACCTTTTTTCCTTATTCTGACTTTGTCCTTTGACTTAGGAATACCTGTTTTGCAATCTTTGAGGTATATTTTGTACTTTAAAATGGCTTCAATAGCAGCAGCAGCTGGAGCATCTGCACCACCACCACCACAACCACCAAGAGGACCACCACAAGATTACATTGGTGGTCAAGAAGAGGAGGAGGAGGAGGAGGAGGAGGAGGGGAGGAGAAGATGGCTGCAAGAACACAATACCCCATACCAGCCAAAACCACACATTGTAGGGGAGTTTTTTTCGATCCCAGGCGGCAAGAAAAAAGTCAATGCGGCCAAGGTGACTTGCCTAATCTGTGGCATGGAACTTTCCAGGGGGAACCCTAATAAAAAATACTCTTTTGGAAACAACACCATGATTCGCCACATGCAGCGCAGGCATCTGATGAACTATTCTGCTGCAGAGATGAGGGAACTGGCCAGTAACCCTCCCCAATCTTCAAGCACCACCTCCAAAAGAAATCAACCCACTCCATCGGGACCAGAGGCAAGGGAGACGATCCGTTGCATTCAGCCACGGTTTGCGGATTTCCGTATAACATGTATCCATTGTGGTAAGACCATCTCCTATGGTGAACTGAGCATAAAGCTTATCGTCCTTGCTGGGGACAACCACAAATGCCCCAAAAAACCCTAATTTTTTCTTATTTTTTTTTTGCTCCAGTTGAGCTATTTTCAATTCCCTGTTTTTTCGTTTCTCCCCATAAAAATAACAAAAAAAATATAAAATAGTTCATAAAAGCCAAAAAAAGTACAAAATGTTCCAAAAACACAAAAAAATATAAAACAACTAAAAGAAGAAAAAAAACTGTTCTTTTTAGAACTACCTCCAATTTATAAAAAAAGGCTACATTTTTTAATAACTCTGTCATTCTTCTTTCCCCATGGGCCGCTCCCCAGTGCGCGTACCGGGCGCTCCCCCCGCGCAAATTAAAAAAAATATATATATTTTGCACCGCGGGCCCTTTTATAGCCCCCACATCAAACCTAGGGGGTCAGGGGTGTCTACCCTGCCCCCTTATGGTCATTTCCCCCCTTTTTTTCCACCTCTTGTGTCTCTATCCTACCGAGACACAAGATGGCGGCCGGTCCGGACTGTTTCGAATGTTTACAGACACCCGAGAGCCAATCAGCTTTCCGTGCGCACCTCGCGTGTCGAGCCCGCTGCGCTCCCCGGTGCGCGGCTATAGATATATATATTTTTTTGAACCTAAATTACTCAAAATCCACTGGAGCACATATCTTGAGACATAGCAAAGGCACATCGGGCTACCAGTCCCTAACATTTTGCCAAGTTTGGTGGAAATCCATTCAGCCGTTCGGGCTAAAAGTGAGTTCGACCGCCCTAAGGAAATTAACATGGAGAAAACACGGTTTGGGACCCCCTTTTATCTCGGCATCCGCTTGACGAATCCCCCCAAACTTTCAAGGAAGGACCGGAGCTCTGCATATATATAAAAGTTATAGTTAGGAAAAGCGTTTGTTTTGCCAATATCTTTAAGCCAAATGTCTGACTAACTATAACGCCCCTGAAACCTATGGTTTTTTCAGTGAGTATATATATATATATGTATACACACACATATACACACATATATATATGTATATATACAGCTACACGTTTTCTGCCTCCATGCGGTATCAGAAAAAAGAAAGGCCGGCACACTGGTATCCGTTTTCCAAAATTTATGTATATATACACACACACATATATTTCCATAAATATATATATAGAAGTTCATTTAACTAGAAAATATTTGTAAAATATATTTTGTTTAATAGTGAAGTAAATTAGTTTTATATATTTATTTTAAATATAGAACAAAATAAACACTATTAACTTAACTTTGAATGAATCCTTAACTAATATAGATTTATTAAATTGAATACAAAATATTTTTGATATTTCAAATAAAAAATATACTCTCACCTAAAGTTAAAAAAAAGTAAATGTTTGATATGAATGAATAATTATTAAAAGTGGTGTATTGAATTAATAAAAGTAATGTAATTATATTTATCAAAAGTTAATGTTAAATGAATTCATAAATTTAAAAACTTTATTAAAATATGTAACTATTAAATTGCAAATATGTTTGTTTCGTAATAATATTTATTTAGACGGTTACCATTTTAAATTAATTCAGTTTAACTTTATTTTTCATAATGTTGTGAAACCGTCACTGCCATGGTGAAGCACTTCTCCGCCCCCAAATTATGATGATGGGCGGTGGGCTGGCAGACACAAAGTCTGTCTGCCACGGGTCAGCCGCAGGCAATCATTACAATTGCCTGGTGGACCAACACTGCATTTACAATATGTTGGCAGTGCCTAGCAGGCACCGTCTGCCATGTTACAATGCTTCATCCCCGCCAGCCGTTGTATGGCTGTGAAACCGCCACTCACAGGCTGCCGGGGATTGTATGTGGGGTCCTGTTGCGGGCCCCCCTTGTGTTGGGGGAGGTGGGTGTGCACTGGGAGGTTACCTATGGTACCCCCAACTATGGTACCCACCTACATTCCCTGCACCAGGTGGCAGGCACAGTGTGGTGCCTGCCACGTAGTGCAGGGAAATGCACAACATACATTTTGGGTAAAAATGAACGATGCGCCCGTCACATTGGCAAGACCGCCGCATTGCGGGCGGTCCCAGTACCCACATCAATGGTGGATGGACTCAAGTCCGTCCACCATCGTAATGATGCCCTAAGTCTTTCCTTTCATTATTTTATATGGAGGGTATTGCTGTACCATTGGTTGGTCATGTGTGGTACTGGACGTACTCCATTTCTGAGCTGGAGCAATTTATTGCTATTTTGGGTCTCTTTTTGCCACTGGTAACTTTAGAAGCTCAGCATGTGAATAGAAATGGTCTTCCTATTTGGTGGGTGGGTGCATTCTCCTTCATAAATCCCTTCCTAACCCTTCCTAAACCTGTCCTTACTCCACAACCTTTCAACCACTCCACAGGTCTGTAATAAGTGATGGGAATGGCAACTTTTTGTAGTCAACGTACCAATGTAGTGGCAGTGCACTAGATCAAATTACATTAGTGACATCACATTTGAAGCTTAACTGGTACATTGTGAATCTGTCTTTCCAATATGATAAAAGGCTTAGCAATAGGGACTTACCATGGACACTTTCTAGAAGGAATATAGAAACTGGAATTGAAAGGTTCACTTAACTATGTAAAAAAATGTGTGCCGAATATGATGCAGATAATTTTAATACGAGAAAACAATTTGTGCGTAACTGAGCACAGTTAATCACACATTTGTATGCTAGTTTAACCAATATTGAAGGTGAAAATTGTCCCATCAAGTCTGTACGGCCAAATTGGAAGTTAGAATAGAAGAGTGAGCCAAACTGCGGCAATGGTAAACTTGCTTCTGTGGGTAATGCGCTGGCATTGAAATATGGGCATGATTAAGACAATGGCCATCTGGGAAGCAAAGAGGAAACTGACATGGAAGTTCACTGATGGCACAATGAAGACTGACAGTGGAATAAATGCTTAGCTTGGAAATTGTGAATCTGCCATAGTCTTGTAAACTAACATGTAAATATTGGTGTCTCTGTGGCAATTTTCAGAGTGCAATGTAGATATATCTTTCATGTTCCGGAAGAAGATATATTTATGTTGGGCATGGCCACCCACCGAAAAATCTCTTTTTGGACCTCCCAAGGGGTGCCTGGAAATCCTGATTCATCCAACGGTGAAACCGGGGACAAAGCACAGGCCAACACCCTACAATGAGGGCAAGTCCCTTTAAGGGCTGCTGAATCGTTCATCAGCTGTTTAGCCTGCTCAAACACTGTACTGATTAGATTTGAATGAGGTGAGCTTGTGGTGCATGGCATGGTTGCACAGGTAACCATGGGTGAGCTGCACCCTCTTCCTAGACTACCCCGCCCTGTACAAGGCACCTGTTTGGCTGGGGTGCTGCCGCTGCGATGGAAATGGCCCGTGGTGGCCCTTGTCACTACCCCCCAACCTCTCTGGGCTCACTGGACTACACTCTATGTGCATGCAGACTGAGGTGATAGAAGCAACACTCACCACACCCAAGGAAGCAGAGTCAAGTTAACAAAATTAACCAGGGTGGGTTCAGTGGTTGAGAGCGAAGTGGCTGATGTGCGAAGACATAAATGCAACACATCTGTGGTGCCTGGAGCACATTGCACGGCCTGTGGCATTGCGGCAGGAACCCCATCAGAGCAGGCCTACATGATATCGCTATTCCATACTGTGTGCATGGCCTGAAGGAGTGAGCGTCATTACATCTTGATTCCCCTGAGCTTCAAGGGGGCCACTCGATTAGACCAGAGTAAGCAAAGCCCCCACATCCAAATTAGCAGAGATCGGTGCGGTGAATTAAGGGGTGATGTGGAGACTGCAACTGTATCAGCTGGGGAGCGCCTGAACCAATGCGGTGACTACTGTGGCACCTGAGGTGCTTTGCACCATCTGTATCTCTCGAGCATGCAACCCATGCATCGAGAGTCACCTTAGGCCCAGGCTGAGAGAGGCAATTATTCCGATTTATACACTGCAGTGGCCTGGAGGCATGGGGGTGACACATGTCATCCCTGGTAGTCTGAGGGCCTCATTGATTCCCAGTTTGACTTAGGGCCTTGCACTCAAGCTGAACACAACCTCCAGGGAACGATTGATAACACCTACAACACACAAGATGATGTGTGATATCAGCTTCACAATATGAACACCTCCATAGCCAGCAACTGTATAGTAGCTCTTCACTGCCAAGGAATGCCCGTGAAACACCTATTGGGACCTTAATGTGACAAGTTGCAGATTTCTACCACTTCCACAGTGCATGTACTGCTGCAGCCTACCTTCCCCTCTTCTCTCTGGGCCTTCTGTGCAAAACATTTTGCCCTCCTGGCTGGATTGGAGGCCGAATTGCCCTACTGACTTATTAACGGACACGCACACCTGTGATGCTTTGTGTAAGTACCATATGAAGCGCTCCATTGCACAAACAGTACCTACCCTCCTGCGAGTACATAGCAGGGGCACTGCGGTTACCTAGGCCTGGTCGGGTAAAAACTTGTGTTTGCCCTGACTGTCAGACAGCACCACCAATGGCATTGCACTAACCTTGGCCCCACCTCATTAAGTCTGTCACCACTTATTACTGTGCCCGAATATCGCATGCCCGACACCCTACATGTGACCTTGCCATTGGCATGGCAAGGTACAGCTGTACCTTACTTGGAGGATACAACAGCCCAATCCTTTCTCCAGTGCTCGTATGCCGCATTCCATATATCGCCCACGGGTGTGTGATCATGACTTGCGACTGACCTGCTTTACATCTTCAGCATCTCATAGCCCACCACACAGTGCACTCCTAGGAACGTTACAATGTGGCATACTAAATCCACTAGACGGACGAGTCAGCAGTGCCATAGGCCATCCCAACATAGTCACTTTAATGGCTCCTCCACACTTACTCTTGAGGACTGTAACCAACCCATGATTTTGGCTCTCCTTCTGACAAATTGGATGTAATACTCCCAGAAATACGGGTCTCCAGATCTGCCTTTAAGCACCGTATTAACATGCAGCCTGATTTTGGCATCCTACCTGATAACCATCGCAAACTTTCTGATAAAGTGAAAGCAGCTGAAACCACATTGTCAACGCTGGCCCCTCACCAAGCTTCGCATTCAACTGCAAGTGTTGTACTCCAGAAGCAATTTACAGCAAAAGATGTCAAAGGTCGCGCACCCCGCAACAGAGGAATGCTTTCCTGTCTAGCTTAATACTTCCCCAGAACTTAACGACTTTGCGAGTGACACTTCTATAGGAATGATAGATGCCACCCCTGGAGGCACGAAGCACTGCTCCCAACTATTGGACCCGGACCCCCAGGTTGCTCCCGGTCCCGCCCCATCCGAACCCACAAATTAATACTTGATGACCAGAGCTGTGGGTAAAAAAGGCCATGTTTATTAAAAGCCATCACACAAACATGACAATATATATTTAATACAATTCAAATTCCATACAATATTGATTATCAAATTCAATCTCCAAACGATATTTACATTTAAATTGATCATAAAATCATAATCCAGTAGCATGAATAAAAGAACTCAATTTATATACCAAGAATGTTCTTTATCGCTCCAGCACGAAGGGGCCTTCTGGCTCGTGCAAGGCGCAATCCACCTGCATCCTTGAGAGGTGAGCCCCTGACATCTGGACCTGGACCTTGTCCGCCAACCTAGGGGCCCACCCCTCCACCACCAGGCTGCTGAAGGTGGATCGTAGGATCACCAGGCTGCTGAAGGGGGATCGTAGGGAATAACCAGCGGCAGCTGCCCCATGCCCTAGATTATAAGCTAGCGTCCTTGCCCCCAGCCGGTGTCTCCATTCTCCCTGGGGTGAGCTTACCATCTCTTCCCCCCAGTGCTGGCCTAGGGAGTATGCAGGAGGCATCCCCTTAACAATGTAAGTGACTTTATGTGGCCTCCTTCCCTCCACTCTTAATTCACAATCCTACACCTTCCCAAGCTCTAACTCCAAGGGCTGGGTGGGTGCGAGATTCACAGGAGTCCCCTGACCATGGGGCCGGCGTCGTAAGGAAGAGAGGGCAAGGACCTGAGCAAGGTTGGGGATCATGACTTGCAACTGACCTGCTTGACATCTTCAGCATCTCATAGATGGCGGGAGTCTATTTAGGGCAAGGTGCCCTAAATAGGCTCCCGCCATCTCCTCCCCCCTCATTGACGGCCCCTTCCGGAAGTGACATCGCGACATTGCCTCAGACGTAATTTCCTGCCTTCGTTTCACCCAATCCCTTGGTGAGGAGCCACGAGGGCAGGGCCAGGATCCCGGGGTCCCGTGTCCTAGTGGCGCGCTTCCTGATAGTTTGCGCTTTTCCACTAGACGGGCCCTTGGCACCTCCCTGCTTAAGCCCGGCCGGGCATCGGAAGATCTTTCTTCTTACAGACTGCTCTTTTTTTTAACTTCAGAATATAAAAACCTTAGTAAAGTGCTGCCCGCCGGTTTCTCCATTTACTTCCTGATCACGTTCACATTGACCAATGTGGCTTTGTCCCACTCAGGAGCATATCTCTGAACGTCCTATGCCTATACCAGGTAATAGAAATAGCACACAATCCTTGTTCCGGTGCTGGTAGCCTCTCACTAGACCCTAGACTGGAAGTATATGTTTTCAATTTTTTTAAGTTTACTGTTCCTTCTGCCTTCATTGATTGAATTAGGCTACTTTATGCCAGCCCTACAGTAAGAGCCAACATGGGCATGCTCATCTCACAATATTTGGTATCCTGAGGAGCATGAATGGACTTGTCAGTGGTTTGAAATAGGTTGACTGCCGCCTCTCAGAAAGTAACACAGTATATTTGGTACAGGTCTATTTTACGGTGATACTCGAACAGACTTTTTTCGAATGAACGGGGGACCTTTGAAGATAGATGCTACAGGCGAAAGCCTCTTTTAAAGAATTGGAGCCATAACAAGGCTTTTATAACACCTTCAAGAATACAATTCCATTATATCCTGTGGAAATTGTAATACAGCTGATGAGATATCTGTTACATTTGCAAGGAAGTTTCCCGCCCACCAAGATCATAAATAGGCCCTTAGTTAGATGGCCCTATAAAAGCCTGTACTCCTATTAGCACACTTCACTAACCCTGCTGAGGGCCCAATGGGAAGTAGACCTTGGTTGCGCAATCTATGACAAGGAATGGAGTTTTCTTTGAGAACGCCTCAGCATGATACCCTGCAAAACATATTTCAAATGTATCCAGTTCTCAATATTACATAGAGCATATTTGACACCCTTTAAATTGCACAGGAACTTCCCTACTGCTGCATCTTCTTGGCCAAATGCAGCATCAAAGATGCGGGTCTACTACATATGATTTGGTCATATCGAACCCTAATCTCTTATTGGGTGGAAGTCAGGGAATCACTTAGGTCCCTTATGGGGACCATACACTGGGACACGGCAGAGCATTGTCTTCCGGGACTATGCCCTAGACCTAAACCCTCTAAGACTGAATCCAGTTTTGTGGACTTAGCACTTTTCCTCACCAGGCCACAGACAACTTGCTGTTGGAAGTCTCCCACTGCACCCCTCGTGGAGGGCTGGCGTGATGAAGTTTAGCACTGGGGTTCCACTATGAAGGCAGCGTTGCGGAGGGTGGAATATAATGGGCTGCATAAACAGACCATATCTATGCTATCAGACGCCATGCTGGAACAGTCCAAAGGACAAAGAGATAATATTGACTGATCCTGGAGCATGAGTTGAGATAAGCATTTGCAGATCACGCCTCTTGACATTCCCCTATTACCCAATATTACTACCTCAGTATTGTATGTTAACTACTATAACATCTTGGGTGAAGAGACGACTCATGCTCATATTTCATTAGGTTGATTGACTCACAAATGTGGGGCCAGCGCAGTAGAGAAACTTGAGGGTGAGGGAGGTTGCGTTGAAGCTCCTTTTGCTCTTTCCTTACTTGATCTTTATTTCATTAATAATGTCATGACTTCATGTATTGTACATGGTTGGAACCATATTGCCTGTGAATTCTCCTATGTATAAGTACCTGCTGTTACTCGGCAGGCTGTATCACTATTCATGATAATCTCCTTGGAAAAAGATTGTGTTTATGTTTCCAAAAATGCAATAAAATATGTTTAAAAAAGAATATATAATTATAAATATTTTACTTCCTTTGAAAAAAATGTTATATATGCAATGACGTATCTGTTTATGATATTGAGTATGAAACTATGGTAGAAGGTACACAGATCAAATTGTCACAATATCAATGAGAAATATGCAATTGTACATGATAATTTAAAATAGTAATTACATTAATTTAAATCAAATCCTATTTATGTGGTACTGCAGACATTCAAGCCTCAGTTGAGAGCAGGAGACTTTAGGAGAGTTATGGATCAACAAGAAATACTGCTGTATTTATTATAGTGCAGGTACAGCAAACTGCATTAATAGTGCATAGCCATACAAAGTTGCTCAGTGTTATCACTCTTGGTACTCCTCACATACTTTTCAGATTCCATTTTTTTGCTAACTAAGTCAGCCTATTGAACCAGTCACCCAGAAGTGAAATGTGGCCGCGGCGGTAGGAGTTTGACTTGTTCAGTTCAGTTACCCATTGAGTTGTGTACCAAGAAACATCTGTTATTCAGCGCCAAGATACCTCTGGGTGAACGTGCGCTTTACAAATACACATGTTATGTTAGAGGCACGCAATCAAGGTTTCATAATCCCAGTTCTAATGATAGCTGACCCTAAGGTGGTTACAGACCATGAGCTGCCTCAATCACAATGAACAGTGATCTGCTGCTTTGCACCAGTGGCGGCTCCCCCATTAGGGTGGAGGAACGTCACCCCACTGCTGTGTACCCAGTAAAGTAAATTATGAAAAACACAATGGTAATAAAACAATTTTATTTTTCATCCTGCAGGTTGTCAGTCAAGTCTTAGAAGGGCAGGGCTTCCTGGACAGAAGTTGCAGCACAGAGGAGAAGTGGTGAACACTGCAAGTGTGCATTTCGGGCCGGCTATCTTACGACGCCCAGCCTGACATGGGCACTCAGATCTCCGCAACCCCAGCTGTGTTGCACAGTCAGGTGGAGAACAGAGTGGCTCCCAGGCCCTAAGTGAGCGCCAAGCCAGCCACTCCAGCCAGTCCTGGTGCTTCTCTCATGCTAGGTTATAGTGAGTGCAGCATCTGGATTCTCGTAGGTGAGCTCACTAGAATCGGAAGGCTGTGCACCAGCGCATGAACTAACAGGACAGGAGCAGAGCCCTGCGGCAGCGACTGGTGGGTAAGTACCCTGTTTAATCTTTTTTTTATTCTCCCCCTCGCTGCCCCACCAGTTTAATTTGACAGCAGTGGCCACTGCTTTGCACCCAGCTTGGTACTTAAAGGGCAACGTTGGTCACTTGGTCTGCAATTGGTGAGTGTCAGTGCCACAACATTGCTAAATGTGGCCTACAGTGACCGCGACACCACGTGGGACTGGTGTCCGAATCCCCTCAAAAGCAAAAAATTACCTGCCACAAGGGTAGCTGTTCCCAAACACAGGGGCTATGCTAATCAGCCATCCAACAGTGGTATACAGCATCAACAGGCCCGAACGTGTGATGGTGCAAATGGCTGTTGAGCTTGGCTAGAAAACTTACATTAGTTCTGGCATGTCAGGGGCTCAGTGCTCTTTCCTAAGTGTCACCACTGCCCACATTCAATCCTCCATGATTCCAGAGCCTACAATTGAGTGCAGCATACATGTCAACATTTTAAAGCCAGACAAGTGGGAGATTTAAAAAAAAACATTTTCGGGAGAATGTGTGTTCCCCACTGACTTACACTGAAGCAGAGACAATCTACCTGAATTGGGTCTATTGTGATGTATGGTAACAGACAATCTGCATTTCATTTTTGGCATTTTAATAACATAGCACAAACAAAAACAGCATTATAAACTCTGGTGAACAAAAACAGAGTTGAAAAGTCTGTTTTCGGTTGCGCTAACGATGCCTGTCACATGCTCTAATCTACCTGTCCAAAAATTAAGGAGAAGGGGTTAATCTTTGATGTCAAAAGTTATTTTTGGAGGGGTGGATTGGAGCCTGCATGACAGGAATCAACGTTTTATTTTTGGCAGTTTTACAAAACTCTGAATTAGGTTTGTGCAAGCAAGAATCAGGAGGTGGGAGACTAGCCTAGAATTGGGATGGTAGGCATGTATGGTGCAGGGCACTGCTGGGTGCTCACCAGTGTCGGGTGATTTCAGAAAGACCGATTTGGTGGATGGCAGCAATGGTGCTGAAGAGTGCACTGCTCAGACTGTCTTCTTTCCCAGCTCTCTGCTGCCCCCTCAGTTTACCAGTTTTCACTATTCAAATGCACTTGGACATTGCAAATTGAAGGGAGCCTATCTCCTCTACTTCTCTCACCATCATCATTTAAATGCTTTCTTACACAGCCATTCACAGGCTCTCTGCCTATCTCATTTGCCCATCTTCACGTACGCAATCATTACACTGGTACAAACCTCAAGATTTCCCCACCCAGCAAGACTGTGGGACCCCCACCCCAATTCACTAGTACCAGTTAAAATCACGCAGTCCAAAACACAATTGAACTTTTAGACACCTCAACATATGAAACCAATTGAAAATCCTTCTACAATTTGTCCTAATAGCATAATTCTTTCACATGCTGTTATCTTCCATAAAGATTAACCACTTCAACATACCCGTCAAACAGAGAAGCATACAACCACCCCAGAAAGGGAAGGGAAATGAGACACAGGCAAACCATGTGATTTCCACATCATCAAACAGTTTGGTAAGGTTTTAAAAGCAGGTTTAAAACATATGGTCTTTGGATGCCTTATTATTGTCACTTTGTGGGCATGTAAAAGGATTAGGAGGTTCTGAATTTTAGCCTTTTCAAACTGAGTAAACACTTATGCGTGGAAGGAAGAGAGGAATCTTTCAAGATATGGTACATTCCTGTCCTCTGCCTGTGGTGGTGTACAATCTGCAGCCTAGTGCCAATGCAGGCACACTTGCGCCATAGAGCAAGGGTGCCTGCATCACTGGCAGGAGTATTGTTGTGTAGGAAGGGACACCTAACTTCACAAAAACAATCCTAAGAGGCATTTTCCATTTTGTAAGTTTGCTGCAGAATGCAGCTCACTTAGGGCCCGATGTAGGTAATCCCAGATTACCACTTCTTATATACCGAATCATACTGATTCGGTATTTAAGAACTGGCACTGGGGATGTAGGTATTTTTACCTAATTGATTACCGAATCAGTAAGATTCGGTATTTACCGATTCGGTAATTAACAAATCGATATTTGGCATTGATTCCTATGGGCCTTGAAGCCCATAGGAATCAAAGGCAAATACCGATTCGGTAATTACCGAATCGGTAAATACCGAATCCTGCCAGGGGGAACAGGGTGTCACTTTGACACCCTGTAGCACCCCTGTTTTTGGCTTATGTGCAATGTGACACACATACAGGCCCTTAGGGCATGTATGTGTGCCACATGGCACAGGTGTACATGCACAGATGTGCATGTACACAGGAATTGCTTATTTACCACCCAATTGTATTGGGTGGTAAATAACGAATTCTTAAAGGCCTCTAGCACTGTCAACAGTGCTACCTAAATTAGAATTTACAGATTCGGTATTTTAACCGAGTCTGTATTTACCGATTCGGTAATTGTACCGATTCGGTAAATACAGAATCGGTAAACATACGGAATCTGTAAATAAATGCCTCCTACATTGGAAAAGGCAAACGGCCGAAGTCAGCCGTTACCGACCGGTAAATGCCTTCCTACATCGGGCCCTTAGAAAGTAGAAACAAGGAGGAGAAATAAGGATGTTTATCCTTGTTGTTGGTCTGGTCAGAAGGTGTTGGTAAATCTGGGATTTTTCAGAATACATGGGCAGATGTGTGGGAACACACACACCACCCAAGTAACGCCCCCACAAACCCTAGTAATGCAAGACAGCGACATGCACTGTCTTGTGCTATTCCAGATTTACCAAGCCACGAAGGTTCAAGCAAGGTGGCCTTTGTTTTGCTTGGTAAACCTAATTCTAGGATTTTTGCTTTGCCCTAAGTCCGCTAGCATGGAGCAAGGATGAAACAAAACCATAATAAATCTGGGCCTCACTTTCTACTTCACAAACACATGATTTAAAATGTATTGTTTGACCCTGAAAAGCACACTAATATACATTATTCAGTACTTCTTACAGTGTATTTCAATAATGCCTTTTGAGATCATCACTTACAATGCTGTAAATGTATGTGTTGCGATTTACACCTCTGCTTACACGTACTTGTACACTTTTTCTTATTCACATACATTGTTATAGGTTCACTTGGGATGCAGTGCCAGCCCCAAGGCTTAATACTATGAATATTGTGCGATATTTTTCCAGGGTTGCTTTTTTTCCCTTATGCAGAATTTTGCTTACCATACAAATGTGCATTGATAAATAGTAGTCCATGTAGAAATTGCTTTCTCTACACTGCCACAAAGTTTCCTATCCTGGATGAGGAATTATCCCAGTCATTTGCTGTAGTAAATTTCAAACCATTTCCACCGAAGATTATGCCATTGCCAGCAAATGTCAGATTATTTGGGTGCTCATACTCACTCAGGGTCAACCACACTGTCCATCCTATGCATAGATATGTACTACTCCTGAACTGTATGTGGTCCTGTTTGAAATGTTGCAGTAGTAAAAACGTTTATTCTTGGCAGGCATCAATAGAGACAATTTTGACCATAAACAGGTTTATGGATGTAAATGGCTTGGCCATTTGAGTCGCATCCCTTTTTAGAAGCAATTTCTGAAAACATATTGTAAAATGAAAAGTTTTGCCCAAGTAATTATTGGAGGGAGAACCCTCTCAAGCACTCCATGCAGTAGTTTGTCTCTCGTGGTGGTCAGGGGCTGGTATGACAAAAGTTGCCAGGCTGCTTTCAGTTGCCAGTCTGGCCCTGGCAAGCTTTTCTCAACACCACCTCCAGAGACACAGGTCTCTAAATGAGCCCACTTGCACACAATCCATTCTTTAAATGGAAGCAGACAGGGCTTTGTAAAGTAGTGGGCCCTAGTCCCATACATTTGCAAAAAAGGAACACATACACAGGGGCCGATCACGATGCAGGCAGGAAGGGTTACGACTATCGGTCGCAGCCCTCCTGCCTGCTTCGTAATCAATGATTTGGATTCCCTTCCCACTGAGGTATTCCGATGGGCTTACTTGGAAGGGAATCCAAATCAGTCTTCCGAATAGCTTATGACAGGCTTGGAGAGCCCGCCAGCCATTTTGAAGGCCCACAGTAATCTCCCGGCCGGCCCTTTCCGGCCAAGGGATTACGATGTCAGCTTCCTACTGCCTTTTCGTACCGGCCTTTCCGGCACAAAAAAGGCATTGGGAAACAGCTTTGGGGACGCCTAGCCCTGATGGCTATTGCCTCACTCACTGCCAACAGGATCAAAACAAGTCGAAGGGTATGCACTCCTGGAGTATTTATGCAGATAGAAAGGCTATTTTAAGAGGAGACTAGCATGATACTGTCAAATCTGATGTTTACATGATCCAGTAGTATTATCTGTTACCGCTGCTTGAACTCTCCAGAATCTAAATCCATGAACGTTCAATGAAGAGCCAAGGGAGACTAATCGTAATGTTTTCCAAATTAAAAAAGCTATGTTTACAACAGAGAAATGAAGTCTACAACTTTTTCGATAAATTCACATTCAGAAGCCTTAAAGTGGCCGAACTTGAAATCACCAGTGATATGCACGACATGAAGTAGCCATGTCCCCACTTATCATAGCTGCTGCAGTTGTATCTCTCGTGTGAGGATTACCTTCTCACTGGAATTCCCTTGAGGCCCTTGCCCCTGGATTCCTACGGACTGCTTGTGCTGTATGGGGCCTCCCATAGGCTTTGCAGAACTCCCAACAGGGTCACGCCCAAGCTCTATGTAACCCCAAGGGTGGATGGTCCAACGGTCGTGTTTGCTCTTTTCAGCAGGCCTCAGGTTCACTGAGGTTCACAGACGGTTTTGGGGTGGCCAGCCTCCCACGGCACCAGGAATGCTTTGTTGGTCTCCGGGTGTTTCAGGTGTTTGCATCCATTTTGATGCTGCAATGCTCCATAGATGTTTCGGGTGATGCATCTGATACTGATGAAAATTATCATGTTAAATATGTAAGCAAAAGGGAGAGAAAAGGATTTTCTTGTGTAGAGGGAATACTCCTTGTCCCCTTGATCAATGATAAACAACAAATGGAGGAGTACCACCAGGGAGCGCCTCAGTGCCTCTTTATAGGATATATAGACGTGCACAAGATGCTAAAGAGGACAAATTTATCCTTTGTTAGAAGACCCGTCACTCACCAACATAGTTGGTGACATGCTTCATCATTGGGGTCTCACCCGGATAGCCGAGTGCCATCCGGGTGTGCTGCGACACCACACTACAGTGGAGCGGATTTGTTTTTTGGATTTTATATGTGAAAGTGAGAAGGTTTAAAGTGATTATTAAAAGTAGTCCAATGAACTACTCACTGACAGGACTTTATTCTGGAGTGATTGGGCAACAATTCAAATTATTAGAAGGACACCTTGCCTGATTAGGTAGGCCTATGGTGTCACGAATAGTGTTATAAGATAACATTGGTCTACATGTTTCAACCACTAAAGCAAATGTTGGGTTTTCGTCAGGACCAGTGGTGGTAGCCCGGGTGGTATGCACTCGCTAAGGTGTAGCCTACCCTTGACTACGTGAAGAAACCACAAAAAAACTTCTAGTGGTTTAAAAACTGTTGTTCTTCTCCACCACTCCTAGAAAAGAAACTTGAAACGCTTAGTTAGCTAGCTTCATGGGCGTCGGGTTTGCTGAGACTACATCCTGATACAATTTGTGAAGAGTCTTAAAAGGCAGCTGCAAGTGGCGATGTCTTGCTTGGAGTGAGAGGGACTGGATGGACTTTGTAGCCACTTGTAGTTTTTCTTCGGAATGTGCAGTTGCCGGCCTGAATGCCATCTATTTCAAGCCGCTAGTGACTGTTGATTGGACGATCAAACTGTGAAGTGTGGGGCCAGGATGCAGATCATGCATGTTTGTGGCTTAGAGTGGTCCTCTCACAAAGCTGTCTCCAGTGACATCTCTGCTCCCCGGTGGCTGGCTTGTGTTGATGGATACCCTCTCCGGTGCTGGTACGAGTCCTTTGTCCTAGTGCTCTCTGCCCTTTTCTTTTGTGCACCCGTGGTCATTGTTCACCATGTGGCATTGTTGCACTCTCTTCTTCTCTTCCACTCATCAACGACGTGGCATCAGGCCACTTTTTTCTCCTTTTTCTCTTGCACGGTGGTATCGTGCCATGTTCTTCTTTCCTTCTTTTCGACTCCTTTATGATATGGCATCATGCCACGCTCTTCTCGTTTGCTCAGAACTCTAGCAGGTCCAGTCCCTTCCTCCGGGATTTTCTCGGTGCTCCACTACCTGGATGGAGGATCACCCTTTCATCTTCTTCTCTCGAGGACGTAGCACATGCACCTAGTGCCTGTGCCATTGCAATTCTTGCTCCTGCCTCTGTTCAGGCATGCTTGGCAGGGGCAATCACTTTGTGTGATATCAATACTGGTCAATACTGGTCCAACAGTGGCTATTCTGTGCAACAGGCGGCTGGCTGGAACAGACTCTTCCTGTTCAGCATTGCTTCTTCTCTTCAAAGAGGTCTCTCTCTCCTGGGCTCCTGCCCCTTCTGTCTGGCTCTCTGGTGCAGCCTTTTGCTCTCCTCTGACATTGTGTACTCAGTCCTCTTCATGGGGGCACATTTCTGACACTTTGCATGCCCATTTTCTAGCTTGCTCTGGTGTCCATTCACAATGGGGGCGTGTGGCGTCACCGAGGTTTGTGTAGTGCTCACTTATCTCCTCAGGTACTTTTCCTCTTCTCTCAGGACAAAACTTGGTGAGCCTTCTCCTGGGAAAGCTGATATCTAGCTGCTTGCAGTGGCAGCAGTACTTGATGGCTCTAGAAGTCTGTGTTGAAACATTTTTACTCCCTCTAGGGACCGTTACGCACTCTGGTGCTCCTCACAGGCACCATAACCTGTGAATCAGTAGCTAATGCAACTTTATTCCTCCTCCCCTTGCTAGGCGCTACCCTTCCTTATGCTCGGCTGCATGGGGCTTCTTGAGGCTTTTTTGCTGGGGATTTGCAGTCTCTCCCCTTCATTTGGAGCAGTTCAGTTCAATGCAGGGGCATTGCAGGCCATAATATCCCCTGTGCATGGTTGTGCAGCTTGGCTTCTCAATCTTAGCCCATAGGAGCTGTTTACACAGCTCAAGCCATGTTAACAAGTTATCAACGTGGGTCCCTGCTTGATTCTGCTGCAGGCAGGGGAATGCTCATTGGGGCCATCCAAACTCTGTCTGTGCTTTACTAGGTGAGGCATTACTAGCAAGAGCCCTCATGCTCAGTGTGGTTGTAGGGCTCATGCAGATAACATCTTTCTGAGGCAGAGTTGGGGCGATGCTATCAGTGCTCTCTTTACTTTCACTTTAGGTATAAGCCTGTGCCATGTACATCCCTGCCATGTCTACCAGCTATCACCTCTGGGAGTAACTGTGTCCTGTACCTAGTCATGGAATTGACAATTTTAAATTAAACCGTTTCCTTATTGCGGTTATGTTCATTTTGATTGATACTTGGAATTTGTCTGTACATTACATATGTTATTTTAAAATATTATGGTCATCTTATTACCTTTCTGATGTCGAAGGGAATGCACTCCAGGAGTGATTATGCTGATAGAAAGGCTATTTTAAGAGGAGATTAGCATGATACTGTCAAATCTGATGTTTACCTGATCCAGTAGTATTATCTGTTATGGCTGCTTGAACTCTCCAGAATCTAAATCCATGAACGTTCAATGAAGAGCCAAGGGAGACTAATCGTAATGTTTTCAAAATTAAAAAAGCTAGGATTACAACAGAGAAATGAACTCTACAACTTTTTTGATAAATTGACACTCAGAAGCCTTAAAGTGGCCGAACTTGAAATCACCAGTGATATGCACGACATGAAGTAGCCATGTCCCCACTTACCATACACTTTATATTCACTTGATGGTAGTACTCCATCCATTTACTGTAACTGTCTTGAAGCCAGGTGTTCCTTGGAAAATACTGCTTTCATAGGCAGCAGTTAAACCTCTCTCAACACCTAGCATTCTTGCCATGGGTTGCCCCTAACGTTTCTCCTCAGATTTCCAGTTTTTGCTGGCTTTGGTTTTGCTGGTCTTAGACACACTTAACCAGTGGCAAAGTACATGTGCTTGCTCCTTAAAACATGGTAAACTGGCTTATACCCTTTACTTGTAAGTTCGGAACTGCTAAAGAAGCAATACCAGCAGCAGCCCTCCGCTAGGGCAGGGGAGGGTCGCCCCACTGCTCAGTGCACAGAAAAAATAAGATTATAATAACAGAACGTTATCATCATTTTAGTTTAAGTATGAAGCAAAGGTTAGGGTGGATAAGGTCGCTCCTGCGTCAGAGGGAGTAGGAGTGGTTAGTTCACCATAATCGCGTGTGACGATTTGACCGGTTGGATTGGGCTGGGAAACCATTGTGCGCACTAAGCATGCTCTCTACCGAGCTGTATAGCACAGCCTGGGTGGAGAACATGCACATGCTCTTACTCCCTGTTTGAGTGCCAAACCAGGCCACTCAGACCAATCATGACACTGCTGTTATGCTGGTGACAGCAGCGTCGTGATTGGCTAGGGGAGTCTTGGAGCCTGGGTGCTGCTGGGAGCCAGGAAAACAGGAAGGATGGAGGAGAGTGGTGGTTTGCAACCGGTAACCAGCAAGTTAATCATTTTTTTCTTCTTTATTTTTAACCTCCCACGGCCATTGCCTACCAGTTGCCGCTGAGCACCACTTGTGTCCAGGGCCTGTAAGATAAATGCTACTAGTTCTTCTGCGATTCAGAAAAGGGGGTGGTGATGAACAGAGTGTCTGAATTAAGCAGACCACTCTTACCCAGTCCAAAGATCAGGGCTTGATCCATCACCGTTATTTATCTCACTGCACCATCCCAGCTCAGAACCTGGCTATATGCAAATCAGTCTGTCCCTGGCCCAGTGCATCATGGGAACAGGGCAGACTAAACTACCAAGCCAATTCTTCACCAGAAAGGAGACAAGCTACCGGGGACCGGTTTCTGGCATTTCAGCCGTCTTCGGCCCGGCTTGCTTGAATCCTGATGGTGCAGTGAGAAAGGGACTCATGTCTGAGTATACCCTGCCACACCTATAGTGGCCAAAAACGATTCAGAAAAGGGGGTGGTGATGAACAGAGTGTCTGAATTAAGCAGACCACTCTTACCCAGTCCAAAGATCAGGGCTTGATCCATCACCGTTATTTATCTCACTGCACCATCCCAGCTCAGAACCTGGCTATATGCAAATCAGTCTGTCCCTGGCCCAGTGCATCATGGGAACAGGGCAGACTAAACTACCAAGCCAATTCTTCACCAGAAAGGAGACAAGCTACCGGGGACCGGTTTCTGGCATTTCAGCCGTCTTCGGCCCAGCTTGCTTGTATCCTGATGGTGCAGTGAGAAAGGGACTCATGTCTGAGTATACCCTGCCACACCTATAGTGGCCAAAAACGATTCAGAAAAGGGGGTGGTGATGAACAGAGTGTCTGAATTAAGCAGACCACTCTTACCCAGTCCAAAGATCAGGGCTTGATCCATCACCGTTATTTATCTCACTGCACCATCCCAGCTCAGAACCTGGCTATATGCAAATCAGTCTGTCCCTGGCCCAGTGCATCATGGGAACAGGGCAGACTAAACTACCAAGCCAATTCTTCACCAGAAAGGAGACAAGCTACCGGGGACCGGTTTCTGGCATTTTAGCCGTCTTCGGCCCGGCTTGCTTGAATCCTGATGGTGCAGTGAGAAAGGGACTCATGTCTAGCCCTGATCTCTTGACTGGGTGAGAGCTTTCTGCTTAATTCAGAGACTCTGTCCCTCACCACCCCTTGTTGTAAATATTTTTGTCCACCCTAAGCGTGGAAGGGTATTCTCAGATGTGAGACCCTTGCTCATTGCACCATCAGGATTCAAGCAAACCGGGCCGAAGACGGCTGTAATGCCAGAAACCGGTCCCGGGGAGCTTGTTTCCTTCCCAGTGTAAGAATTGGCTTTTGTAGTTTGGTTTGCTCTGTTCCCATCATGCACTGGGACAGGAACAGACTAATATGCATACAGCCAGGTTCTGAAACTGGGTTGGTGCAGTGAGCTAAAAAACGGTGTTGGATCTAGCCCTGATCTCTTGACTGGGTGAGAGCTTTCTGCTTAATTCAGAGACTCTGTCCCTCACCACCCCTTGTTGTAAATATTTTTGTCCACCCTAAGCGTGGAAGGGTATTCTCAGATGTGAGACCCTTGCTCATTGCACCATCAGGATTCAAGCAAACCGGGCCGAAGATGGCTGTAATGCCAGAAACCGGTCCCGGGAGCTTGTTTCCTTCCCAGTGTAAGAATTGGCTTTTGTAGTTTGGTTTGCTCTGTTCCCATCATGCACTGGGACAGGAACAGACTAATATGCATACAGCCAGGTTCTGAAACTGGGATGGTGCAGTGAGCTAAAAAACGGTGTTGGATCTAGCCCTGATATCTTGACTGGGTGAGAGCTTTCTGCTTAATTCAGAGACTCTGTCCCTCACCACCCCTTGTTGTAAATATTTTTGTCCACCCTAAGCGTGGAAGGGTATTCTCAGATGTGAGACCCTTGCTCATTGCACCATCAGGATTCAAGCAAACCGGGCCGAAGACGGCTGTAATGCCAGAAACCGGTCCCCGGGAGCTTGTTTCCTTCCCAGTGTAAGAATTGGCTTTTGTAGTTTGGTTTGCTCTGTTCCCATCATGCACTGGGACAGGAACAGACTAATATGCATACAGCCAGGTTCTGAAACTGGGATGGTGCAGTGAGCTAAAAAACGGTGTTGGATCTAGCCCTGATCTCTTGACTGGGTGAGAGCTTTCTGCTTAATTCAGAGACTCTGTCCCTCACCACCCCTTGTTGTAAATATTTTTGTCCACCCTAAGCGTGGAAGGGTATTCTCAGATGTGAGACCCTTGCTCATTGCACCATCAGGATTCAAGCAAACCGGGCCGAAGACGGCTGTAATGCCAGAAACCGGTCCCCGGGAGCTTGTTTCCTTCCCAGTGTAAGTGTAGCGATCGCTACCATCAGCAAGGCACAAGGTAGAGGATTTCGAATATCCTGTCCATGGCGGAAAAACTACAAGTCCCAGAAGGCCATCCGGCGCTGGGGGTTGGCTCAGTGGGAGGACGTGATATAAGCGCCATCTCCGGAACGTAACGGGGCTTGTCAATCGGATTCCGTATTCGCTCATTGTGGATGAGCCTTCCTTGCTTCAAGTCAAGATTCCGGAGAAACATCGCCGATCAAAAGCCTGCGTGGCCAGATTTCCTAGTCTGCACGACGCCGAGCAACAGCCAGCGTGGTCAGAATTCGTAGATTGCCCGACGCCGATCAACAGCCAGCGTGGTCAGATTTCTGGTGGAGAACCGTTGGTCCTGTAACCCTTCCAGTCGTGCAAGTACCAAGAGGAAGCGGGCTCGCCTCCTCTTTAATTGTAGTGTCTTGTTACTATTACAAACGGCGTCTTTTCAGCCGCCATTTCTTGTTTACATTCCGGGGAAAACCTTGGTGCCTGTTGTCAGTGGCTACTGACACAGTTTGGTAAATGTTCTAATCGTAACCACCAAGATACCGTGGGTTTATTACGTGGAGGTTCCACGTTTTTGTTAGTGTGTAAATTCAAAGACTTATTTGAGATTACTAACTAAGTAACAGCGGAGTGGCGTTAACTCCTCTGTACTTCTGGTCGCCTATATGTTGGGTTCTGTATTTTGAGGATTCCTTTAAGGATACATGGGGTGGAGAAACTGAGTCCCGGTACCAGTCACCTCATGGTAACAGACCAGACGATACCTGACGTGCCATTCCCCGATGCCAATCTACCTCCCGGCCCCTATTCGTACAGGTCCAAACAGTGGGTTTATTCCATTGTGGGGGTTTGTGCGGAGCGGAGTCGGAAGGACTATCGTCTATCGTCTCTGCGGGCCATCAGTAGAAGGTTAGTGGCGCTTGCGTACTCTTGCGCTACCCTCAATCCTGACAGATTGACAAGCCCAAGAATACAGCCCTGCCTAGACGATGGATACAAATGCCACTCTTACCGCCCTGTTGGAGAGTTTTACAGGCCTTCAACAGGAAGTCCAGAATTCCCGGTTAGAGAACCAGGCGTTATATAAAGAGATATCTGAACTACGTAAAGACGTATCAGATCTAGCCATGAGAGAGCCGGTGGCGAAACCATTGATTCGGCCGGCCACTCTGCAGCCTCCCCCTTCCTTCCAAACAGGGGGTTCGCTCGCAGCCCCTTCCACTTCTGCGGAGGCCACACCGACTGTACATATCATCCAAAATCATGGTATACCCCTGGCTCCACCCGAAAGGTTTTATGGGGACCCAAGAAAATTTGAAACCTTTTTGAATCAATGCCGTTTGCATTTTCTATGCAAACCTATGGTCTTCCAGGACGAAGCATCCAAAACGGCTTTTCTAATGTCCTATATGGGAGGGAACGCGTCCAGCTGGACTATTCCCTTGCTCGAAAGAGACGATCCCGTTCTACATGATTTTGCTGCCTTTTGCATCGAACTCAGGAAATTGTTTGATCGGAAGTCTCACATGTTGTCCTTGGATCATGAATTAATGACCTTGAGACAAGGGTCCCAAGATCTGTTGTCTTACATCACGACATTCAACCGTCTCATTGTAGAAACAGACTGGCCGGCCCAGAAACGGATCTCCTTGTTCTACCAAGGACTCCGGGGGGAATTAAAGGATGTCTTGGCTCAGGTGGTGCAATTACCAACTACCTGTGCGGAGTTAATAGACCTGACTGTCCAACTAGATCACCGGCTATTGGAAAGAAAGGGAGATAGAAGAGGGGGAGATTACCGACCCTCTTACCCTTTATTTAAATCCCGACAGGGGGTAGATGACAAAGCTAAGACACCCGAAGGACCAGAACCCATGCAAATAGGGGGAATACGTGGGCCCCTTTCTCGGGAGGAAAGAGACAGGCGAAGGAGGCTGAAACTCTGTCTCTACTGTGGTAAAGGGGGGCATTTCATCAATGACTGCCGGGCAAGGAATTATGTCCCTGGAAAAAAATCCCCTTCCCCGAGGGCAGGCAGTTCTTAGTTCTGATGAACCGGCGGAAAACTGTCGGTCTTAAATCAGGTAGAGACCTCTGGTTTGAGACGACCGCATGATCCGGTCTCTCCTTTTGTAGCTAATACCTTACACCCTGCAGTCGCCCATATGAATGTAAACGTCGCTCTATGGGTTGCCAACCAAAAACCTGTACAGGTAGATGCCTTGTTAGACTCGGGTGCGACAGGTAATTACATAGACCAGACCTATGCCTTTCGTATGGGTATTCCATGTGAGAAGAAAGCTATACCTGAAACGGTTAAAACTGTGGATGGTACCATACTAACGTCAGGCCCAGTAACTTACCATACGTTGGCCCTCGTAATGAGGTTTGGGGAGGATCACTGTGAATATATACAGTTTGACTTGATCGATGCCCCTCAGTTCCGGCTCATTTTAGGCATGCCCTGGTTGACACTACATGATCCGGTGGTGAGTTGGGCTTCCCGTACTGTGAGTATGACCTCTGAATATTGTAAGGAACATTGTCGAGAAGGAATGCATCACGATTTTCCCCTTGTTCCTTCGATCGCAACCTTCTTGGCTCATGAATGTGTGGTGGATGCTTATTGTTGTGCCAGCCCTCTTCCTGAAGAGTACATATCCTTTCAGGCCTTGTTCGATAAACAGACCGCTACCCACTTACCTCCACATCGTACCTACGATTGTCGGATTGATCTCGTTCCAGGCGCTGATATCCCCTGTAGTAGGGTGTATGCTCTAACAGAAAAAGAAACGTTGTACCTCAAAACCTATCTGGAGGACAATATCGCATCTGGGTTCATCAGACACTCTACTTCCCCGGCCTCGTCACCCATGTTCTTCATACCAAAGAAGGATTGCGATGAATTAAGACCATGTATAGACTACCGCGCTATTAACAGGGTGACCATAAAGAATCGCTATCCTCTCCCCCTCATTCCGGTATTGATGGATCAGCTGAAAGGGGCGCGGTACTTTACAAAACTTGATCTCCGTGGGGCTTATCATCTAGTCCGTGTGATGAAAGGCGACGAGTGGAAAACTGCGTTCCGAACAAAGTTCGGTCTTTACGAATACCGCGTGATGCCCTTTGGCCTCTGCAATGCCCCCGCCGCCTTCCAGTTTTTTATGGATGAAGTGTTGAGGGGGTGCTTGGAGACATTTTGTGTGGTCTATATTGATGACATTTTGATCTATTCCGTGTCTCTAGCCGATCACATCTCCCATGTGAAAATCGTACTGGAAAGGCTACAGCAGAACTCCCTGTACGCCAAACTCGAGAAATGCCTTTTCCATGTCCAGCAAGTAGCCTTCTTGGGGTACGTGATTGACGCTCACAGATTTCGTATGGACATGAGTAAGGTGGATGCCATCATTACATGGAAAACGCCACGGAACGTTAAATCGGTGCAAAGCTTTCTCGGATTTGCCAATTACTATCGGCGTTTCATACAAGATTTCTCCAGAATCATCCATCCCATCACAGCCCTCTTGCGAAAGAATGTTCCCTTCAAATGGGGAGTGGACGCCGATTCCTCCTTCCAACTCCTCAAAGAGAAGTTCACGCAGGCCCCCATCCTTCGACATCCAGACCCCACGATTCCGTTTGTCTTGGAAACTGATGCTTCTCAGTTTGCTCTAGGGGGAGTCCTTTCTCAACGCCATCCTACCTCTGGTCAACTCCACCCGGTGGCTTACTACTCCAAGAAACTCTCTCCGTGTGAAATCAACTACTCAATCACCGACAAAGAGCTTTAGGCCATCAAAAGAGCATGCGAAGAATGGAGGCATTACCTTTTGGGAGCGTTGCATACGGTGGAAATCATCACAGACCACCGCAATCTCCTGTTCCTAAAGACGGCGAAGGCCTTGACTCCTCGACAATTGAGGTGGACCCTCTTCTTTTCTGACTTTGATTTTGTGATCAAATATAGACCAGGAACTCGCAACGGGAAAGCAGATGCGCTATCCAGGTTGGGTGAAGAAGAGACTACTACCTGTACGGAACCCCCTTTTATCTTGCCAGGAGCTGATTCCACGGATAGAGCTATCGCCTTGATCACCTCCGAAGATTTCCCGGACGACGTTCGGGTTGCCCTAACGGACTTCGATATTGCTGACTGGGTACAGAAAGAGCCCGAACATCGAAGTGAGAAAGATCACTTGGCCTATCATTTCCATGCCTTATATATCCCCAACCCTGCATTACAACGCAAAGTCCTGGAATGGTCTCACGATTCAGCTTTAGGGGGACACATGGGCATCTTTAAGACTATCGCCATTGTGGAACGTTCTTTCTGGTGGCCTGGGGTCAGAAAGGATACCAAGGAATACGTGCAGAACTGTGCTATCTGTGCACAGGGGAAAGCCAGTCACATCAAACCTCCAGGACTGCTACAACCGTTGCCCATTCCACCCAAACCTTGGCACACCTTGTCCATGGACTTTATCGTAGAGATGCCCCCGTGTGAAAAACAAACTGTGATCCTGGTAGTGGTGGATCATCTCACGAAAATGGGACATTTCATTCCCTTGCCAGGCCTACCTTCCTCCAGTGAATTAGCCAAAGTCTTCCTCCAACACATCGTCCGTCCACATGGATTACCGAAATTGCTGATCACCGATAGGGGGACACAATTCACTTCCCGTTTCTGGAAGGCTCTCTGTGCCATATTACAGATTGATGCGCGACTCTCGACGAGCTTCCATCCGCAAACAGATGGAAAAACGGAACGTCTAAATCAGACGTTGGAGCAATACCTGCGGTGTTTCTCTCTACAGAACGCCTGCGATTGGACCGCACTCTTATGGTTGGCAGAGTTTGCTTACAATAACGCGGTACATACTACCTTGGGATGTTCCCCCTTCTTTTGCCTCTATGGATTCCATCCTAACATGCTCCCGTTTGAATGGCCTGCTGAATCTATGGTTCCTGCCATACATGAGCACCATGCTCATCTTCGAGCTATACTGATTGAGGCCCGGAATAATCTCGAACATGCTCAAGATTCCCAGAAAACATATGCGGATAGGAGACGTACTCCTGAGCCTGAATATAAGGTAGGGGACAAGGTATGGCTTTCTACGCATAATCTACATATCAAAGGTCTGACGAAACTGAAACCGAAGTATGTGGGTCCCTATGGTATCTGCGAGAGGATAAACGCTGTGGCCATGAAGCTCTCATTGCCTGTATCATGGACTATACATCCTGTCTTTCATGTGTCACTCCTGCGTCCGTGCCTCCCGAGCGTGAGATTGCCTGATCGTCCCCATCCGGTGGAAGTCGAGGGCCACGAGGAGTATGAGGTGAGTTCTGTTCTGGACTCCCGTTTGGTACGAGGTCCAGTGGATTGGAAAGGGTTTGGTCCCGAGGATCGGACCTGGGAACCCTTGGACCATCTGCATTGTCCCGACTTGGTGGAACAATTCCATGAAAGGTTTCCGGGGAAGCCGGGACGTCCGCCGGGACGGCGGTCCACGAGAGGGGGTTCTGTAGCGATCGCTACCATCAGCAAGGCACAAGGTAGAGGATTTCGAATATCCTGTCCATGGCGGAAAAACTACAAGTCCCAGAAGGCCATCCGGCGCTGGGGGTTGGCTCAGTGGGAGGACGTGATATAAGCGCCATCTCCGGAACGTAACGGGGCTTGTCAATCGGATTCCGTATTCGCTCATTGTGGAAGAGCCTTCCTTGCTTCAAGTCAAGATTCCGGAGAAATATCGCCGATCAAAAGCCTGCGTGGCCAGATTTCCTAGTCTGCACGACACCGAGCAACAGCCAGCGTGGTCAGAATTCGTAGATTGCCCGACGCCGATCAACAGCCAGCGTGGTCAGATTTCTGGTGGAGAACCGTTGGTCCTGTAACCCTTCCAGTCGTGCAAGTACCAAGAGGAAGCGGGCTCGCCTCCTCTTTAATTGTAGTGTCTTGTTACTATTACAAACGGCGTCTTTTCAGCCGCCATTTCTTGTTTACATTCCGAGGAAAACCTTGGTGCCTGTTGTCAGTGGCTACTGACACAGTTTGGTAAATGTTCTAATCGTAACCACCAAGATACCGTGGGTTTATTACGTGGAGGTTCCACGTTTTTGTTAGTGTGTAAATTCAAAGACTTATTTGAGATTACTAACTAAGTAACAGCGGAGTGGCGTTAACTCCTCTGTACTTCTGGTCGCCTATATGTTGGGTTCTGTATTTTGAGGATTCCTTTAAGGATACATGGGGTGGAGAAACTGAGTCCCGGTACCAGTCACCTCATGGTAACAGACCAGACGATACCTGACGTGCCATTCCCCGATGCCAATCTACCTCCCGGCCCCTATTCGTACAGGTCCAAACAGTGGGTTTATTCCATTGTGGGGGTTTGTGCGGAGCGGAGTCGGAAGGACTATCGTCTATCGTCTCTGCGGGCCATCAGTAGAAGGTTAGTGGCGCTTGCGTACTCTTGCGCTACCCTCAATCCTGACAGTAAGAATTGGCTTTTGTAGTTTGGTTTGCTCTGTTCCCATCATGCACTGGGACAGGAACAGACTAATATGCATACAGCCAGGTTCTGAAACTGGGATGGTGCAGTGAGCTAAAAAACGGTGTTGGATCTAGCCCTGATCTCTTGACTGGGTGAGAGCTTTCTGCTTAATTCAGAGACTCTGTCCCTCACCACCCCTTGTTGTAAATATTTTTGTCCACCCTAAGCGTGGAAGGGTATTCTCAGATGTGAGACCCTTGCTCATTGCACCATCAGAATTCAAGCAAACCGGGCCGAAGACGGCTGTAATGCCAGAAACCGGTCCCCGGGAGCTTGTTTCCTTCCCAGTGTAAGAATTGGCTTTTGTAGTTTGGTTTGCTCTGTTCCCATCATGCACTGGGACAGGAACAGACTAATATGCATACAGCCAGGTTCTGAAACTGGGATGGTGCAGTGAGCTAAAAAACGGTGTTGGATCTAGCCCTGATCTCTTGACTGGGTGAGAGCTTTCTGCTTAATTCAGAGACTCTGTCCCTCACCACCCCTTGTTGTAAATATTTTTGTCCACCCTAAGCGTGGAAGGGTATTCTCAGATGTGAGACCCTTGCTCATTGCACCATCGGGATTCAAGCAAACCGGGCCGAAGACGGCTGTAATGCCAGAAACCGGTCCCCGGGAGCTTGTTTCCTTCCCAGTGTAAGAATTGGCTTTTGTAGTTTGGTTTGCTCTGTTCCCATCATGCACTGGGACAGGAACAGACTAATATGCATACAGCCAGGTTCTGAAACTGGGATGGTGCAGTGAGCTAAAAAACGGTGTTGGATCTAGCCCTGATCTCTTGACTGGGTGAGAGCTTTCTGCTTAATTCAGAGACTCTGTCCCTCACCACCCCTTGTTGTAAATATTTTTGTCCACCCTAAGCGTGGAAGGGTATTCTCAGATGTGAGACCCTTGCTCATTGCACCATCAGGATTCAAGCAAACCGGGCCGAAGACGGCTGTAATGCCAGAAACCGGTCCCCGGGAGCTTGTTTCCTTCCCAGTGTAAGAATTGGCTTTTGTAGTTTGGTTTGCTCTGTTCCCATCATGCACTGGGACAGGAACAGACTAATATGCATACAGCCAGGTTCTGAAACTGGGATGGTGCAGTGAGCTAAAAAACTGTGTTGGATCTAGCCCTGATCTCTTGACTGGGTGAGAGCTTTCTGCTTAATTCAGAGACTCTGTCCCTCACCACCCCTTGTTGTAAATACTAGTTCTTCTGCAGCACTGATTGTGCTCTGCCACTTAAGTAACACCTTAAACAGGTCTCAGGCCTGCCATTGCAGCCTGTGTGTACAGTTTTAAACTGCCATTTTGACATCGCAAAGTAAACCTTTGCCAGACTCAAATCTTCTCTTTTAGTGCATACAAGTCACATCTAGGGTATGACCCGGACAGCCCATAGGGCAGGGTGAAATGTATTTAAAAAAGTACAATATCTACTTTTAAGTTTTACAAGTCCTGTTAGTGAAGATCTCCTAAATTCATTTTCCACTACTGCAAGTCATATCTCTCCTATAGGATAACATTCAAAATACCTTATTACATTTTATAATTGCAGTTTCTGAATGGGAACAGGCAACTCCTTCATGTTTGGTGTCTTTCGAATCGCAATTTTAAATCCTAACATATAGTGAAGTCAAATTGTACCTTGCAATTCTGAAATGCAACTTTTAGAAAGTTCTTTATACACAAAGGTGTTGGCCCTAGATCACACAGCTAGACTGGGCCCATAATGTACATGAAAAAAATATAATCTAGCTGATAATTTTAGTGCTGTTTCACATTATCAATATAAGCCCAAGCTGAATGTCTCGATCAACATAATTTATTATGTTATTTCTTTAAGCAATTTTAGTGACATACTCAGATTCTTATTTCAAAGACAGATCAAGATAACACTTGGGGCTAGATGTAGGAAATTCCCATTTACAGACTCTCAAATACCGAATTTTACCGATTCGGTATTTAAGAGTCTGTAAATGGGAAGGGGGCAGATTTAGGTAATTTTAAAATCTGAATTACTGAATCTGTAAAATTCGGTATTTACCGATTCTGAGAATACAGAATCGCTATTTCCCATTGATTCTTATGGGCTTTGAAGCCCATAGGAATTAATGGGACATACCGATTCTTTATTTACAGAATCGGTAAATACAGAATCCTGCAAGGGTTCAGGGGGTGTAACTTTGACACCCTAAAGCACCCCAAGTACAGGCTTATGTGTAATGTGGCACACATACATGCCCTAAGGGCATGTCTGTTTGTCACATTGCACAGGTGTGCATGCACATCTGAATTTGGTATTTTACCACACAATAGGATTGTGTGTTAAAATACCGACTCTTAAGGGCCTGTGACACTGGAAACTATGCCACCTACATTTGTAATTACAGAATCAGTATATTTACCGATTCGGTAATTTACCGATTCGGTAATTTTACCGAATCGGTAAATATACCTATTCTGTATTTTTTAGCCCCCTACATCTGAAAACCCTAATACCGGTCGGAAACGGCCGAAATCAGCTGTTTCCGACCGGTATTAGGGCTCCTACATCTGGCCCTTAGTTCTTACATTGATACATCTCACAAAATTAGATAAGAACTAGACATAATGAACAGAATCATTTCCACATGACAGTAGTACATAAATCACAAAAACAAGTTTCCAAACTCAACCAGTCAAATTCACGAAGCAACCCTACTCCGAGTTCATTGTCAAGTTTACATAACATTCAAGGGTTGCTAGCCAAAGGGAGTAGAATTCGGGCCCGCGGGTTTACATCTTCAAATATAATCCCCTGTGAGCCTCTTTCTATTTTTAGCACATCTTTTGCCCTTTGGTATTGCGTGCCGACGTGTTTCAAATCTCAGTGCAATCTTTAGGATTAACTTCAGGGCTAGGACTGGGTAATATCTAAAAGAACAAAAAACACTGAGATTTCTTAAGTATTTCCCTTGCTTTTCTAGTTGTCTTTTGGTTACTTTAAAGTTGTAACATACCAAGTACCTGCCTAAAGTCGTCTTTTCCTTTAGGGAATTGCCGAATCGCTTGTGTTGCCAACCATCTGGTCTGAAACACAAACGATTCCATTAAAAACTGATATTGGTTGAAAAAAGATTCTACATAAGACTCTTGCAACACAGTCAATTGACTTACTTGTATACGTATTGAAAAAGTCTTAAATGGCAGCCTCAGGTTGGCAGTACGTGCGCCTCAGCGGGAGCTTAAAGTCGTATTTTTCCTGTATGGAAGTGTCAATCACTCGTGTTGCTGACCGTCTGGTCTGAAACACAACCAATTTAATTATTATTAGTTCAGACAAGGTCCTACTTAAAGTTATTGGATAACACAGTCAAAGGACTTACTTTTATATGTATTGTAAATATCTTGAATGGCAGCCTTGGATTTGCAATGAGATCCCCTCAGCGGGACTTTCCCAGATAGAATTCAGATGTTTGTCTTTAAAAATCTGTAACAGACGTGACTGTTACAATTTTGCCCGCTCGTGAATTTGATTTTGCATGCTTAGGGGTTGCGCCCACATACTTAAAGTACAGAACATGTGGCAGCTTCAGCTCTTCGTTCACAACGTGGGCTCTTCGTTCACATCGTGGTTATTTACCGCAGCATAGGAATCTGCTTCCTCATATGCATGTGACTTCTGTTTTCAGAAGGGCGTGCTCCTGAACCATCAAGGTGGTGCCTGGATCTTGTTGTTCATTGTTAGTTATATGGACAGTCTTTCATATTGATGGTTGCAAAGGATATTTTTTGCCTTAGCCGTTTTGTTTCTGTAGCCTGTGTCTGGGTCACATGACCGGGTGTGGGTGACAGTTGGCATTTCTGTATTCCTCCTAGACAGCCACACACAATGAGAAGCATATGTTTGACTGAATGGGCAATCCCTGGCAGGATGAGAGGGATGTGCTGGGCCCAGCCCCACCTACACTTGAATAGACTGTGACTTGTGTCCGCACAAAGGGCTGCATATGTCCTGTGTTTAGCTGGAAATGAGGGTCATGAAGGCAGGACGCCTGTGCACTTCAAGGACAAGTCTCTGGAAGCATCTCCTCGCTTCAAAAACACAACAATGTATAAATACTGGACCTCAGATACCACCATTGGAGTACACATCTGGACCTGTGGATACTCTGCCAATAAGAAGGACTGTTGTACTGCTACAAGGACTGCCACTTTGCTGAGTTGCTGCTCTGAAGGAATTTCTGCCCTACTGTGCTAATCTGCTGCAAGCTGCCCTTTTGCTTGGGTGAGAAGGACTAGACTTGCATCACTTGAACCTAGAGCCCAAATTGTCTCTAAGGGCTAGTTGGCTAGCCTCATGATCTGAAACCTCAGGGACACATAAGGCTTCCAACAGCCTTTCACCAGCACCTTGACGCTGCCTACTGTGAGTCTACTCTACCAAGTGGTGCCACCCTAGTCCTGGACCCTCTGTGGATCCAGTGAAACCGATACATCTCCTTAGCTCCATGGCGCAACCCTGAGCAGAACCAATGTATCTCTGCTGCATGAATTGCACCTATTCCAAAGACCCGCATCACCACTGCATCCCACATTGCCTTCCGAACGGCCACTGCACAACGCATTCTTGATGCAATCCATCACATCTCTCATCAATGGCAGCCTTGACAATGATGCCGGACTCCACATAACTGCCTCGCAGCTCTTTGGAACCTATGCACCATCTGAACTTTGCGCTGCATCCCGATTCCGGACTTGGCAACGCAAGCCCCATCAACAGCATCCTCAATAACATTGTAGACCCTTGCGTTGCAGCCTCACTGCATCTCAGTACCGATGCATCGTTTCGGCTGCACGACGTATCTTTGAAGCAGATCCTCTCAATGCTACGCAAAACCAGGATTTAAGGTAACGGGTTCAGTGGGCCTAACGGGAACTCTGTAGCTGGCAGGCACTACATTGCAGTCAGCCTGAACGTGTGACTTTGTTTGGGTCCAGTGCAGCTAGATATCTACATCTGGTGTTTTGTGCTTTTTAGTGCTATTTCACTAAAATCCTTTCAAATGTAATATCTCTGGTTCTACTAATTGGATTTTTATGATCTGGATCTTGTTCTATTTATTAAAAGATGTTCTATTAATCCAACTTAGTGTGGAATCATTTTTGTGTGGTGTTTTCACTTTATTACTGTTTGAAATGTTGCACAAATACTTTAGACATTGCCTCCAAGTTAAGACTAACTGCACTGGGCCAAGCTGCAGTGGATTGAGCACAGCTTAATTTAGGGTTGGCATGTGCCTCACCCTGCCAAGGATTGCAGTTGCTGCTTGACCAGGACTCACACCCCATTCAACCAACAACGCCAGTATCTCACACCTGACCTAACAGAGGCACCATTCATAAGTGCCTGGACATGGCACCACCAATGTGGCAGACAACTGCGTGTACCAAAATGGCTACTATAGCAGGGATTCACTTTCTTATAGTGCTGTGGCTTTTGATGAAAATAGATTTTATTTCACAGCTGGAATAACTTCTGGAATGCGGAAACGACCTGAATTCAATTATGATTTGCTTTAATTGCTAAACTATCGCTGTTTTCTAAACTGCAATGGTCACACTGACATAATGTAGGAAATTGATTATATATACTGTGCATTCCTAAAATAGGGAGACCTACTGACTTTCCCAGTGCCTGGTTTACTATGCTTGCGTCACATTTGCATCTCTCCACACGAGGCAATGACGTTTCAGAAAATGATAGAATGTTGGCTGCTCATTCCACATTTGCAGGTACTCACTGCCAGTGGTACCTATCACTACCAAAAGGGCTGTCCTTCAGTTCACGCTGCAACAAACCACAGCTTTAAATTCAGCTCCTGAAAAGTATATTGAAGTTTGCAGAAACTAACACCAGATTTACAGCTAGATTCATGAAAGGAAATTGCGCTCGCAAAGGGCCAGATTCTGAGAATCTGGCTCTTTGCGAGCGCAATTTTTGCATTTGGGATTCATCATCCCAAATGCAAAAATTGCTATTTGCGAAATCGCATATTTGCGAGGAATTGCATTTAAGGAATCTCTATTAGAGATTCCTTAAATGCAATTCATTAACCAGTTTTAAATTGCGAATTTGCAATATTTGGCCGCTATTTACCAGGAAGTCTGACTTCGTGGTAAATAGCGAAAAAATAGAAAAATGCACTTTAGTGCATTTTTCTCTGTTGCATGTTACACACACACATGTCCTTTGGACATGTGTGTGCGCAACACCTATGTAAATTTACATTTCAGGGGTACTACAGGGTGTCCTTTGGACACCCCTGGCAACCTTGAAATCGCTATCTTATTTGCGATTAGCAAATTGCTAATCGCAAATAAGGAATACTCCCCATTCATTCCTATGGGCCTTTGGCGGCCCATAGGAATGATTGGGGAGTATTCCTTATTTGCGATTAGCAATTTCCTAATCGCAAATAAGGAATGTGTAGGAATCACAATTTATTTAGCGATTCCTACACGAATCCCGTTTTGCAAGTCCTTAATAGCGATTCCTTAATAATCGCTATTAAGGACTCGCAAAACGGCTCTTTGATGAATCTAGCTGTTAGTGTTCTTATCTTATGAACCAGCAAAACAGTGCCATGTGCTTCTCATACTAAGCATTTCAGGCCTCTAGGTCAATGCAGTTAAAATTCCAAAGTAAGTAGCTCACGGGATTCTAAATATTTAATACTTTTTAGACAAGCATTGAAGTAAACGTTTCGCAGCATCAGAGTGAACCATCAATCACCTCTTCTATTAGTAACTCAGTCTGTTGTAGATAGAGAGAAATACAATTCCCATTCCCAGAGCTGCTGTAAATCAATATTGGTTTACTGAAATTCTAAATGTCCTGGGAAAAGGGAGACCCCTGGCTCTCTTATGAGTTGGTTTAACAGGCAGTAACCTACTACCGAGTTCATCTTATGTACTTCGCGGAGCAAGCAACAGTTAGGTTATATAAATGGAATTTCTGAGCAATTCCAAGTGACAATGCGGTCATATTTCTAATATGTGTGACAATCTGTGCAATTCCTCCTTAAGCAGTGTGGGAAAATTCTCAGTTCTCAGATTTATTTATCAGTGAGAATTTAAGATTCTTTGACCTTTCTTAAAGGAGGCATATAGTGAATAATTTCACAATAGTTTTACAACCCAAGCAGACATAAACAGGCAAGGAATCATTCCAGAACCCTTATTACTGATCATTGTTGATGATGTGAGATCGGACACGATTTTTATTTTTCGCTAGGTGAACCGTTAAAAGTTTGTCCATTTATTGTATTTCTAAAGCACAGGATGGGATAACAAGTTGATTGCACTTACATGGATAGTTCCAGAGGGCAAGACAGGAAGTAGCCCAACTTATATGTGAGTAGGTCTGCCTTGACAACAGCCAGACCTTATGTAATCAACAAAAAAATGGGTTTAAGAAGTCCTGCAAAGGGGCGTGGCCAAGATGGCGGCCGAGTGAGAAGTCTTTCTCGGTCCCTCCATCGCTGATTTCCCTACAGCCTTGTTTGAAGCCTTGCAGAGGTCCCTGTCTGCGCCCGGAGGCTGCTGTGGGACACCCGGACACTGCCTGAAGTTTGGCGGCAGCGGGTCCACTGGGACGGGCGCGGTGTTTCGCCGCCGCGAGACCGGGAGCTGAGCCCTGAGCGGCTGGGCCTCTCCGCCGGCATGCCATTACTGGGGTCCCCGGCGCCGAGGCCTAGCAACGTGGTGCCTCGCGCCAAGAGCAAATACCGTCGCGTGCCGCACCAACAGCTGGCGGGCTGCAGCGGAGGCCTCGGATCGCGCTCTCCCGCTGAGAGCGACTCGGCTGAGCGGGGGCTCGGCCTGGCGCCGGTCAGCAAGGGCTAGGCCTCGGTGTGCGACCAACCGCATGGGGAGCAGCGGCGGCGTCCAAGGTGGCTCCCGCGCTGCACCCCTGTAGCACCAGAGATCAGCAGCACTGAGGACGGGCCTTGCAGGGCCTGCAGCGCTCTATCTGCCCCGGAGACCCTTGTGGAGGTAGCGGAGGCGGTTGGCCTTGATACGGCGGCCCAGCAGTGAGTGACCTTTGCGGCCGCGGCCTGTAGTGGCCTTAGCGGCCTTCTGCATTACTGCGCGGGGTTCTCCCCCCCCCCTGCCCGGACTTGCAGCGGAGCAGAGAAGACCGCAGGCATAGAAGGCGGATTGGAGGTGAGGCTGCGTTCCCCCTTGGGCCTGGCTAACAGGCCCGCCACTGCGTGCCATCGCGGTCAAGGACTGGGCCCTGACAAGAGACACTACCCCACGCTGGGGAGCCCGCCCCGGAGGACTGCGACAAGGGGCCAATCGACTCGGAGGAGGCGGCGGGGCGGCGCGGGCCGTGCCCTAACGGGGCCCCGGGGAGTGTGAGCTGCGGGGGTCCCGTGCGACATAGCCCACGAGTGCAGCCGATTGGGTGATAGCGACAGCAGGTGTGGTGGGTGAGAGGGGCGGCGGCATCATGACGACCAACAAGATGAAGAAGGAGAAGGCCCTGAAGGACGGAGCTCAGAAGAGCTCGCCGCTGCGAGCAACACCGGTGGCAGATAAGCCCTCGGCTCCGGACGACAACGAAACCCCGGCCACCAAAGCTTTCATGAGCGAGCTCTTCGCGGCCATAAAGGAGGACATTTAGGAGCTGCGGACACAGCTGGCCTTGGATCTCAGGGAGGTGAGGAGGGACGTCAACGCCATTGGTGACAGAGTCGCGACCTTAGAGGACCACCATTTGGAGACCGCCGGGGACATACACCGGCTTCAACAAGATGTCCTGCGCCTCACGGAGCAGAATCTCGACCTACAGGCGCACACGGAGGACTTGGAGAACAGATCTCGGCGCAATAACATCCGTATCCAAGCAGTCCCGTGGATAGGTGAGGGGTCAGACCTGCGGGAATATGTCGATGGCCTCTTCCGTCACATCTTGCAGGACGACGGCCTCCGTGAGATTCACTTGGACAGAGCCAATAGGGTCGGCCTTCCACGTGGAGCTAATGCACCGCCCCCGGATATCCTAGTGTGCGTCCACGATTTCCAGCTCAAAGAAAAGATCCTGCAGAAGGCGCGTGAGCACACCCCCTCGTGTTCCGTGACCATCGCCCGATGCTCTACCAGGATTTGGCGGCCTCCACCCTGGCCAAGCGAAGAGGCTTTCGACCGGTCACTGCCTTCCTGTGGGAGCAGGGGGTCCCCTATTCCTGGGGGCACCCCTTCAGGCTGGTCTTTCGATGGAAGGGCAAGTTGGTCCAGGTATGATCCTTGGAGGTGGCCCGTGAGCTGCTGGGACTGGAAGGAGCTGATCCCCAGGCGGAGCCCTCGTCCTCTCCTTCGAGGCGTCGCCATCGCTCCACAGATTGGCAAACTGTAGGTAAGCCAACGAAGCCCTCAGGTCCAGATTTGTCTATCAGTTTGCAGGAGAGGGATGCGGCTGTCGCATCTGTAGCAAAGGCGACGGAGACGCCTGAAGGGTCCTGAATTCTGTACCTGAACACTTCCCCTCTGCAAGATGACTGCTGGCGGCGGAGGGACCCGACCGATGGACTCTGATGGGTAATGTACTGCCACGTCCCCTGTGTATACTGTCCTGTATCAGGATCTGGGTGGCTGGTGGGGATAAGTCCGTGCCCTCAGCCCTTTGTACTTTTTTGTTGAACTTTTGCTCCCTCCTGTTGTCTTCTACATGGGAGGGCACTGTCAGACTGTTGTGGGTTCTGTTTCTGGGGGGGTTCCGGGTGGGTAGGGGGGAGGGGAGTTGAGTTGGGAGGGGTTTGGGAGGGGGGGTACTCCGCATCAGCCGTTGTATGCCGCTATGTTGCTGCTGCTCAAACGTTGCAGGGAGGGCGATGTGTCTGACCTCAGTAGTGCTGCCCTTGTCTCACCCTTGCGATGGGGAGGGAGCTGAAAATTGTTAGTTTACATGTCCGAGGCCTTAACAGCCCCATTAAGCGTGCAGCGATTCTCTCACTTTTGTAAGGGGCGGAAAGCGACGTCTGTCTATTGCAGGAGGCGCGTCTCCTTGCCAAGGACACTAAAAGGATGAGGGACAGGCGCTTTCCGACTCAGTTATGGTCGTCTTGCACTGCGAAGAAGCAGGGAGTAGCGATACTGATCAGCGCAAAAGTGCGCTGTAAGGTGCTGTCTTAGGTAGTGGAAGTCAACAGCAGATTTCTTGCGGTCAGGATTCAATGGGGTGACTCCTGTCTTATCGTGGGCTTCCTCTATGCCCCCAATGTGCAGCAAGAACCCTTCATGACCTCAGCGCTTGCGGAAGTCCTAGCTTCCCCGGACCCCTGGGTGCTGGTGACTTGAATATGGTGATGGACCCGGCCCTTGATAGGTCCGAGGCACGCTCCCATCCGACCGGGCCATTTCCAAAGGGGGTCTGCTCTGGCTACAAGAAGGGGGGCTTCATGATGTGTGGCGTTCCCTGCACCCACTAGAGCGCGACTACACCTACTACTCTGCGGCCCACAAGACCTACGCGCGCTTGGACCACTTTCTCGCCTCTACCTCCCTGATGCCCCAGCTTTCCTCGGCGGAGATTGCTCCGCACTCCTTGTCTGACCACGCGCTCAGTTCCATGAAGGTGACCGGGGGTGGCGGCGGGCGGGCTCCCGGGGGCTGGCGCCTGCGCGATTCTCTTCTTAACTCCGCTTCAGTGGTGGACCGCTTGCAAGACACGATCACACACTACTTCGCCACCAATGATGTAGACGGCATGTCGCTTAGCTCAGTGTGGGAAGCACTTAAACTGGTAGTGCGGGGTGAGTGTATAGTGGTCTCGGCCTCACTAGCGAAACTGCGCAGGGAAAAGCGCGAGGAGCTTGAGCGCGACGTGCAATGGTTAGAGGCGATCCACAAGCGAACTGGTGCACAACGGGTCTGGAGAGAGCTGGAGACAAAGAGGCGCATGCTGAAGCATCTAGACCTTGACCGGGCCGAATACACGCTTTTAAGCCTGCGCCACAAATTTTATCTTAGCGGCGATAAAGGGGGCAGAATGCTGGCGCACCGCTTGAGGGCCCGTACGCAGTAGGTGACCGTTCCAACTATCAGGTTTCTCAGCCTCCTTTTATAAGAAGTTCTGCGGGGTCCTGGCCCCCTTCCTAACGCGCCTCTTCAATTCCTTCAGGGAAACGGGGAATGTGACTCCGACTATGGCTGAGGTGGTTGTCACAGTCATCCATAAGGCTTGTAAGGATGCGAAGGAATGCGACTCGTACCGCCCCATCCCGCTCCTTAACATAGATATGAAATTGTTCTCCGGCATCCTAGCCGCGTGCCTTAGCCCGTTTATGGACGGCATGGCATCATTGAACCTGACCAGGTGGGATTTATCCCGACGCGGTAGGGAGGCGAAAACACCAAGAGGACTCAGTGCACCGGTCCCGCACGCAGGCCTGCTTCCTCTCCATAGACGCCGAGAAGGCATTCGACGGGGTTGACTGGTCGTACATGTTTGCGGTCCTGAAGACATTTGGGCTGGGGACACCTATGTCAACTGGGTTCGCTGCCTCTATACTTCCCCCCGGGCCGCGGTGAGGGTTAATGGCTGCAGGTCTGAATACTTTCCTATCACCCCCTGTCGCCCCTGCTCTTCGCGCTCTACATGGAGCCGTTCGCTCAGCGCCTTCGGGACAATGCAGCCGTACAGGGGATCCATTTTGGTGCGGATGAACACAAAGTGAGCCTCTATGCTGACGACGTGATTCTGTCCCTCACCCACCCTCGCTCCTCTCTGAGACATCTTTCCCATGAGCTGCCGGAATTTGGAGTGGTGGCCGGCTTTAAGGTCAACTACTCGAAATCCCAAATTCTAAATCTTTCGGTGCCGGCGGAAGAGGTTCGGGATCTTCAGAAGGACTTTGAATTTCAATGGGTCCACACGGACATCCAGTACTTGGCGATCCAATTGGCAGCCATGATTCCGCTGTCGTCCTCAACCACAGGCTCCTTCTGGACCAAACGGCTAAGTCTGTTTCGGATTGGTCCCGGCTGCAATTGGCCTGGTTTGGCCGCTTGGCTGCGATAAAGATGACGATCCTCCCTCGTATCCTCTATCTTTTCCAGGTGCTGCCTCTGCGCCCCCCACCGGGAGCCCTGAGGAAGTTGCAGAGATAGCTCACCACATTCTTGTGAATCATAAACGCCCCCGAGTTGCGTTCGCCCGGATAACAGCGCCCCGAGATGAGGGTGGCCTGAACTTCCCTTGTGTAGAGGCATACTATCAGGCGTCGTGCCTGCGCTTTATCCTTGAATGGAATAGACCCTTGTCCAGCAAGCACTGGCTCTTTATGGACCAGACGGGGGCGGGCCGTAACATCTGGCGCGAACTCTGGCTCCTGCGTAAACACAGGACCTGGGGCCTGTATTCGTCACTGGTTACTTCGCCGATGCTGGCTGCGTGGGACCGGCTGGCGTACAGGCGTGGCTGGATCATTTTCCCGTCACCTCTGACGCCTATAGTAGATAACCCGGAGTTCCCCCCGGGATGCGCCTCGCCGGTGTTTCAGCGCTGGAGGGAGCTGGGCTGTAAGAGAGTGGGTCACCTCTTTCAACCTGAGGGGCTGATCCCGTTCTTCACCCTCCGCCGAGAATACTTTGAGTTGCGCGACTCTGACGCCTTCCCTTACTCGCAAGTCGCGCACTGGGTTATGCTTCCTACTAACATTGCAGACATGTCGCGACCCATGACAACCTTAGAGCGCTGGGTAGTCTTTAAGAAGGATGACCGCAGACTTATCTCTGAACTCTATGCTTTAATCATGAAGCGTCCACTCACACAGCGCACCAAGGCGCAGGTTCGGTGGGAGACGGAGCTGGGGCGCCCACTAACACGCAAGGAATGGGACAGGGTACATTATCGCGCACATCATACTGCTTGCTGGGTCTGAGGCTGCTTTCAAAATAGTGTTATACTGTTATCACACGCCGGTGAGGATCCACGGGTGGGACCCTAAATGCTTGAGTCTTTGTTGGAGGGGCTGTGGTGCGACTGGTACCTTGACGCATCTGCTCTGGCACTGCCCCAAGCTAGTGTGCTACTGGCGGGAGGTTCTGGATGACATAGACAATGCTTTTGGTATTACCTTTCCTAGAGTCCCAGAGCATGTGCTACTAGGTCTACCTCATCCTACCCCGCAGGGTAGACAGATAGCCCTGGCTCTTCTGGCAGCGCGCTTAGTCATCCTGGTGCAGTGGCGTTCACCTGCCGCCCCCGACCCGAGGAACTGGATCAGGCGTCTTTGGTTGCTGTTGGGCATGGAGAGACTCTCCCTATGTGTGGATGGCAAAGGGGAAACATATGCGGAGCTCTGGGCTCAATTTATACACTAGCTGTCTCTGGACCTGCAGGAGGTAACATGCCCTAAATTTCTACAGGTATTACAGCTTATCCCGTTGGAACCGGCAGGGGCGAGCTCATGAGGGCCTGGGAGTTGCTCTTTGAGAGTGGCAAGGTTCCGGGGAGTGAGGGTGCTGTTGGAGGTGCGGGTAAGGCTGATGCGGAGTGGGAGGGAGGGTGGGAGGGAGGGGGGTCCGAGGGAAGGGGCAGTTGGTGGGGGTGGGCAGGTCTTTGGTTCTTTCTTGGTGTTTATTTTTCTGTCTTTATAAAAAGTAGCATCGACGTCCGAACTGGTTGTACCACTTGGCTAACAGTCTATCCTCGGAGGGTCGCCCTCCGGGTTGTAGACCTTATGGCTGTGTTTCAACGTTGTCTTCCCACGCTCTGCCGGACGGTGGATGTAGGCAGTCTAGCTGTGTTTACTGATGAGTGTCTGCTGATTAAAAATTGTTTGATTCTAAGAAGTCCTGCAAAGAAAGGGTCTTTGACCACATGCTGGTAGTCAGGAGTACAAAAGTGATTTAGCTCCACATAGCTGTGAATATTTGAGGTATTTAGACAGCTGCCCAGGCGTGAACTTTCAGTGCCACACACATGACATGGTAATACTAATAAAATGTCTTAGATAACTAGATAATTTACAGTGTTTGTTTTTCTCTTGCAGCAGCATAGATGAGTAGTAATGAGGACTATATTTCAGTCCCAGCACCTTCACCTTTCATCATTAACTTTAGACATAAGAGGGCAGTTTTGTGTTTGAGACGAATATAGGCTGCCCAAGGCTACACTGATCTACATGGATCTACATGGATTCTTAGCTTGATAGTTCACTTGACATTCAGCCTTATATGATCAACAAAGAAGAGCTTTCAGTGTACTACAGAGCAAGTGGCTTAGACTCCACCCATATGTTGGTTCCCCTGAGTACAGGATCTGATTGGGCCGTAGTTGTGTGTGTCCAGTAAAAAGAGTGCTTGTATTGTACCTTTTAGCTTGTGGATACGCTTATATTTGATAGAAGGGTTGAGTTGTTCATGGTGGCAAGACAATGATCATGGCTATAGGCATTTGTTATAAAAAACAGCTACAAACTATTTACAACACCCCTATGAGGCAGACACCTGCTGCTATCTTTAGTTTAAATATTCAAAGAATATGCTATTTTCTGCTTCTATTCTTTTAAATTATCTTGCATATGTTGCTGATTTTGTGTGTGTTTTATTGTGGTTGTGTCAGATTGTGAATGCAGGAATGAGTCAATGGATGGGTAAATGGATGTATGAGTGCAAAGATGAGACAGAGTGCTTGTATGATGACTTATTGAGTGCATAAACCTGATGATAAAAAGGCAGTTTCATTCATAAGCCAGCCCTATTGGCATGCTTGTTGTGAAACGTCTGTTGACCACTGAGGTTAGGATCTAAAAGCCTAGGGAAAGACCGCAATGGTTATGTATGAGACAGAAAATGGCTGCAAGGTTCATATGCCTATAGACATCTAAACAGACTCACTGGTATTGGAATGTCTTGAAGGGACTGAGAGAAATGTAAGTTTTTATTGATTTCACAAGTTTCTGATCACTGCTTCAACTGGTGTTAACACAAATCTGAGAGCTGCACAGGACAGTAGGTCTCTGTAACCCTTCCGCATGCTTCAGTAATGCCCGGTTACTCACCGGTAATAACCATTACTCCGAGTCCTGGTCTCCCCGTCCCATTCCTGATACGTGAGCAGCTAGTCTGCTCTACAGAACCCCTACCTAGCTGAGCTGTTGGCACTTCCCCCTAGGACGACGTCACCATCACGTGACTACAAAAGGGGGAAGTGCCGGAAGAACCATCCTGAGAATACCAAAGACAACAGAACGAAACACATACAATCACCCACAGAAAACCCAAACCAGGGAGGGAGGGAAGGGCTCAGGAATGGGACGGGGAGACCAGGACTCGGAGTAATGGTTATTATCGGTGAGTAACCGGGCATTACCTCCTCGTCCTGGTCTCTCCGTCCCATTCCTGATAAGTAAGCCCATACCCAAGCACACGGTGATTGTAAGAAAAAACAGACCAGAAAATTTGCAGTAAACAGGTCCATTTAATCCACAAAAGAAAGTACAAATCACAAATCATGTACAGCAGATAGGACCGAAGCCCCAAAAGCAGCGGAGGCCGCCATCCCCAACTCCAGACGATAATGGGCAACAAAAGTGTGGGGAGAAGCCCACGTAGCAGCATTGCAAATGTCACGCAAAGAGGCACCCCTGAACATGGCCCAGGAGGACGAAACGCCCCGAGTCGACCGACCCTGAACAGAAGAAGGCAGGGGACATTGGACCGAAACATAAGCGGAAACCACTGCGCCCTTGACCCAACGAGACAAGGTGGACAAAGAAGGGCGAAGTCCCAGACCCGACAGGCCGTAGGTGACGAACAGGGAATCAACCTTACGGAAACCAGCCGTACGCTCCAAGTAGATGTGGAGAGCCCTCAACACATCCAAAGAATGGAGAAGCTCCTCCTCAGGAGAGGCAGGAGCCGGAAAAAACACAGGGAGAACAATATCCTCCTGACAGTGAAAAGTTGAAATCACCTTGGGGAGAAAAAACTGACTCGGACGGAGAACGACCTTGTCAGCGCAGAAGCGCAAGAAGGGGGGGGAAGCCATCAGCGCACCAATCTCACCAACCCTACGCCCAGAGGTAATGGCCACCAGGAAGATAACTTTGGCAGAAAGAAAATTCAGGGCCACGGAGTCCAAAGGCTCAAACGGGGGACCCGTCAAAGCCCTTAGAACCAAGGGCAGATCCCAAGGAGGCACAGGGGAACGGGAGACAGGACGTTGAAGCAAGAAACTCCTCAGAAGGCGAGCCACCAACGGGGAGACAGATGAAACAGAGGAACCCCGAAAGGCAAGAACGGCAGCCCACTGCGCCCGCAGGGAAGAAACCGCCAGTCCCAAGACAAAACCATCCCGTAAGAAGTCCAACACCCGCACGGCCTCACAGGAGGCAGGAGAGAGATCCCTCCCAAGACACCAGGTGGAAAAATTCTTCCAGTGACGGGCATAAGACTTCAAGGTGGAAGGACGCCGGAAAAGCTGAAGACACTGGGCAACCTCTAACGAGCAACCCAGACCCAGCAAACTCAACCTCTCAAGTGCCAAACCCCCAGCCGGAGGCGACGCAGGGAGGCAAGACTGAGAAGAGGAGCCCGCAGGGGGGAGGGAGATAGGGGAAACCTCCAATGAGGGCAAACGGCAAAAGTCAACAGAAGGGGAAACCAAGACTGCCGAGACCACTCTGGAACCACCAGGAGAACCTCCGCCCGATCCAAACGAATCTTCCGGAGGACCCTCGGAATTAATGCAAATGGAGAGAAGGCAAACAGCAGACCCCCCGACCAAGGAATCGAGAAAGCATCTGTCGCCCAAGCCAATGGAGACGGAATGATGCTGCAAAACAGAGGAAGAAGGGTGGAATCCTCCGAGGCAAAAAGATCCAGCCAAGGAAGGCGGAATCGGAGGACAATCTGTCCGAACAGATCCGGGGACAGACAGAGGGACACCGAGGAGGGGAACACCCTGCTCAAAGTATCCGCAGGCCCATTCTCCTTCCCCGGAAGATAGACCGCCTATAGAGACAACAGATTCGACTCGACCCAAAGGCCGATATCCCGGGACAGGAGAAAGAGAGAATGACACATGCCCCCCAGGTGATTCACATAGGAGCGAACCACCTGATTGTCGGTCTGCACAGAGACCACCCGACCCCGAAGGAGAGGAGCAAACCAAAGGAGAGCCAGCCAGACTGCCCTCAACTCCTTCCAGTTCGAGGACTGGAGGGACTCGAATCGGGACCACCGACCCTGACCCTTGGAAGAACCCAGAACAGCCCCCCATCCCAATGCACTCGCATCCGTGGACAACACGACCACAGACTGAGGGGGAAGGAGATCGAACCCCCCGGAAAGGGAGAGAGGAGACAACCACCACTGGAGATCCGCCCGAATCTCCGGAGTGACAGGGATCAGAGTCTCGTAGTCCAAGGAGGCGGGATCCCAGTGAGAAAGGACATGATGCAACAGGGGGTACAGATGCAGCCTGGCCCAAGGAAAGAGATGCAGAGTGGACGCCATCTCCCCCTGACTCCGCAACCAGAGACGGGCAGACACCTGCGACTGGGAAAGAAGCCATGAAAGGTGGCGAAACAAAGTCAACTGGCGCTCCTGGGAGAGGAACACCATGCCCAGGTCCATCCGGAAGAAAGCCCCCAGGAACTTCAGAGACTGAGAGGGCACCAGGGAGGATTTCCGGTGGTTGATAAGGAACCCAAAGGAACCCAGCAGATGACACACCTGATCCACATCCGACAGAGCCTGCGAAAAAGAGGGAGAGACAATCAACCAGTCATCCAGATATGGAAACACCAGCAGCCCCCTGGAATGAAGAATACCCACCAGAGGGACCAGGAGCTTGGTGAACACCCTGGGCGCAGAGGACAGGCCGAAAGGCAGCACCCGGAACTGGTAGTGATGAGTCCCCACAGCAAAGCGCAGAAACCGCTGGTCGGCAGGATGGACAGGAACATGAAGGTACGCATCCAACAAATCCAGCGACGCCAGGAAGCCACCCGGAAGGACCAGAGGCAGGATGGACTGGAGGGTCACCATCTTGAAAGGGCGATGGATGACGAAACGGTTGACACGCTTCAGATCCAGAACAGGACGAAGATCCGAAGTGTCCTTCTTGGAAACCAGAAAGAGGATCGAGTAGCAACCCTCGCCCCTTTCCAGCAGTGGAACCTCCACAATAGCCCTTTTCTCCAACAGGAGTCGAACACCTGCCAACAAAGACACTCTTCACAAAGGAAGATGGGGCAGGGGAGTCTGAACAAAACCCGGAGGAGGAGGAGAGGAAAACTCTATCCGGCACCCTTCCGAAACAGTCCGAACCGCCCAGGCATCCGGAACCGACAACCACTGGGCGCGGAAGCACTGGAGTCGACCACCAACGGTCAAAGGCAGACAGTCATTGCGAAGAGGAGGAAGCGGGGGTGGTAACACCGGCAGTGGCCCGGGGCTTGGCACTTCCAGGGGCCCCCCGGCCACGACCCCTGCCTCGAAAGGGCTGAGAAGCGCCACGAGCAGGAGGCCCAAAAGCGCGACGATAACCAAATCCACGCCCCCGAGCAGGAGGACGGACCGGAGCCACCAGCTTGCGGTTCTCCGCGGACTGCTTGACCATGCCCTCCAGCTGAGGACCGAACACCTTAGAACCTTCAAAAGGCAACTTAAGGAGGACCGACTTCTGCGAAGAGTCCGCCTTCCAGGAACGCATCCAAATATGACGCCGGGCAGCAATGGAAGCACCAGAAGCGGCGGCCGCCGCCCCCAAATTGTCGAAGGAAATGTCCGACAGGTAACGCACCTGCAACTCCATCAAAGACAGAAGAGGAGTGGCATCTTCGCCGTCGTTCAGCAGAACAGACAGAGACTGGAAGTCTTTAAGGAGCGACTGAACCATATAGTTGGAATATGCAGTCGCCCGGACAGAGAAATTAGAAGCAGCATAGGAACGCTTCACCGCCCCTTCAACACGCTTATCCACAGCGTCCGCAGGAAGGGCGTCCTCAGAAACAACCAAACCCTGAGAGGAAAGGCCAGCCATCAAATTGTCCACTTTCACAGCCTGAGGGAACTCATCAGCAAAGCCCTCAAGAGGGTAACGTCTGGACAGAAAACGAGGGAAAGAAGACTTGTCCACCTCCTTCCATTCGTGAGACAGCACATTACGCACAGCACCATGCAAAGGCAAAGAATCCGGAGCAGGCTGGACATACTGCGTAAAAAAGTCATCCTCAACAACAGCATCCGCCGGAGGAGAAAAACCCAAGTTGGACCTCACATGGGCAAACAGGTCAGAGAGCTCAGCACCCTGAACAAAACGACCACGGACACCCTCATCCTCCTTAGGACCAAAGTCTTCCACAGGATCAACCTGTGCATCCAAAGAAACACGAGGCACCTTGGGAGGAGGTTCAGCCGCGTCCCTAGCCAGGAAAGCAGCAGCCACAGCCTCATTAATAACGAGGCGCAGGGCATCCAGAGGGGCTGTAGAAGAAGAAGCGTCTGAATCCATTGCAGAAGCACAAGTCCAAACAACACACCCAACAGGCAAAAACAAGGACAAAAAAAGTCCAAAAAGGACCCCATATATAGGCGAGGACCCGAACACCAGTGGGAGGGGAAAAAAAACAGGCCAGTATAAGAAGCCCAGCCAGCCGCCAAAATCGCCCCCTTAAATGATGCAAGACACCAAACTCCATGAAAAAGCCCCTGCCCGCTAAAGCAGGGCGAAAAACGGACCGGAGAATGCCCAGGAACGGCCGCTGGAGCAGGCCAACCCAAGCCAGGTGAGCACCACGAAGCACAGAGCACAGAAAGGCTGCTAACGAGAGCTGCGTGCAATAAAGTGCCCCCACAACAAAGCCGGACGCTAACGCGAGCCGTGAGTAACAAAAAATGCCCCCATGAGGTTTAAACAATATAAACATAAAGGAAGCCAAATGTAGCTCGGGGGAAGCGGCAGAGAAAACAAACCAGAGGTGGCCGCTAGAGCAGGCCTCTGCATATAAATAAATAAACAGCAGGGAGACTTACCCGAGAAAAAGGAAGCCTCCAAGAAACAGCTCAGCCAGGAAATCGGTCGTAGACTGCAGAAAAAAGAAAACAGGATGATTCTTCCGGCACTTCCCCCTTTTGTAGTCACGTGATGGTGACGTCGTCCTAGGGGGAAGTGCCAACAGCTCAGCTAGGTAGGGGTTCTGTAGAGCAGACTAGCTGCTCACGTATCAGGAATGGGACGGGGAGACCAGGACGAGGAGGTAATGAGGATATCTTTCGAAGGAGTCATTCCCATATGTGCTTCTATTCTTGTCGGGATGAGAAAAGGATGTGCAACAGTTTCATTGTAGTCTCACATAAATGTGTGAGCACAGCTTTTGAAACTGTCATTGAATGCATAGAAGAACTTTGAATTGTTGAATTGTGCACTGAATATTGAATGCTGACATATTGTATTGTAGTTAAAATTCACAAAGTTTTTTCAATGTTTAAAATGCTATAGCAACCTATGGAAGCAGTTATAGAATTTCATAATCAAAGTTTTGTAACAGAAACAAATAAGTTCCATTGACTAGTAATCCCAACTGTGTAATATTCAAATCTACCTATAATTAACATTGGATCTTGTCAATATATTTACATAAGTCAAATAAAATATGTGAAGATTTCATCCCAAAATCTACATTTGCATCCTTGCAAAGACAACATAACGCACAGCAAATACAAACTCCTGTAAACAGATGGTTACACAACTGGAAAGTGACTGTCATTTTGCTCAAATGTCCAGACAAACCTGAGGTAGTATATTTTGCTTTGGAGAACTTTGGCAGTCTGCTTATTTCTGAAATTTTCAATTGACAAAATTCAAAAATGTTTTCACTTTTTAATCACTCACTAAACCCTAAAAATTAAAACATGTCTGACAGATACACACATTGTGCTGGTCTGCCATAATGTTGAGTGGTACTGTACTTTCGTAGCTAGTGTAGAACTAACACCAAATGTCCAGCCTTTAAGAATCAGTGGATATCTGTCCTGTGTTTGGCTGATAGCTCAAGACAGCCGTCAACAATTTAGATCTCTTACCGTTTGAATAGGGGTAGCCGGAGCAGTATGCATGCAAGCATGACACAACCATTCCCGATGGATTATTAGAGTTGGGATATGTCGTTCAGGAGTTGCTGTTGCATGATGTAAGTATACCAACAACCCAAAACCTTTTTCTTGATGTGTTTAGAGTGCTTGACTGAGTGTTACATTTCTTCTGAAAAGGTGAATTGTTTTATGGAAACCTTCTGAGTCATTCTCGCCTATAGATGTAAGAGAAAGGCAGCCATATAGTGTAAGGTGTTTGTAGTAGTTTGATGGGCTTCTTTCCTGTAGTTAAAAATGGTAGAATCATGTACACAGCTGATTCCAGCAAATTGAATGGTCCTAGGTATCCACTTGGAACATTTGATCTCAATTGCAAACATTTACCAGGACAGAGAAAATATTCAACTGTTTGCAATGGATATTGTGGTTGCTGAAAAAGATTCAGATAGGAATTATAACATTCAGAAGCAGATGTGGTTCTAAAAATCAGTGTTGTAAAGCTGTCACTCATAAACATGCTGTGGTAGTGAAAAGACGTAAGGGGAACCAGTTTAGGTGATGATGGAAGGACCTAGTGGAATGCTTCCATTGATAGTGTCTCTACATTTACATGCAGGAACCCATCATCCTGGCATTGGGAGTACTACAAAGTTCAATTGGGTAGATGAAGGAAGCAACAAGTCACACGTTGTGATTTTGAACTAATGTGATGGTAAGACAACTATAGAAATATGTTGTCTGTAGATACTCTTTGGCGTGGGTAAGTCTATCTTGCAACCTTATGTGCTGGTTTACAGAAAGTATAGAATACATTCTAGCTGTGCCCAATTGTATGCTGTTACTTGAATGAATGAATGAATGATGAATGAATGAATGAATGAATATAAAACTTTTAAAGCGCAGACTTATCCCAGGGGCATCAAGGCGCTTCGGACAGAGAACATTGTGTCAAAAGTACATAGGCTGCGGGCTAAGAAATTACAGCAGATGACAGTCAGAACAGGAAAACAGCCAGGTCTTCAAAAATTTCCGGAAAGAAGAATGTGTTTCCAAAGTTGAAATTTGGAGAAGAAGCAGATTCCACAGTTTGGCTCCTATTTGTGAGAATGCCCTCCCCCCCAACCTGACTTTCCTAAACCTAGGAACTGTAACCCAGTTCTCACTAGCAGATCTCAAATTCTTGCTAGGAATGTATCTGTGAAATATTTTATTAATGCCTACAGAACACCTATAGTAAAGGGCCTTATGACCCAAGCATATGCCTTAAACACAATTCTCCTCCCAAGCCAAGCGGGAGCCAATGAATTCTCCTAATGGTGGCTGAGACCGCGTGAAGTTTAGGGGGGCCCATTACCAGTCTGGCGGCTGCATTCTGCACCAATTGGAGTCGAGGCAGAAATCCCTTATTTATCCCTAAATAGAGGGCATTGCAGTAATCCAACCTGGATACAACAAGTTAAACCACTGCCTGTTTCCGAGCTGGAAGGGAAAGAAGATGGAGAATCTTCCTAAGGGTCCGTATCATCCCAAAACAGGTCAACACTGTTCTGTTTATTTGTGACCGTAGGGACAAAGAGGAGTCTACAATGATTCCTAAATTCCTGACACTGAGACAAGGGACGGAGCAAGATCCTAAAGAAACAAGCCACCAGGCCTCTGACCATATGTCCAACTTGTTTCCGAAGATTAAAACATCTGGTTTATCCCCAATGAGTTGTAGGGATTGAGACTTGTAGGGAATGAGCATTTCCTTTGTAATCCTCTCATATTTTTTACTTTTTTTTTTATGGATCCCTGTATACACCCATGACATGCCTTTCAGTGCCACAGTGAGAGTTCTCTGCCATTAAACTCCCCGAGCAAAATTTCCTTTATGCTGGTGCAATTTGATGTAATTTCTGGCATTTTGCATTAAGACTTTTATGCATAATGCCTAAGATAATGCCATTCAAATATGTAACGTAAAAAATATTTTGTTTAGATACCAATTATTTTGCAGTAGCACAGGAACAAGAGAAACAAACTCTATACGATCAGTCGAGTTTCTTACATGCAAAATGTATGCAATTTCTTGGCGAAAAATGCCTCCTCAAATCCATTTGTATGTGGTGTCCAGACCAACATTTCATGTAATACCGCATCATTTTGCATACACTTTGGGCATTCCACAAAATTTACGTAAAGGAAAATATGTATGTTTTGCCTGATTGTATTAAAATAGCACCCAACTGGTTTATTCACCTTTCCAGCAAGGTCATTGTAAGACAGCACAAAAAAGTACAACAGAAGTGTATAAGTTAAAATTCATATGTGATCTGCAATGTGTAGTTGCACCACCCATCTCTGTTACAAGTGTATGGCTGTTTAGAGCACTATTGAGCTTGGGCTAGGCCTCGAGTTTAAAAGTGTCTTTGCCATCTCCAGAAACCTATTATTATATAATATATAATTCTCCTCTAAAGTGTGCCTTGTATGTCCACTGGGCTGTGTGCTTGTTATATAACAAGTATAGGCTAAGCCTATTGGTCTCGCTTTTAATATGCAGGCACAGTGCTACCTACTGGCTCTGCCCATGTTTATTTACGTGCAATACATTTTGTGATAAATCTTTTGAAGAATGTCGGCCAATGTGGTACATGCATTAGTGTGTAATTATATAAAACTGTTATAGGAAAATGGGGAAGGAAATATTTTATTATAGACTTAGACAGAGTTGCAAACTGCAGTTCTTCATTAGCATGGTATTAATGGTAGAAATATGTTGTTTGATATAATACCTTGATTTGATAGTGATAGAGACACATGTGGAAAACAATGTGTAATTGTGTAGTTTGATTTCTTTTTAAAGTTATATAAAGAATGTTATGAACATATGGGAGAAGATATGGCCTAATGGCTAGAGTGGCTATCTTGGAAAGATTCAAGAAGCAACATGTTTACATGTTAAATTCCTGAGAAAGCAAGTGATGGCTTTAATACAAAACTCTACTTCTCAGCAAATTATGGTAATTTACTGCCTGAATGGCTCTCGTAGCTTTAAGACACATTCACATTATACAGCTCACAGTGCTGAATCTTCAGCCACTAGTGTGCCAAAGCCGTGCTAACATTTGGGAACATTCATATATCCATGAAACTTCGGTTTACAACCAGTGATGGCTTTGTTCATGAAACAGTAGTGGTTTAGTAACTGTACAATTAGCAAATGATGGAGGAGCAACCTCTGTTGGCAGCTGGAATCATATGTTCTGATTCAGAAGCGTAAGCTTACACTTTTGTGTAAGTTTATGATTTTCTGCTGTTCATAAAGGATTTTTACGAGTAGTATCTTTGCGCCTGCATAGAGTCCACACATAAAAAGATTGGATAGTCCTGTCTTTAATTTGCGGCGACTCCGCAGTCGTAAAGATACTACTCATGAAATACCTTTGTTAATATCAAGCGATGAAAACCTTACAAAAAAGTGTAAGTTTATCTTTGTGAGTCAGATGCACAGTGAGGCGCGCACTACAATTTTTATGCAACTCTATTCGTTATGTAGCAGTGTTTTTTTAAATGTAAAGCAATACCAAATAAATTAGCGTCCTAAAATACAGAACATTGTATAGTCAAATCCTTTTTTGTGACTTTAGTGGCTTCCTTTGTTACTTAACAGTGTTTTTCTGTTTCTAATAACCAAGCAAATGCTGTAAAAGCAACTTCAGAGGTCGGCTAGAAGAACATTAAACAGCAAGGTACAACACCTGTTAAAATGCAATTTAAAAGCAAGGGTAGAGATAAGCAAACCCTAATACAATGTAAAATAAATAATACATGTATTCTTGATGTATGTATTGTTCGAAATCTAAATATTTAATTTAATGCCGACTCAAAGTTGGCTGCCAAAAAGCAACACAAAATAAGAAATGACAAGCATTGTCTAAGCAAATAGGTGTGGGAGAGAGATGGACACAATGAAGAAAAAGCTAAAACACTTGCACTCTCATGGAGCATTTAACACTAAAGGAAAAGGAAGTTTTTGAAAAATAAGCAATGGAAGATGAGAAGGAACAAAAGAAATGGAAAGAGACAATGCTCCATTGCCGGGACAAACCCAAGATTGACAAGCTGGGACACATGGAAGAAATAGGCTAAAGAGAGTGACATGAAATGCCAGCCAATGATAAGAAATGGGAGGACTCTATCCCCTCTATGTTCTTGATGTACCCCACTATGTCTCCCAACAGCAATGCATGTGTTAGTATGCTTCGACCTAACAATTGAAGGAAAAAACAATGTTCACAAGGGAACTCATTTTTGAAGGCAATATAATATATGCAAGCTAGATTTAACTTGCTCAGGTTTAAACAATTTGAAAACAATTACATTTCTGACCTTTTTATAGATCACAGTATAATATCTTAGTATATTTCAAAAACCTAATTAAAATTACTTAAAGAAGCCCAACACAACTTCATTAAATTGATGCTTACTTCAGCCGAAGTAAGAGGAATTTATTCTGCAGTTACAGTCTCAACTACAGCTGTATTTCCTTATGCAAAAACGAATTGGACAAATGGCATTAGCAGCACATCAACAGGTGATTTGTGAGCCCCAGTGAAGTGATCATAACCTATCTAGGTGAGTACTAAGTGAAAAATAGAGAAAAAGGCACGGAACAGGGCATTGGTAATATCAAGAGGACGAGCATGTACACAATGAAAAATTAAACAATAAGGCTCACTCTTTTGTTAGTGTCGACAACTTTTTGACACAGGGTCTCTTCAGGACAGTGTTTCTGGGGACTAATACAGGAAACAGTATTAATGAGGGTATTCGGAATACATTATATTCATGGGAAGGGCTAGCTCTAGGTTGTACACTGATGCTTACCAGTGTTGCATCTAGTATGTCCTTGATGTTTTAGAATAATGTTAGGTGAAGGATGGGACAATGCCGGAACCATCTGATTACTAGAATCTGTAATCAAGGACTGTAGCAGGTATGCATGTGATCCTGCACCTTGAGGGTGGGATGATGATTGTGAACTCACTGATATGTCTACTCCTACCATGGATAGTGGTGTAGCAAGGGTTAAGGGTAGAAACCCGGTCTGATTCGGTAATGGTGATGGTGCCTGGGCAAACTGTGTGATGGTAATGAAAGAGGCATAAGTTAGGAATCTGCCACCGGAAGTTATAACTGCATGATAGGCTATTAACACTTATGTAGCATGTACAATGCTTTCATGAGGAAACCCCATATAGGTTCAATTTGTATCTGCTGGCTGCGCTAGTAGAATAATGTATATACACCACGATTTATGTGGATTATAACATGGGCATGCTCACTAGTTAGATACTCGAAGTCACATCACCACGAATTATGCGAATTAAAAAACAGGTGAAGTAGCAGTTATCAGCACGCACCCTAGTGTCATGCTGAAACCCCATAAGTTCACTTTGTTCCTTCGAGGTCCATAACCCGGGTGAAATTGTATCTGCTGGCTTTGCGCTAGTAAGATGCCACGATTATGCTGGTTATAAACCATGCATGTATGCTAGGTAGATACTCTAAGTCTACACAACCACGAATTATGCGGATTAAAAATGGGCGAAGTAGCAGTTATGAGCATGCACGCTAGTGTCATGCTCTATGCTTACTTACACTTACTTATATTCCGCCTTCTCGGACCTCTCTGGAGCTGATTTCCATCCGTCGGATGCCAGAGGGAGGTGGATTTACAAGCCGAAGAGTGTGCACTGGGATATTTCTACTTGACAGCGGATTCTACTGCAATGCGGACCTATGCGTGCTTTCACAGGTTTATTTATTTATTTATTTATTTATTTTTAACATTTCTTAAGCGCGAACAATTGCCCGCAGGCGTCTCGGCGCTGTAATGTCAACAACTCTCCTGAGATAAGTAGTGGGTACTAAAGGTTAAACAGCCATGTTTTCAATTTCTTTCGGAAAACAAGCAGGTTAGGACTAGATCTGATGGATTGAGGAAGTGTGTTCCATAGCCTTGGAGCCGCAACCAGGAAACGTCTGTCTCCCCAGTTGACTAACTTGGTCCGTGGAACAATCAGATCATTCTGTTTAGCTGAACGGAGTGGGCGAGAAGGAATATATGGAACCAAATGATTTCTCAGAAATTGAGGTGCTTGGTGATGTAGTGATTTATAGACAATACACAAGGTTTTGAATTTAATTCGATTTCTGATGGGCAGCCAATGATAGCTTCTCAAGACTTCAGTTACTGGTTCAAATTTGGGAATGTTAGCAAGAAGTCTTGCTGCAGCGTTCTGAACTGTCTGCATTTTCTTGATGACTCTGATTTGAGTATTGGCGAACAGGCCATTACAATAGTCCAATGCTGACAGGACAAGAGCGCTGACTAATGTCTTGCCTACATTTTTAGGAAGGAAAGGCAGAACCTTCTTTACCAAGCGTAGTTTATAAAATGCTGTTGCAGCTATTTGGTTGGCATGTGCCATGAAGTTCAGGTTATCATCAAACATGACGCCCAAATTTCTCACCTTCGTAGAGGGTTTCGGCAAAGTTCCAAAAGATGACGGCCACCACACCTGAGACCAGGTGGGGCTGAGGTGGCCAAAGGTTACCACCTCGGTTTTCTCGGAGTTCAATTTTAAGCAGTTTGCCGACATCCATTGTCCGATAGCCAACATACCTGCCCTAAAATTCTCCGCTACTCTGTCCCCATCGTCTCTGACGGCCAGGACCAACTGAGTGTCATCCGCATATGAGGTAAGGTTCATCCCATGTGCTTTGATGGTCTTAGCAAGGTCCGACACATAGATATTAAATAGTGTCGGACTCAGGGATGAACCTTGAGGTACCCCACATGGCAAGGACAACTCAGCTGATTCGAATTGTCCTAAGATGACCGCCTGAGATCTGTCCGCCAGAAAGGATGCCAGTAATTTTTTAGCCAAACCTTGCACACCCATCTCCTCGACACGGTTGACCAGGATCTTATGGTCAACCGTGTCAACCGGGTTGGGTAGTCTGCCCTACATACATACATACTATGACACTAGTGTGTGTGCTTATAACTGTTACTTCACCTGTTTTTTAAGAGGCTGTAACTGCAGAATAAATTCCTCTTACTTCGGCTGAAGTAAGCATCAATTTAATGAAGTTGTGTTGGGCTTCTTTAAGTAATTTTAATGAGGTTGTTGAACTACACTCATATATTATACTGTGATATATAAAAAGAAGGTCAGAAATTGCATTTTTTTCAAATTGATTAAATCTGAGCCAATTAAATCTAGCTTGCATATATTATATTGCCTTCATAAATGAGTTCCTTGTGAAAATTGTTTTTTGCTTAAATTGCTAACCCAGCTCACAAGGACAATGGGTCGCTCTTGTTCTCGAGAATATTGACCTAACAATTGGCCATGATAAGTATTAGGAAAAGCATGCCCCCTCAGTGTGCAGGCACAAAAGCTATTTGTCACTATGGGGCATATGTAGGTAGCCGTTTGCGATTCGCAAACGCCGGAATTCGGCGAATTTCGGCGTTTGCGAATCACAAACAGCGTTTTGCTATGTAGGTGCATATTAGCAAAATAAGGAATCACAAAAATTGTGATTCCTTATTTTGCTCAAGCATTTAAGGAATCGCAATTTTGCGATTCCTTAAATACTATGTAGGAGTCAATTAAAAATTGTGATTCAGAATCCAGGCCATTTGTTTATCCCCCACAGGCAGCCCTCCCCATGTTGTTCACAGCCTTTGGCCTGTGTGGCAGGGGGCTGGCACTAGGTCCTGGCCAGTGGGTAGGCCCTGTGTCCAACCCATTAGCACAGCCTCCTCTCCAAGCTAATTTGGACCTCAGGGAATCCATCCCTGAGGCCTTTTAATTTGAAAGGATATGGGAAATTATGTCCCCCCCAAGCCACTTTGAGCCCCATGGTGCCCATCCCCTGGTTTAAAACATACTTTTGATCCTCCCTGAGCCACAAAAGACCCCAGGGACCCAAAGCCCTTGACCCTTCAAGGGGAGGAGGACACACTGCCTTCCTCCCTGAGCCTATTTTGGCCAAGGCGACCGCATCCTCGGGTCATTACTTAATTATAGGGAAGGGGGCACACAGAGTCCCTCCTCAAGTCAAATAAGAACCAGGAACCCCATCCCTGGGGCCCATTGCCATAATAAAGAAAAGAGAGCCGCCCAACCTCCCTTCCTGATCCTTATTAGGAGCTGGGGACCCTATTATCTGGGGCCAAATGCTATAAAAAGGGTAGGGGGCTGGGTGACCCCATCCCAAGCATTAATAGTCACTAGGGACCCTATTCTGTTGGACCTCTTGCCATAATAAGAGGCCCCCTCTCCCTGCCTATTGTGGCACCTGGAACATCATACCCCAGGGCCTTTCTTAACTATAGGTGGGTGCCCCGGTGTCCAGCCAGGGCACCAACCAAGCAGCAAGGTGGGTCCATGGAGGAGACCCAAGGCCCACAGCCCTAGCTTGCTTTCCGCATACTGTGGGAGCTGGCATTGCTCCCGCCCTCTGGGAACAGCTATTTGAACAAGCACCCACCAGGTGGGAACAATCATGTTTTTTCATGCACGAAGGAGTATGGGCAGGGAAACAGAAGTCTGCTCCTATCCAACAGGAGTATTTTTAAATCTCCCACTGAGCAGGAGCAGACTTGCCTTCCCAGCTCTGTGCGTCTGCAGAAGGCGAATGGATGTTTGCTCCCACCCTGTGTATCCCTGCCTGCTCTGATGCTGGCAGGGACACTACTGTGAGCCAGGGATGGGCTCCTGGGACAAAGTATGTGAGCTGGCTCTAGGGAATGGGGCCCCCGGGGTTTTAGGAGGCTCAGGGAGGGGGGTTGAGTCGCCCTGCTCCCTTTGAATTAACTTTAGCCTGGGCAATATGGTCCCCAATGCCTTTTAAGGTTCAGGAAGAGGGATCCTGTGAACCCTTGAAGGGTGTGGCCCTCAGGGCCGTGCTTACTACTTACTTACTACACCTGCTACGCCTTTCCAAGAATGAAGAATCCATCAGATAATAGAGAATACAAGCAGTTAGTTTTATTAGCAATACTATTCAGAGGAGTCCATCATGACCTGCACCCTAAGATGTCTGCCGAGGGACTGGCTTTCCCAGGCATAGAAATAACAATGATACATTTCAGCAGGAGCACAAGACATACCCACCCAGTAACTTTCCACAGAAGGCAGCACGAGACAAAGGGGGCACACAAGGATGAGCTAAGAGTCTGAGATCGGGCACACACTATCTCTCTCTGGCAAGGTCATTCTGTTGTGGCTGCAGCTGAGCCAGTGGGAGCAGGCTTCGCTCATGGGAAAGGTATGCAGAAGTACAAACAATATGTTCATTAGTAGCGAGTGCCAACCTTAGGAGAAAATGCACTCAGCAGCTTTCTGCTGAAAAAAACAGTACATATAATGAAACTTAGTTCAGTCACAGTCTAATATGGATTGCGAAATACAAAATGGGGCCACAGGCGCTAACTTAGGTTTGCATTCTATTAGGACAGCTCAGTGAGTTACCTACAAATGTGGCAGTGGCTACTAACTTAGCCTTATAATGCTAACCTATAATATCACGGTACAAGAATAACATCACTAGGGGATTTTCAGACTAACACCCCTACCTTTATTTGTTGATACGGCCCAGAGGATATGTCATGCACTCCCTTCCTCTTTATAAACATGTAAGCCCTTGGGGATGGGACCCTTTTTAGGCTCAGAGAAGGGGACGATGTGTCACGTCTCCCCTTTATTACATTTTCATCCCAGGGCAGTGGGGTTCCTGGGGCATCTTGGAGGTGTGGGTATGGGGTAGCGGTGGCTGACTCAGGTAAGAGCGGTGGGGCGGGGCAGGGCAGGGCACAGTGGGGGGAAGCTGACAGATGATGGAATAGGTATTATTTATTTATTTAATTATATATATTCCATTATTTGTCGGCGTCCTCTTCTCCGCCCTGCCCCACCGTGCCTACCTGAGCCAGCCACAGCTGGATGGGTGCCATGCGGCCCCCTAAATAATTCTTGTGCCACCCCTTTGAGGCCAGGTGCTCCAGAGGAGTATATTTTTTTCATTGCACACTCTAAAAAAGAAACAACTCAGTGGTGTGAAAGATACAGCGTTTACATCATTTAGGGGGAAAGGGGTGCTATTTTTTCAATTTTACTGAGGATTCTCAGAGCCTCTGCAAATATGCAACAAAATCAAAAAGAAAACATTTTTAGCTCTAAGCCGGCACCCTCTAGGATTCCACCACAAGGCCTACGAGGTCAGGAATTGGATATACCTACCCTACCCCATCTTATTTTTCACGTTTTGTTAGGACTCAGGACTGAGTCACAAATCCTAAGATGACTGGTGCCACAAGGTTGTTAAGATATCTGTGAGGCCTGCTGATCCTCTGTGGCATGATATAAACAAAGTTTTTGAGCGTTATTTAATCAAAAAACATGGAATGCATTTGCACCCATTAACAAAAAAGAACTCTTTTTAGACCAGGATCTAGCTTTCTGCCAAATTTGGTGTAAATCCATTCAGTGGTTTGGGCTGCAGCTGTGTCTAAAGTTCCAATGGAAAAATGGATGGGGAAAATGCGTTTTAGGGCCCCCTCTTTTTATCAGTCCCGGCTTGACAGATCACCCTAAAACTATCCACTTTTGAGCTGAGATAGAAGAACATTGTTTTTGGAAGGTCGGTCAAATAGTGAAAAAGTGGTTAGAAAAACATAAAATGCTTTGCCTGCGGAAATGTAGTCCTAACTATAACGAACAACTGGCGATGACTGCCAGTGAGTATATGTACATATATATAAAAAAACAAAGGTTAGAGCAGCATTACAGTTATGTGTAAATTTAAGTGATAACATAACATCTTAAACTCAGAAATCTTTGACACACTCATTATAGTTATCTCAAGTAACTGTACCTCGTGCCCTAAAGTACCTATAACTCGTGCCCCACCATGCACAGTGTTGTCATCCATGATGTTGTTTCAGATGTTGCAGAAATGTCACCAATGCTGTCATAGAACATGAGAGATGTAATATGTGTGATAATTTGCAGTGCATGCTGGGAGTGAACGTCAATGTTTCTTAAAACACAACGTTGTCACTGAAATTTTTACCTAGCCATAACGTAAATTTTTCTTTTGTTTTTTTTAAAGTGGATTGCTGAAGCTTTTTATCTATGTTCGGTAAAATATAATTACAATTCCTAACTATAACACCACTTTAACCTTTCTAGTAATATTTTATTAACATTTGTAAAGCCAACTCTCTGCATACCCAGCATTTGGCCAAGCATACCATGGGGTTGGCTGTGGCTAGACCCTGAGTCTAATCCCCTGTGGGCAACCAACCCTCTGCCATGCATGACCGAAGGCATGAGATTGGCCTTAGGGCCTGGCCTGCAGCGAAGTCTTGTGTCAAATTCCTTGTGAGTGGCCACCCCATGCTACGCACAACCTTCCATCATGTGCAGCATGTGGTTGGTCCTACAGGTCTTTGCCACACTCAGGCAGATTTACTGACTTTGCCAAAGAGTCACAACACCAAAATATAAAAAGTGAGCCTTTTTTCTAGGCAGTAGGCTCTTTGAGATAACACAATGGAGCTGGGTCCATGGGACGTGGTCCCTGGGGCTTCAAGAAGCTCAGGGAGGAGTGCCTTGGGCCACTCCACTTTAAAAATTGTGCTGGGCCTGGGAAATGGGGTTCCTGGGGCTGTGATTGGCTGAGGGGGTAGTGTGCCTCCTTCGCTATGAAAATTGCCCCCGTACATGGGGTGCACGGGCCGTGATCAGCTAAGGGAGGGGGTCCACAAGTCCCTCTCTACTTTGAATAGTGCTCAGCTCGGGGAGAGGGGGCCATGTGTCCTTATTCCTTTTCAAGATTGTGCTGGGACCCAGGAGCTGGAGTCCCCAGGGCCATTATCGACTCTGGGAGAAGGGCCCCACGCATACCCTACCCCCAAATAACTTCACCTGGCTCACCCTGTAGTGTAGTTCCTATATTCCCAATAGGCTCTGTCCATTGGAATAATATATCCTATAGATTAGACGTAGGACTGAGGTCAACTAGGTCTCTATCGATTATACTAAAATTAATTGTGTGTGTGCCAGCTAACTCAGAGGTCACTAGAAAATTTCTCAAATACACAAGAAGGGATTCGTTTCTGACACCCGCATAAACATGGCAACTTTGTTTCCCGAGAATAAGAATATATCTCTCAGAGTTGCGGAAACAATAGATAAGTATTTTACTCAGTCAATCGTGCATGCTTCGTTTCTACAGAGTTGCAGAGAAATAGGGAGACGGCTGTTTTCAATAAAAAGGTTTACTGAACAGTCTTCTTTCTCATTCAAGAGAAAGGAACTGCTACAATCGTTATGCAGACTGCAAAGTATAATGCGTACAGCGTAAACAGTAAAATGAAATAATACTGTAAGAGCATTGTATGGTTTCTAAGTCATATAAAAATACATACATAAATAACATTGACTAAAATACTCAACTGTTGCTTCTAAAATACCCTTACCCAAATGTACCTAACCTAAGTCTAGTACGCGGGAAGAGTTAAGTATTGTGTAGCATAGGTTTAGTTTTTTGCCAAGAATCTACCAAAGGTTTCTTTAGGTTCTAATCAGCTCCATACCTTGGTTAGAATGAAGGGGTCTGGTATCTCTGTCTCAGGACTCGATGACCCAACACTCTGCAAGGGGAGCCGGAATCACTGGAGCTGGATTCTGGGCAGGAGATCAGCGCGTCAGCTGGAGAGTCAGCTTCCTTCTGCACCTGCTGTAGCGAGCTGCGTTGGGCAAGTAGGTCTTCAAACTGCTCCGAGCCACCGAATTTGCTAGAGCAAGTGTAGGTTCATTTATACCTTGAAGGTGTTTAGGAATGCCATAGGGTGACTTAAAGTCAGGCAAATGACCATCAGGAAAGAACCCCTAGGGAATAGATGTTCTTTGTAAAGTAACTAAGTTCTTGGACAAATCAATATTCAATCAAGGGGAAGTTCCCTAACTGCTTAAGCTGGTTTTCCAAGAAATCGTTGTGATGTTTGGTACGGGTGGAAGTAGCCATGCCTGTATTTGGGTAGCATGGGCTATGCCTAAATAAGGGTTTGATTTCTATGCCTATATAAGGGCAATGTGAATTGTACCTATATAAGTGCATGAATCGGGAAAATTCACTCCGAGCTTAAAACGCCACACAACAACCCCAGGGGTCCTATAACGTTAAAAGATAAAGAGCTGCTGCCATTTTTCTTTTTTTTTGCCACAATCCCACTTGAGTCCCGCTGGATAATAGCAACTATTTTTTATTTTTACCTTTGCTCCATTGGTGTTACCTCCCAGACCCCCGACAAGGGCTAGGGGAGCAGGGTATCCTTACTCTCCCTCCTTATATATTTTGTTTTCACTAGTTTAAGAGAGTCAACAAAGCCCCAGAGTCCCGTAATGACTGATGCAACATTTTCTTTCATGCTATGGCTAGCCAATCAGAGTGCTCACTCTTGTGGAAGCCGAACTCCCACATAAGGTGTACCAAGGGAAAAAAAACCTTAAACCAATCAATAAGCTCTATTTTATAAGTTGAGCTTGTTGGGGTCGCACAAGAGTCCCTTGATTCACAGCCATCCAGATATACAAATATTACAAACAGCACACTTTCTGAACAAAGATATAGCTACCTGCTAAATTTGGTTTCATTCCGTTAAGCAGATTTTCCAATATCATGTTTCAAAGAAGTCTACAGAAAATGCAAAGGGATTTTGCATTTCGGACACCCCCCTGCCTATTTCTCAGCCTCCCCTTGATGGACTGAGACTGATCATCAAGAAACTAGGCAAAACAAAGTATATCTTTTAAAATATTTCGTGAAGATTCATTAAACATCATCAAAGTTATTAGCAATCCAAAAAAGGTACTTCCTGTGGTAATCCAGACCTAACTATAACCCCCGCCATTGGATAATGTATATGTAATTTGTGCATGCACTATGAGATTTGTGCGTGGGCCAAAGATGTACAGACTTCCTGTAATTACCCTAGGCCATTTAATACGTTTAAAGCATGTGTAAAGCATTACGGGGCAGATTTACAAGCCACTTGCTTCGTTTTTGCGCCACTGTTGCGTCACTTTTTGTGACGCAGCAGCAGCGTAAAAATGCAGCCCATTTACAACGTGACTCATCTTGGGAGATGCGTCACGTTGTAAAGCCCTGCGTCACATTATACCTGCGTCAGGTATACTGTATGCTGGGTGGGTGTTCCAACGCAAAAAAGCCTTGTAGAAGTGACGCAGTGAAATCTACAAGATTTCACTGCACCACTTCTAGGACGCCACTGCATCAAATTCTTAACCGTGCTTCAAGCAGGCGTAAGGAGTGACGCAGCACAATGAGGATAGGCATCCCCTTGCATTGCTGGAGTTGCGTCGTGCTTGCGACCCAACTCCAGAAATGCATGACTTTTGCATCAACAGATGTGTCACTTTCTTGTAAATCTGCCCTTACATATTTTACACAATTATATTCTAGCACTGCGTATCTGTCTCCTTTTTCGCTACTACTTTTTCATAAATTGTTGTGTTCTCAGACACTTTGTGTGCCACTGCCAAATTACATCTTTGAGTGACAATTTCATCAAAATCTCATTCAAATTTCACAAAATTATTAATAAAATATCATTTGACACTTTATTTCATGACAGTTTTCAAGCGAACGTACACATTGACTAAAAATGCATGCAATATACTTACAGGAGATTTGTTCAGGCAGAAAGTCTGTCAGAGCAACAAGTCCCCTGCAAGAAGCTAATGTCTTGAAAATATTGTTAACACATTGAAATATTGATTTGTTATAATAAACATCCAGACATATAAAAATCAATAATCCTGAAAAAGCAGAACTTTAGGACCTGGGTATCCAGAAATGGAATAAAGAGGAAATCATGTAGATCAAAACTGGTGTCACCAATAAGATCACACGGATATAAAAACATTTTTTCAAAAGAGCAAATACAGTAGCGTACGCATGAAAAACGCATTTGGTTTGTATGTGTGGTTTTGCGGTGTTATCAGCTTTCCACATCGATTCTAACACTTCTAACAGTGGCACTTTAATGAGTAAGTATAAATGAACTCTGAGGACTGATGGGCGACCCTAAATATCATGAACAGCTTCACATCACTCTACAGGGCGCTTTCATGTTGACATTTGGCCAAGATGCTGCCAGCACCCTTTGTGTTCAGAGGGGCTTCACATGAACACGCGTGCAACGCCACACTGCGAATTGTGCACCTAATATTCAAAGAAAGCCCCTGGACGGATAGCGATGGCCGGTAACTCTTGTTTAGTAATGCTTGCAGCAGAAATGTCATCGCACAAGATAATGTGAAATGAAAATGTCATCACAATGCTCACCACTGGGCTGTTTGTTATTGCATGCTGCTACTGTTCCACTGATCCAGCAAAGGTTGCTTGGCATGAATAAAAGATGGCGCGCATGGTTTTAGTTGCAAACTTTTTGATTCGATCTAAAACACCAGCTATCTAATGCCTTTAAGGTTAACACATTTTAAAAGCAATGCTGCAGTCATAAGCGATGTGCTTCGATTACAGGGGAAGAAACATCATCCATAATGCAGGCGCCCTGCATCGAAAGCGAGGTTCACTGATGCAAAAACAGCCCAAGTAAAAACAAATAACTTGCGTTCCACAGGATGCTTAAATGGTAAATAGTATGAAAATATACATTTGTATTACCATGCTCAATGCTATCCATTTCATCAAATTTAGGAGGAAATGATACATCAATCCAACAGTAATTTGAACCATTGAGTGTGCAGCTACAAGGCGATCTGTAAATGAGGCATATTTTTTCGCTGATATTTCTCAAAGGGTTTGTGACATCTGTAATGTTTACAATAGTCCCTGTTTACTCCAATTTCCAGGTTACCCTCGTCATTCATGGATATTTGAAACCCTCAAAGGGTAGAAATTTACCTCTACCCATTTCAGAGGATTATTTACTGGGCACATCAATGCAAACAAGCCAATGCTTGTGTCAAGTTCTGAAAACGGAACATGGCAGGCAGCGCGTACTGACAAAGACACTTCATAATTTTGGTTCAGACCGAAATCATGTTCTAGGACCTGGGACACCAGTAGCACTGTTGAAAAAAGGCCCTTGTCCATGGTGTTTTAGACTCCCATGGGAGATCAAATATAGATAAAAATATCTCGCATAATTCCCATTTAACCACCAGAGATTGGCGAAATATAGATCATAACTATCTAGATCAGATTCTTACTGATGCCTTTGCGGATACTGATGGGGAAATGGACCCAAACACTGCGGCCACCACATATACTTCCATCCTGGAAAGGACATTTCAAATGTTAGCCCCCTCCAGAACCTCAAAACGTAATAGGAAAACTCCTTCAGCCCCATGGTTCACAGAGCAACTTAGGTTACAGCGTCAATACTGCCGCAATCTAGAACGTCACTGGCGCAAACATTACAATCCTTCAGACAAAACTACATATAAAGCAGCACTCATGGACTACAAGCACAAACTAGTTACGGAAAAAAACATCTATTATACCACCCAAATAGACCAGGCGAAATGTAACATGAAAACACTGTTTGAAGTAGTGAACCACCTTGCAGAACCAGCAAATCCTCCCACCGAAACATCACAAACTTTATGTAATACACTAGCTGACTATTTCTCAGACAAGGTCACATCTATATTTAAGGACTTTACTCCCAACTCTGATAATATGTCTTTTACGAATACAAAACATAAATTGAACTCAGTTACTCTCACTGAATTCACCCAGGTACCTTCGTGTCGTATTCACAAACTAATTTCGTCAATCAAATCAGGTTCCCCTCTGGACCCCTGTCACCCTTCTATACTTCATACCATTCCAGATACTATCACTTTACCACTGACACATATCTGTAATATTATGTTTTCATCAGGTATTTATCCCAACATTTGGAAAAATACCATAATCAAACCACTCCTAAAAAAACCATCGCTTGATCCTTCTGAGTCATCCAGCTACCGTCCCATTGCATCATTGCCATTTCCTGCTAAGATCTTTGAATCGGTCATGAACGAACAACTATCTGACTACATTCAAGCCAATGACCTATTAGATGACACCCAGTTCGGTTTTCGTCAAGGACATGGGACAGAAACGGCTCTGATTAAGGCCGCTGCCGAAATAAGAACCACTATGGACAACGATGGACAGGCTGTTTTGATTCTGCTGGACTTGTCGGCGGCTTTCGACACGGTCGATCACTCTACCTTGATCGGCTGTGTCGAGGCCATCGGTATCAAACACAAGGCCAAAGACCTTATAGCATCTTTCCTGGCCGACCGCAAACAGGCAGTTAAGCTGGGCTCATTTACTTCCCCGACATTCGCCCTTCCTTGCGGTGTTCCACAGGGCTCCTCGCTGAGTCCGACCCTTTTTAACATTTACGTGTCGGACTTAGCGAGGGTAATAAAAGCGTACAATATTAATTTGACCACTTACGCCGATGATACCCAGCTGGTATTATCTATTCACAAAAACGGACCCACTATAGCGGCTAACTTCAAAGACGGCATGCGGGCCATCAGCTGCTGGATGGCCTCTAACTGTCTTAAACTGAACTCTTCTAAGACCGAAGTTATGCTGTTTGGAAAGGTTCAACCGGCCTGGTCTCCCTTATGGTGGCCGGAGGAAATGGGCACTCCACCTGAACCAGTCAGCAAAGTGAGAAACCTGGGTGTTATATTCGATGATAAACTCCATTTCCATCACCATGTGAATTCTGTAGTTTCATCGTCATTCAACATCTTGCGAAAAATTAAGAAGCTTTTGCCATACCTTCCTACCACCGCTGGCAAAACTCTTATTTCAACCCTAGTGTTTTTTCGTACTGATTATTGCAATGCCCTTTTCCTCAACGCCCAGGAAAAAGTAATCTCCAAACTGCAAATGATTCAGAACGCCTCCGCCAGAGTTCTACTTGGTATCCCAAAATTTACCTCTGTCTCAAGACAATTAGCTCAACTGCATTGGCTCCCGGTGAGGAGCCGCACTAAATTTAAGTCCTTGTGTATTGTTTACAAGGCAATAAACAACATGGGACCCAAATTTCTTAGAAATTCCCTTAAGCCTCTACCAACCCCCAGAACGCTTCGTTCCAACACCGCCCACCTGCTTCAAATCTCTAGAGCAAGGAAAGTCAATTGGGGTGACAGACGTTTTAGCATTGCAGCAGCAAGATTGTGGAACTCTCTTCCTCTTAACATTAAATCTAGCCCCACACTGCTTATTTTTAGAAAGCAACTTAAAACATGGCTGTTTTCTCAATGAACTAACTAGCAACTTCAGATATAGAGCTCTGCATCTGTTCTCTGAAACACTGGTAATAGACCTAGCTCCTAGCGCCGAGACACCCACGGGTAATTGTTGCGCTTTAAAAATCACATAAATAAATAAATAAATAAATGGGTTTTCCATATCATAGAAAGGATCGTAGACAGGGTCGGATTGGGATCACAATTTGGCTCGGGCACTGACGAAAAAAGTGGCCCACATTCATGAGGCGCAGCCCATATTTAAGGGGCGTGGCCCATATTCAAGGGGCGTGCCCATTCAGGAAAAACCATTTGCACCGACAAGGAATGAAAGTGGGAGGATACTGTTCTTGCGCAGGACACAGGGCCAGGTTGACAATGGCCTACATGCTGATCAACTAAAAAAAACAGCAAGGCCCCTTTCTGTCAAAAAATTATTCGAGCCCTCCAGCGCAGGAGCCCCTGAAAAGCAGGAAAGCCCCTGCTATTATGAACCAACTTAGCCCTCCCCAGACCTTCAGCTCAGGAGCACATGAACATAGGTAAGGCCCCTGCAATTAGTAAATTAATCAGCCCTCCAGGCCTCAGGGCAATGTCCTGGCAGGGAAGCACAAACGCAGCTGCTGGGTCATCCAAGGTAGCCAGGTAGCCAGGGGGAGGCTGAGGTGAAGGGTGCGAGTTCTAAACATCACCTGGCCCCCACAGCGAGACCCATTCTTCCTCTCCCACTAAGCCCTGAATGTGAAGGGCGGTGGGCGAGGTGTTAAGACAAACACTGTTTCTGGGCTGCGTGGGCCCCAGGGGGGCCGGGGTGAAAATGGCTCATAGAACTGAGCAACACCTTGCAAACAATCACCCCTCCCCAGCCCAGCCTCAGCTTGATTGCTTGGGAGGGCAGGGGGTGAAGGAGAGGCCACAGCTGATAATCGCTGTACGGCCGCACAGCGAGGCTGCTTTCATTTCTCTGTCTCTGTCTCTGTGCCCTCTGTGGGCCGTTTTTTTTCTCCCCTTTCCTAGTCCACCCTCTGTGGACTGGGAAAGGGGAGAAAAAACCGGCCCACCGAGGGCACTGAGACACCGGCCCATCGGCCGATGCCCGAATGCCCGCCTTGCCAATCCGCCCCTTATCGTAGACATGTGAGCAGTCCCTTATTTAAGGCCGATTTGCTGCTGCTGCTGTGGGTGGGACTCGCTTTTCTACTAGGAGATAGTAGAGGGCTCCAATCTTGGGTGCTGTCACTGTAGATGATGTCTATGTTTGCACGTGCAGGGAAACAATGGGCCCACTTCAAAGGAGTGGCTGACTACAGTGCTCATTGGTGCCACAATGTAGATGATTGAGGGCTGTAACGAGACATACCAGGTAGTATAATTAGAGTGCAAAACAGACTACCATGAGAAAAAAAATTAATCTAATTAAAAAAAATACGGGCATATTTACAAGCCCCTTGTGCCACTGCAGTGTCACTTTTTTGATGCTCCAGTGTTGCAGTGTGCTGGCCCATATTCACCAGGCAACGCAAATCCACCCCCTCGTGGCTGTTCATGGCCTTGTAAATATACCCTCTTTCACACATTACTCTGCTTGAAAGGGGCATTCCATGGGTGTTGCTGGGAAATTCCTACGCAGCACCCATGGATTCTGACACATTCCCAGATTTACAAGGTTTCGTAAAAAAGTCAAGGGAGGCGTAAAAGTTGTGCGACCAGGAGAAATACCTTTATTTCTCCTATATTTTTACCTGTATGCTGCAGCACACATAGAAGTAGGAAAATGCCATCAATGATTGTTTGTGTGCAGGAAGGTGTCCCTTCCCGCTCAAAAACAATAATCCATGCAATGCAGGCACCCTTGCACCATGGTGCAAGGTGCCTGCGTTGGGGCTAGTCGGCCTATTGTGAACCAGCACAGAGGAAAGCATAGGGATATGTTCTATTGTTGTAAATACAACGCATCCCTGCACGTTCCCAATTATGCATCTCAGTGCAGCAAGATGGTTTGCAGCGCTACACTGCATCATTATCTTTTAAATACGCCCCTACATTTCCTACTTGAGGCACAAATAGCGGGGTTTATTTATTTATGTGATAAAAAGTGATGCACCAGCATAAAAAGTGACACACTGGTGGAGCAAGGGGCTAGTAAATAATCCCCAGTGTACAAAACTCACCAATCTCTAGATCAAACACTCAGTATACAGTGTCTGACAAGGTTCCTGCTTGTAGATCACCAGATTAACATGGCCACCAAGAAGTACAGCGCACTACAGTTCGTAGACCAATAGGTATTTCAGTACCCACTCTCCTATGACAGAATCCTCTCTGGACACTTAGAGATTCTTCTGGTCTAGTGTCTGCCTATCAAAGATAGAAGCATTATTTTTGTACCAAAATGATGTAAATATATGATCCTAGGTGAAGCAAATTATTGTTTGGTTTCTGTATGAATGCTGTTATGTGAATTTAAGTTAATTAATGCTTTAATGTTTACTAACAAACTAAAAAACTGATGAACATAAAACGCACTTACCCAGCCCATGATGAAGAACTTGAGATACTTATGTACCAAGAGGATTGCTATATAGATCTTTGCTATAATATACCACATTTTCTACAATTGGGGCATCGTTTTCCTCATTCTTCTACAGGTGAAATGTAGCGGTGAACACAAACATATGTATGTGGGACGGCGGGATTTTTGATCTCTTATCTGATTACTATAGATCTAAATCCCCACTTAGGTCGACTGAACCTTTGTTGCCTGTCATAGAATAAAAAGCAATCCACTACCAGGTTATAAATCTAATAATTTGCACAACTCTGAAGAACCACTTACCACGAATAAGTTTTAAAGTGTTATTATAAAGCCAAAGATAACTGGAGATACAAACATCTCAATATAAGGTTCAAAAGATATACTGGCACCAATACAAACATGAATTCTCTAAACGATCTTAGGGGACAGAAAAATATCACCAAGACTAATTCAAAGATCAGCAGGTTTGCAAGAATAGACACAAGTTGTAACTTGAGCGTCATTTAAAAAGGGAGAAAAATTCAGATTAGACTGTCCCTACTCTAGACTAAGTGACATCCCTACTTAGCAGAATCTTAACCTAAAAAGGTGTCAGCCGTGGTGACTTCCAAAGAAGTTCACTCACTTTCTCTTAGTCTCTGTTGTAAATCTGTGCATCGCAGTCATACCCTCTCTGCCTACCCATCCGCTCTCTAAGGTTCCTCAGGCCATCTGCTCTAACTCCACCCCAGGGTGCTGTCCCTAATATAAAATCACAATTACAGTTGAAACGCCCCTCAGAGACGCCCCTCACATACACCTCTCACGTGTTGTCGGTTCTGGCTTTTTCCATACTGATACTCCTCTGGGCTTCTTGTTAGCGTTGACCTTGCTTCTCAGGCTCTTCTCGGCATGCCGGTACCCCCAGGAAATTCCTGAAGCCTCCTCCAGGCCTGTGCCTGTCTCCCAGAACAGAGCTCTATTCATCACTCTCTTGATTGGAACCCCCTCACACCTGCAAACAGACACCCATGAAGTGGGCCCCAAATTCCGGCCTCCAGCTTATCTCTCAAGTCGTAAAACTTCAAACATGGTCTGCAATTTATGCTTAACAAGACTCAATTTTAACTAGCACATGCAGATCAAAGAAACGACTTTATCTTTCCAGGCCTACTAAATTACATGAAATGGCCTGTGCATTCTATGAACCCTTGTTTCTCATCCTAAAACAGTATTCTAAATTATTACACTCTAATTATATGAAACACTTCTATAAAACATAATTTCAATCTATGATCAATAATAATTCGAATAATAGTATTCCATCTTATGTGAAAATGTAAAGGCACGTTTTCGTTCTTCATACATTGCCATGAGGCCTGCACATTTCTACGTTTGGCAGCATTACATTCTCTTCTGCAACAACCACATAACATGGAATCTAATAGCATTCTAACATTTCTAACATTACTACATTAATTTCTCACACCTAATATATGCATGCTATATTAATTAAACACTCATAAGTATATTCACTCTATATATATTCGACACCCCTATATTCTTTAACTAAATTTGTGCATCTTGCTTGTAAATATGGTGCACTTCTACATTCTACTCAAATTGCGCTCTCTCAGTTCCCCCCTTTGATGACCTTTAGAGGTCATCACCATCACAACACCATCCCTGAAGGAATGATTTGAATCAAAAAGAACTCGTTGCAATGCTCCCTCGCTTTATCATTTCTAGAGCTCTCAGACTCCTGTATTGGTTATCCTGCATCACAGCTCATCTCTGCTCCTGCTCTTTCATGGATCTTTGCAACCTATTTGACCTATACCATCGGTACAGCCTCACTAATCCCCACAGTGTGATTACGCAAATCACTATTATGATGATAGGTTTCAGTATGTACCAAATGAAGCTTTTCCCTAGATTGGCGAACCAACCTCCAACTTTACCCATTCCGTGACCCACTTTCTCCCACACATTCACTTTTGACAGATCCTCAATTTCTTGATGTTCTGTATATATTTCTCAAGAGGTTTTGAATTGTCTGGAATGTAAGTGCAACATTCCTGGACCTTCAAAGCCTTACAGACTCCGCCCTCTTTGGCTAACAGAACGTCTAGAGCAAGTCGGTTCTGGAGAACCATTGCCCTTATCAATTGCATCTCTCCCTCCAACAGCATTAATGATCTAGCAGTACTGGCGGATAATCTATCTACAACTGTTGCCAATCTCCTGATCTTGAAATCATTCAGTATTAACCCTAAAAGAGGGAACATAGCACCAAATACGTCTCCAACCACCTCAGCATCGCCTACATCCCTTCTCCCTCTGGCTTAAGTTTTTCCCTCTATGATTTCTAGATCCTTAGCGTGGTATATTTTGGGGAAGACAATTGCTAAATAACATGATCCGTACCAATTATCCGGCAGTTTCACGTATGCATTTCTTCCACAGACAAAATATACATTCGGGATCACCTGCATTCCCTTCAAGAAATCTTTTGTGCAGTATTCTAATTGGAAGGCATGTTCACAACTTACTTCTCCCACGAACACATTTTCATAGTAGGTTTTACCCCTGTATATACACAGTTTCCCTCTTTGCACTCGATCTAAAGCTATTGGACCATTACTACCCTTCCTTTTGTGTGTCTTTTCCTCCTCGGTCCAATCTTTTTTCCATTGGCCTGAAGCCTTTAGAATCTTCTGCCTCCTGTGACGGTCATCCACCTGCCCTATAAACTTTTTCTCAATTTCTGATACCTTGCAGGTCAGATTGTTTCTTCGGGCATATGAAGTATCTAAAGTTTTCCAAGGAATGAAAAATTTCCTTAATCGATCCTCACTCTTATAATAGTCCCATTTATTCATATGCTTGTAAGCTGGGACTTCTAGTAACACAGCATAAAAAGTTGAAAAATAGTACTCAAAGCTATCACGTCCATAAAATATACTAATCAATAAACTACATGTAATTCCATAAGTCAATGGAAGATGATGATACCTAATACCTTCGTCTACAGAGGCTGGCAATTGCATGCAGACGTAGCAGTCCTTTGCCTCCATGGCATCAATGTACTCGTACAGTAACTTAGCATAGGCATTTGACTTAAAGTTTCCCTGAGACTCATCTACGTGCAACCTACGAGCTTCTGCTGCTAGTAAAGCTTTATCCTTCACTGCATTGTCCCCCTTTTTACCAGCAGTAGTAGGTTTCGATGTTACCACAATCTTTGCTTCCTCTGTTGCTTTCACTTCACTTTCATGTCCCACTATGTATGATACAGTAACTACTAAAACTATAAGAAAAATAACTACTGCTAAAAGTGTGCCTATTATGCATTTTGCTTTGCGGTTCGGGTTGCCGGCCTCCATGATTTCAAGACAGTGTAGTTTTAGTTTTCTTTTTCAACACAAAGTCTTTTCTCTTTGTACCTTCAACAGTCTTCTTTACTTATTCAGTCTTTTCGAACTACGCCTGGAAGCTGACAATCCTTTTTGAAAAATAAGTCCTTTGAACTATAGCAACAGACAACCCTAGCCCTTCTCCGTCAACTAAATGGAAGAGTCCCTAAATTTCTTCTTCTTCCACTTGGCGCTAGGTTATCTTCTCAATCTTGTTTATTTACAAAAGTCTTTAGGTGTCTACAATCACCCGTGTTCCAGCAGCTCTAATAACGTATTCTAACAGTTCTAAGCAAAGAATGGTCTCCTCGAGCGCTGTTACCGTTGTACCAAAAGTCAGAAATTCTACTCTGTTTAAAACCAGTTCTCTTATTCTGCTCAGATAAGGAGGATTGGGAATAGTGAGTGTCAGCAACCCTTCAGCTTCTACTCCAGGTACCAACAACGCCACTTCCAACGTTATGATTGGATCAGTACTGGTCACTGACACTTCCCTCACCCTCACGGATCTCCGTGCACAAGACATCTGCTGCCAGGTAGGTCCACTCAGGAGTGGCGTATCTTCTGCAGGGTACACGCACCCTCCTTGATCTTCTTGGACCCTCCGTTTCTTGATTCAGTGCACCTTCGTCCAGATCTGAGTCTTCGGATATAGGAGCAAGGGTTCTTCCTGGAGCTGACTTCAAGCTCGGCCTCTTCTTCCTTTCAGGCCAACTAGCTTCTCCACGCCTTGTTCTCCTATTTCTTGTCCTCACACTCGACTCTTGATCACTTGCGGCTTGATCAGTGTCTGAGCCGTACTCACAGCAACTTTCTCCTTCTGTGGCAACGTCAGTTTCACTGTCGTCCTGTCCTTCTTCTACTTGATCTGACACGCTCCCAGCTTCCTCCGACACCCCCACAGCTTGGCTGGTCCCCTCTATTGACTCTTCGTCCACAGCTGGATTTTCATCCGTGAGAGGAGCTGTTTCTTCCAGGGGTTCTGGAACTCTTCGTGTATGGGAGGCGTGTATCCAGTTTGGCAGCCCTCCGCACTTAACAGCAGTATTCGTTGTCAAGATTATCTGGTAGGGTCCTCTCCAGCGCACGTCCAGGCAATTCTTCCGGACGTGCTTCTTCACCACGACCCAGTCACCAGGGCACAGGTCGTGGCACAGGTCTTTGGACGATGGAATTTCAGCAGCCCGCACCTGAAGAGACACAGAATGAATGACAACAGAAAGTCCCTTGCAATAGTCCAGGATCAGATCATCTGTGATACTCAACAAAGCTGCAGTTGGAACTGATGGCAGTCTCATTGCCCTCCCCATTAGAACCTCATGTGGAGAGAGACCTGTTCTCCTGGGTGGTGTGCTACGTATACTCATGAGTACCAATGGCAGGGCATCAGGCCAGCTTAAGGATGTCGATGAACACACTTTGGCAATTCGGGACTTTATCGTCCCATTAATCTGCTCCACAATTCCCGAAGCCTCTGGTCGATAGCTACAGTGTAACTTCTGATCAATATTTAATGCAGAGCAGAGCATCTTCACAACTTCACTGTTGAGATGTGTTCTCCTATCTGATTCCAAAGAGGCCGGCACCCCGAAGCGTGGTATTAACTCTCTAAGCAACAACTTTGCTACTGTGAGTGTGTCACACCTGCGTGTAGGGTATGCCTCGACCCATCAGGAAAATATACAGACAACCACCAGAACATACCTGAGGCGGTTGCATTTTGGCATCTCAATAAAGTCTAGTTGCATCCGGTTGAAAGGACCACCAGACCTCCCAATGTGACTCAATGTAACTGGTGTCCTTTTCCCTACATTCAATTGCTGACATGTTACACACCTCTGACACACTGCTTCTGCGGCTACTCTAAACTTGGAATTATACCTGCCTAAATACCCGCAACATGGCGTCTCTTCCTAGATGTACTGGGCCGTGTATCTGACGTGCCATTGGACTCACTAATTCATTTGGTAACACTGCCCTTCCATCTGCTGAAATCCACAAATCCATTTCACTTTTTACACAACCTGCAGTTTCCCATGTCTTTTTCTCAAAATCTGATGCGTTCTCTTGCATACCTTTTAAGTCATCCCAAGTATCGACTGTTTCTAACATCATGTTCAATTCTGTCTTTTCCTGTGTCCCACCCACTTCCACTTCCGTGAAAGAGTATCCTTGCTCTGCACAGTAGCGTGCGACCTCATCTGCGTACCTGTTTCCCTGGGACACAAAATCTGTATTTTTTGTATGGGCTACACATTTCACAGCGTCAATTGCTGCCGGACCTTGTAATGCGTCTAACAACAGCCGCACAAATTCCCCATTTCGAATAGGTGAACCCGAGGAGGTCATGTAACCTCTCTGAGACCACAATTGCCCATAGTCATGAACTACCCCGAAACCATATTGGCTATCGGTGTAAATGGTGACTCGAATTTTGCTACCTGATAAACAGGCACGTGTCAATGCAATAATTTCAGCTACCTGAGCGGAGTGTACTCCTTCCAGGCAAGCGGTTCCACAACTCCAGTAATGGTGCAAACAGCATAAGCTGCTCTCAACTGACCAATATTGTCTCTTACACATGAGCAGTCAACAAAGAAAATTTCATCAGGGTCAGTCAACGGCTCATCCACAATATCTGGTCTCGGTTTGGTGCATAGTTCAGTCACATCAAGGCAATCGTGATCTTCACATTCCTCGTCTTCTATATCATTAGGGAGTGGCATCAAAGTAGCAGGATTCAAAAAGGGCACCTCTTAAGGGTCATGTTCTCCGCAGCAAGAATAACTTGCTCGTAGCGCGTGAGCCTATTATTGGTCAAGTGCTGTGTCTTGGTCCTGGTCATTAACAATTCCACAGAATGAGGTACATACACCACTAATTGGTGTCCCAGCACTATACTCTCACACCTCTCAATGCTGACACCCGTTGCAGCAACGGATTTGAGACATCCGGGCAACGCTGCGGCTACTGGGTCTAAAGTAGCCGAGAAATATGCAACTGGTCTACGGGCATTTCCATGAATTTGTGCTAGGACTGACAAAGCACAACCTTCTCTCTCACAACAGTAAAGTAAGAATGGTTTTTCGTAGTCTGGCATTCCCAAAGCAGGAGCACGACACAAGTCCTCCCTCAGCTGTAGGAATGACATCAAACAATCCTTGTCCCATGGTACCGGATCACTCACCTCCTTGTGCGTCAGTTTTTGTAAGGGCTTTGCTTTCAGGGAAAAGTTAGCTATCCACTGTCGGCAATAACCAACCATTCCTAGGAACATCCTGACCTCTCTTTGTGTCGTGGGCGAATTCATTTTCATGATCGACTCTATCCTGTCTGGTGACACCTTCCGTTTCCCTTTTTCAATTCTGTGACCCAAGTACTGTACTTCTGTCAGACAGTACTGTAATTTGCTTGGAGACACCTTGTGTCCATTCTCAGCTAAATGGTCCAGCAAGGTGATGGTGTATATTTTACAAGCTTCCTCCGTTTCTGACGCAACAAGTAGGTCGTCTATGTACTGAACTAGAATCGAGTTCTGTGGTAGTACTAGACTTTCAAGATTTTTCTTCAGCAGCTGGTTAAAAATCGATGGGCTTTCTGTATTCCCCTGTGGGATACGACACCATGTTAATACGTGATTTTCCAGCTTAAATGCGAAGAGAAACTGGCTCTCCTCATCTAATGGAATTGAAAAGAAGGCCTGGCAAAGGTCGATCACTGTGAACCACTCAGCTTGGAATGGTATCTGAAACAATATCACTGATGGATTCGGTACCACTGGACAACATGAAACAACTATGTTATTAATCTTTCGGAGGTCCTGAACTATTCTGAATTTCCCACTAGGTTTCTGCAAACCCATAATCAGGGAGTTACATGGACTACCCACGATTTCCTTCAGTATTCCCTGTTTAATCATGGAGTCGATCACAGGCTTTATTTCTGCAATCGTCTGCGGAGTCAATTTGTATTGAGGCGTTCTTGGATATTCAGCATTTGGTTTTATCATGATTTTCACTCCTTTAATCAGTCCTATCTCTTCTCCAGTGAAATCCCACACTTCAGATGACACAGTATCCCTTAAGTCCCAAGGGAGCTCTTCCACCGTCAAGGTAGGATACAGTTCTATGCATACTTTTGAATTTGCAACCTTAAAGGTGGCATCATCGTCGTTAGTTTGTACCTCTACTCCCTGAGGCGTGCAGTATATTGTGCAATTTAGTTTACACAATAAATCTCTTCCTAACAGACACACAGGGCTAGAATTGCATACTACAAACTGATGTTCATCACTGTATTTCCCTATTCTCACTAGCACTGGTTCCGTCAAAGGGCTAGTCATTCTCCTATTTGCGACTCCTACCACTGGAATGGTTTCCCCCGACATTGGCAGGTCCGGAACCACTGCTGATCTCAGAGTTGATCGAGTGGCCCCAGTATCCACCAAGAAGGTCGTAGGACACCCTGCCACTTCGGCCTCAACAAACGGTGCCCTTTGGTCTACTTCTAGAACCGCCCGAGGGTACAGTCCTCCTCTCTACTCACTCGCTGTCCAGTTAGTGGATCAACATAGTAACACTCTTCTCCTCCTACCAAAAGAGGCATCTGTCTATAGGTCTTTCCCCCTGTCGCAATCTTGGGTGGTTGAGGGAACTGGGCTCGAGGAGCCAAAGTCCCCCTTTTGACCACCTTACCCTTGGGTACTGTCACCCCCTTGACTGGAATGGTCTGAACTTCTTCCTCCTCTACTTCCAGTTCTCCGTTCTCAGGATTATAAGGACACTCGCGTTTCCAATGTCCCACCTGGTGACACTGGTGACACTTCGTCGTCCTTTTCAAGGTAGCCAGGTCTACTCTAGGTCTCGGATTTTCCTCGTTGTCCCTATTCTGATTATTTGGTCTCCTTCCCATGGTCCCCGTTCCCTGTTGCTGCTGTCCACCCTTTCCAGCCGACTGCATCTGAACCAACATCAGCTTCTCCTTGAGTTTATTTGCTTTTGAATCTATTTCATCTCAAAATTTCATCTAATGGTTTGTTTTGACAGCAAATTAAATGTTGCTGAATCATCAAACAAATATCAGGTCTCAATCCCAAAACGAATTTCGACACAAACTGTCCTATGTCTTTGGGATCCATTACGTCTAGTCCACTGTATTGTTTGAACGTTTTCAGCAATCGCTCGTAATATTCATGGACTGTCTCCTTGGGTTCCTGCCTAGTTCGGTCTATTTTCACCCAATCTATGTCCTGCGGTGGCACCTTCTCTTTCAGCCATGTCATTACCCTTTCATATTTTTCCATTACTCTTTCTGACGGCCCGTTAGTATGAGCATCTCTCTCTGGTTCTGATGTGGGCCATTCGACACTAACCTTACATGCTGTCCACAAGTCTCCTGGGACCACAATATCAAATAAGGTGTTCAGATCAATCCACAGTACTTAAGAGATTTTCACAAACATCTCTACCTGTTTGTACCACTCCACGGGATTTTCTCTCAGTTTAGGAAATGAATTGGTAAATGCAGCTAAATCTCCCCTACTCCAGGGCACATGCACCTAGCTCCCATTCGCTATTTCTCGCAAAGGGTATGCTTCCATCCTCTGTAGCCCTCCCTCCGGGGACATCACAATTGTGCTCCGCCTGACAGTCCCTTTCTTGGACCACCTTTCTTCCCATTTATCCAGATCTCTCCATGTCCTTATTCCTGTGATCAGTTCCCTTATGTGTGTTTTTAATCCAATTGTCCTCCTCTCATCAAGGTCCTGATTCGAATAATGCAACCTATGGTTACCCTGTAATGCCTTCGTTCTTGACAAGTCTACCATATACTTGTCTGCCAATTCAGATAATTTCTCGTGTACTGCTCTCGCCTTCCGAGTAATATCCTTTGCTATAAACAGCACCTCATCTTGCTCGTACATGTCAATCCTTTCCAAAGGCAACGTACCATCTATTATCTCGTCCAGATCATATTTTAAACTGGTTACATCGAGCCTTCTTGCCTTTATCTCAGCTTTTAGTGTGTTATCTCTAGAGAGCCCATTGACATCTCTCCCATCCCAGCTCCGAGCCCTACGCCGGGGCTCAGGCGAGTTATGGGGAGTCCTCCCATGTTCCCATCTCTCCAGGTCCCACGCAGTTACATCCCCTCTTGGTGTGTGGTGAAACAATGCTCTATTCCCCACAGTCCCACACTGCCCATTCTGCTTGGTTTCTCTAAATGCATGATAAGACCCTCCATTATTCCCCATGCTTTCGTAATTCCCTTGCTGTCTAGTATTGCTAGAGCGCGCAGTTTTACCCAGGTCACCCGAGTTACCAATTCCTTCACACGCACTGGGCCCTTGGCGCGAAAAGACACTTTTTATTACTCCACTAAGTTGTTTGGGTGATCCGGGTGAGGATTTCTCCTCCTGCACGCTGCTAAGAGTAATCAAATTTGGATTTACCTCTGCTTACCATGTACCCGACTTACCACAGGCACAATTCTTACGACGGACCTGGAGCTATTAGGGAAAACAGTAGACAGGCCTAACATCCAATACACTTAAAATCAGTAATATACTTTCCACAATTCGGTAAAATGACCACAGACACCTGATGAAGTCAACAAAACTTTATATAAGAATTCAAAGTGAAGATGCCAAGATAATAAGCGATACACAGAGTAATATATCAAACATTAAAATCAACACCAATAGGTAACTTTGCATTAAAAATAAGACCATTAGGATATATGGGAAACTAAAGGTAGAAGTTTTAGAACAAAACTAGTCACCGCAATTTTATACTAGAACTTAGGATTGGGAATGTGACCTAGAACATGTACTTAATCTAAGTATTTAAGCTATTCTTGCTAAGTTCACTGCAAACCACTAAAGGAAAGGGGAAAAAACGGGAACATGCTATGGTTTTATAAAATCAATGAGTTTCTAAAGGATGGGGGGGAGAGAAGGAACCAACTAAAATTCAGACACATATAATTGCAATGGCAATAAAGCAATAACACAGGTAAGAATGCTTTTACCAGATCAGATAAAAGAGAGAGAGAGAGAGAGAGAGAGACGTAAACCCACAATCTATATTTACCTAGTTCAGATTGAAGACCAACCCTGGCCACGGGTCAGTTGGGAAGACGGGGACAGAGACCCTCAGAAAAGGAATGCCAGAATGCGAGCAGGTACAGCTCACGGACAGTAAGGACAGGATACCCCTCAGGTTCAGGTCAAGGACTGGGCCTCCCAGGGTACGACCAACACCCACAGCTTCGGACAGCAACGCCTGCGTTACCCTCTCCTGCAAGTAATCCGCCAGAAACCCCGATTGGATTTTCGAATTTCCCAGCAAAGTGCTTCGCCAGCACTTAGGATTTTCCACCCCTTAGGAGATTGTGGAAAGTATGGACAAAGTGCTCCGCAGCACTTTCAGAATGAGCACCTATTGAGATCGTAGGGTCAGTGACAGGTCTGCTACTCGGACAAGTCGGACAATTTTCCTAAGCTAAACTAGGGTAATTATACGGTTTTGGGGACCCTTAGACCACCCACTAATGTTGCAAGTGACAGTTTCCCACATTGTGATTGGTCAGGAGAGGTGGTGCGGTCATTACCACCTCCTAGAATTCAGTTTTCTCATGTTTAATATTCAATTTTGCACACCCGCCCCCCGGGTTCACGTTCCCATGCATAGAATACAGCAGTACAGGACAGTTCACAATAGGTAGCAACAGTATTGCTTCTTTCAAGGTAAGACTCCGTATTCCCAGCGATGTTCCCAGGCGCATTGTGCTTCAGGAGCCAGCTGGCTAGATTTAGCTTCTGCGCAGTTGGAACTTTCTCCGGTCATGTGACGGTGCCCAGCAGAGCTTCAAGTATGGCTCCGCTCATGATTGCCCCAGCCCACAAAGACGCGGTACATGAAAAGTAAGCGAAAACAAATTAAAATCATACATAAAAATGATCGCACTGTATACCAAGCTAAAACTTAACCAACCCTTACTTTATAATGACTATAGCGTTAAAGATTAGTGCGAAAAGACAGATAGGCTAAAGCAGCTGCAGCGAGCAGAGAGCGTGGTGAGAGACAAGCAGCCATATTTAGCATCAATGCGCATGAGCACAGAATCCCTCCAGAATGCGAGTGCGTCACATCACATGGGTATGACCGACGCATGCGCAGACTGAATTTCGGCAAAGCAGCCATTTTCAGTGCAAGCTTCGTTTTAGTACGAAAAGACAAACAAGCAAGCATCCTGGGGACACCCGCGTGTTGGGAAAACGCTTTATAAATGACGAATAACGAGGTTAATATTATTATGCAGTTTAGACAAGGGTTTTGCATACGAGCAAGGCGTTTTACGGGCAAATCCTTGCTCCATCAATCCCCTCTTTGATGATATTTACTATCATCACTACATGAAGGAAACAGATGCCAACTTTTCTCATTCATCCACATCACTCATCCGAATTTCAACAAATTTGTCGTTGAGTTTTCTTGCAGCTTCTCTATGAGAGTGGTCATTTTTCGCCTTTTTGTAAATTGCACTCTTCAACTCTTCTAATTCTAAATCATCAATATTTCTTTTTACCCCCCTCGGATTTACTGTATATTTCTTTTTGCACTTTTGACATTTGCAGCAGATAAAAATGATCAATACAACCACACCTATTATAACTATTGGCATCAGTATTTTCCACAAAATGTTCCTACCTAAGTTAGTAAACCAACTACCTATAGAGGAGAGACCTCCAGTCAGTCTCGTCCAGGCACTGTCAACCTCCAATGGTTTGAGTTCCTTTTCCAAATTAGTTATGTTCTTTACATATTGTTTTAATTCGATACTTTTATCAGGAATGTAGGTGCAACAATGTTGCGCTTTCAGCATTCTACAGACTCCGCCCTCTTTTGCTAATAGGGTGTCAAGGGCAAGACGGTTTTGTAAAACCATTGATCTGATCGCAACCATTTCAGTATTGACCAGCAGGAAACCAGCAGCAGTGTCCGTTGATAACCGGTCCACTACTGTAGACAATTTGCGGATTCTATGGGTGTTCAGAACTACCCCCATTCCAGGTATCAGTGCACTAAAAATATCACCTACAATTTCACCTACACTTTCGCGCCTACTACGCACTAAGCCATTAGTTTCATCATCGCTTCCAGCTGCATTATTCACATGGTATATTTTCGGGAAAACAATGCCAAAATAGCAGCTTCCATACCAGTGATCCGGCAATTTGAAATAAGCCTTGTTCCCACATATATAATATATTCCGGGAAACACAGGTTCTGACCCATTTTTGAATCCCCAGCCTCCAATTACCTTATAATTATGTTCACACTCGCTGGAACCGATGAATACATTGTTATAATACTCTGTCTTTTCCCTATGGATACAAAGTTTCCCCTTTCTTTCAAAATCCAGCAACAAGGCAGGACTGGCTTCGCCTTCTGAGGTGTTATCCATGTGCTCAGCCCACCTAGGGATTCTATCTTTCTCGTCATTTGCCTTCTTTTGAAACTTTTCTCTCCTTCTGTCTGCCATCTTTATAAACATCTTTTCCTGCTCTTGCAGTGAACAGGTCAGATTGTCTTCTCTTGCTTGATCTAAGTCTATGTTACCTATAGTCAGGAAATATTCTCCCATATAGCGGGTCACGTCACTTGTAGTATGTACACGGTTCAAATGTCCTCTAACAGGAAGTTCAGAAAATACTACGTCATCATTTGAATAATAGTACTGCAAGGTGCTTCTATAGAACAAGCTAGCTAATATACTACAGGAGATTCCATAGGTCAAAGGTAGATGGTGGTATGTCACGCCTTCAGCCACTGAGGTTGGTAGCTTCATGCAGACATAACAGTCCTCTATTTCCATAGCTTCTACATAATGCACTAACAAGTTAGCAAAAACATTTAGATGCGTCCTGTTTCTCATTTTGTGAAAATGTAGTCCATCCTCATCTGGTGCTTCTAAATTAGGTCGTGTGTGTGTCAGTCCTACTCTTTTGTCGCGTCTTTCTAGTCTTCGTGGTGTTTCTGCAGTCTGTACAACCCCCACATCTACTGCTTCGGGTTCAGTAGGGGACAAGTTTGGATCTCTACTTATCATAAAGGGTAGAAAAACTGTTAGTCCTATCCACATTACTATTAGCATAGCTACACTACACAAGCATATCTTACAACAGGTTTTGAGACACCCACACCGGGATCTCCCAGAGACACTCGGATCAGACATTTTCAGCTTACAGGTGGCTTTTGCTACCCCCCTTCGTTTCTTTGGCCCAAAGGCTCACTTCAGTTTTCTCAAGGAGGGTCTTCGTCCGAACTCCGATCAGCAATGGACTCGTTGTCACTGTTGCCACTGTGGTGTGGCTCGTCAATTTCTTCCAACACAAAGTACGTCCACTCAGGGCTCCGATACAGTCGGTTTTGTTTCTTTATTCTGTTGCTTTTTCTCAGCGACTTGCCTTGGGCTGCACTTCTTTCACTTTGAGCCCGTTTTCGGTCTTTATCGTTTTCTTCGACTGTCTTTAGTCTGAGCCTTAGTCTCTTGACGTATCGGGGAGCACTTCTTCCTCCGTGCCTCCCAGTGGTTGAGGAGACTTCGCCTTCCTCGTGCACTCTTTTCACTTTTTGTTGTGGCACCTCTGTTTTCCTGCCAGTCTGACTAGTTCCAGGTCTTTCGTCTATTTCTTCTGCCTGGTCGCTAATCTGTCCCTGCTCAGATTCAAATCGCACTTTCTTTTTATTTCTGGTTACTGTTGTTTCCGTTGTCTGAGCACTTTGATCTAGTTCTATCTGTTCCTGTTCATGCTCTTCGATCTCTTCGTTTTCTTCTGCATGAACGTCAGCTCTAATTTCTAACTGTCCCTTTCTCGGCTCCGGAGTTTCAGGAGGAGTCTCGAGATCTTGATCTGACCCTACTTGGCCTATGTCCTGATCAGGTGTGTTGTGGCTTTCGTTGACCTGACCTGCTTCTTCTATTTCTGACTCACCTGGACTATCCCACTCACTGTCTAAGTAGGAATATTTCCTGGTTCGTATTGGATCATGAACTGGTTCGTCGGCGGGATACCATTCAACGTCTCGACTTGTGCTCGGCAGTTCGATGTCAGCTAGCTCCGGACTTTCCTCCTCGGAAGTCTCTTCAGCTGTGCTGCCTTCAGCTCCAGTCGCGTTTTCTCCAGATACCCGCTTTGTGTGGCTGGCGTGGATCCACTTCGGTACACCAGCGCACTTCACAGCAGTGGTAGTGACGAGGATCACTTGTCGTCGCTTTCCCCACCTTGGCTTCAGGCAACTGCTCCGGGTGTGTTTCTTTAACACCACCCAGTCTCCTGGCTGCAGATTGTGTGCTGGAGTCTTTGGCCACTCGTCTTCTGTCTCTCCAATCTGCTGAGAGAGAGAACGCACTTGGTCACCCAGCTGCTTGCAGTATTCTAGCACCATATCATCAGAAATGCTTAGCAGTTTGTTTCCGGGTACCCATGCCTGGCGCATCACTCTTCCCATCAACACTTCATGGGGACTTAGGCCAGTCTTTCGATTCGGGATACTTCTCAAACTCATCAGCACCAGGGGTAAAGCTTCTATCCAGTTCATTTTTGTGGAATCACACATTTTTCCCAGTCTGGACTTCAGAGTGCCATTTATTTGTTCCACTACCCCAGAAGCCTCTGGGTGGTAGGCACAGTGCAATCTTTGCTTCATTTTGAATGCTCTACAGAGTTCCAATAGGACATCGTTGGCAAAATGCCCACCTTGGTCCGTTTCGATCGTCTCTGGGATCCCATACCTAGGTATCAACTCCCTGAGCAATAATTTGGCTGTGGTGATAGCGTCATTTTTCTTAGCTGGATATGCTTCCACCCACCTGGAGAATAGACATACTACGACTAAGACATATCTATATCCTTTGCATCTAGGCATGGTTATGAAGTCTGCCTGCATTCTAACGAAGGGACCTACTGCCTTTCCAATAGTACTCTGTTTCACTACAGTCTTCTTTCCTGCATTGAATTGCTGACACACTAGGCACCTCTGGCAAAGCCTTTCCGCCTGGTCCCTGAATTTTGAATTACAGAACACTTGTTCAAACACCCGACACATCGCGTCTCTTCCCATATGTGTTGGCTCATGTATCATTCTGACCATGGGGTCGATCAAGCTATCAGGCAGTACAGGCACCCCAGCCGGATTTACCACCACACCATCTTCTCGCAATTCGCATTCCTTTGCGGCCCACCTGCCTTTTTCTTGCCTGTCTGTGGCTTGTTGTATCTCCTTTAATTCTTCCCACGTTGACACATTATCAAACAACATAAGTTGGCAGCTGGTTCCATCCCACAGGGCAATTTGCAGGGACATCTGGTGACGGGCACAAAACTGTGCAATTTGGTCAGCGTACCTATTACCGGCAGTCACATCATCATTTCCAGATCTGTGAGCCGCACACTTGACCACAGCCAATTCTTTGGGCAATTGGATAGCTTCCAGTAAGTCATGCACTATTTTCCCATTTCGGATGGGTGTGCCAGAGGAAGTCATGAATTCTCTTTGTAACCACAATTGGCCGAAGTCATGAACAACCCCGAAACAGTACTGACTGTCTGTGTAAACAGTAATTCTTTTGTTTTTTCCCCTCTTACATGCTCGAGTTAACGCGATGAGCTCTGCCACTTGTGCAGATTTCACCTCGCGCATGTAAGATGCCTCGACGACTCCTGTCAGTGTAACCACAGCATAGGCAGCACTCAGACTCCCACTTTCATGTCTCAAACACGAGCCATCCACAAACATTGTTTTATCCCCGTCACGTAGTGCTATTTCACGAATGTCAGGACGGGGCTTGGTGCTGTATTCAGTCAGATCGATGCAATTATGTTCCCCGCCCTCATCAGATTCTCCATCCAGAGGGACAGGTAACAGTGTCGCAGGATTTAGGACATTGCACCGGGAAATAGTTACATTTTCAGCACCAATCAAAATTCTCTCATACTTAGTCAGCCGACTAGGTGTGAGGTACTGGGTCTTAGTTCTAGTCAGTAGGATGACAACAGAATGAGGAACATAGACAGTGACGGGATGTCCCATGACAATGCTCTCACTCTGTTCCAGACTGACGCAAGTAGCAGCAACGGCTTTCAAGCATCCAGGCAATCCAGCGGCCACTGGATCTAGGGTGGCCGAAAAGTAGGCTACTGGTCGTCTGACTGATCCGTGCTCCTGGGTCAGGACTGAAAGAGCACAATTTTCTCTGGTGTCACAGAACAGTTCAAAGGGTTTAGTGTACTCAGGCATACCCAATGCAGGTGCGGTACATAGACAGTTTCTCAGAGTTACCCAAGCATTCATGCTTTCACTGTCCCAGTGGACGGGGTCTTCCACTCCTTTCTTTGTCATATTTATCAGGGGTCGGGCTAGAGCCGCAAACCCTACAATCCATTGCCTGCAGTAACCCACAACTCCCAAGAACATTCTCACCTCTTTCTGCGTTCTGGGCAGTTCCATTGCTTTAATTATTTTGATCCTTTCGGTAGTGACCTTCCTGATTCCTTTTTCTATCTGGTGCCCCAGATATTTTACTGAGTTTTTACAGAATTGTAATTTGTCAGGCGACACTTTATGTCCTCCCTTTCCTAGGTGATTCAGCAAGGCAATTGTGTCAGTGACACAGTCAGACTGGGTTTTAGATGCCACTAACAGGTCATCTATGTACTGCACCAAAACAGACTCTCTTGGCAGCACTAGGGATTCAAGGCACTTTTTCAGTATCTGGTTGAAAATCGATGGACTTTCAGTGTACCCCTGGGGGACACGATTCCAGACATAGATATGACTGTCAAATTCAAAACTGAAAAGGAATTTGCTTTCTGGATGCAATGGGATGGAAAAGAATGCGTGGCACAGATCGACGACAGTGAACCATTCTGCGTTCCAGGGAATCTGGTAGAGTATCACTGCAGGGTTGGGTACAATAGGACAGCAAGGCACAACAATTTGGTTTACCTTGCGCAAATCTTGCACCACTCGGTACTTCCCACTAGGCTTTTTGATCCCAATTATAGGCGAATTACAGGGGCTGCTCAACACTTCTTCTATTATTTCTGCTTCTAGCAGCCTTGTGATTTCAGTCGCTACTCCTGCCTTCACTTCTGCACTCATTTTGTACTGTCTGGTTTTGGGGTATACAGCATTTGTTTTTATTGCTATTTTAACTGGGTCCACATTTGCCATCAGGCCTACATCTTTTCCCGTGAAATCCCACACTTCTGGTACTACTCTTAGCTGGAGTTCCTCAGGTAAATCCTCAATTGTCAAAGGCTTGATATCAGCATCTTGTCTGACTAACATCAATTTGTACAGGCCATCTTCATCGGGGGTCTGAATTTCGACGCCATTTGGTGTGCAGAAAATGGTACAACGCATCTTGCACAACAAATCACGTCCCAGTAGATTTACAGGACTGGAATCACAGACCACAAATCTGTGCATCTCCTTGAAATTTCCTATGGAAATCTCCATTGGCTCAGTTACAGGGGTACTTATTATCTGATTTGAGACGCCCACTACTTGGATTGCTTCTCCCGAGAGGGGTAGGTTAGGAACATCCACTGTTCTTACAGTAGATCGGGTAGCACCAGTGTCCAACAGAAAGGTGACGTCTTTGCCTTCAACCTTTCCTTCAATGTATGGTCCAGTCTGGTCTACCGGTAAGGAGGCGCCAAGTACGCACTCCTCATCCTCCCCTCTCAGGCCCCGTCAATCTTGATCTTCACAAAGGAAGGTATCATTTAGCAAGTACTGTGGAATGACTGCATTTCTTTCACTCTCAACCTCCCATTCTTCCGCCCTCTCATTCTGCTGACCCTGACTCTTAAAATTCTGTCTAGGAGCGCGAGGTACTGGAGGTAATTTTACCTGTTGCTGGGTTTTTCTTGTCCCCTCTTTCGGCACCTGTGGATTTAAACCATTTACAGGGGCATTACCGGCCTGTAGGTGTGGACACTCGTCTCTCCAATGCCCCATCTGGCCGCACCCATGGCACGGAAACTTTTTCATGGCCTCTTCACGACTCATTTTAGGTCTGGGCTTTCCTCCCCCCCCAGAATTGGTATTCGGAACATTATTATCAGAAGTCATTTTACTTAACTGTTTTTCTTGCTGTTCAGCTAATTTCACCTGTGCCCACATCACTTTCTCCTTGAGGGCTTTCTTTTTATTTTCGATTTCATCTTCGCAGTATTTTGCATATTTCAGGACATCATCTATGGGTTTTCCCTGCCAACTTATTTTGTTATCTCGAATCCATTGTGAGATTTCAGGCCTTAATCCTAGCACAAACCTATAACTGAAATGCGTCATGTCTTTCATGTCTACATTATCGATACCACTGTAAGTTTTGAATACCTGCAGTAACCTTTCATAAAATGAATGCACCGTTTCATCACGTTCTTGGGTGGTTCTATCTATACGGGTCCAATCTGTCTCCTTTGCTGGCACCTTTTTCTTAAGGTACTGGATGACCTGGTCATATTTCCTCATTACATCCGGTGAAGGGGCCCCCGTTCTCTCATCTCTGGGATATTCATCATTCGGCCAATCAATTTCTATCTTACATTCGGTCCACAGATCTACAGGGACCACAATGTCGAAAAACCCATCCAGGTCTTTCAGCAGACATTTCTGAACTTTTATGAAACGTTCTACCTGTCTGTACCAGTCAACTGGTTTCTCACGTAATTTCGGGAAGTCGTTTGTAAACGACACAATGTCTTGTCTGGACCAAGGGACATGGACATATTTTCCTCCCGGGACCTCTCTCATGGGGCACAATTTTTCTGTTGGGGTTACTTCCTTTAATACGAATTCTGAAGTTACGGACCCAGCCCTGCTGCCTTCCTTTTTCTTTGCCCACCGTGTTCTCCATTTCCCCACTTCGCCCCATTTCTGCAGGATTTTCAACAACTCTCTTACTTGGATCTGCTTTCCCATCACATTCAGGCTTTCTAAATCCTTGTCTGAGAAGTCTACTCTGTAAGGTTTCTGAAGAATTTTGGAGCGACTAACATCAACTCCCATTTCTGTGGCGGCATCCATTATCTTTTCATGGAGCACCCTAGCACTCCGGGTAAGATTTTTACTGATGAATAGTAACTCTTCTTCATTATACGAGCTCAGGCGCTCAACTCCCACGTTCCCAGCCATCATTTCTTCTATTTCTATTCTTAATTTATATATTTCCAATGCTTTAGGTTGGGGAGCGGTCTCCTTCTCTATCTCCTTTGTCCATCTGTCTAATTCTTCAGGGGAAACTAGAGAGGCGTTCCTAATTCCAGATGCACTTTCAATCACCACTTCCTTTTGTCTGGGCTGACTTCTTGTCCCTACTACACTGGCCCTTGACTCCCTTATGGGCAGATCCATCAAACTTCCAGATTCACACTCACTTTCCTGATCTTCATCTATGAATACTTCCTTCCTCGGGGTCTGGAAGCTGGGAGTAGGCAGTATTGGGGTGATAACAGGAGGAAGGGGACTAGTCAGGTCATTTTTATACATTGGGATAGCAGGACCAATAGTTACCGGAATGGTCAAGGAATCAGGATGGGGATGCATCTGGGCAATGGTTCTGACTAATTCCTCTCGCTGTTTAGTCAGGGCTTCTCTCTCTTTTTCCTGCAACCCCCTTTCAGCAGAGTTGCCATGCAATACCTGAGGTACTAAGGACGGATAGATACTCGGGGCAGTCGGGGCGACCAATCGAGGGGGACTTTCCCCGAATGGCTGATAATTCGGGACTGTGGACTTAGGTCTGCAAAACTCATCCCTTCCACTATATTTACTGCTTGTAGCTGTCCCGTCTGAATCACTTTCCCTCCTACTTCGGGGGTAATTGGTAACAGAATTTTGAGAATGCACCGAATCTGATTCTGCTACATAGGGAGGTGGATCCTTCATTAACAAGTCTTCCAGGTGTTCATCTTCCATATCCCCCATAGGTGCTAGGTGATGGGTCTTTTCTTTACTTTTTCCTCTTTTCTCCTCTAATACCCCCATCATGGGGAACAGCCCTTCGGTTAACATAGACTGCCTCCACTGTTTCATTTTCTGCTCTTTGGTTGGCGTTGGAAGTCTGGGATACCACTTACTCACTCCCTTATCCATTCGTGGTTTATCTCGCTCTGCAGCCTCAATCTCCCATTCCTCCAAAGCTTCGTACTGGGTCAACCTAGGTCTAGGGTGTAATTCGTTCATGCGGGTCCTTAAGTTAAACAGGATCCGACCATTAAATGTACCTTCAACAGGGAATGCTAGGACTCCGTCATCTACAGTATACTTTGCCCAATTTTCTAGCCAGACACAAGTGTGATACCCTTTATCAAACAACATGAAAGAGGCAGGGGTATTTGGCGGGGGAATGAGTACGCCTTCCCTCGTTCTAATGGGCTTGTCAGTTTTGAAAAAATTCTTTACTTTATCCGAGAATGACAATTTTCTCTTTATTCCATACATCATGTGCGGTCTACCTCGTATAAGCTGATCCTTATGAAATCCTAGGTGCTTTGGATTCGGTATGAAATCTGGATACCACATGCAACTCTCCAGACTCGCTTCTAACTCGGCTTGATTAATTTTGTTTACTTTTGTGCTTCCAATGCTAGCACGACTTTTATTTCGCACCACCCAATCAGGTCAGAGAATACAACTACGGTTAACCAATGGGTGCGCGGCCTTTTCGCAAGACAGAGTCTCACGCTTCGGCACTCACCCCTCCTTTACAAATTCAGCTCCGCTACCCACCCGCTGTTTTGACCAATACCAGCGCGGCACGGAGTGACGTCAGGGCAGCTCTCCGACTGACTCCCTCCTTCACAAGGTAACGGAAACTTTTTACTCTCTCTAAAGTGCGAGTGCAAGTTTTAGTCAATAACACACAACGTTTGCCACTATGTCTGAGTGTTCTAAAGAGAGAAAAGACTTTTCTTTCGCTACTAGTAAACCACTTCTGTCTACTTTTCATTCACTCTGGATAGACTTCTTTGCCTGTCCCTTCACACTAGTAACATAGAACCCGTTATTCTTCTGGCTCATCCACCTTAGTCGGGGATATGTACTGAGCCAGGATTTCACCAGCGAACTATTTTACTTACCAGACAAGCCTCGGAGACCCTACTACTCCTTCCGTATGCGACCCTTACTAGGTGATATCGCAATGAAAGTTTTATAATGGACTCGTAGCTATCATTCACTCCAGAAACAAAGGTCCTAATTAGTGCTTCCAGTTACTCCTTTAACCCTGCACTAATGATTCAAACTTAGTGACTTCAACAGCTAACCGGATTCTACTCACCGTTAGCTAAAATACTTCCCCGGGGATTCGGACTACACTGAACATTTACAAACATTTCTGGGTTAATTCAACATGCAATATTTATAGCAGCAATGCAAAATCATGCACATTTATATATAAAAAACCCACATTTCATAATTTTTTTTGAAAAAATAGAGTAGAAATCAGCAGCACGTTTTATTTTCACGGTTTGTTTATGACCTATCCTGTCTACCTAATCTAACTAGTCCAAACCATCCTCTGGCTGCCAGAAATTACTGCTAGAGCGCGCAGTTTTACCCAGGTCACCCGAGTTACCAATTCCTTCACACGCACTGGGCCCTTGGCGCGAAAAGACACTTTTTATTACTCCACTAAGTTGTTTGGGTGATCCGGGTGAGGATTTCTCCTCCTGCACGCTGCTAAGAGTAATCAAGTTTGGATTTACCTCTGCTTACCATGTACCCGACTTACCACAGGCACAATTCTTACGACGGACCTGGAGCTATTAGGGAAAACAGTAGACAGGCCTAACATCCAATACACTTAAAATCAGTAATATACTTTCCACAATTCGGTAAAATGACCACAGACACCTGATGAAGTCAACGAAACTTTATATAAGAATTCAAAGTGAAGATGCCAAGATAATAAGCGATACACAGAGTAATATATCAAACATTAAAATCAACACCAATAGGTAACTTTGCATTAAAAATAAGACCATTAGGATATATGGGAAACTAAAGGTAGAAGTTTTAGAACAAAACTAGTCACCGCAATTTTATACTAGAACTTAGGATTGGGAATGTGACCTAGAACATGTACTTAATCTAAGTATTTAAGCTATTCTTGCTAAGTTCACTGCAAACCACTAAAGGAAAGGGGAAAAAACGGGAACATGCTATGGTTTTATAAAATCAATGAGTTTCTAAAGGATGGGGGGGAGAGAAGGAACCAACTAAAATTCAGACACATATAATTGCAATGGCAATAAAGCAATAACACAGGTAAGAATGCTTTTACCAGATCAGATAAAAGAGAGAGAGAGAGAGAGAGAGACGTAAACCCACAATCTATATTTACCTAGTTCAGATTGAAGACCAACCCTGGCCACGGGTCAGTTGGGAAGACGGGGACAGAGACCCTCAGAAAAGGAATGCCAGAATGCGAGCAGGTACAGCTCACGGACAGTAAGGACAGGATACCCCTCAGGTTCAGGTCAAGGACTGGGCCTCCCAGGGTACGACCAACACCCACAGCTTCGGACAGCAACGCCTGCGTTACCCTCTCCTGCAAGTAATCCGCCAGAAACCCCGATTGGATTTTCGAATTTCCCAGCAAAGTGCTTCGCCAGCACTTAGGATTTTCCACCCCTTAGGAGATTGTGGAAAGTATGGACAAAGTGCTCCGCAGCACTTTCAGAATGAGCACCTATTGAGATCGTAGGGTCAGTGACAGGTCTGCTACTCGGACAAGTCGGACAATTTTCCTAAGCTAAACTAGGGTAATTATACGGTTTTGGGGACCCTTAGACCACCCACTAATGTTGCAAGTGACAGTTTCCCACATTGTGATTGGTCAGGAGAGGTGGTGCGGTCATTACCACCTCCTAGAATTCAGTTTTCTCATGTTTAATATTCAATTTTGCACACCCGCCCCCCGGGTTCACGTTCCCATGCATAGAATACAGCAGTACAGGACAGTTCACAATAGGTAGCAACAGTATTGCTTCTTTCAAGGAAAGACTCCGTATTCCCAGCGATGTTCCCAGGCGCATTGTGCTTCAGGAGCCAGCTGGCTAGATTTAGCTTCTGCGCAGTTGGAACTTTCTCCGGTCATGTGACGGTGCCCAGCAGAGCTTCAAGTATGGCTCCGCTCATGATTGCCCCAGCCCACAAAGACGCGGTACATGAAAAGTAAGCGAAAACAAATTAAAATCATACATAAAAATGATCGCACTGTATACCAAGCTAAAACTTAACCAACCCTTACTTTATAATGACTATAGCGTTAAAGATTAGTGCGAAAAGACAGATAGGCTAAAGCAGCTGCAGCGAGCAGAGAGCGTGGTGAGAGACAAGCAGCCATATTTAGCATCAATGAGCATGAGCACAGAATCCCTCCAGAATGCGAGTGCGTCACATCACATGGGTATGACCGACGCATGCGCAGACTGAATTTCGGCAAAGCAGCCATTTTCAGTGCAAGCTTCGTTTTAGTACGAAAAGACAAACAAGCAAGCATCCTGGGGACACCCGCGTGTTGGGAAAACGCTTTATAAATGACGAATAACGAGGTTAATATTATTATGCAGTTTAGACAAGGGTTTTGCATACGAGCAAGGCGTTTTACGGGCAAATCCTTGCTCCATCAGTATCACTCAACACATGGTAAGACCCTTCGCAACTCCCCATGTTCCCGCAATCCCAATGTTGTCTACTATCGCCAGGTGCATGTTGAGTGCACTTAAAGCTGTCTCTGTATTCTTGCGTTCTTCGGTCTCCCTCACTGTGAATGAGACGAGACGCCCTTCCACACTCTGTACTTCTATCTTCTTGTTCCTGTCCATTTCCACTATGGAAACGACGTGTAGCTCCTCTACTCTCCTGACTTTTGCCATCACACTCCTGACCGCTTTCACTAGCCCCACAGTGAGACAATGTTCCATCGCCTCGACTTCCCCATTCAGCTTCCGCTCCTGACCTGTTACTCTGGGTTCCTGTGTTAGCATCCCACTCTCTCAAGTCAGCCCTCAACTCCTTAAAGGACTTTGGCCGTGGTCCTCTCAGATCCATCGGTCTTCTCTGACCCCCCTGGTCTATTATGGGATCCACTGCTGCATTTAATGGGATGCTCCGATCTCTTGGTCCTGGCAACAGCCTTCGGGCATTGGTCATATTGTTCCTTCTTTCCATTTCTGCTCTCTCTCTGTCTAGTCGTACCTGTTCCTCCTCTCGTGCTTTCTCTGGGTCATAAATCGATACTATAGGACCTATGGTAACGGGTACTTGAAGAGCATCTGGCAACTGATAGGACTTAGCACGCTCCGTTTCTGGCACCTTTTGTACCACGAACCTTCCGACTAATCTCTGTACTGGACTAGGTTGAGGTGTTTCCTCACCTTTGGTGGGTTCCCAATCCGTTATAGGGAGTGGTCTATACTCCCCTATGCCAACCCTATCTTCCCTTGGGAGCTCGGCACCTTCCATCTCTCTATTGTACGGAGGCGGTCTATCTATCAACAACCTATTTACCAGGCTATCCTCTGTCTTGCTCTCATCATCCTCCTCTGGTGTTCTTTTGTCTCCTGTAACTTCTATCACTGGGTACAATTTATCTACTTCAATAGTCTGCACTCTCCATTTCTTGGCTTCCTCATCCCATTTGGCGTCTTGCACTGCCCTTACCGATCGTCTCACTCTTTCTTGACGCCTGTTCTGGTTCCTGTCGTGCGCCGCCCTAATCCATGCATTAAGGGCTTCAAACTGTGTTGGTCTGGGCAGAGGTCTCATTGAGGACATAACTGCTTTTAACTGGTGCAACACTTCTAATCTAAACGTTCCGTATTTCGGAAAAGTCAGTTCCTCGTTCCCTTCTGTAATCTTATTCCAATTAGAAATCCACAGTATGGTATGCAACCCAACATTCGTAGCCATATAATGAGCTGGTGTACCCTCTGGCGGGGCCTCTTCCCCGTCATAAGATTCTCTCCTTTCTCTCTTAAAGATCGCTCTCAGGCATTTAAAACACTTCATGTTCAAAATCTACAATTTTCCTTAATTCCCTGCGTTCGTTTACTTCCTGATGACAATCCACCAATCCCAGCACGGTTCTTGCTAACCGGCCTATCACAGCGCGGTTCGCGTCAACCGGCCTATCACAGCGCGGCTTCACACCAACCGGCCTATCCCAGCGCGGCTCTCTCTGACGTCACTCGTCTCCCTCTCGCAGCAGTTCCCCTCCTTTCTCAGCTAGTCTCCCGGTCATGCATGCATCCCATTCATACTCTGAAAAATGATTACTTCCGACCAAGCGATCACTTTTCTTGACTGTACGTCCACAGTCTAACTGTAATTGTCACCTTAACTGACAAAATGTCTTTCCGCGAACGTCCAGACAGTCGTCTTAACTGATAGGTTACTTACACACGGTAACTTCCGACCAGCGTCCGTTACCCATACACTCACTCTTGCGTTCCCCCTATCTATGGTACCTCATGACCCCCTTTACAATGGTCGACAATTACTCTGGATGTCCGATACACCCGAACCACTTAAGCTCTTTTCTGAACTTAAGATTTTCACCAGGTTGCGCGCGGTCACAACCCTGCCTCAATCACACTACAGGCATTCAACTCTGCATGACATTACAACACAAATACAACACAAAACACCGCAATCTGACAACGCATGACCCTTATTATACTCACTCTCGACCGACTCTGCTGCTTTCTCTCGCACCGTCAGCACCTTCTTCGGCAGGTGATTCTTCTGCTGGTCATCTCTCGATCTCTAGGGGCCTCGAGGTAATCTTACCCTAGTCTAGATCACCTTCCTCTAGAAGGCAACCATCCTACACTGCTACCAACTGGGACGGCGGGATTTTTGATCTCTTATCTGATTACTATAGATCTAAATCCCCACTTAGGTCGACTAAGCCTTTGTTGCCTGTCATAGAATAAAAAGCAATCCACTACCAGGTTAATAAATCCAATAATTTGCACAACTCTGAAGAACCACTTACCACGAATAAGTTTTAAAGTTTTATTATAAAGCCAAAGATAACTGGAGATACAAACATCTCAATATAAGGTTAAAAGATATACTGGCACCAATACAAACATGAATTCTCTAAACGATCTTAGGCGACAGAAAAATATCACCAAGACTAATTCAAAGATCAGCAGGTTTGCAAGAATAGACACAAGCTGTAACTTGAGCGTCATTTAAAAAGGGAGAAAAATTCAGATTAGACTGTCCCTACACTTGACTAAGTGACATCCCTACTTAGCAGAATCTTAACCTAAAAAGGTGTCAGCCGTGGTGACTTCCAAAGAAGTTCACTCACTTTCTCTTAGTCTCTGTTGTAAATCTGTGCATCGCAGTCATACCCTCTCTGCCTACCCATCCGCTCTCTAAGGTTCCTCAGGCCATCTGCTCTAACTCCACCCCAGGGTGCTGTCCCTAATACAAAATCACAATTACAGTTGAAACGCCCCTCAGAGACGCCCCTCACGTACACCTCTCACGTGGTGTCGGTTCTGGCTTTTTCCATACTGATACTCCTCTTGGCTTCTTGTTAGCGTTGACCTTGCTTCTCAGGCTCTTCTCGGCATGCCGGTACCCCCCAGGAAATTCCTGAAGCCTCCTCCAGGCCTGTGCCTGTCTCCCAGAACAGAGCTCTATTCATGACTCTCTTGATTGGAACCCCCTCACACCTGCAAACAGACACCCATGAAGTGGGCCCCAAATTCCGGCCTCCAGCTTATCTCTCAAGTCGTAAAACTTTGAACATGGTCTGCAATTTATGCTTAACAAGACTCGATTTTAACTAGCACATGCAGATCAAAGAAACGACTTTATCTTTCCAGGCCTACTAAATTACATGAAATGGCCTGTGCATTCTATGAACCCTTGTTTCTCAGCCTAAAACAGTATTCTAACTTATTACACTCTAATTATATGAAACACTTCTATAAAACATAATTTCAATCTATGATCAATAATAATTCGAATAATAGTAATCCATCCTGTGTGAAAATGTAAAGGCACGTTTTCGTTCTTCATACATTGCCATGAGCCCTGCACATTTCTACGTTTGGCAGCATTACATTCTCTTCTGCAACAACCACATAACATGGAATCTAATAGCATTCTAACATTTCTAACATTACTACATTAATTTCTCACACTTGATATATGCATGCTATATTAATTAAACACTCATAAGTATATTCACTCTATATATATTCGACACTCTTATATTCTTTAACTAAATTTGTGCATCTTGCTTGTAAATATGGTGCACTTCTACATTCTACTCAAATTGCGCTCTCTCATATGTCAATGCAACGGATAACCAGATTCACTCTTTCGCCACATTGGTTAGCACCAGGCAGCCACAAAGTCCAGGTTGCGGAAAAGGTAACATCTGTTGTGACATTTTAATCACCGTTTCCTTGCTTGGGCAATCCAAGCCTCATTGCAAGTTTGCAGAGCTGTTGGTGCTGAAAAGTGGGCTTTTAGGCTCATGCTGCTCACGATGAAACATGGATCCAACAAAGAAATATTATATTAATATTTCATATGGTTTTTAAGAAGGGAGAGTGTGTAGCATAAAGGAGCAACAGGACACAGTGTGGTGGAATTGGTACAATTTATTTTTAATCTGTTGTTGATATTTTGACATTGGTGAAACATAGTGGGTGAGTCAGTGTGTGTAGTGGAGTCGGTGAGACCTGATATTGTATCCTTGTATCATCATTTCTTGCAGTTGGTGTCATGAAACATGAAGCATGGTGCTCTTTGTTCACATACTTGGGTCTTTTTCTGCAGCTATTATACTGAAGCATTACCGAGAAGCTCTGGGGGGCTTGAACTGTTGACCCAGTTCTGCTGTAACCTAATATCATATGTGCTCTTCTCTCAGCTTGGTTTCAGAGGCAGCATGGACCCAGTACTCCTCTCTAGTAATCAGACCACCAATGGCAAAACAACAACATTTACAAGTCAAAATACTCAAAGGACAGGATGAATGGAACAAATAAAGGAAAATAGCAAAATGAAATAAATACAGACACAGTCACATTGGCCTGTAGAACATTAAAAGGAAGAAAGATATGTATAGTATTCGCCGAAGTGTGTGCCTTTCCATTGCATTGGGTCTTTGCCTACATGGATAAGAGTTCACAATTTCAGAGAAAGATATGGACTGCTGCTGATGACCACAGGTATAATTCAGCATATGAGTCTATCACATGAAGCTTGATTCACAAAGGGAAGCTTGCACGTTTGTGTAAGTTTACAATTGTTTGCTATTCATAAAGGTATTTTACTAGTTGTATAATTATGATTGCTGAGTCTCCACACATAAAAAGGTAGGACTGTGTCACCGTTCACAAAAAGAATCAGTGTCACTAGTCACAAATAGAATAAGAATGCAGCAAACAGATGGAGGAAAAGCACCCATTCCCCTTTCAGGAGGCCCCTAAATCCTTTCGCCACCAGTCACAAATAGAATAAGAATCCAGCACACAGATGGAGGAAAAGCACCCATTCCCACTCAGGAGGCCCCTACATCCTCTTTACTACCAGATTGATGGTATCTGCCGCTGGCACTATAAAAAACGAAGGACAAACACAGTCCTTATTAAAACGAGGAAGTGGCTATTTACAATGCCGCTAACCAAATAGTACATAATCTGCAATTTACCCTGCGGCTGGCAAAATAGTACATGACCTCTGCAGATTAGCAAGACGCAGGCTAAATAGTAGAGAGGATTTACCATTTGACCTGCAGCTGAATAAAAAGTGTGAGGGACGTCTTTATGTAGCCAGCCATGAATTTAAAAGGGACTCCAGGCAATTGGAATGTGGTGAATATCTTGTGAATGGGATGGATGCATCATGTATGAAGCTTTGGAAAATAAGTGCATCTACAAATGTACCATTGCTTGTACAAAGGTGAGTGCATGCCCTATGCTAAGCTGTTTATAAATAAAAAAACACATCAAAATCAATTGTGCATAGAAACATTTATGTTATTTTAATATTCAAATAAATGCAGGAATCATAATTCTGTTTTAGGAGCTTCAGGATATGGCACACAGATATTTGTGCTGCAGGCTAGGAGTATTTGACTATCTGCAAAGAATAATCAGTGTTGTTTTAAAGCATATTTGTAAGAAATGGAGTTACTGGTTGGGGGGCCCTACTCAAGCAAGAACCACAATACATGTCAGGGTGAGGCACAAGCAAACAACAAGTTAACCTGCGCTGAACCCTCTGGAGGGTTGCCGTAATGCAGTGATTCTTAACTTAGGGGCCATGTGTAAAGTTTTAGTGAAACATTTCAAACAGTAATAACATAAAAATAAACACACAAAAGGGATTCCACACCAGATTAGGACAAGGAAGTGATCATTAATGAAGAAAACAAGAACAAAATGACAAATATCTAATCTGTGGAATTGGAAAGCTGCAGGTTTAAAGATTTAGGTGAAAATAGCGCCAAAAAGAACAAAGTACCAACTGTGACTATCTGGTCGCACTATACCGGGACAATGTCACTATGATGGTGCACGGGTCAGCTACAGGGACCCAGGTAGGTCCACTAAACAAGAGTACCTCAAATTCAGGATTTGGAGCGTTGCGGGAACTCACATTGTGAAAGCCTTATGCAGTTGAGGCTTTGGGTTAGTTCCGAGGAGCTACGAAGCTGATATGGGTGTTCCTGTGTTGTCGAGCATCTCATTGTCAAGGGGATTGTTATAAGCAGTCCACAGTCAAGGATGTGCAGCACATTCTAGGTGATTCTTCGGTTCTGAGGAGCTATGGGGCTGCAATGCGAGAGCCTGCATCATCTACGAGCTGCCATTAACAAGAGATTTGTAATGAGAGGGCTTGCGTCAGGGAGGCATTGAGCAGCAGTGGTTCCGATGTTGACTGCAAGGTTAATGTGAAGTCCTTGCATCTGGAAAGTCAAAGCAGCAGAGGCAATGCATCGATTCTGCTCAAGGTTGCACCAAGCTCCAAAGGACGTGTTAGTTCTGCTGGATCCACAGATGCGCTGGCAACGCACACTCAGGCTCACTTCCAAGGTTCCAGCACTGGGGTGGAACCACTTGGTAGGGTAGGACTCACAGAAAGCAGAGTCCAAGATCTGGGTTCAAGGTTGTTAGATCCTTCTGTCCCTGAAGCTATAGTCAGGAGACCCTTAGCCCTTGGAGTCACTCTGGCGTCCTGGATTCAACAGATGCAGACCTGATCTTTCTCACCCAGGCAGGTGGGCAGCTGGCAGCAGGTCAGCACAGAAGGACAGCAGTCCTTCAGAGAAGCAGTCCTGCAGGCTGGCAGTCCGTGCAGCTTACAGCAGTTTTTCATATTGGCAGAATTTACAGGTCTAGAAGTTTACTGGAGAGTTGTTGTCTGAGGTCCAATATTGATGCCAGGTGCCTCCTTTAAGTGAATTAAGCTTTTAGAGGATTCCCTTCGAATTGCATAGGGTTTCTGCCTCCCGAGCCCTGGCTCCAGGCTAACTACAGGGGGTATGCAGACCTGTGTGTGGAGGCAGGACACAGCCTATTTAAGTGTAAGTAGGGCTGTGCGTAGCTTTGCCCACCCATCCTGTCAGTGATGGTACATGCAGGCACATCTAAGCTCTCTATTGTGTGTGGCTGTCTAGTAGGACTACACAAAGCGCAACTGTCAGCTACACCAAGATATGTGACCCAGAGGCAGACTGAATGCACAAAATAGCTAAGGCAGGAAAATGGCAACTTTCTAAAAGTGCCATTTTCAAAACTGTAGTCTAAAATCCGAATTTACTATAAGAAAGGATTCTTCATTACAATTCCAAAGACACCAAACATGCGCTGGGTACCTGTTCCCATTTGGAAATTACAGCTTATTAAATGTTATAAATGAACTCCATTGCTCTCCTATAAGAGAGGTAGGCCTTGCAGAAGTGAAAAGCAAATTTAGGAGTTGTTCACTACCATGGCATGTGAAACTTCAATGCACATGTCCAATGTTTTAAATTGATTGCACCTTGCCCTCTGGACTGTCCAGGCCCTACCCTGGGGGTGACATATGTATTAAAAAGAAAGTTTTTGGGGCTTTGCAAAAGGTTGTGACTTCTGTGGAATTCAGATGTGTAAGCAGGAGACAGGTAAGTAATCCATCTGGGTAATTCTTTTTCATATTATTCATCCCGTGGAGTTGTTTTAAGGCATACATACTTATTGTTCCTATATCATGAGTCACCATTTAGCCACACTGACATTCTAGTCACCCACACAATGTATCTTGGGGAAGATAATTTACATTTTTAACACTCTAAGCAGTGTTTTAAGTGGACAATGTTATTACTCTACTAATTCACCTTTTCTATCCTTGACAGTGCTGCCTCCGTTCAATCTGAAAGCCAAAAAGAAGAAATCTGAGTGGCTAGCTTGGTGCTATATCTGACTGAAGACTTTGTGGAGGGGGAATGCAGTAGTACCTGTAGGAAGAAGATGATAACTAGAAGAAGAATAAGTGTCAGAAAGTGGACCACCAGGAGGACTGGGATGACCGGAGCCATAAGGACGGGACAAGAAAAATCAGGCCGAGGGAGTTCCACAAGGTCCTGTATTACCAATGACAGTGTGGACCAGGAACAAATAAAATAGGAGCAACAGAACAAGGAAAAACAAGGCCAGGGATACAGGAAACAGGGTGAGAAGGGTCAGTAGGGCCAGGAGGATGTGCAACATGGGGATCTGTACTCAGTGACTAAGTGTCTGAAGGAAAAGAAGGACTAGCAGCAGGAGGAACACAATGCCCTGGACCATAAGAAAAAGAAGGGTTAGGAGGGCTTGAGCACACTGTCCAGACCAGAGGGACGAGTATGACCAGGGCCATGAGTAGCAGACCCAGGTAGATAGACCAAAGAGGACCAGTACCAAGAAAACAGTATAAGAAAAGGTCAGCCACAGAAGGGTCAAAACCAGATCAGATCAGATAAAGGAGGTTCAAGGGGACATAAGCGGATGGACCAGGATTGAGAAGACTAGGACTGGAAAAAGTATGGCTAGCAGAGCAAGGATACCCTAGGACAGAATGCTCATGAGGGATATAAATGACCAGGAAGTCCAGGCCCAATGGGCCTAGGATTAAAATGTCCATGAGGGTCAGACTCACAGGGATCCAAAACCAGGGTGATAAGGACTGCATGAAACAATACGACATCCAGCATAGGAACAAGGAATGCCAGTGCCACAGGGATGAGGAAGACCAGACCCAAGATGACCACTACTATAAGGACCGTGATAGAGGGAAACATGGTCAGATGGACAAGAACAAGGTGGAAAAGGCTCTATGCCTAGGAATGCAAGCCATGTGCTAGTGCTTTTGAACTTTCTACAAATAGGGATATGCCAAAATCATCAGCAACTCTCTAGCATTCTCAGCAATCTAGCACGTTCTTCTGTCAAATCCGATCTACCTACCAAGAAGTCATCAAGCTACTGCAACATTTGCATGACCATAACTCTTTTCTCATTACTCACTTCACAAATGTGCTAAACATGCCAAACACCATACAGGCAAAAGAGCACCTCCACTGCATTACCTTGTCTACATAATATTTATCTCCAAACTGTATTCCTAGTGCCTTAAAACCACCTGGTTAGGAAACAGATTTTATGTTTGCTTGCCCATCCTCACACCTCTCCCACATTTTTACAATCTCAATCACTGTATCAATATTAATGCTGGTAAGTGAATAGCCACTGTGGTCTACGTACTCATTAACGAAGTGAGGACAGGTGAAGTATTAGTCAGAATTCCCTTGCTGCTTGTTTTGGAACCCCAACCAGCCGACAAATTATCAGTTGTAAACACAGGCTCATCCATTTGTACCACTATTCTGCATTCCACTTCTTTCTGTAATTTATCACTTACTATGTCAATCTTGTCCTTACATGACTTAAAGTCTTGCACCTATCTACCCGCTCTGGGTACTCAGTTTAGAATTGTACACGTCTGTGTAAATTTTCCCACAGAGCTTTTGCAGCAGCCCCATGAAGATACCAATAGACATTCCTTCATCGCCTCACGCTTAATAAGTGTAATTCCTATTCCCCACAAACACCTTTCCCACAACTCTGCCACACCCACAGTGTCCTTGGCCACCAAAACCCTGGAAGACGGAGTATTTGTCCCTACATTTGGAGCATCTATGCCGAAATCTGTCCAGGAACCTGTAACATCCACTCTGGTCAAAATTCCAACATGACCCCTGGTCCATTCCTTATCACCCCACCCACCCTTCCTGGGGTGGGACAACCTGAAAAAAGTGTGAATGGTTGTGACAGCTCCCTTGCTGTGTACAGGCTTTTTACTTGTCATATTGATGTAATAAACTGTTGACACAGCTCCTTATCTAAACCATCCCAGCCTCTAGTGTCTTCAGCGGAAGACCTACCCCACAATGCCGGATCCGGCATTGTGGGGTAGGTCTTCCGCTGAATGGGTGCAACACAAACAACACTTGTTACTTTAACGTGTTCATCTCAGGCCATGAATCGATGGGCCTGGTCATGATAATTTTATAGATAGGCCGCTGCATCAACAGGTACTAAAACATTCTGGTGCAACTTGATTGTAAAACTAGGTTAACACACCACATTACCAGTTGCTTTTGTTTCACTAGGTCCTGGAGAATTGTCGCAAAATCCACCCGACTAACAGGCAAGAAACATGTATACCGCATAGGATTGAGTGCAACAATCTGCAACATCATTGCAGAGAGTCGCCACTTCAGTTTTTAACCAGGGTGGAAGGCAGGATCATTACAATTATTCTTCCTAACTCTTCAAATTCCCTGTTTTAGCTCACATGTTCTACTTGACTTACACTTTTGCACTTCTACACTCGGAAGGCCCCTTACACCCACTGCACCAAACAGCAAGGAATTAAAGATCTCTGCCAAAGAGCCCCTGCATAGGGTGCCGGTTGGGTACTGCAGCACCGACCCGACGAGGAGCATGCCCGATGATGAAGCCTGACACCCAGCGGGCTAGGTGTGGGAGGGCCCTCATTCTGAAAGGAAGGATTCCCCGTCCTTCCTCTCATTTGACACCCTAGGATCTCGCCCCCGCCTTTTACTTTCTCTCCCCCCCTCAGGAACTGCATACTCATTTGTTTTGTACTTCGGCGCAAATTAACATAAATGTTCCCACATGTTACAATTGTGAAGGTGCAAGTTATGCCTCTGTAGTAGATGTGTCAGGCTCTAATTCGAGTCATTCATAGCTCCAGGTATTTAACATGAGGGGAAGTGAGATTTTACATTCACGGGAAAAAAGGTAGCTAGATGCTGAATTTCTCCTTATCTCGCTGCTCTTGAAAATACACTGGATCCACCGGTATTTTATTCCTTATACCTTACAGAACTTATTGCTAATTTGAGTGACATTACAGTGTTAATATTTGTCAGCATTTATGTACAACTATATACAAGACTTTATCAATTTAACATTACTCTGTGAAAAAACAAGTTTGCGGATGCCTATATGATTGACTGGTTAGTACAATTTAAAAATATTCAGTGAGGCTTTTCCTCTAGTTCAACCTCTCTATAAAAGTCTGATGTGCTCAGAAATGATTTAAGAACACTTCTACACAGCCTTGGGCTATATGCCCTAAATGGCCATTTTACCGCTGATAGTCCCATTATTTATATACATACAGCAAAACTGAAAGTTGCAGTTCCAAACTGTACATCAGTCTCTCTAAAACTATATCCTCAAGTTTACAGCTTTAAAACAGAAAATACGTTTAAAAGTGATCCTAATGCTCAGTGATTCTATTTCCGAACAAATTGTGCTGAGGTCATGGAAATCAGAGTGTTTGGAGACAACATAGATTACTAGCAGGTATAAAAGTTCAAACGCAACACTGAGGTCGGACTCAGACATGAGACATTGGTAACTGTAGCCCAAGCATTTTTTACAATCATATCCTCATATAACAACAATGTGTGGTGATCGATCAAAGATAATCTTTTAGAATATGTAATTCATTAAATTCACTACTTAGATTCCTCTTCCAATACTTTGGGTTCATTGAATAACTGTGTCTTCAAGGAGCTGAGAGCTGAATAAAAATCCCTAGCAAAACGCTTCCATAATAAAGAAGTGAGACATCACAGAATGTTCCATCAATGGACAGGCTGGAACTCCTAGCACTTATACAAGGTGGAACAATATGGGGAGGTCTTAAGAATGAGCAAAAACTGAGATCTAAACCATTTTTGGCAAAACTCCAGTAATTTAGATCAGCAGGGAACCGGCAATGTAGGAGCTCTATGTCCACAGCCGATTTGGTACAACAAATAAGGAAGCTGCATATCTCCAATCAGATAATCACAACAGTGATGGAGGAAAAGATGTCTGTACAACCTGAACCTTAGGCATCTAAAAACATTCCTGAAAGCAATTAATAGTGATAGAGGCAACGGAGTACCAGACCTAAATGGATTACCTGGTGCTATGTTTAAAAAGGGACCTCAAATTAGGGCTTCACCGTGAACCCATCTATTTATTATTTTCCAACATAATCTGGGAATAATGAATGCACTCCCTTCTCCAAACTATATGCAAAAAGGGGATTAGAGAGATCCAAGTATGTATAGGGTTGTTGCCCTTCCTGATATTGAAGCAATATACTTTACCTCTATTCTATTAGAGGAGAATCTGATCCGATGGTTTGAAACCGGCATTAGGGTCAAAGCAGTATGGCTTATAATATATTTGATTTGTCTATGCTCATTTATAGCAGTTTGTATCCTTTTAAAGCTCTACTATATCTATGTTTTATTGATCTTAAGACCGCCTCCGATGCAATCGACGAAACACACTTAAGGATCTAGGGGCAAGATGTAGGAAGGGTATCACTGGTCGGTTACGGCCGAAATCGGACGTTACCGACCGGTAATAGGCTTTTGTGATGTAGGGGGGCAATTTGCAGATTTGGTATTTACCGATTCGACATTTACCGAATCATCATTTACGGATTCGGTATTTACCACATCGGTAAATGACATGTAGGAAGCACTTTAAGCAGTGCTCATGTGCTTTATGGATTCGTTATTTACCACCAACTATTAGTTGGTGGTAAATAAGGAATACCTTTGCAAATGCAAATCAATGCATTTTTAACTGTGCCATGTGGCAGACATACATGCCCATAGGGCATGTATGTGTGCCTCATGTGCACACAAGCACTAATCAGGGGTGCAACAGGGTGTCAAAGTGACACCCTGCCACCCTTGACTCTTTCCCTATTTTACCGAATCGGTATAGAATGGCAATTACCGAATCAGTAAATACTGATTCGATAATTACCGAATCTTAACGATTCGGTAATTTTTACAGATTTTTTATCTACATAGCAATTACCGATTCGAAAATACAGAGTCGGTAAAATTCGGTATTTTCGAATTGGTTAATTACAATTACCTACATCTAGCTCTTGGTTCTGTGAAGACAGTCAATGAAGCATCAGGCACACAGGGTGGAATGATGGAAAACAGGTCAGTGGTTACTGAGGTGAATAGGAACTTTAGGTCACTAACTGCAGAATAATTAGTCACCCTTTCCTGGATCTTCAATCATTTCCTTCTTAATGGCGTTAGAGCTTTATTTTACCTCTTCGGTGCTCAGGACAGCGCCCGGCCCTCCGACGTCACGGTGGGCGTGTGCTGAGGACAGCCTGGGGCCGTCCGAATCCCGCTCACTTAATAATTCTCCTGCACAGCGGGAGAATTTGCGCAGTGCTGAAGGGGTTAAGATCACGCATGACTTCTAGTCGTTCTCTGGCAACATGTTGCTAGTTTCATTGCCTGTCTACTGTGCTGGTTTGTACTTGTATACCTCACATTTGTTGTTTTCCTCCCTCTCGGTTCTCTCGGTTCTCTCAGTGGCTTACTTCGTTCCTGCCACAGCCTTGTCCAATCTTTTAGGTGCTGCTCATCTTCGTTTTGTTGTAGCTTCTATACAGTGTGTTTACAGTAGCATTCTGGGGCTCTCATTTGGATTCCAGGTCAGCTCTCTGATCACAAAAAACAACATCCACTGCTAAAAGTGGTCAGCTCTGTAACTCTATATATACCTTATATTATTCAACTAGTTGGCCAGACAAATGTACTTGTTATCATCAATGTTTCAGCAGATTCATACCTACCTGTCTCTGCAACATCAATATAGAGTTGTGCTGTCTCTTATGTGAGGCAATTTCATGCTCTCTCATTCCCTTTTCCTGTTTTTTTCCCAGGTTCCTACAGCAGATAGCTACTCCAGCTCTATTAAATGGCACAGGTATTTATGGATGGCTGGGACTCTCGACGGGTCTACATCACTGGAAACTCACAAAGTCTTTAAACTGCGTTGTCACAATGGACATTCAGACAAGGTGCTAAAGAGCCACTCAGCAACTATAACATGAGACATAGACACAAAATAACATAGGGGTCCTCATACATGGAGGAGCTGCACGGCAAAGTTACAATTCGATTTTTATTTTCAAAATTGAAATCCCAGTGTGGTATTTTCTTTTTGGAAATAAAAAAAGAATGCCTCCGCCTCCGCATCCCTCGCCATGGTGAGGTGGGTACTGAGCACTCTTCAGTGGCCCTTACCGCCAGGTTTTTCCTGGCAGTGAGAGGCATTGAATAATGGCTATATATCTGCCCATATAAATTAGGTAAGTGGATATACAGCCAAACCTCCAACCGCCCTTACTCAGTTGGGCCGCCATAGAAGTTTGGCCATGGTGTCAAACTATGGTCCGCCCGAATCAAAATTGGGCTGGCGGACCATAATCTTCAAATTAGTCACCAGAAGAAGTATAAAACAGGTGTGAATTGTGGTACCAATGCCTTTTAATCTCTAGGCTTCTGACGTGGGGGACACCTGACATGATGAAAGAGCATTTCTACTTAAACTGAAATCCAGAAGCACTGTTAGTGTATCTGTTTGTATATGACACAGTCCTGCTGGACAGAACTGTAGAAAGGCCTGCATCTGCTTTTAAAGAGACTAGGAAAGTACTGCCAGGAATACTTCCAGACCATAAATACCAGGATGTCTAGTTTATTGCTTTTTGTGTGGAAGCTTAACAAACAGGTAGTTCCTAAAGCTGATGTTTTTAAATATCTGGTGGTATAGTTCTAGGATAGGTGTACTCATTTACAACATATTGCCTCCCTCAAACCAAACTACAAATCATTAGTAAAGGCTGACCAAATAATTAATTAGACCTAGCATCAAACCATTATTGAGTACAATAAGGGCAAAATGCATGCCTACCTTAGCATATCGCAGTGACGTCTGTGACAGAAATATAAATGAATGGCTTGAAAAGGAGCATTCAACCATAACAAAGTCTAGAGTTCCACCATTTACCCTAATCCCATGCAATGGATCCTAAAGTATTGGCAATATGCTTTAATTTCAGGAGTATGAAAATCAGTAGCCTGAAAATTTCTCCCTTTGAGCAGAATTGGAACATAGGACTGGATCTGTCAATAATCTCTGGCCAAGGAAACTGCACCATGCAATTAATTCGTTAGCTTGCATAGACCATGGAGGGTCGGGCCTATGTTCAGCTCCTTTAAGTTTCATCTAAAGAACTATGATCATTCAACGCTGATCTGGAAAATCTATCCTCCAAGTGACACTCCACTCTGGTTTCACAGCCCTGTTCTTATAACAAACTGAAGCTCTATCTCTCGATCCCCATGGCGAAGAGAATCAAAGTAGAATATCTGAGATTGCAACTTTGTTTATTAGCCCTAGGGGAATTTCCCCAATACGGGAAACATGCAATATGAGACAACAGATGAAAAGAAGCACCCATGATACCGAAATCATGTGGCACTTGATTTGACTTAAGCCCAAGGGTTTATGGAGTTCTTTTTAAGTCCCCATTTTAGAGGGGAAAGTGACAATCGAATAATGTTTTAAGGGCAAGGACATGAAATAGGCTAGCAAGTTTCTAAAAGAGTGTTCTCCATAACTGGCTTAAGGAATACACATGTACTGAGCAGCTGGTCAATGGGGCCGCCATTTGGATTATAGTAATTGGCCATTGAGACACCATATATCACAGATATTCATGGGCCTTGGGTTCAAAGGGGGCCCATGAAGTGTGAGGTTCCCCTGCAGAGACCGTTCTTCCGTAATGGTAGAGGAGCATCGCCCCACTGCCCAGAACAGTGGTGTTCGGGCAATGAGTATAGGGCAGGGCAGGGCCCGGAATGGCAGGTTAGGAGGTGTAGTTTGCACCTAAGTGCGCATGTCAATTTGGCTGACTGTCTTAGGCTGGCCAAACAGGCATGTGCACTTATGTTTCTCCAACCCAGTTGTGTTTCACAGCTGAGTTGAAGAAAAGCCACAGACTCCTAGGCACTGTCCAAGCGGCAAACCTGGCCACTCAGACCAATCCTGGCGCTGCTCTCAGAGAGGAGCAGCAGGTAAGTCTTTTTATTTTATTTGTTATAGAGCATGACTATATTCAGATACCTTTTGAGGATGCTACAAAAACAATAGGCAGCAGGAATGCTACCAGAGTCATGTAAAAAATCAGAGTAATATGCTATGTAACCGGATGCTGGCAATGGAAAAAAAAGAGTTTAGAGAAATTACTGACATTTGTTTCTTCACAAGGAACTACTTTTTAGCATAGAGTCAAATCGCATGTTCACCAAAGATGTAAGTGCCCCTGAGGCCAACTTTGCTGCTAATCTAATGAACCTGTACTACAAAGTTACACTGTCTACATATTGGGAAGATTTTCCAAAGTTCAATAGGCGAATACTGGACAGAACTGCAGGATGAAACTGGGACAGAAAATAGGCACTTGCACTAAAAAACAGTGTCCCCCCGTTAGTGACTTAGGAAGCTAAAATAGTGGCCCATGTGTGCAATTTTCGGCAGTTTTATACTCGTATAGACATGCTGAATAACTGTTTTGCAAGGTATGAAGGATTGCAGGCAATGTTTATTCTTATATCAGGAAATTCAACAGTTGAAACCGGCCACGCAGACAATAAAACAGGTCCATAAATAACTAAAAACGGGCCACGCACTAAACTGATTGTCCTACAGGCCAGTCCGACCCTGCAGAATTAAAGTGCATGAGACAAATAGGTTGGAATTCTAAAGGCAAGGAAGAAGAAAGTGAGCTTTCATTACACACTATGCAGGCAAATGTCTTAAGAAAGCCATCACTGGCGAACCCCTAGAGGCACAATAGATTTCACCAAGCTGACCAACAGGTAGTAATCATCATAGGAGAACTGATCCAAGTGAGTATTTTTTTTCAGAGATAGCAGCAGCACCACGTAGTCCCCTGGCAAAAGCTAATGACCACTTTACTGCATGTATTGCTTTCAGGCATTTGCCCTTTTCTCAACCTCAAAGCAAACTTGACCATTGCCAACATTAAGAAGGCCCTCAGAGGCAACCAGTACAGCATTGAAAGGATTTAGTCTAGGTGTTTCTCTCACAGCTCACAGTCTATTTTATCATGTTATCTATGTGATCATCAGTGGCAATCTTTAACATTCAAACGTTTGACAAAGTAACTATGCTGAATGTGAATAGACATTTTCTACCCAGGTATTTACTATTCCAGTAGACCCACTTAACGATTTGGAGGATCTCACAGAGGTCACTGCACCATCTGCAGCATCTTATTCTAACCCGCTAAATGTTTTTTTACCTGTACAGGCAGCCCATCAAACTAGCACCTAATTTACAAAAATAAATTTGCCCACAAAGTGCCACTGTCGAAATAGTTTTCTCAAAAACCCAAAAAATGTTTTCCCTCTAAAAACAAGTATGTGTGTAATAGTTCAATTTTTGCCAATAGGATGTCATTAAAACATAAGCTGGGATGCAAATAAAGACATTGATATAATGAACAGTAAAGACATTACTTTGATGGTATACATAATTTTGAGAAAAAGAGAATGAAAGTCAGCCTAACTGCCATGGTACTTTTGGAATGAGGTATGCAATTGACATGTTTCATGCCATCAAGTTCTTCTGTAAGAACATCAGTGGCTCTGTGACACAACGTAAGAGAAGTGTCATCTTGAGGATAAAAAGATAGTATGTTTGAAGAAGCACATCTAAAAGACAAGTAAGTCATTTGAAATGTCTTTGCTCTGGATAGTTCTCTGGATAGGAAATTTGAAGAATTAATTAAATTGAGTACAACACCCTAACAATCTTACATCATAAAAACATGTTTTGAACTTTAAACAATAAAATGGTCCTATAATATATCCGTCAGGAACAAAGTTATTACTATTGAAGAGGGTGGCTCGTACAAAAAAAATCCTATCTGGTAATGTTGGTGGCACCGGTGAGATTTTTTCAGCCTGGAATAAAATCTCCTTTAAGCAGGATGGTAAAAATAGGTTATATCTGACCAGAAGTGTTGATTCTTAGTGGTTTGCTCAATTTCACTTCTGGCGTCATGTGCCAGCCACCAGGAGTGTTTACTTACTGTCTCCCTCCTTTCTGCCCACAGCTCCCTGGCCTGTAGTCTATCTACTACATCACTATACAGCTCTCAAGGCCTTCACACCTCAAGTCCCAAAGCCTCTTTTGCCAGCATAAGCGATACATTTACAAGGTCACCTCCAGCCAAACCTAGTCCACAAAAGTACAGGGAACCGTCTCCTTCAGCATCCCAAGCAAGTTCTGCCTCTGCTGTCCCCCACAGAGAGTATGGAGACCAATGCTACTGGACCTGGAGACAGACTCAACAGTCCCAAGATTTAAAAGCCTGGAATCATCTCAAGGCAGGGGTAACCCACTGTCCCACAACCAACCATGGGACTGTGTTTGTTCTTCTGCAGTTCCCTTTTCTCTATTCAGATGTTGTCTTCCAAGAACCATGAGAGTTATGAGGAGGGATGGTGAGGTACCAGTCTTATCCTGTGCCCTAACTGTGATTGGATAATTTTTCCTATCAAATTATGCATTCTTTTGTAGCCTGTGGCTCCCTCTTTGGTAGCTGTAACATTGTGCTTACTCTTGTTCTATAGTAAACTGTATGTCTCTATGCTGTGTGCTTGTGTTACCTTTTGATTAGCACCATGGCAATGGAATCCTGGGAGCTTGCTGAGAGTCAGTTGCACATGGGTCAATCTAGCTGGTGGATGGGACTAATCCTTACTCTGGATTAAACATATTTCTTCTTTATCCCTCATCTCCTATGAGTCATTATTCTTAATTTTACACTGGTGACGATGGACAGAAACTTACCCAGCAGTTCCAGAAACTGATCAAGAAGGACAAGCTCAACATCATATATATTTAAAAAGTAAAGAAGAAGGAACAACAAACTAAGAATCTCATCGCCTTTTGCTTGGTAAAGGAACAGCTAAAGACAGTCACCTTATCACTTGAGTGTTTTCACCAAGTTTTAAGCAACGCCACATGCCTCACTCTTGTCTTCACGTCAATTCTTTTAAGGGTTGGGATGCTTCGATGTGGACTCTAACTGCTTTCTCTGCAAATCACAAGATTTATATCTTCGTGCATCTTTAACTGCCTTGGCGTGCATTCTTAACCTCTTGGTTGGCTGTCAGGTGTCCTTCATGAGTAAGACGAAAGTCTCTTTCTTTTAAAAGGTTTGACAACATTTCTGCCAAGTTTTCAAATTAATGAGATTCAGCTTTTGTTAAAATTTCTTCTGCATAGCTATGTTTTCTCAAAAGGTGAAACCACTTTGAAAACAGTAAGCGCCACTTCCCATATTTATTTTTGAATGCGCTTAGATATCACCACTACTTGGGAGCCTAACGTTCATTTCTACTTTGGAAAAAACCCAAAGGTTAAGACATTCTTACCGAGAATGGAAGGTTTCGTCTTCGGTCACATGTCATATTCACACGGTCTAAGACTCTGTCTCCTTGTCCATCTTCAAGTCTTCACGTTACCCTGTGCATCACCCACGTAACATAGCGACCATTTTGGATTGCCTTTGCTAATTGTGGGTTAGCGGTATAGTTTATTTATTGTTTCTTTGATTTTACAATCCTTTATTCACAGCGCGTAACGAAACTCCGCTTTCATGAAACATTAGCGGTTCTTCAGTATTTGTTTATCCGGTACACTGTGTTCCGATAATTTAAGGTTTTCACTGCGACTTTCCAAGGAGTCAAGTGGAGTATTCACTGGGGCATCAAATTGGATCTACATCAAAGTACATTCTTTCACATAAATGCAAGGAAATGGATGCGGTATTAATTTTATTATAAACTTTCATGCCATTTTGCTCTCCTGTTATTTTTTTTCTAATTTAGGTGAAGTCTTCAACATCATCTTGATTACGCATATTTCTTCATAGTTGTGCATCAAGCAGTTGGTGCATTTTGTGACTTGTACATAATTTCTTCACGCATTTGTTCTTAATATTAACCTTTTACTTGACAGGAAATTTTTACATTTTCTAGACTTTGTTCATGGTTGTGGATCTAACATTTCTCACATGTTGTGTTTTGTGTATCATTCAGTCACACTTTATTTTATGTTTAATGGTTTTAGAGAAAGTAGAGTCAAACTAAAATCTTTACTTCAAAATGCAGAACATGGCCACACCACCTTTCTTTCTTTCAACACCAGGTGATCCCCCCCCATCAGCTGGCAAAAGTGGATGAACGTTTTTGAAAGTTACGCTAAGGTGTGTGGCACTAATTTAAGTGCTAAAAGAAGAAGGGCTATTCTTTTACATTGCCTAGGGTCTAAAGGACAGGAGGTTTTTGATCATCTCCCTGACATTGATGACTCTACTTTAAATGAATATGAAATGTGTATTTTAAAGTTAGACAGACATTACTTCCCTACAATGAGCACGATTCTAGAGAGATATCATTTTGGTCGTAGGAGTCAAAATGAGGGTGAAACTGTTGAAAATTATATTACCGCCTTAAGAAAATAAGGGGCATCTTGTAAATTTGGTGCTTTGCTAGAAGAAAGAATTAGAGACCAGTTTATGCTGGGTAATGTACAAAAGGTTAGGGATGATATTTGGCAAAAAGATGATCCCTCCTTAGAAGAGGATATCAATATTGCAATACAAATTGAGCACTCACAATTGTGTGGAAATCATCACAAAACATGAAAGCAAAGGGGAATTAGTACAAGAGGTAAAGATCTCCACAAAGGGAAAAGTACTTTAAAAAGGTTTTAAAACAGAAATTAATAGTTCACGCATGTCTCAGAAATCCAGTTTTCAACCCAAATGTTTTCGTTATGAGAATCTTGGTCATTTGGCGAATAACAAGAAGTGTCCTGCGTTCAGAGCTACATGCAACAATTGTAAAAAAAAAAGGTCACTTCACTTCGGGCTGCAGCGCAAAGAAACATAATGTGGAAGTGAGTTCAGGTTCTCAACGTGTCTGCTCAGAAAGTGATTCTGATTCAGAATTTGACTATGGACAAATAGTTTCACAGGTTTCTGACAATGGTAAGAAGGGGCCCATAGATGAAATATTGCTGGAAGGCAAGTGCACCCATGTACTGTTTGATTCTGAAGCCAAAACTACGACTGTGTCAAGACACTTTTGCACTCATCATTTACAAGGTAAAGTCAAAGTTTTTAAAGCAGCTATAAAGCCCTTTGCTTATGGAGGTGAGCCAGTCAAACTCATAGGGTACTTTCAAGGGTTGGTTGAATACAAAGGAAGTTTTATCTCCGGGAAAGTGTACATTTCTCGCAAAGGGGATAGTATCTTGAGGTGGTTTCACCAAAAAAGATCTAGCTGTCAAGTTGGATCCAAACAGTAACCCCTCCATCTTGTTAAAGGGAAATTTTCATGTAAATGAAATCAGTGGTGATGATAGTGCTACGTATACTTCTAATCTCAAAATGTCATTTTCAAGTGTTTTCAATTGGAAATTGGGTTGCCTCCGAGATTATGTACACAAAATTAAATTAGTGTCTGGGGTATTTCCTGTTGCTAGTAAGGTTAGCAGTTATCCTTTTTCAGTGAGAGAGGAGATTAGACAAATTAAAGGATGAAGGTATCATTGAAGAGGTGGAAGGAACACAATGGTTGGCTCCTGTTCTTGCAGCACGCAAGTCTGATGGCAGTCTGCGCTTCTGCATAGACTTGCACACGCTCAATAAACAGGTCATTGTCGACAGGTGCCCTCTCCCAAAAATGTCTGATATGCTCATGTTATTGAAGGATGCTAAGGTGTTTTCAACAGTAGATCTCAAATCTGCTTACCATCAGATCTGGATAGACAATGATTCTAAAGACAACACTGCCTTTAACACCTTCTTTGGGGCTTTCAGATTTCTCAGGTTGCCTTTGGGTTAGTATTGGCAGCCTCTGTATTTCAAAGAGCACTTGAGAAGGTTTTGCAGGGACAACCTGGTGTTAAAATTTACCAGAATGATGTTTTAATTTTTGGGAGTGATAATGAGGAACATGATTTAAGGCTAAAACACGTATTAGAGAAGTTTAGCCAGCATAATCTCACTGTCAGGTTAGAGAAGTGTAAGTTCAAGAAATCTTCTATTGACTATCTTGGACACATGATTTCTGGGAGTGGTTCAGAGCCCAAGCGGGAATTAATTAAGACTATACAAAATCTAGCCTCTCCCACAAATAAGGAAGAAGTAATGACATTTCTTGGCATGACAGAATTCTACAGTAAATTTGTTAAAGGTTTTGCTGAAAAAAACTGTTAATATGAGGACATTGTTATGCAAAGGGGTTGGTTTCAACTGGTCAGAACTGTGTGAAAATGAATTAATTGATTTAAAACATTCTCTTAAGAAAACTCCAAAACTAAGGAGTTTTAATCTATCATTGAATTCTGCTCTGATTCCTGCCACCAGTATGAAAGGTCTTGGTGCCATTTTACAACAGTAGAAAGGTGACACAGTCAATGTGATTTTCTTTCTCTCTCGTAGTTTAAAGGGTGCTGAGCTGAGGTATTCAGTAATAGAGAGGGACACTCTGGCCGTTCATTGGGCCACAAAGAAACTCAGAAATGTGCATTGGGGCACAACATTCACTGTGAGAACTGATCATAAACCTTTGTGTGAGGTATTCAACAAAAAATGATTTGATGCTATATCGAGCAGGATATCCAAATGGGTTGTGAGCCTTCAAGCTTATGATTTTAAAGTTGAATATTTACCTGGTGCACAATATTGTATTGCTGATACTCTCTCCAGACTAGTGCATTATGATGAGGATACTGTGAATTTTGAAGAAAAAGAAATGAATGAATGGGTGTGCAATATTGAGCATGATAGAATAAAAGAAGACAAGTGGCGTAAAGAGTGTGAGTCTGATGAAGAGTTTGCTGAACTGGGTTCTCTAATCAAAAAGGGTTGGTCAAAAAAGGGTCATGGTAACGGAGAAATTTTGGAAAGTTAGGCATGAATTATCTGAAAGGGGTGGTTTAATCTTCAGAGGTTCGAGATTAATTTCTCCACTGGTGTATCCTGGAGAGTTAATTAAACTAACACATGATGGACACCAGGGTATGTCTAAAACCAAAGAAAGACTTAGACAGAATTACTGGTAGCCAGGGATGGATCTTCAAGTTAGTTGAGAGGATGGTTAGAGATTATATACCTGGGGCCTCATTTATGAGGCTGTGCGTCACTTTTATGCCGCCGGTGCGTCACTTTTTGTGACGCACCAGTGGCGTAAGAAAATGCGCTTTGTTGCGCCATATTTACAAATTGACGCATCTAGGTAGATGCGTCCCTTTGTAAACCCCTGCGCCACATTGCACCTGCGCCAGGTATAATGTATGCACGGGGGCGTATTGACGTAAGAAAGGGTCGTAGAAGTGACGCAGTAAAATCTATGAGATTTCACTGCGTCATTTTTAGGACGCCGTTGCGTCAAAATCTTGCGCCTGCCTCACAGCAGGCGTAAGACTGACGCAGGCCCTTTCACATGGGGCTTGCCCCATGTGAAAGGACTCATTGCTGGAGTTCCGTCACTTTTGTGACACACTCCAGCAATGCGCCACTTTTGCGCTTACAGATACGTCAGAAATACTGACGTATCTGTAACTCCTTGCGACATGATGAGTCATACATTAAATATGACGCATGTGGAATGTCGCAAGGAGTGCGCACTGAGAAGTGACGCATCGCTGCTTTTATGCATCGATGCGTCATTTCTCATAAATGAGGCCCCTTGTACTTTAAGTGAGAAATGTCTTAAACCTAGGGTTTAACCTATGGTCATAAGAGAGCGTCCTAAAGGTCCATGGCAAAAAACTAGCCCTTGACATTTTAGGTTGTGTTTCAGGTAATGGTAATGAGACTTATGTTTTTGTCCTTAATAATACTCTAGGTGGCCTGAAATCAAGTTTACTAAAATTATTGACACTAAACATGTGATTGCTTTTCTTAAAGAGGTTTTCACAGGTGAATGATTGCCAGTGTTTTTGTTGACAGATAATGGCGTACAGTTTTTCTCAGGTGAAATGGAAGAATTTTTACTACGCTGTTTCATTAGTCACAAACGTTGTTCACTTTATCATCCGGAAACGCATGGTATGGTGGAACTCTTTATTCGGGTTCTTAAGGAAACCATTTCTATGGCGAAACAAAATGGGCTTGATTGGAAAGGTGAACTTAACAAAAAAGTTGAAGTTTATAGGTTCACCCCACATGCAACCACCGGTGTTACACCTTTTGATTTAAAAAAAAAAGATACCCGAATACACTTATAGCATCTTTCTGGGTGAATGATGCTGAGTCTAAAAGGAAGAGTACTTCCTCACAAGATTTGTGGAAGTCCAAAGAAGAAGAATAGGTGATTGCAAAACAAACAAATTGACGCTAGGAAAGCAGCAAAGACCACTGTTTTCAAGGTGGGATATCTGGTTTTGATCAGAACTCCAATGGGGCGCAAAGCTTCAGGTTTGTTTCTAAAGCCTCACAATGTTACAAAAGGTTTTACCAAATGCAATTAAGACAGAAGATTCTCATATCTGGAATCTTAATAGGGTTGTTGTTGTAAAAATATTGGTGGAATGGGATAAAGATAAACCATAGCTCAATCCATCTAATGATACTTCTACTTCTTCTCAGAGGGGGAAAAGTATGAGAACTAGAACATAACTTTCAAGGTTTTAGGACTTTGAAATGAATCTTTGAATGTTTGTTACTATCTTTAATTAACTTATGAGATGTATAAGACTTTTCTTAGTTTGTTTTGTTTTTATTCCTTCTTTGTGTAGAAGGAAGATGTGTACATTGTGCTTACTCTTTTTCTATTGTAAACTGTATGTATATATGCTGTGCGCTTGTGTTACCTTTTGATTAGCACCCTGGCAATGGAATTCTGCTGAGAGTCAGTTGCACCTGGCTCAAGCTAGCTGGTGGATGGGACTTATTCTTACTCTGGATTAAACTTATTTCTTCTTTATCCTTGCTCTCCTATGAGTCATTATTCTTAGTTTTACAGTAGTACTTCCTCTTTTCTTTACTATAAAACATTTCAAAAGCCCTAACTCAAAAATAGCTCACCCCTCTTCCTACTCTGCTATGTAGGACCATAAAAAGTGTTCCCTTGATGGGGCAGAGGTCAAAAATGGCCCCACAAATTATAGGAAACAGATCCTGTTGGTCCCCCTAACCATCTCCAAACCTAAAGAGGTATTGTGAAGGATGGCCTATGTTCTGACAATTGTTCCTACTCATCCCAGATGAATAATACATTTAGAGTGCCCAGTTGTGGACAACTCCCCTGCCTTCCTGGGCCCAAAGTTCAGACACTGTCCTTTTGGGAAGCAGGGTCATTAGCTTCAGCAAGGCATGGTGAATGATACAACTGGTTATACGCCTGGTTTGGGTAAGGCAGCAAAAAGTTAATTTTTTTATAAAATTAGTTTTCAGAAAAAGCTATCAAAACACTATTGGTACCATTACATTACATTTTTGAAACTAAGTGAAAATAACTTTGAATCTTTTTGCTATTATTTTTCCAAACAAATATAAAAATGTAAATATTTTATAACTATACCGAGTGCTGTTCATGGAAAATAATATTGCTTATCCTACCCAGTGAAAACAGCTTTGTGCCATGTCAGTTATAGTGAGGGCACTACATTGAGCACCCAGCTGGGTAGGCTTCCAAGACATACTTTAGTGGTAATAAGACATAACTATAGGTTTTATTTCACAGATACGTTTCCTTCCCACTTGTCACTGCATTGCTTTTAGCCTGCAACTCACCCAGACCACACTGGTACCCACAGTGGGAGTATATTTTTGCCATATATATTGGTGATATAAATACAAATTGCAGCTCATATATGACATTTAATTTCCATGTCAGTGGTACACTTTAAATGCCACATACCATGGTTTTACAGTAAAAATAAAATAACCTGTGAAAAATCAATACTCACACTACCATTCTAATGCCAGAAGGCACACACCCACTGTGAGACTGAGTACCAGTGTCACAATGTGCAGAGCCATAATGCCAACAAAATAGGGTCCAAAAAAGTAAGCAATCCGGAGTGATCACACACTAAAAGAAACTTTATTACAATATCAGAATGGATGCAGAATTAGGAGCAGAATGAGAACCATCTAGAACTCTGAAGACAAAACTATTAAACTACTTTCATTCTTGAATCAAACTTTGTTTCCTGTGGTGCTGCCTTAATCAGCCAATAGTCAGCTTTGATGTGTTTAGGTTGTGTCTTTATGTTCTACTTCCCAAAAGTTGAGATGAATAACTAGGAGACTGTGAATTAGCGAGTGTTTGCTAACAGCTTAGTTCAAAAAGAGATTTCAGCGTTTTGGAAACAATACAGTGGACATTTTGTAAACCTATACAACTCCAAGAAAATGTATAACACATCTGTATATAGGTGGAACAGCTTAGACCATTTACCTTTTTGCTTATGTAATGGTTCCTTGATTCATGGAACTAACTGAGTAACGTTAGGATAACAATTCTTTAACATGAGTAGTAAGACATTACTTGAGCGAAGGAATACCTGTTGAGTGCATCTCAGTATAAGTAAGTATTTTAAAGAACAGGACAGGATTACTCATGCTTTAAGAGGAGTGGTATTCAATATATGTTATTTTTTGGAAGCTGTATAAGTTCTCCAACCAGAATCAGAGGCGAGAATATGTTTTATTGTTGCCTGCATTCAGAATGTCCTTGGCTGTATGGTCATTGGGTTCCAGTGATGTTTTCCATGGGATTTTCTTTATATCCTTAATGAGCATTGCATACACAGGATGTAATACATAGCTACGTTCCTGTCCAGTCTAATTGGCTGGATTTTGGGAATCACCAGTCTCAGTGTTGCTGGCATGTCAATGCCAGTTAGGACCAGAGTGAAGTGTTGTGTGTGCATCACTTTGGAGTCTGTTATTTGGGTTCCCAGTTTCCAGGTGTTATGCGACTACTCACTGTATTTTGTCCACTGCAGATTTTTCTTTGTCATAGTTCAGTTCATAACATAACAGTGTATTTGTAAAGCGCACATTCCCTCGAGGGCATTTTGGTGTTGAATAACGGATGTTTATTGTTATCCAACTTAATGGTACTCATGTTATCGACCTCAGAAGGATAAAAGGCCAATAGGACCCGGCGGGATTTGTGACCTTAAGGTCAAACACAAGCCCCTATAGTGGACAAACTAGTTCACTAAGCCACCAGTCCCAGTTCAAAGTTGAGGTCACTATTTTGGAGAGCTGGTATTTGATAGTGGATTGAAGGTTATTTGGTAATGGATTTATTGTGGTATGTTTGTTGTGGGTGTAATGTTCTGTAAAAGCCACTGTGCTTTTCAGGGGCTAGTGACATTGCATTGTGTTGTTCTTAGGAGTGAAGATGCTATAGTGTATGTGCACTGATATATAAACCATAACATAAATATGTGTGATGCACTTTGAATGCCTTCATACTCAACTTCAACTATAATCATGGTCAAAGAAACTAATACATCAGGACCAACATACTTACCTTTTCTCAAACAGTTAAAAACTACTCACACACAATAAATATACTGGAAACTTAAATGAATTCAACACTTCACAGTCCAACAAACTGTCTATGGAACTCACTCAATGCCTATGTTGAGGAAAATACTCAAAATGTACCATTTCTGAATTTTCCACCCACTGTCTGGTCTTAATCAAAACTAAAGAATGCAAGGGCACTTGCTGACCTTTTTAAGGTTGTTCTACTGTATATTACGCTCAAGAATGTCGACATAAGTGCATATAGGGAAGTCCACATCTACAATCATTAAAGATATATGAGCCCATTCACAAAAGTAAACTTAGACCTGAAGTCTAAGGGCCCAATTCACAAAGATAAACTTAGAATTCAGGTGTAAGTTTACCTTTGTGAATATAGCCTTGTGTTAGTCCATGGCTCTGAACTGTGTGGAACTGCATTGATAAATACAAAATCCACTGAAAGCCAGATATAATGATTTCATACAGCATTTTCCAAACACAAAATATCTGTAATCATTAACAATTTTGAGTATTTTACAATATTGTATTTTCTGGATCTCTGTTAATATATGGTCTGAATCTGATTGTTATTTATGCTTTTGCGCTGTTTTGCACCTCAATTCCTAAAGTCTTTGAATGCTTAGATCTACTTTTGCCATCCTATAGTTGCCTGAGGTATCAATCTGAATGTCATACCGGCAACAGTTTATTTATAAGTCTGACCAACAGAGGCCAACATAACCAAAAGGCGCATTTTTGGAGGAAGCGCGGGGTGTACTAATTAAAAAAAAACATACCTGAACCTTTTGGCCACCTTGCGTCTCACTGTTCTGCTGCTTGCTTGTCCGAGCAGAGACTGGGATAGCATCAGAGAATTCCTGTGCAATCCCTGTGCTGCCCTCATTCTATTACCAATAGCATATGAGCAACATGGGGATTGGCATGATTGGGCTGGTTTAATGCTCGCTCAGGCACAGGGAGTCTGTGCTGTTTCTCATACCCAGCTGTGGAATGCAGCCTGTTGGCAAAACCTAACTGCACATATCTGTTTGGCCCACTTAAGCCAGCCAGCCAATCAGACATGTGCACGTAGAAGTGCACACACCATTTGTTCCTCCTCCACTGTCCTCTGGCCCAGACCCGCCTCTCCCTACACACTCTGGCTCAGCCAGCAGCTGAAAAATAAACACAATTATAAAAATGTTGTTTTATTTAAAGTTGCTGGTTCTGAGCCAGTAGGGCAACGCTCCACTGCCATAGCTGCTGAGTCTGACACAGCACAAATGTTGTTAAGAACAGCGAGTGGAAAATGAATTAGTCTGTTAACAGAAGGAACAAACAAACTAACAATGCATATTGGCAAAGCTTCGGCAGATCTTACTCTTATCGGCCTCAATACCCCAAACACTGAAAGCTGTACGCAACAACAAGCACAAACGACAACAGTACTTCATATGGACACACATTGCCATCCAATCTTATTTAGTATAAGGCCGCTTCCGGCACTGTCAATACAACAAATTGGGCAAAAACTATGAGCAATTGTAGTTTTTTTTATGAGCAATTGCTTTTTTAAATGACCATTACTTTAAAGGAGCATAGAAATGAATTGTTAACAAATGTGATTCAACATGGCACACACATCATCACAATAAATTTCCAGAGCTACCATTCTTTTATGGAATTTGCATTGGTGGACACAGTACATTAAATATAGAAGTGCAGGTACTTACTACCACAGAGTAAATTCTTGCTATAGGCAAGTGCTGGTACTCCACCTTGAAAAGTACTGCATCAGCACTAATAAGTACAGGTACACTCATTTTTAAATTGAAAAAGTGCAGGTTCTCAATATCTGTATGTTTAAATCACTGGGAGCACTAATGCCATTTCCTACCACTGACTGCATGTCATCTTATCCCAACTATCACTCCATCCTGTTGTGTCTGCTATCTCAGGGCCCGATTCTGATTTCGGATGGAAGGGCTCCAAACAATGGTCAGAGCCCTTCCGTGCAAATCGGAATGTGCCGGCCTGATTCCTTTCCTACCAAGCCATTCCGATGGGCTCGGACGGAAAAGAATCGGACTCCGATTTCCGGATGGCTTACGAAGGGCTCGGAGAGCCCGTCCGTCGTCTGGATATCCTTCTGTAATCCCTCGGTTGCCTCTTTATGTCCGAGGGAGTAAAATGGCAGTTTTTCACTGCCCTTTTGTGCTGGTGTTTCCGCCACAAAACGGCAGTCAGAAACAGTCTTTGGGGACCCCTAGTAGGGCTCCCATGGATGCGGGGTTGCCGTATGGCGGCCTGGGGGCATCCTGGGGTGCAGGCCACAGGGTGCAGGGATGAACTGCACTCCTCCATTTCACAAGGATCACTAATGCATTGACGAAGAGGGTGTGTAAGCTTACACACCCTCTTTGTCAATGCATTAGTTATCCTTGCCCTAGTCCCGATAATACTCCTGAGGATTCCATTGCTCCTCATGATTTCTCTACAAATGTCAAAGCTGCTTTCATATACAAACCGCTTTTTGCCCGTGGTCTGGACAGGGTCAAATATATTTGTGTCCATGAGAGGGAGGATTATGAAAGCTACTGCAAAGTTCTTCGAATATAATAATCTCATTGTTAAAAAAGATTTGAAAAATTGATATAATACCAGAGGCAAGCCAGGAAAGCCAATTAAGAACTTTATTAGATATGGTAAAAGCAGAATTATACCAAATGGGAGATAAAGACAAGATTTAAGAAGGAAATATACTTGTTGGCAATGTTGCTGAAATTAATAAGTAAACGAGAAGACATATGATCAGGCTTTTGAGGGAAAAGGACCAATTTAAGTAAAAGAAAAGGAGGAAATTGGAGTACGTTCAAGAGATTGCCACGGGGAAAAGAAGAAGGGTTAGAAGAGCCTAACGAGGACCAAATCTGTTTAAGAACAAAAACTGAATGATATTGTGAGAATTCACGAAAGTTGACTCCTCCATTTAAGTTCGATTTCTTAAGTTTGGATAAACAAATTCGAGCAGACGCTTGTTCAATATGGACTTAGTTAATATACTGTCAATAGGACGGAAAAAGATTTGAGGACGCTGAAGAAGAAGCATTTATAAATGAAAATTAATAATTGGCAAAAACATTATTTTAATAGTGGCTGCTATGCCGCACCAAGAGAGAGAGTGAGGGGAACATTTGGCAGAAAGGGAGGATATTTTCAGTTTTCTGTGTTGGCCTTAAATGTTTTTAAAATGGATCGAGAATAACACATTCCTAGACATTTATTCCTAGATAAATGTCACAAGAATGCAGTATTTTTTTAACATGTCCTTAAGGCAAAATGTATAAAGGGGCATAACTTCAGATTTGTCAATGTTAAGTCGATAAACAGATATCGAAGTGAGACAGAAGATGAACGAACTCATGGAAAGAGGTAGAAGGATTAGCAACAAAAATTAAAATATTATCAGCATAAGCAATGAATTTAGTATGCAATTGTTTATGGATATAACCAGTAAAAGCTTGGGAACTGAAGACCATTAATGGAGACAGAAGTAGAAGGAAAATAATATAGAAATTGAATTTATTGTAGGATTTTAGGACTGAAAACATGCAACTTGAGAGCTCTGGAAACAAAATCCAAATTGATGCAATCAAAAGCTTTCTCTGCATCTAAGGTAACGCTAGCCAGAGGAAATGTAGCTTTATTAGTACCATTGATAATGTTTAAGATGGTGCAAAAAGTTATTGGAACTATTACGATCCTTGACAAAGCCTGACTGTTCAGTACCATTAAAGAAGAAATCAAATCATTGGCCCGCAAAGGCAATATTTTGAAAAACATTTGTAATCAGTGTTAATGAGGGAGATTGGTCTATCATTCTTGCATTCCATTAAAACCTTACCTTTCTTGGGAATGAAACAAATCATGGCCTCCGTAAATAAAACAGCCTTTGTGTCAAGAGATAGGTATGATGAAAAAAAGAAAGCATATATGGAACCAAAAAGAAAGAGAATTTAGAGTAAAATTTGACAGTAAAGCTTTATGAGCCCGAAGCTTTGTCTTTTGGAAGTTTTGAGATAGCTGTCCAAATCGTAGCCCAAAAATTATATTATCTGCTTCTGGTGGAGAAAAATCAAGCTGTAGATTATGTGGTTTCAGAATTGAATAAAAGATAGATTCAATAGAATCTTCAGAATGTCAGGTGGCCTCAGTGTAAAGTTGAGTGCAGTATTCAGCAAAACTTTTCAGAATTTCCTGATCTTTAAATCATTTATTACTAGAAGTGTTATGAATTACCTCTACCACAGATTTCTGTTTCTTGATCTTTAAATAGTTGGTGAGCATCTTACCTTACCAGAGCACTCACATACTTTGCATTTATTTTTAGACGAATATTGTTAGCATTGGTGATGGATGCTCTGCTGAAATCAAGTTTAGCTTGAATTAGTTGATCTAAAACATCTTTATGGGAGCAGGAGTGATATAGATGTTCTAATGTATTAATGTGATGTAAAAGAGTGGAGGATTCCCTGGCAGCAGCCATTTTCTTACCCAAAATATAATTAATGATGTAAACTCTTGCTGTGTCCTTGAAAAATCCCAGACATGGTGGAACTCAACATCTGGACAAATATTAGTCGCAAAAACATTGGAGATAAAATCTTTGAAACACAAAACAATTGCTGATTTTGTAACAAGCAATTGTTAAAACGCCATAATTTGGAGCGGGGGGAAGATAGAGCAGGTTCAGTGTCATTAATATCCAGAGCATGGTTAGAGGCAAGAATGTTGCCTTGTTCAGAGTATAAGAGTTGCTATAAAAGAGTCTTATCCAGAAAAACGTACTCAGTTCTAGAGTAGTGGTGATGTGTAGGGGAAAAAAAAGAATATTCTAAAAGATCAGGGTAAAAAGCTGCCAAGTATCAATTTGTCCTCAATGTGTTATAGTTCTGTAAAAAGCCTTTTGTATATTATTAGGGGTATGGTTAAACTTAGACTTATAGTCTAAAAAGGGGTACATGTGTTGATTATAATTGCCCCTAAAACTAAATTATCATGCGTACCAGATATTAGTTTCTGTGAAAGCAAATCTCAAAAGGAAGTATATTGCCGTGAGGTCCCATAAACATTAGCAAAGTAATGGGAACAACCGTTAACATTAGCCAAAAGGAGTAACAATCTACAGTTACCATCAGTTTTTTGTTTTAAAACAGTAACATTTAAAGATTTATGGAACAAAATAAGTACATTATGTTTGTGATTAACTACAGAATAACAGTGAACAGTCTGAATCCAACTTTTTCTTTAGTATAGGAATATCTTTTTTGAGGAAATTAGCTTATTGCAGCAAGGCAACATGGCAAGAATCTCTGCCTCTTAATAGGGCTGCTTAATCCCTTGACATTCCAATAACTTATATTCATAAGGAATACAAAATGGCACCTTAGACTTAAAAAGAATAACCTGGCATACGTAAAAGTAAAATGAAAAATTATACCTACATACCTTCCAGTATGAACAGGAAAAAGAACTTGCACGCAAAATTTAAAATAAGAAAGAAGAGAGACAGTAAAGGAGAAATAGGAGGGGGGAAATATATATTCAGACAAAACCAACAAGAAAATAATCAATAGTAGGATTATAAAAGATCAAACAGACCAGAGCTATCGGGAGAAGATGAAAAAGAAAAAAGAAGTGTGAATAGAAACACTGCAGGGGACCATATGAAATGAATGAAATGAAATGAAAGTGGATTTGTAAAGCGCATAGCTGCACAAGAGCGTCCCAGCGCTGTAGAACCAGGGATACTGAGGGGGCGCTAGGATTTAGGGGTCCTGAGGAAACAGAAAGGTTTTAAGAAGTTTACGGAACCTCGTGTAACTCGGTTCGGTGCGAATCCCAGCAGGAAGGGTATTCCAGAGGGACGCCGCATTCACTGAGAATTGGCGTCCCCCCGCACTCTCTGGACGATAGTCAGGTTGCCATGATCAGAGCGCAGGGATCTGGAGACTTTATAAGGACGGACAAGATTCCCTAAAATGGGGGGTCCCTTCCCCTGTAGGGATTTGTAGGCAATACATGGGGATTTAAATTTAATTTGTTCGCAAATTGGTAGCCAGTGCAGGGCTTTAAGTGCCGGTCTGGCTGAAGCTCTGCGTGAGGTGCCAGTAAGCAGCCTTGCGGCCGAATTTTGGACTTGTTGAAGAGTATTGATAGTATTTTCAGGTGCGGCCAGATATAAGGCATTACTATAGTCTAGCCTTGATAGGATTAAACCCTGAATAAGCAGTTTTCTCGATTGCTCTGGCAGCAAGGGTAGAATTTCCGGGCAGAGCGAAGTAGCCCTATGCATATGCCCGCTGTGTTTTTTGCTTGGGTCTTAAAGGACAGATCTTGCTCAAACCACACCCCCAAGCTTTTTAATTCCTTTTAAGGAGTCGGGGCGGTCCCCAAGCATGCAGGCCAGATGGAATTAGGTAGCGACGTTATGTGGTGGCCTAGCAGCATGCGCTCTGTTTTAGCTCCGTTCAATTTGAGTCAAGACCTATTCATCCATGCGTGGATTTCCGTGAGGCATGAGTGAAATTTTTCCACACAGTGATTCTCTTGGGAGATCGAGATGACTAATTGGGTGTTGTCAGGGTAGGTGACTACTTTAATCCCAAAGGGATTAACCACTTCCTCCAAGGGGGCCATATAGACATTAAATAAGGTTGGGCTCAACAAAGAGCCCTGTGGGACCCCACATTGTAGTGGGGGTCAGTTTGGAGCGAGCCTCACCTTCCCAAACCTGAAAGGTTCGGTTCTCCAAAAAAGAAGTCAGCCATCGCAATGCTACACCTGTTATTCCCAGAGTACTGAGACAGTGGATTAAGATCTTAGGGTCCACCGTGTCAAAAGCTGCACTTAGATCCAGGAGGATCACAGCCGCTGATCCTCCCGATTGCAAGATGCACCTTGCCTGAGATGAACCGACTGAAATACCCAGTCTGGAATTGAGGAAAGAAAAGCGAAAATAGTGAAAACTAGAGAATAATGATTAAAAAAGAAAAAATTGAATAAAAGTACAAAAAAGGCACTGCCAAAACTATATGAAACAAGAAAATAAAAAAGATCTTACCCATTGATAAGAAGACAAATGGACTGTTGATGAAGAAACATAATATAAAATACAATTAGACGATCCACAATATGACAGCTCACAACAGATCTGGGACAAAAAAGAGACAGTATATATATTTTACAAAAAGAAAGATTAAAAATAATAATACATTTAACGACAAATCAGAGCAGTAGTAAGCACAAACATTTTCAAGATACATGTAGTTCTTTCTCTGAAGATGGATGAATTCCTTAAGTTTTGAAGGAGAGTCAAAAGAAGTGGTCCTGTCATTATAAGTAACTTTAAAAGTGCAATGGTAAAGTAGACTGTAGCTGGCGTTCATAGCGCATAAAAAAGGGTGCATACTTAAAAATTCTGCATGATGAGCTGCTGTAGCAGAAGAAACATCTTATGAGAGAAAAACCTTGTGGCCAGACCATATCAGTTGCTTGCTCTCCTTGGAGGCTGTTGGAAGCTTCATTTGATCAGTGTATGGGAGGAAAAGAATATTCATGCCTCTGGGTTTAGCATTATAATTTATGGTGGTAACTCTAGGGCTGAGAGATGGGCTCTTTCTATATTTAGTTGGGAGCCTTTGGAAATGCCTACTTACTTTGGTAGTTCAATTGTAAGAAAGCAATGATATCACCTCCCTCCACCCCCTCCTGGATGCCATACATGTATAGGATATTCTACCTATTGCAATTTTCTAAGTCCTCATTCTGACATTTGAGAGTTGCAATTTCCTGAGCCATGCTAGTAACTTCTGAGGAGATTTCACATACCTCAGAAAATGGTGACTCCATGACAGAAACTCTTGACTCAGGTGATGACCTTTTATCTCCAAGATGTTGGAGAGTAGATGTTGTGTCCATCATAAAAAGTTTAAGCAATTTTAACTCATCTTTTAGATCTTTCAGAGTAACTGGAAGAGGAGATTTCTTTGTTGAGGCAGGGTCTATTTGGGACGTTTACCACCACCACAAATAATGTCCTTGCTGGAAACAGAGGCTCAACCAGGGAAAGAGACATTTTTAGGGTTAGCGTTGCCTCCCTCTGAGATGTTAATAGAGTGATGAGCCAAGGGAGAGCAGAGCAACACCGATGAACCAGCAAAAGAAAAAAAGGCCACCAGTGACTATGCAATTTAGAGATAACACCAGAAAAAGCAGAAGTATTGAAAAGAAATTAAAAAATACACAATCTGGCACAGCATGATTTGAACACAATCAAAAGTTGGAAAAAAACGACATAACAGCTTTTCAAATGTAAAATTTGGGCAAAGGTATAGAGTACTAACTGAAATGTGAGCAGGCAGAGACCAAACAGAGAGAATAAAGCTGGAATTGCAAGAGCGGCCACGCTAATTAGATCCAACTGCGTAAATTTCTGTTAGGCGGAAATGGTGGGAAAATCATCAGTTGCGGCAGCATGCAATGAAGAGGTGATGTTTAGATGCTTAAGAGCGGTAAATCCAGGTAAGGAGCTGACTGCCGCAGGCCTCAGCTGTTCAGCTGTGTTTCCCAGTGATGTGGGACGCCAAGAAAATCTCTGGTTGCAGGAGGGAAGGGAAGTCAGGAGCGAGAAGTAGGAGCTCACCTAGCCAGCAGCAATCTTGCAGGCAGCCCTGCTACAAGTTCTTTCACTGTGTTCCCTATGTTCCATTTTGAAGGACTTCTACAGGACTTTTGATGTAGGCTTGCAGGAGAACATTTTCTTTTGAGCTTTGTTTAGAATGATTCACATTGTATTTTGCATCTACGGACTGTAGTTGCTGAGGAAGTGAATGGAAGATTTCCTTACCTAAAGAAATGGAATGGTGACAAGTATTTTATAACTGAAACACTATTTCTTCTTCAGATTTGTCCAAAGTGAACTAAGCATGATCATGCCATGCTGAGATTGAGTTTTTAAATTGATATGGGTACATTCTGTATTATTTTGTATACTGTTTAATATTATGTGTATTGATTTTTGGGGATTGGGGTCTTCTTCTAAATCCTTAAATAGAGATTATTGCTATTCTGATCCTAATTTTGTGTTCCGTCCCTGAGTTTTTCTGACATTTAATGCATTTTTCTGTATTGTCTTTGCACATATTTTCTATAATAAATCTGTAAAACATTTCTGTAATGTCTTTGCAGAGAATTTCCATAATAAATCTGTAAAACGTATTCTCCTGATCTACAACTCTTTATTGAGTTGTCCCAGTTTCTATTTGAATATGCTGATATATACTATGGTAATTTGATGAGTCTCAAGGAAGGGTGTTGTTTTTATCTGCTAGATCAATGGAGCACTGGAGCCGAACTACTGAGGTGGGATTGTATCTGTTGGGTGCCCACACCCATACATCATCATTTATCTTTCCAACTTACTCTTACTGGTCAAAAACTGAATTTAAATTAGTATTTTACTTGAAGCCTTACTCAATTAGTAAAAATAACGTAATACTTGAGCATGACTTCTATATCGCATTCTAGAAAGAAATAATCCCATGTGAATAGACTTGATTGATGTTATTTCAGGCCCAGGAATAATTTCTAGATGCAGGATGTAACTGTTCTGTTTTCTCTAAGAAATTAGGCTTTTGAATTTCGCCCACGTGGAATGCTAAAGCCAGCATTTTGGCTGCATACACTTTTAGAAGCGATACAATGTCCCTTTTATCTAAAGCTCTGAAAATATAAACAAAACATGCCGAAAAATAATTTGCCTTATGACATTGAACATTAGAGAACTAAGACTTAGTTTTTTTAGGAAGCCATCTTTTTTGTCCTGATCATCTCTCAACTTTAGGCCTGATGCTGGCGGTTACTGATTCTGAAAGGGCCTTGAGTTCTTCTAACCAGACCCAGGGCCATTGCTCAATCATCTAATAGGTATATGTTGATTGGGTTAATTCTAATTGGCAAAAATGAGTTACCTGCAAGTCTTCAATATATGGTAGGGCATGCAGAATGTTAGGTCCCAGTAGACTTAATGTACTGCACTGTGCACTGCTGTGGTGTCTGATGTAATTTCTTACTTAAAAAACAGCCTATTTTCTTATAGGCTGGTTTTTAAGTATAACTGTGTCCAAATTCGACTTTGGAATTAAAAGACCTTCCAAAGTACAAATCTACCTTTTTAATACTTATACATCACCCCTAAGATCTGCCCTAGGTGCCCCAAGGGTAGGAAACATAGTTAATAAAAGCAGGGACAATATAAACGATGTTTTATATGCCCTGGTAGGGAAAAACATCCAAAATCGGTTTTTCCCTACCGTAGTGCTGCTAGCTCTGTAGGCGAAAATGGGAAGGCTTTATCAAACTAAATAAAGTGTACATTTTGATTGGAGCTAGCCAGCCCTATCATTCAAATATAAAAATAATGGTTAGAATCAATCCAACAACTTGCCAGAGTCAGAACGATAATAACTATTACATGAAAGTAGTTTCAGAACTTACTATCCTGAAGTTACCTAAAGCGGCCTGGTGTCAGCCTCTTCTGATTGGTGAGCCTTTGACAGCGTTAGTCAAATACCCCCTGAGTAGGTGTGAAGAGCATGGGGCTGCAACATTTGGTACAAAAGGGTTTGCTTCCTGCGGAAGTCAGGGTGCGGAAGGAGCCTAGGTAGATACACTGAACTTCAAAGGCAAGAGACTCTGCAGAAAACAGGTGTCACAGGAACCAGAACACCCCCTCTTCCTTGATCTCTAGCCAGATGGGAGCCCCCTTAATGAGATTAAAAAAGGGGCTAGAAGGAGAGTGTAGTCAGTTGTTAACCACACCTCTGGGTTGGGATAAACAGACACACCCCTCAATGAGAGATTCTCCCCATTTAGATGTTTATAAGAATAGTGCATTTTGGGTCACAAATATTTCACACTATGCAGGAAGTGGTCATACCAGGGAAAGGTAGCTTTGTTTCTTTTGGTTAGGGTGTCATCCTCTCCGGCACCCAAAATGGAGGATAAATATGGCAGAGTTACAGGAGCTCCTCCGAACACTGACTGGAACAAAAGAAGCAGAAACACTGTCTTGCTGGACCCCTGGACTGCACCACAGAAGGACTTGACTCCGAAAGACTGCACTTGCTGCACTCACAAGGCTCTTCAGAGGACTGTGCCTGGCTCAAAGGAACAACAGAAGAAGATTCCCTGACCTGCCACAGGTATACCAGAGCAGGAAGAAGTTATCTGCAAACCAAAAAAAAGAAAGGGGATGACCCAAGCCGTCAAGTAGCAACCGGACTTTCCCTGGACAGTGCAGGTACATTGTATGAAATTGAGTCCTAGCAGCCAAGAGTTTACCCAGAGTCTCTTAGCCCTTGGCCAGAGCTAGTGTACCCCAATGGCGGCTGGCATGGATCAGCGGCGGGAGAGTGTGGATGGTTTGAGGGGTGTAAAAAATAAGGAACGAAACTTACTTGATTGCCCGTCTCTCTTCTGTCTTTGCTCTATCATCTATACTGGCTGGAACAGGAAGCATCCAGGCTTCCTGTAGTCAATCACAAGGCTGCAATGCAGCCTAGTGATTGGTCTGAGTGATGTGATTCGGTGCTCAGACAGGCAGTGGGAGCCTGGGCATGTTCTCCACCCAGGTTGTAATGATGCCTTGGTGGAGAACATGCAAAGTACGCATGACTTTTTGAGCTGCCCTAGATGGCTGGCCAAACATTCATTTGCAGCACCGATTAAGTCCTAATTAGACCCTAAGTCTTTTTCTCTGAGCTTTCCTCTTGACAACAGTCCTCACGTTCCTTGGATCTAGAGTTCGATTCCACAATGGTGGCCTGATGCAGCGTGATGCCTCAGCGAGCCTCTTGAACTATTTGTCCTCAACGTCGATAGCGAGGAGCTCCAGCCCGCCCGCCAGATTAGGAGTTCAACTCGTGCCTGGCAGGCTTTTCTTTTGCCATTCCCATGGTGGTGGCCTGGAAATGGGCCCCGTAATGGGCACCGTAATGGGAATGCAAAAGCAGTTCCAGCACACCATGGACTGTGAATGCAACCCCATGGATGAAGGGTTATGGTGGCCCTGTATGGCTCTCTTTGTTTTCTCACCACCAGCCATGGTGGTTTCGAATGAAAAGGCTGGTGGTGCGAAATCGTGACGTGCTCGGCCAACCTCCGCGGTCCCGCCTTACATATTGTTACCCCTGTCCGCTGCGCCACCACTAGGGAACAGCGGTTTACTGGCACAGCAGTGGTAGTCTGCATGCCTGCCTCATAATTCAGAAGCTGCAGGACCGCCACCACTGAACCACTATGAGTCTGGTGGTCAAAGACCGCCAGATTCGTAATCAAGCCCTAAATGCTCAACGGTTGGCTTTTAGACCGGGATCTAGCCCTCAGCCTATCCGACCTTCGTTTCATCAAGGACAGCCTAAAACTTTGATTTTGTCCCAGTCCAGAGTGACCACTAGCCACTAGTGGCTGTTTTAGTGGTAATAAATGCATTACACATCTCCTAAGTTAAGCATGATTGCTTACTTGCTTATGCTACTGATCCAGCGCTCCTACCAAAATTCTGCATAAAAGATGTCACCATCTACCACCATACTTACCAATCAATACCAGGCCCATAAAAATAACAGAGCAGCTGAATCATGAGGTGAATGAATCTAATATGTTGTTTAAACTAATCTACAATAAACAAGACCAGCTTGTCATTTAGTAAATTTTATTTAAACATATTCATGAAAACTTAGGCTTTGGAACTTTATTAAACAAGAATTAGAAAATGTCATAAAGAGAAGTTTATTCAGCATTTATAAAGAGAGCTTGTTTCAAGAAATATTAATCATTAACAGAAATAAGTAAGTCTCTACCCTCATCGCCTGAAAACAAAGTCTTTTAAAAGTCTCCTATCCTTACGTGCATTCATCGGTCAGCAGAACACGACCCTCTGGAATCAAGAAGCGTAGGCAAAAATCTGCTCCTTGAGCTAATTCTTATACCCTAAAACTAAGGCTAAACTAACTATTTTCACATTCCACCAGCTGAATTCTGGCTCCCCATTGGCTGAACCACCTCATGCCACAGTAAATTGTGGCATCTTCCACCTCAGGTCCGGGCTTTTACACAAAGCCATTGTTCATGCACAGAGTCCTGGCGGCACTTCCTTAGGCTGCTACAATTTGTAGCAAAGATGTTCATGTAGTGCACAAAAATGCCGCGACTCACATCCTGGCCTTGAGCCTGTCCGTTCTGAGCTTCTCGTGGCACATTAGCAAACCTCTCCACAGAGTCGCCTTTTGCAGTTCTTTTCAAAAACTTTTCACAATAAAAGTTTATAGGCTTCTCATCTTTTTCAAAATAAGTTTTCTCATGTGGCTTTACATCAGCAGGCCTCTTTTTAGAAAGCGTCAATTTTCTGTGCCACTTTAGCTTGCGTCACTGCGCCACTTTTAGCTTGCGTCACTTTGTCAGAATGCATTATTTTTCTGCAGCCAACTCTATGCTTCTTTTTGTAAAACTATTATTTAAACAAACACAAAACATCAATTAATTAAAGAAATGGCATTTGTTCTGTTACCCACCCCCTTTGCTAAATGTTAACCCATTAATTATGTTACCTAGCAAAAGCACATTTAAGCAGCATATATTTCCTTTGAGTACCAATCTGATCTGGAACTGCATTTATCACAGAAAATACAAGACAAAAGCACATTTAAATAGCACATGCTATTATTTTTGACAGCAGCAGTTAGTATATGACAAAGACAATAGACAATAATTATTGTATTATTTTCTCTAGCATTTTGCACAAATAAGCATATTGTTAGTCCCATGTGTTGCCTAGTTTATTCTAGGTTGATTTAATAACATGCAGCAAAACATATTAGTTTTATTAAACATTATGGGAGTCTGACTTCACAAGCCTGAACAAAATATTGTTCATTAACCCGCCCCATCAACTCCCTCATCTGGTGATTTAAAAATCACCAAACAAAATCCAAAAATGTCACAAATTTTACCTAATGAACATGTTTCAGGCTTACTCAGGATTAGTATTTAAACTCTAATTTCATCTATATTTCTGCAACTCTCATATTGAGTGCTACAAAATTCTAAGTTGGATCTTTTCCACCTTTGAATCCCCAACCCCCAATGAATGTATAGGTATCTACATTTTGAATTGCACCAACAAATCAAATATCAATCTGTGTATTATAAAACAAAACAAAAACAAACATTTTTTTGAAAAATACTATATAAATTAATATATAGTATATACCCCTTTTTTTTTATGTTATTCTAAAACATGTTTTCTTCGACCTTGTGTATTACATAAAAGTGTTTCCAGCTAACACAATTTCTTCGACCTTGTGTCACCTAACACAATTTCTTCAGCCTTATGCCAAAAATAAACCTCAACTTATAGAAAACTAAACCTAATCATTGTCACTATTTTCTTCCAAACCTTCTTGACTGCTACTACTGACCTCAACTACTGGTGGGATAATTATGTAAGTCTTCTTTTGGCCAGACATCACCTTTTCTCGAGAGTTTCTTCTTAGGCTCGATTTCATTACATTCAGCTTTCCAAGCCCTTTTTCCGAATTTTCTTATTTCAGATTCTTCATCACTGTCATCTGAGTTAGTTTCATAGATTTCAATACTGTATCTAGGAACTTCTTTACTCAGCAGTTTCACTCTGTTAGGAACAACATCTCTATAGCTGGTACTTGGCAATTCGTCCTCTTCCTCAAATTACTTCTAACTTCCCAGTTCCAGAATTTCCGTTCCTGCTTTCAGAGCTTCCAATCTGCTTTTCAATACTCTCCTGATCTTGAATCTCTTCTGACACAGTTTCTTTTTCAGTCCTCTTTTCTAGAGCATCTTCATCATTCTCTGAATCAACAACGACAATTTCTAGTTCTTTTTCATTTGATGCTTGATCCACATCAGAATTTTCCAGATGTCGACTTTCTTGTGGATCTTCAGAATCTGGATCATCAGGTTCTCATTCTGAGTCTGAATCAGTTGCAGTGTCGTCACTATCTTCATCAGGGTTATCAGGTCCAGGTACACAAAGGATATGACTTACATGCACCCACCTTTTCAGAACCCTGCACTTCACAGCATTTGTTGTGACTGAACTCACTTGCCTTTTTTTCTGCCACCTGGGTACCAAACAGTTCTTCCTCCGATGAACCTTTGTCCTGACCCAGTCTCCTGGCAATAGATCATGAACCTGCTGCTTTTCTTTTGAAATCACACCTGTTTCCACAGTATTTGTGTCATTTTTTCTTGATGGAAAAGCTTCTACCCTTTTTGAAAATAAACAAATGATGACTAGGACATATCTCAATTTGTTATGTTGGGGCATTTCAAAGAAATATATTTGAATACTTGTAAATGAACCACCCTCCCGGCCTATGGTTCCCAAACTCTTAATTGTCTTTTGACCTGGATTGTATTTCTGACATGTCAGACATTTTTGACAAAGTGACTCCGCAACTAATCTAAACTTCAAATTGTACCATGTTTCCCTGAACAGTTGAATCATTGTGTCTCTTTCTAAATTACCTGGACCATGATACATCTGTGCCATGTCAGCAATCATGCAATTGGGCATAACAGGTCTGCCATCTTTGTAAACCCAAATTTCATTTTCCTCTCGCTGTCTGCAACCTCTTTTCTGCCATGTGTTTTTCTCCTCATCATTTGCCTCATCATGTAATTGTTTTCATTTTTGCCATGTCTGAATTGCAAAGATTAATATGAGAATGCTTGAAACATGTTCATTACATTTTTCCCAATTGATTGCAACCCTCTCCTGAGCACAGAACTTAGCAATGGTACCTATGTACTCATTGCCTTTTGAGATATAATCATTTTTCTCTCCATTTGCAACATATTTTATCACTGCTATTTGGTCAGGAAGCTGAATTCCATCTATCAACCTCTTGATCAAAACAGCATTTCTTATAGGAGATTTGAAGTCTGGCATGCCCAGAACAGGAGCTTCACACAAACTCTTTTTTAATTGCTCAAAGGCCTCAGTTCAGTTTTTGTTAGGACAATTGGGTCTTTTCCATCTGCTTTTGTCAATCTTTGCAATGGCTTCGCAATTACAGAGAAACCACTAATCCATTGGTGACAGTATCCAACCATGCCTAGGAGCATTCTTACCTGTTTTTGTGTCTTTGGAGATTCCATTGCCTGAATCATTTTATTTCTCTCAATAGTTACCTGTCTGGTTCCTTTTGCAATTCTATGTCCATGGTATTTAACCTCTTTTTTACAAAACTGCAATTTTGCAGGTGACATTTTGTGTCCCTCATCTGTCAATCGATTCAAAAATGTAATTGTGTCTGTTACACAATTGTCTCTTGTTTTTGCTGCTACAGGCTCAGTGAACTCTTGAGGAAGGCAACACCATGCTAAAATTCTCTCTTGGAACCTGAAAGCAAAAATTGGTTGACTCTCTGGGTGCATTGGGACCGAATACCACTCAGCACCATGTGATAACTGACTAAGGATCTCTGCTGGGTTGGGCACAAAAGGACAACTAGGGATAACTATTTCGTTAACCTTTTTCAGGTCCTGTACTGTTCTCTACGTTTCATCTGGAAATGGCGGCGGAGGTATTTCATTCTGCTGAATCACCACCTGTCGCTGTATTTGTAGCTGTGATTCAGTAGCTGTTGCTGCTGATTTATCTCATTCTGCATCTGTGGATTTTTACACTCTCTTACAAAAGCTAAATTCGCTTTTTCCTTCTCCTTTTTCTTCGACCATTTTGTTTTCCATTTATTCTGATTACCCCATTTTCTCAAAGCCCAAATTAAATCTTTTACATAGGCAATTCTACCTTAATTGTCCAGGCTTTCAATCTCCTTTTCAATGAAATCCATTCTGTAATTTTTCTGAAACAGTTTTTGTTTTCTCAAATCAATTTCTAAATCAAAAGCCATTTCTTCAACAGCATCATATTTTTTTGTTGTTTTCCAAGTAATTCTTTCGCAAAGAAACAACATTTCATCAACCTGATATATTTTTTATTTGTCTGTATTCATTGTACCATTTATTATTTCTTCTTTTGCAATATCCAGTAATTTGTACTCATCGGGCTGTGTCAGGTCAATCAGGTCAACATCAGAGTCCTCACTAGCTGAAGCTAGAGACATCACTCTTTCTTGCGGAGTTAGAATTATTTATAGCTGACTTTCAGATACATTAGAATAAAGTTTTTCAGCAAACTTTTGAATTTCAGAATTCAATGGGACCGTTAAAGCTGTGGAACTAGTTTCATCTTTTCTAAGCACTGGGAGAACAGGTCCAATTGTCACAGGAACTGTCACTACTTCCATGTTTCTCGTTAACTGCTCAATAAATTCATTTATTGAATTTACATAACCAGGAATATTAATTCCAGAAGCATTAGACATCTCATCATACTTTTCTTTTGTGACATCTTGAGAAGGGATCTGGGCTGGGACTCTATTAATCTGAACTGGGACTCTTGGCGTTACATTAATCTGTTCTGAGGGTCTTTTTGAATTTGTGTCCTGATCTGTATTTACAACATCATTTCTACACTGATCATTAAGCTCTACTCTGACAGGTTTATTATTTAGATTTGCCAATTTGGGAATCAAATTTTCTTTAAAAACTATTTCTTTTGGTGAAATTCTTTCAAAATATATGTCTTTTAAAACTGCATCTTTATTTTCAGTATCTTCATTATGCTTATTAGTTACTTCATTATTCGCTTGTTCATTCATTGATTTGCTCTCACATATAGCAACAATCTTTTCAACATTTTTCAATACATTTTTCATTTCCTGATACCAGAAAAACATTTCCTCTTTCTTTAGATAATAATTATCCATTTTTTAAAAAATAATCACCTTATTAATATATCTTGTAATTTTCCTGCATACACGTTTTAATTGGGGCAGAAAAATTTGCTTTTGCGAAAAGCAGCGATGAAAATACTTAGACTTATTTACACTCACACAGAATATCAGCTGTGGTGAAGACTCAGTAATGTTTATTTATTTAATGTAATTAACCTACACGATCCTCGTTCTCCCCTTCTATCAACCAACTGCCACTTTTATTCCTTCTTTGGTGGGCTCTCTAGTGAACAGTGCTCGTTGGTGCTATGTCTGCTGTTGCTGTATAACTGTATTTGCAGCTCTATTGGCAGCTGCTAATGCTGCGCTGCCAACATCTGTCCCCTGGCTGTTGACTTTATCAGGGTGGTGGTAACTGCTATCCTGTGATCGACGACCCCAACAACCATGAACCACACCCCTGCGATAAACTATTATTTGCTGGCTTGAAATTATCATTTTAGACCAGTTCTGGGCACTCGCATTAAAGAAAAAACAAAGCCAAAACACTCGGAGCACATCAGCTCATAACAATGTGCTGTCAGCTCAAATACAGCACTCGACACTTGCCAGCTGCTTCAAAGCCCAAAACACGCATCAGCTGTGTCACACGTTTTTTAAATCAATAACGTGGCTGTAGCGGAAAAGAAAACCTAAAGCCGGGATACTTGCAAAATGTAAACAAGCTGCCAAGACGCTCCAGCCAATCACAGCGTTTTGCGACGCTCAGCCAATCACAGCGCGGCTTTTTGCTGAGACGTGTACTGCTGCTGCTGCAGTCTTTCTCCCCTCGCGCTCAGCCCTCTCCTTTGCAAAATGCGCGCAATGCTCGCCACACACTTCCTTTTAAATAACAGCGCGGCTGTAGCGAGGACAGAAATCAAAACGGGGGCATTTGCAACTCGGCAGGCAGTTGGTAAACTACATGCATCAACCATTTGCTGCGATGCCTCGGCCAATCACAGCACGTCTGCAAATGCCTCTGCCAATCACAGCGCGTCTTTGCCCCGCGACGTATACTGCTGCTGCAGTCTCTCTTTCTCCCCTCGCCAAACATCAGCTGTGACAAGCTTCTTCTTTAAAACAATAGCGCGGCGAGGAAGCGGGGACACTTAAAAGTGTAAACAACTCCGCAGGCAGTCACTGCGCGACCACTCTAAAACTCTGTCATGTGGTCAGCGAATCACAGCTTTGTTCTGCACGACGCCTCAGCCAATCAGAGCGCAGCTTTGCCATGACGCTTCAGACACCTCAACCAATCAGAGCACGGCGGCTCTGACGTACACAGCCGCTGCAGCTTCAAGCTATCCCCACACGCTCTCACTCACAAAACAGCCCCTCCCTTACAATTTTCGATTGAACACCTTCAAATGTATTTTTAATAGCACAGAACACTTTTAAACACAACTAAATAGCGCAAACTTTACCCAAAGGCTCCAAAGCACTTTACAATTACTTTTTGGAACAGTTTAGTGACTACACAAAACGAACCATTAGCCTGCTTCCCTAAAAGGACAGTAGCTTTTCAGACACACATATTTTCACTTATTCACTTGAAATAGACGACGACACTTCACTAGAATATTTTTCTACTACATTTACAAATACATTCATACAAAGGAAATCCCTATTCATGCATACTTGTTTCTTCCTCAGGACTTTAACCTTAGAAGTAAACCTCTTTCGCCAGTAAAAAAACGACGCTTATCTTTCTTCCTTAGGACTCTAACCTTAGAAGAGAAAACAACGCTTACCCTTCACACAAGCTTGAATAAATCATATTACTCTTTTCACAGAGAGTTTTAAAACAGGCGCACCAAGTCCCTGTACTCAATGCTATGATTTCATAGACAATCCTCACTATCATACATACAATTTACTCAACACACCTAGAACCCTAAACTTGTGTTGTACGCCCACAACACAGTGATATGCGATGATATCACCCTTTGAAGCAGAACAAATGAACTGTGTAACCTGATAACAGCGTCCTGATAACAGCATCACACTACTCTTGCCATGGCAAACCAGGAATTTTTCACACTCCTACCAAAATTCTGTATAAATGATGTCACCATCTACCACCATACTTACCAATCTATACCAGGCCCATAAAAATAACAGAGCAGCTGAATCATGAGGCGAATGAATCTAATATGTTGTTTAAACTAATCTACAATAAACAAGACCAGCTTGTCATTTAGTAAATTTTATTTAAACATATTCATGAAAACTTAGGCTTTGGAACTTTATTAAACAAGAATTAGAAAATGTCATAAAGAGAAGTTTATTCAGCATTTATAAAGAGAGCTTGTTTCAAGAAATATTAATCATTAACAGAAATAAGTAAGAAAGAGCATTTCCAAACCCTAACTAATTCCCTGTCTCTACCCTCATCGCCTGAAAACAAAGTCTTTTAAAAGTCTCCTTTCCTTACGTGCATTTATCGGTCAGCAGAACACGACCCTCTGGAATCAAGAAGCGTAGGCAAAAATCTGCTCATTGAGCTAATTCTTATACCCTAAAACTAAGGCTAAACTAACTATTTTCACATTCCAACAGCTGAATTCTGGCTCCCCATTGGCTGAACCACCTCATGCCACAGTAAATTGTGACATCTTCCACCTCAGGTCCGGGCTTTTACACAAAGCCATTGTTCATGCACAGAGTCCTGGCGGCACTTCCTTAGGCTGCTACAATTTGTAGCAAAGATGTTCATGTAGTGCACAAAAATGCCGCGACTCACATCCTGGCCTTGAGCCTGTCCGTTCTGAGCTTCTCGTGGCACATTAGCAAACCTCTCCACAGAGAGTCCTTTTGCAGTTCTTTTCAAAAAATGTTCAAAATAAAAGTTTATAGGCTTCTCATCTTTTTCAAAATAAGTTTTCTCATGTGGCTTTACATCAGCAGGCCTCTTTTTAGAAAGCGTCAGTTTTCTGCTCCACTTTAGCTTGCGTCACTGCGCCACTTTTAGCTTGCGTCACTTTTTCAGAATGCATTCTTTTTCTGCAGCCAACTCTGCTTCTTTTTGTAAAACTATTATTTAAACAAACACAAAACATCAATTAATTAAAGAAATGACATTTGTTCTGTTACTCACCCCCTTTTCTAAATGTTAACCAATTAATTATGTTACCTAGCAAAAGCACATTTAAGCAGCATATATTACCTTTGATGTACCAATCCGATCTGGAACTGCATTTATCACAGAAAAGACAAGACAAAAGCACATTTAAAAAGCACATGCTATTATTTTTGACAGCAGCAGTTAGTATATGACAAAGACAATAGACAATAATTATTGTATTATTTTCTTTAGCATTTTGCACAAATAAGCATATTGTTAGTCCCATGTGTTGATGTCGCACAGTTTATTCTAGGTTGATTTAATAACATGCAGCAAAACATATTAGTTTTATTAAACATTATGGAAGTCTGACTTCACAAGCCTGAACAAAATATTGTTCATTAACCCGCTCCATCACTACCAAGGGTTGAGCAAGGGGTAATTTACTGAGACTTGACTGGACCTGTTAGTGATTGTGGTATTATTACTAGCTGAGGGTGAATACCCACAACTACTAATAACGCACTTTCCTACAGTTACTGTAAATCCTAAACATTGATAGCTCTTACAACTTCCGTTGTTTGTTGTTCATTATCCAGTGGCGCGGACAGCGAAGGGCTCTTGCTCTAAAGATCATTACTTTGCTTATGCGCTCATTAATTATTAAATTATGATTTGAGACATATTTATTCAAGGTGGTTGGCTGTCACTGCATTCTATTAGTGTGGAAATCTAATCAAATAAAATCATCTGTTTACATTTAAATTGAAAGGTGAATCACTTCTAAATTTAAAATAACTAGAGGGCCTCATTTATGGGTTTTTGCCATAGGGCAGCTTCACAGTGCTTCCTGCTGATCTGCCCTACGGCAAAAGAAAACGGCATGAATGAGCTGTATCTATTAGATACGGTGCATTCCTATCCTTCTCCCCTGCACTGGCATACAATGAGTAGCCTTGCGGTAACGCAGGCATCTTTGCACCATGGCGCAAGGGTGCCTGCATTGTGGGGATGATTGTTTTTGTGCAGCAAGTCGAACCTTCCTGCACAAAAACAATCATAGGAGGCATTTTCCTCTTTCTATGTGTGCCGCGGAATGCAGCACACATTGAAGAAGGGGATATGAAGAAAAATAAAGATAATTCTCCTCATTGTGCCTCCCTCCCGGGCCACCAGAGCGTCACAAAACATGATGCACTGGCGGCGCAAGGGGCTTATAAATAAGTCCCTAAATGATTTCAAAAAGCTTGGAAGATTAGGAGAAAAGTATAGGTGCCAAGACGCAACCCTGCTATAACAAATTCAGTACTGGAACTTCAGCTGGTATTTCATTACTGGAGCTTAGTACAATTCTATTCCAGTCGTCTGAATAAAGCTTTCTCATGTCTTTTATGAGAGCATCAGGGATACTTATTTGCTGTAGCTTGTTCTAGAGCACACCACAGTACATATTGTCGTAGGCACTGGAAAAGTACAAAAGGGTGGTGTATAATTTCTACTGTTTCCCAATGCATATTTTTCACAAAGCAATTTAAATCACATTATATTCTCCACTGCTGAGCTAGAGGGGTGCATAGCTACTTGCTGCTGTGGTAGCAAATTATTTTTATTTATCCTAGTTTTCAGAGATAGCAACAGCATCTTTGTATATTTTTCCAGCTGAATCCAAACGGAAAAAGGTAGCAATAATTAGATGGACGAAACCTATCTCCTTTTTGTAAAATGGAACAATATGACTCCCCCAATGTTCCATCTAATTTATTCCCTTTGTGTGCGGCAATGTAACGTCTCTGTGTACTGCAGCCAAGCCTTTGTGCACCAAGAAACTGACCATGCATGCAAGAGTTCTCTGGATTTCCACTTTAGGCCAAACAGGCATGTACTCACATGTTTCTTCATTATCATTTGTTACACTAAAAAGGCTTATAAAACTGTGTGTTAGTACTTCTGTGTAGCAGCTGTTCCCTGGCATTTATGCTGCATGAGAGGTAGAGCTATGCAAGACGGAAAATGCATAGGGAGGGTTGAGCCAGATCCTTTAGAATATCCCAATTGAAATGATACAGCAAAGGGCATGCAAGAAAATATGACAAAGACTCTTTCAAATTATAAAGAGAATCTTTTGTTAAGAGTTGAATTTGAATGTATTCATAGAACAATAGATGACAGCACATCAAAATGAGGATGACAAACTTTGACACCATAGGAATTGCGCAGCACACTGCCACATCCCTAAATTAGGTCGAAACCCTAAGAGACATTCTTCAATATCACATCAGATTCCGGACACCATAACGATGGGATCTTTTAGGTACTACATCAGGCATAACACAACAATGGGACCTAAGACTGAAAAAGTCAGACTATTGGCTTTGCAATGCTTTTCAGCTATATCAAACAAATGAGTAGCAATGATTTTATTAAGATAATGTGAACTGAAAATATTTGCTCTTAACACGCATCTTTTTTGTCCCCACAGCTTTCTGATATCTTCAATATGCGTATTTCACACATCATCTCTTCTTGTACTCCGTTTTTTCACTCTCTCCTGAACATACTTCATTTCACCTCTTCTACTTCAACACCTCACACACACAAACACACACATCACACACCCACTCGCCTGCTGCAAGTGCTGCATTTTGTTTCTCTTTGGGGAAGTCTTAGTTGGAAATTTGTGTATCTCTTGCACCCATTTTTCCACAGTTACAAATAACATCTGTTATGTTAATACATTTCTTAAAGCACATGTATACCCAGAGGTGTCTGGGCACTAACTCTGCATAACAAACATGTGGTGAGAAGGATATTCGATACAAGTTGTTAAAAAGCCGGGTTTTCAGTGGTTTTCTGAAGGTTAATAGGGAGGGTGCAGCTCTGATGTTTAAAGGTAATGCTTTACAGCGTTTAGGGGCTTCTACAGAAAAGCAACTACCACCCCAATTAAGTCTTTTGTATTTGAGGGGGATCGCAGGTCCCTACTGGGTTCATACCACGCTAGGAATTATTTAAGATGTTCAGGGCTTAAGTTGTGGAGAGCTTTGTAGGTAAGACAGAATGCTTTAAGGTTAATACAATTGCCTACTGACGACAGTGGAGATCTTTAATGTCTTGGGAGACTGACTGGAAGTTCAGACGGCCAAGGAGGAGTCTAGCAGCCATATTCTGAACACGTTGCAGTTAATTCAGATGTTGTTTTTGGAGATTTAGGTACAGTCCATTGGAGTAATCCAGTTTTGTAAGAATTATCAAGGTGATTGCTGTTTTCCTTGAGTTGGGGGGAATAAGGGGACTGATTTTCCTGATGATACTGAGGGTGTTGAAGCATCAGGAAATTACTGAATTGGTGTGTTTTCTAAAATGTAACTTATTAAGGATTTTTGGGCTGGGGATGGGAGTGCTCCTAGTTCTGTTGGCCAGCAAGTGGGATTCCAGCTTTGTGGATTATTATCAAAGAGGATGACCTCAGGTTTGCCCGAGTTCAATTTAAGGCAATATTTGCCCATCCAATTGCTGATAGCTCTCATGCAGTTGTGAAGCTGGAGTTCAGTGTTGTTAAGGTTGTTGGAGGCAAACAATACAATTTGTGTGTCATCAGTGTAAGACATGGGTGAGAAGCAAAAGGAGCTAATAACGGATGTTAATTCAGTGACGTAGATGTGAAAAAGTAAAGGGCTGAGTAAGGACCCTTGAGGGACACCACAAGGAAGAAAAAATGGTCTGGATGTGATTTTGTCCAACATCACTGAATATTGTCTGCCCATCAGGAAGGACCAAAGCAGGGCAAGAGCTTTAATATTGATGCCAAGGTGTTTGAGGTGAAGGATTAGAGTGGAATGATCTACCGTATCGAAGGCCGCTGCTAAGTCAAGAAGAATGAAGGCTGCCATTCCTCCCTCATCCAAGATGGTTCTTAACTCATCAGTGGTTTTGATTAATGTGGTCTCTGTGCTGTTCTCAGCCGTAAATCAAAATTGTGTGGCGTCTAATAGGTAATTAGACTGGATGAATTGTGTCAGTTGAGTATCTACAATTTTTTTATTAGCTTTGCTGGAAAAGGCAGTCTGGAAAAATGGACGATAGTTGTCTGGATTTTCTGGGTCCAGATTGGGCTTCTTAAGAAGTGGAAAGATAGAGGTCTTCTTTCACATGGTGGGAAAAATCCCTGTAGCAAACATCCCATTGGTCAGGTAGGTAGCTATGGGTACAGGGAACTGTTTGAGGTTGGAGGGGGGGCATGAATCGTAAGGAGATCCGGATTTGGTAGATTGGATGATCTTAAAAATGTTTGGAGGGGTACTGGGTGTGAATTCATTAAGATTGAATGCAGTGCTGCTACCCAAGTCATTTAATTTATTGCTAAAATAGTAAGCTGTTGGAGAGTTGTTACTGGAGTCAGCAGGGCTTGATGAAATTAACAGATTATATATTTTACCTACTTTGTCGCAAACATGCTGGGCTGTCTTTTCAGACACTGTGATTTGTCCATAGTTCAAAATTGAGGTAAATGTAGTCTGAAACGTTTTAGGACTCACTGACAGGCACTGTGAGAAACTGGCACTGCATTCTGCCTTAAGTACAAAGCTCTTTATCTTGTCCCATCATAATCACACACCCACTGTTTTTACTTAATAAGACACATGGCTGCAACTCAGTCCACAGTATGCACTGTCATATAGTGCATACTAAACTGCAAATATATATTTATAAAACCTAATCCTCTTAGGTATTGCACAATGAAATGATGCATGAAGCATTCATGCATCTCAGCATCATTTGTGGAAAAGGGGCTGGTAATTGAGTGACAGTTGATTTCCAAAACATGTGGATTTATTATTGGATGTACTGTACAGTGATTATTATTACTTCTATATTTATAAAAGCAAACTGTGTTTGTAAAAGAAATAAATGGAAAGCTTTATTTCAGGTTGAAGGGAAGCCTGCATGACCAAGAAGAGGCAGGCACATGCTTCACACCTGCTCAGAGGGTGGTGCTGCAGTTACAAATAATGGTATTGTTCTCTGTGCGCGGTCCTGAGGAAATCCACTTTCCTGTCAAAAAATGCAGTCCTCCATCTTTGCTAGCAATGGAACATAGCAAAGGTTTATGCATATTTTGAAACGACCAGGTAAATGCCAGTAGCATAGAAATTATGCAATGGGATCTGGAGCAAGCAAGGAAAATGGTCCTTCTGACTGTTGTTGGGATATGAAAATACAGAAATGTACATGGTTTGTATAGTCTCTGGTGCCACTACACCTGCTGCACTAATGGTAGCTACTTCCCTAGTAATAACATCAGCACATGGCCACTACATGGAAACAGTGAGCTGGTGCCTCTAAAAGAAAATGATGCAATTAGTGCTGTGCCGGCCTGTAGCTTCCATTGGTGCTGCAGGTGCAACGGCACCGGGGGCCAGGGTCAGAGGGGCCAACTGAATGCTGACTATTGCTGTATTTCACAGTTCAAATACCCATTTAGTGGCTGATTTGTACAAAGTGAAACTAGAAAAGCGATTGATCCCGGCTTTTTCACAGAACCAAATTGTGTGACCTTAGGCAAATAGTTTATATCAGCAATATGCCATTTTTTTTCATTATCACATATGAAAGCACCTTTAAATAGGTGAGTTCAGCGTAGGAGGCATACACATTTTGCTTTGATTTACTAAAATATAATGTTGCTCTCTATACAAGAATGTTGGCCCCATACAAGGAGCACATGACAACTTACTTTCCCCAGTTCACAAGCCACATACTACGGGGGAAGGGAAAGAATGGTTCTATTTTTAAAAACTTTTTTTTATTTGTTTATTGAAGATTGTGAGAAAGTATACAATATGAACACATTTCAACAGCACAATATGATAGCGTTTCTCCACATAATAACAGCTTCATCATATCAAACAACATTTAGCCGTATATAACAGGTACAACTCAGTGATCGATTTCTATAATACACATACACATCTCGTTTGCTGCTCTTGTCGTACAATTATCAAGTCCGAGTTTCATACATCTGATCAAGTGCACTAGTACATCAGACATTTATTCATTTTGTGCATAGAAGTATTCCCTGAAGGGGGCCCATATTTCCCTAGGTCTGGAAAAAGTTAGCAATTCTTCAGCATAGACTTCTAGCTGTTCCTGGCAGTACGCCATGTCTTTAAGCCACAAATCAACATTTGGTTTTAGCCGAATATCCCAAGTGAACAATATACGTCTTTTAGCTAATAATAAAGCCACTCGCACAAACTGTCCCTCAGTCGATCTGCACTGGGGGACGTAAGTTAACAGGCATTCTAGAGGTGTACACTGCAGCGTCTGGCCTGTCATTTTGTGAATAAGAGCTGTAACCATTTCCCAGTACCTAAACACCGCCCCACACTGCCACGCCAAATGCAAGAAGTCAGCTCCATCCTGCCCACATCTCTTGCAGCAGGCCGGCTCACGCAGCCCCAGCCTGTGTAATTTTTTGGGGGGAGTAGTACACCTGATGCAGGAACATAAGGTGTATAATTCGCAGGTTGTTGTTCGAAGTTAGTCGCCCTGTCAACATACAGATCTGTTCCCAGTCCTTGTTCGTAATCGGGGAAACCAACACCGCATTCCAGAGGTCCAGGCTCTAATCACACCCCGGATCTGTGTGTCCTTGTATTGATGTGTACAGTTTTGTTATTAACTTTTTCCTGCCAGGAGCCACTATCACCATCTGTAGCGCCTGAGACACTCTCGGCTCGTCTGGAAAAGTAGTGTAATGAGCCTTCATCGCCTGACGCAATCTATAACAAATATACTGGAAGAGTGGTGACGCAATCTATAACAAATATACTGGAAGAGTGGTGTAGGATTTTGTATGTAATCTAGGTAATTATTAGCTACATATTTCACTTCAGTATACAGGTCACCCACTAGTGTTATCCCCACCTCCCTAAGCGCAGTGACCGGGCCATGCTCCTGTGTCACCGACAGAGCGGCATATCCCACCATCGGCATAGCAGGCGAATACAGTGGAAGCCCGCTAGTCCTCCTCCCAACTTCCTGCCATGCCGTCACAGTTACATCTATGGTGTTGATCTAATTTTTGGGCGTATGTCTCCTGGTGTGGGTAAGGACCTCGCTCAGCAGACAGGATTCGCATCACCCTCCTCCACCGCTACGTGTGGTATGAAGCCATGAGTGTTTAGTTAAGCAAATAGGGATGTTACAGAACAAATATAGAAATTTCGGAAGGATGAACATTTTTATTATTGCTATGCGGTCCGAGAGGGAGAGAGGCATGCACACCCAACGGTCAATCTGTTGTGTCAGTGTGGTGTAAGCCCGGCCATAATTTTCCTTAATCACGACCTCAGGGTCACGGTGAACCCACACTCCCAGATATTTTACTGGGTATTCCAGCTGCGGCGGATCAGTTATTTGCGTCAGAAGGATAATGACTGATTTTTCCCAATTGATTTGGAGCCCTGAGAAAAGGCTACATTTTATATATTTGCAAATTATTTGAGAGAGTTAATTGTGTGGCTCACGGACATAGACAACCATGTGGTCTGCATATAGAGATATCCCCACAGGCCGATTGTAAAAATTTAGTGCAGCAGCTCTGTGGCTCTGCCTTATCTTGCATGCTAGGGGTTCCAGAATAAGGGCGAAAAGAAGAGGAGACAGAGGGCAACCCTGTCTGGTGTCTCTCTCCACAGGAAATGGTTCCAACGTGATCCCACCCACTCTTACTCTTGCTGTGACATCAGTATAGAGAACCTGTACCCACCCAATGAATACGGGGGGAAACCCATTCTATGAAGCATGTGAAACAGGCATCTCCATTCCACAGAATTGAATGCCTTTGCAGCGTCCAGAAGCACTGCAAGTCAGGGTTTAACACATGAAACATGACAAAAATGGTGCGCAAATTAAGGGAGGTGGAGCGCTCCAGGATTAATCAAGATTGGTCCGGAAGTACTCATAGGGGCTGTAGTTTTGTGGCGAAGACTTTCGCTCAAATTTTCACATTGAAATGTATTAAAGATAGTGGGTGATACGAATCACAGCTTGCCGGGGGTTTATCCTTCTTCAATAGAGTGATAATGAGGGCCTGTCTCAGGGAAGGAGGAAGATGGCTAGTATCATGGGCTTCAGCATACATCTCTAGCAGATGCGGTATAAGTAGTTCTGCATAGTGTTTATAAAATTCCACTGTTAGGCCGTCCGGCCCGAAGCCTTAGTATTTGGTACAGAGAATATGGCTTCTTTGATGTCTTTGTCATCTATAGGTAAACTCAAATATTTTCTGTGCACGTCAGATAGCTACGCTATAGCCATGTCTTCCAGATAGGCAGTCATAGCGGCCTCAGTCATCCCTCCCCTAGTGGAGTACATTGAGCCATAGAACTGTCAGAACTGCTCAACAATTGCATGATGTGTGTAGTGTGAGACTCCATTGTTGTCCACTATGTGGTCAATCGGGGGGGTTATCAGATCTGCGCTGCAGCTTGTCTGCTAGACTCCTACTTGACCTCCCTCCCTCTCCTTAGGCTCGAGCGACATGGAGTCTGGACAGATATTTTATTTCCATCTCTGCTAGCATAGTATATTCCTCTGTCGTCTCTCTGATATGGGCTAGTGTTTCTATAGTGGGTGTGTGTTGTTGGTATTGGTTCTCTAGCCTCCTCAGCCGCTCTTCAAGTGTCAACAGTTGTCTCCTGATATCCCTGAGAATCCCCGCCGACGTGCCAAAGCACACCCCTCTAATCGTCAAATTGAAAGCCTCCCATAGTGTTGCCTGGTTGTCCACCGACCCTGTGTTCAATTAAAAAAATTGCACTATACTAGATCTTACAGTTTCAGCACAAACCGGATCTAACAACGCTACTGCTCTGAATCGCCATGTGAAGGGCCTATGGGGAGAATCAGGCAGGGAGACCTCAATTATAACTGGGCTAAAGTCTGAGGGAGGATGTCAACCCTCTCTACCCATGTATTTGCTTCTGCACTGAGCAATCAGTAATCCATCTGAAACCAGCTATTAAACGTCTGTGTAATATGTGTACCTGCCAGAACGCCCTCATTCCTCAACCACCAAGTGTTCACCAATCCCAATTCCACCATGGCCCCCCCGATGTGCTGTGCTACTTTAATCATACGAGCCCCAGCTGGGTCTGATTTATCCACTAGAGGATCTAGGTGAGTATTAAGATCGACCCCCCACAGAAGGGCCATCTCCGGCCAAGTATGCAGCACATCAAGCATATGTAGGAAGGGCGCGGCATCATCTACCACAGGGCCATATGTATTTACAATGGTTATCATCGGCAGCCTTAACTTGCCCTGCACCATAAGCCATCGACCTTCAGTGTCCGCACTCGTTAGCATGACCTTGAACAGCACCCCTTTTTTAATAAGAATAAGCACCCTTCTTGCATAGGTGGAGTACGAAGAGGCCAGTCGGTAAGCAGCCCACCTATTAGCTATTTTACCCTCAGTGTGTTTGCTGAGTCTCCTGCAATAAAGCAATTTTCACATCATGTCTGTCTAAGTGGGCTAAAACTTGCCTTGACTTCTTAGGCATATTTAATCCTCGGACATTCCAGGTCACACATTTACATGTAACACCTCTCATTTACGACAGTAAGCAGCAAAACGAGAACAAGCAGTTATTCCATAGTGCATGTATAAGTGAGCATAGTAAGCGTCTGTATCGTCAGCATACCAATCACAGTACCAGCGGCTTAAACAATATGAACAATCCCTCCCTCCCCACACCCACTGCAGAGGCCCCAAATTGCTAAAGGCCTCACCCTCTTGCATCCCGTAACTCGAAAGCACCAACCCAGTAAATTGCAACATGCAGGAAACCCACCGAGCAGTACCCAACAAAATTAGATGACGTAGCAGCACAATACACTCCCTGATCTAGTAGGGAGGGGCTGCAGAAAAGCAATTAGATCCCCCTAACTACATCCATCCCACAAATCCAAGATAGATGAATCTTGAGCAAGCGCCGACAACAGGGTCTCAATATTACTACACCTGACAACCTTCCCTGTGAGCTCCGCAATTAGAAAAACATGTAATACATACATATAAGTGTGCCAGTTTAGAGCAGTTCAGCAACCAGCATGCCTAACAAGTCCTAGTGGCACACACATATTAGCGGGGTGGAGGGGGGCCTTCCCTTCCACCTTAAACATATGTACTGTACAAGAATATAAATCATGTGCCAATTTGTCGCAGCAGTCAAACAACCACTGGCACCTCTAGGCTCAAGAAAAGGTAAGCATATTTACAGAACCCTCAATTCCAGATTGTTCAGTCATCGACGTCTGAAGTGCGAGATGTAGAGCTCCTCCATCGGCGAAGGGATTTGGCGTGTTCCATGGCCTGCTTAGGATTCGTGAATATATTTGCCGCGTTTGCCTCACCAATGCGCAGCCGCGCTGGGTAAAGCAAGGCGTATGGAATTTGTTCTTTCATGAGCAGTTTTTTAACACCTGGAAATTCTTTACGGGCTGCCTGAACTGTAGCTGTAAAGTCTGGGTAGAACGTGAGCACATTCACCTGATGGTTGAGCGTTCCCTTTTGACGAGTGACGCGCAGGAAAGTGTTGAGGTCCCTGTAATTTAACAGTCTTGCAATGATTGGTCTTGCCGGGGCACCAGGAGGGGGCCGCCCCGCAAGCGATCTGTGCGCCGGTTCCACTGCGATAGACCATCTGCTCCGCAAATGTCACGTAAAAGAGTCTCCACATAATCCTCAAGCCGCCCGACATTGGTGGACTCTGGAAGGCCCAAAATGCGCACATTGTTGCGCCTCGAGCACGCTTCAATGTCCTTGTTTTTGGCCTGTATTATGGCAAGCAGCTTTGTGATGTTGACGTCTTCGTGGCGACTTGCTGGAGTCCATCTTCTGCATCCAAGATACATTGCTCAGCTTCCCCCAACCGTGCCGCCTGTTTGTCGAGCTTTGAGGAAAAGTGGTCCATTCTGCCATTTAATGCCTCTATGGCAGCCAGTGACCGCTCCAGTGCCATGGGGGCTGCGCCATTGCGTCCAATTCAGAGTCAGAGGCTGCATTTTGCGCCGCCTTGCCGCCTTTGCGTATCTCAAACGTGATCCGTGGTTGGGTTTTGTCAGGTTTGCCCATGATGACTGTAACCAGCATGTCTAAAGTAGAGGGCCCACCACTTGCGTTTAAAGGACACTATATGCATTAATATTTAATCAGTAAATATAGACGAAGTCGTTACTATATTGCAAATGACATACCCAGCCGGGCAGAGTTCTTGGTATTTACATTTCAGTCAATGTAAAACATAATTCACACACAATATACAAGACAGGACACAAACCTGCACCCAGTTTATCACACAGAAAAAGGGAAACAATTAAAAGGAAACAAACAAAAGGGCTTATATGCAAAAGCTCAGCGTACTGTAAACTTGTTAATCGCACAGTTTAGATTATGAGACAGAACAATATTGACACCTTCACACTATAAGGGGGCATATAAGTAATTCCATGTGTATAAAGTGCACATAGTTGTCGACGGCGTTTCGATCTGTTTACCACATTGTACGGATATCATCAGGACATGTAATTTATGCCTAATCGTAAAACAGCCTCATTTGCCTAAGGAGAGGAAGGGAAGGAAAATACCAGAAAGCAAACGTAAGAAGAATTTAGAAAGTAACGCGTGTACTTGCATACATAGGGTGAGGTTGGTGGACATGCACTCGGTGGGGGTAGGCTTGGAGTAAGGTTGACTAGTACGGAGTGCTGAGTGTGTGATACCTAAATGCAGGGGCAGAAGAAAGAATCCCGGGCGGTGCACGTGCAATTCGTGAATAATACATACGGCGCAAGTGTGGGACAGAACCAAGGTAGGCTTAACAGGGAAATCTTGACTAAGGGGGATACGGAAGAATGACCCCCGCAGAACGTGAATAATACATACGGCGCAAGTGTGGGACAGAACCAGGGTGGGCTAAACAAGGAACTCTCGGCTAGAGAGGATAAGGAAGAATGAACCCCCATCTGTCCAGGCAGGTGGACAGTGGGACCCCCGGTAGCTTGCATGCGGAGGAAGTCTAAAGTCGAGGTATTAATTACATGTGTATTTGGCAGGGGCAGAAGAAAGAATCCCGGGCAGTGCAGGTGCAATTCGTGAATAATACATACGGCGCAAGTGTGGGACAGAACCAATGTAGGCTTAACAGGGAAATCTCAACTGCGCATTTTTCTAACCTCACTCAAGTGCCCCGCAATAGCCCTTTCCATTTTTTCAGGCTCTCCAGCGCCCACTCCATGCTCCGGTCTCACCGCAGCACTCCTTTTTCTGAATGACACCACCTTGTCTCAACAGTTATTTATTCAGTAAGCTGCCTCGCTCACTTGGCTTACTTTAACTTAATATTTTAGCATATGATGAAGAAGAACTACAGTCTATTCTGTCTCTAAACCCGAGCATTTTAGATAGTCATCCATCAACTGTTAGTAACAATGAAGAGGATTGGAATAAAGTATTAATACTAAAGAAATCACACTCACGTACAGGGGTCCATGGAATGGCCCTGGCGGAATATCTAAGAGGGAATTGTGCCCCCACAGGACTATTAGTGACCAATGCCTGAGACTCTTTTTAAAAGACAAGGAGTTCCTCAAAGATTGGTCAATGATTGTATGGCGCTGCACGCGAGATTGGCTTATTTTAATTATCAAAACAGCCAAGCGCGTGGCAGACACCATTCTAATAGAGACCCAAGTACTAGAGGCGCAGATAAAAACAACAATCACCAGCAAAGTCTTCAATACAAACCAGGAAGAATCAAATAAAAATAACAAAGAATTTAAAGATAACATCTTATTTCAAAGATTGAAAAATTTTAAAAAGACCTGGCCAAATTCACTTATGAAAGAGTGTACCCATACAAGAGCGACAGTTACGTCCCTCCAGAATTTAATAACAGAGGACGCAGAGTAGGGTCCTCATACGGTACATCTAGTTCAGATGAAGGATCAAACACAAGTGATTCAGATACCTCAGCTAAGAGTGGACAGCAAGGGAGAGGGCGAGCAAGGAATTACCAACCAAAATGGCGTGTAGGCCCCCCAAATCAATATCAACATTGGTGGCAACCTAATTCTTGGCAATGCCCACCTTTCCTTGCCCAAATGGGCCCGATGGGACCCATGGGTCAGATTCAACGACCAGGCTTCCAAGGCAATTTTAATAATCAACCTTTTTTAGGGTTTGGCCGAGCACACCCGAGAGGCAGACGAAGAAACCAACGAGCACAGGTCAATTGGAGTCCACCTCCCTCACCTCAGAACCTCCGAAGCAACAAGAAGAAACTACTGGGAGAAGCAGGAACGAGTGCGGAGACGGATTAATAATTAATCTTAGGTCCAGGGTACTTGGTGAGGATGAAGAAATTGTATTGAATAAAGGCATAGGTTTTGTTTCCACAACTCATGGGGACGCATTCCAGACTAATTGGGAATTAGCCAATTTTTTTCGTAAAGTTAGGTTCAATTCTTCTTTAGAGGAAAAGAAGACTCTTCTGAAACAATGGAGACTAATACCGGGTTAAAGAAAACATCTACATTTAACCCTCCGGCTCACTTGGTTCCACCTCAGGTACTCACTTTTGAACAAGCTGTGAGCAATGATATTATATCAATACTTGAAAAGGAACAAAGAAAATTCTCAAACTTTTCAAAAAAAGAACAAATAGCACTTCGCAGTTTGACAACTGACAGCCGAGAAAGGTGGCGCAATTGTCATTTTAGATACAGAAGTTTATCGAGCGGAGTGCTTGAGACAATTGGGAGATAGGAAAGCATATCGTCCCCTCAAGGAGGATCCAATTGAAAGGATCAAGAACAACATTGCCGCTATGGTTGAAGAAGCAGTGAGTGAAGGGTGGATCACGGGACAGGAAGATTCTTTTCTACAGACAAAGCATCCCGTTATGCCCTATTTCTATGTGCTACCTAAGGTACACAAACCCACTAGACCACCAGTGGGACGCCCGATTATGTATGGCATAGGATCTATATTTGAGCCTTTGTCTGCATTTGTAGATTACTTCCTTAGACCCATGGTAAGAGAGATGCCAACTTTCTTACAAGACACCAAAGATATGTTAAGACTATTACGCGAGGTTGAGTTCAATCAAGAAACTGACATCCTAATTTCCTTTGATGTGGAGTCACTCTACACCTTGATTCCACAGGACGAGACCCTTGATGCAATTGCTTCACTCTTGGCAGAGAAAGAACTATGCACGATAACACCAATACATTTTATCATGGCGTGTGCTCAGATCGCCATGAAAGAGAATTTCTTTAAATTTGCAAAATACCATCTACCTTCAGACTTCGGGGACCAGCATGGGAAGCGTTTTCGCTCCCAGCCTGCCGAGCCTGTATGTGCACGGGTTCGAGCAGGAGCGTGTGCTGAGTACAACTAATCCTTTCCGTGAGTCTATACGCCTTTGGAGGCGATATATAGACGATATATTGGTCGTCTGGTGAGGAGATGTAGCAACAATTGATAGCTTTCTTGTTTGGCTAAATAGCAGAAATGAATTCTTAAAATTCACAGTTGAAATCAACAAACAGAAGCTGTCATTTCGTGATCTGCTGATTGTAGCCTCCCTGACTGGGTTAGAGACAGAATTATACACTAAACCCATGGCGAGAAACTCATTATTGAGTTATGAGAGTCATCACCTGAGAGTTCTGAGAACAATCTTCCATATGGTCAGTTTCTGCGGATTTGCAGAAACTGTTCCACTAAACAGAGTTTTCAGAAACATGCAGATAACTTAACATCACAGTTGGTACAAAGAAAATATCCCCCTAAATTAGTACGACATTCAGCAAAGCGGGCACTGAATAACAACAGAGAAGCCCTGTTAGAACACTCAACTTCCAAAACAGAAACATCTAGGTTAACCTTTGTTAACACATTTAGCACAGCGTCAAATGACATTAAAAATGTTGTGTGCAAACACTGGAAAATACTGAATATTGGGGGTGAGCGGATACCAGAACCACTCTTTGCTTTTAAGAGAACTACTAACTTACATGACAGACTTGTACACACTAGACCCCATATTCTCAAAGTTCAGTCAACAGACACTTTATGGAGTCTACCAACTGTACAAGGACATTACTCTTGTGGCTCTTGTAGAGCATGTCCACATACTAAAAAAATCTAAGTCAGTAGATATCGGTACCAAAAAACTCTGGCTACAGAACAAATTCACCAACTGTAATAGTGAAATGGTGATATACCTAATCACATGTCCTTGGAAGCTGAATTGTGTGGGGATGACCACGCGAAAAGTCATATTAAGAACCATAGAGCATGTGAGCACAGTGAGGTGCAAAAAACAAGCCAACAAGCTCACCAGTCATTTCTTAGAGGTCAATCATCGTCCTGATGATTTCATCTGGACAGTTTTGGAGCAACCTTATATACCTGGTCATATAACTGATGTCTCCAAATTTTTGTTGCTGAAAGAACAGAAATGGGTCTTTAAACTTAAAATCAACAGAGTGGGACTGAATGATGCTATACCCTGGGTTATGCTGTAAGGAACAGGAATTTTGTTCCAGCAAAGCATGCTGCATTATTATGAATGGTAACGGTCTGTCTCCTTTTCACTTGTTCTCAGCCACCTGGTTATTGCACTTACATTGAGTTGATATGATGGTAGAAATAGACGAGAGAAGTTCTGTTAACAGGGTATGTGAGGTATGATAACAACAGTGCACTCGCCATCTACTTAGATCTATACTGTAGCAGTAAAACTTTAGCACTATTTGATATGAAGAGCGCGCTGTCTCCTGAAGAAATATACGTTCAGTTGTCAATCAGGACGTGTGGAAGAGGACATAAGGGGTTATTAGACAAATGACTCATTAAAATGAAAGGCTAAGAAGACATTTTTGTAATTATTATGATCAACTACAATTAAGCCTAGAGTACGGTTGAACATATATAAATAAGAGAGATATAGTGAAAGAGTCTGTTGTAGATAGAGTGTTCAGTTGTGTGTGTATTTGGAAAAATTTGATTACGAGCTAGAAGACATTAGGGTGAGGCTGAACACCAAGAAATGTGATGTGTTGCTCTGCTTCTTTCCTTTTAGAGCGGTGCCTCCTGTTAACCTGAGCTGTTGCCAGGTGGGGTGAGGTAGTTCCCACAGATACTTAAGGTAATAATTAAGAATGATTCCCTGAAATGGAGTATGCTAGCTGGCAACACTGTGCCACTTTGGCAATTTGTCAATAGAGTACGAGAGCATTGTTTCAGATTTCTCAAGATACACGAGTATTGTTGAGGAGAAAATGTTATACACCACTTATCAAGCAAGTAGGTTGTATGGTGTTCAACCATTCTATATGTATTTTGTTTACCCTTTTTGCAGTAGCTAATTACATTTTGATAGGTCCTGACGAAACCACAAGGTGTAATTTTGCCGGAATAAGCTGAAACATGTTGACCATTTAAATATAATATAGACAATTTGTGTCCACTGTGGTTCAATTTTAACATCACTTCTTCACTATTGCACTGCATACATTTCCCACTCAATCCACTGCTCATATCTGGTAATTAGACAAACTACCCTCAAAAGAGAATAAAACATGCTCGAGCTCCTCCATCACCATGATGGAATTGTAGCCAAAGAAGTCACTAGGTTGACTTTCATAAGAGACTCAGATGATGAAGCATGTCACCCAGCTGGGTGAGTGATGGGAATCCGAAAAACGATTGAATATTTTTTTGGTTATATATATCTTTCTGTGGCGGTTTCAATTGGGAAAAATATCTCAAGCTCAAAATAGTTTGTAAACCGTGGGATATCTTTTGTTTGTAAAGTTCACTTTAACTTAACTCTTCCCTCTGAATCGCACCTAACTAATGTCGTTGTAATTGCAGAATACTCCTTGAACTGGCATACCACCAAGCCTCGATCTCGCTGGCTTGCACAATGGTGAGCGCCAAATACACATGTAATTAATACCCCGACTTTAGACTTCCTCCGCATGTAAGCTACCGGGGGTCCCACTGTCCACCTGCCTGGACGGATGGGGGTTCATTCTTCCTTATCCTCTCAGGCCGAGAGTTCCTTGTTTAGCCCACCCTGGTTCTGTCCCACACTTGCGCCGTATGTATTATTCACGTTCTGCGGGGGGTCATTCTTCCGTTTTCCCCTTTAGTCGAGATTTCCCAGTTAAGCCTACCTTGGTTCTATCCCACATTTGTGGCGTATGTATTATTCACGAATTGCACATGCACTGCCCGGGATTTTGTCTTCTGCCCCCGCATTTAGGTATCACACACTCAGCACTCCGTACTAGTCAACCTTACTCCAAGCCTACCCCCACAGAGTGCATGTCCACCATCTTCACGCTATGTATGCGAGTACATGCATTACTTTCTAAATTCTTCTTACGTTTGCTTTCTGGTTCTTTCCTTCCCTTCCTCTCCTTAGGCAAATGAGGCTGTTTTACTATTAGGCATACATTACATGTCCTGATGAGATATCTACAATGTGGTAAACAAATCGAAGTGCCGTCGACAACTATGTGCACCTTATACACATGGAATTACTTATATGTCCACTAAAAGTGTGAAGGTGTCAATATTGTTTTGTTTCATAATCTAAACTGTGCGATAAAACAAGTTTACAGAACTCTAAGCTTTTGCCTATAAGTCCTTTTGTTTGTTTCCTTTTAATTGTTTCCCTTTTTTCTGGGTGCAGGCTTGTGCCCTGTCTTGTATATTGTGTGTGAATCATGTTTTACAATGACTGAAAAGTAAATACCAAGAGCTCTGCCCGGCTGGGTATGTCATTTGCAATATAGTAACAACTTTGTCTATATTTACTGAATAAATATTATTAATGCTTGTAAGGGACCACTGTTGCCTTAATAGTATTGACTCCCAAGGTCCCTTGATGACTCCTTTGTGTTCCCTTGTTGTCCTTATAAAGGACACTATATGTCACCACATGGGTACCTTCGGGGCTTAGTGCAAATTGTGCTATGCTCTGTAGTGATAGGGCCAATCTGTGTGTCTCTCTGCAATCTAGGAGTGTCGTTAATTAAGATGGCGCCAAACGCTGTGCTCTCCTACTGCCGCTAGATTACGTCTTGCCGTGCCAGTACTTGGAAACCAACTTGCCAGGCTCACAGTTATCAATATTAAATCCCCCTCGCACTCATAGTCACAGTGCCAGCAGCTATCTCACAGCGAGGGAGGGGCAGAAAGTCCATGTCCATGCAGATAAAAGCACTCCCACAGCATCAAAAGTTCCCCTCAGCCCACGGATGTCAGCACCTCCTCCTCTTCTCACATCATTTGGCAGTACAAGTATGGACGCTTGGGCGCTCCCGCCTTACCGTGGTCCTCAAGTAGGGCCAATTTGTCCTGCTTGCGACCAAATGCCAGGCGGGAGCTCACCTCGTTCACAGGAAGCGCTATCCAGGCCCACATGAGGAGCACCTAGGAGGCACCTCGCGTTATCTCCGCCGTCAGGTGGGTCTTGGGGGAAGACCAGCCAGTGCCCACCGCTACGTCGAGCGCGGGCCTCCCTGCGGCTCCAGCGATGAATTCAGTGCTCCTCGAGCCATCTGCCAATAGCTCGCCGTGTCTCAGCCTCCCGACAATGCACAGTGAAGCTGACAATCACAGTGTCGGGCGGCGCCTGTCCCCTAAAGCTCAACTCACGTAGCTGCCGTTATAGCATGGTCCGCTCTCTCCGCCAATCTTACTGTTCAGCTAGGCGATCCCGAGTGCCGATAATGGTAGCGTCGGATACCCACAACGCCGGTGATGCACTCGCGCGCCGCGTAGCAGTGGATGGGGTGGTAGGAGATGATCACTACAGGATAATTACTGTGGCCGGCAGAGCTACACTAATGTGTGGCCATCTTGCCAGACGCCAAGCCACGCCCGTCCAATTTTTAAAAACGTACTTTTAAGTTTAATCAGTGTTGTGCACTGATATAATATGGCATATTAATGCCAAAGTGCAGTGTGTTAAAGAAATGTAGATGTTTTTATTTTGGAGACGCTTTATCTTATTTAGGTGATGTTTGCTGCATGATTAATGGCAACGATTTCAGGTCTCCGCTTGTAAAAGGGGCCTCTGCACTGATGCACTAAGAACTATCGGACTGATCTTTATTCACAAGCAGCAGCTGTCCCTTCCTAAACATGAACAATGCACAGAGCACTTTAAACTTAGCATTACTATCAGGCATTCGAATAATGCCAATTGATACATGACAGTAAAAAAATACATTAATCAGAGACGCCACTGCTGCCTCTATATCCCTGTAACTGCCGCCAATTTCAACAAAACTTATGAAGCAAGTGGCATGTGCGCAGCTTGAGACAGGCCCTTAATGTACTCCAGAGTAATTCTTGACACCCCTTCAGCCCCCTGCCCTCCTCCCATCTTCCTCACACCTCTCGCCGGTATATTGAAAAGATCCCTGCCCCACAACAAACATCAACGTTTCTTTCAGTCCAGGACGGAGTCCCACTCAATCCATTACGGCCAGCCCTGCTTGTGACCCTCTGCAGCCCTCCCCGCACTGCCTTTTCCACAATGAACTGCTTATCCCTTCTCCACACGATACTGCCTCCGCTTCTCCCTGTGGTTTTCCATCACGGAAGTGACCGTGTTTTTTTAATGCAGCTCAGGTTATTTAAAGCAGCTGCAAAAGGTCCCTTGTGTGAATTGTAAAATGTGCGCACTTCACACTACAGACTGCGCACTCAGGGAAGTTAGAATGCGCACGCGCACACCTTACAGTGAACACTGGACTCCCCTGTCAAGAACTTGTGATTTTTATAATTCGTGAAACAATTATAAAATATCCATGTGAAATAGAGGGCTGAAGACTAGGGTTTGCCTTTAGACCGTTACCACATCAGGGTCTGGAGCTTGCAACATGTCCCCTCTATGAAGGACACTAGCTGTCCAACCATAATTATCTCAATAGAACAGGTTCAAATGTCATTAGAGATTTCCTCACTCTTTCTTTTTTGCTTATTTAATTCACCAACCTTTGTTAGTTTATTTTGTTTGCCATATAAACGGCACAAGTCTAACTCACAAGTTGGTACAGTTCCCTTAGCATTCTTTTTGAACTGATTGCTGAATTAATAACCACCTTCCTGTCTCTAGATTATCTTCCTCTCTCTTTCATTGACATTTTGGAAGAGAAGGTGTGTTAGTGGTCAAGCCTCTCTTATTAGGTCAGTGTAACAATGCAAATCAATACTAAGTGCCACCACTTTGATCGGGACTGCCGCTGATTTAAAGAGCCAGACCTTATTACAACTTTGGGAGCTGCTGCTGCCGTGTTTGCCGATTTCTTCTCACCTGGGTGCTAACGGGGGAGCGGGACTGCGAGGCCCAGAGGTCTCTGCGCTTTCACAACCTTGCGCACCTGGTGCCACTTCCCGCCCCTCCTCCCTGCTGCTCCCTGCTCACCTTAATTACGACTCGCGGCCCCCGCTCCGCGGGAGCCGCTCTCAGTCGAGGAACTTTGTTTTCAACCCAACTGGTGCACATTTACAAACTTTGCCACCACTTTGACCCGGACTGCCGCTGATTTAAAGAGCCAGACCTTATTACAACTTTGGGAGCTGCTGCTGCCGTGTTTGCCGATTTCTTCTCACCTGGGTGCTAACGGGGGAGCAGGACTGCGAGGCCGAGAGGTCTCTGCGCTTTCACAACCTTGGGCACCTGGTGCCTCTTCCCACCCCCTCCTCCTCCTATATTGGGAACGCCCCCTACGCTACCGCGGGACGCGCGCGGACGGCCGCCGGGCTAAGCCCGGGCCAAGGGCGTGCCCGTTCTAGCCCGTTCCAGACCGAGTAAGACTGGACTGGGCCACCCCCTTGTGTTTGCCTTCTGTACGCTTATAAACTGTATGTACCTTACACCTAATTATAGATTGCAAATTGATAGTGTATTAGTAAGGATGTCCACCAGAGAAAGTAGGAGTAAAGTTACGAAGGGGGGAATTCAGTTAACAGGTACCCTTGACAATTTCATTACCAGGACGAACTCGGTAATTGATATGGGTATAAGTTTAATGGAGCAGAGGGTTTCACTGGATCTAGCTATAGCCAGAAGAATGTCACCAGACCCAGTAATGGCTAAGAGATCATCCTTGGGGCATATAGCATCAGCTAGAAGCCCTCAACGCTTCGACAGCGCTGCTCCCTTACTGTTCCAAGCCAATGTGCATCACACCACAGGTCCACTCCTTCAGTTACCAACTCCTCCTATTCAGGTGTCACTGCAACCATCCAATGAGCATACACCCTGTCCAGAGCTAGTTGTGGTGGGTGACAACACACCAGAAATTGTAGAGCTGGAGGCTTCGGAAGATGAGACTAGCACAAGATGATTACGCGGGAGGAAGGAGGGTGCCATACCAAAACGAAAATGTCCCACCGTTTCCGCTTATGCAAGGAAGAAAGTAAAAATTACAAAGATACAGGAGAATAAGAGTAGCCCATGTAAAGAGGGGGATGGAGCGGGAACTGTGCCACAGGCTGTACTGAGTGAGCAGGATGAAGTCGGAACTGCTGTAAGTCTAGATACTGCAGAAAGGGTGCTAGATCCCTTAATTCGAGGCAAGACGGGAGATAGTATAATTGGGAATGTTGACGAGGGAAATGTGATTTTATTAAGGGACATAGGGGACCTTCTAAAATCATTCCTAAACTCATTAGAACTAAGACTGACACAAATGGAAAATCAGTTACTTGAGGTTGAAAAGAGTATCATAACATTGGCAAGCCTCAGCATAGTGGGGGTCAGCAGCTAATCACACTATAGGTGCCACTACAGTACTGTAACGACCGGATTCTCGAACCAGATGGGATCAGCTCCTGACAGCCCCTCCAACCCAGTCGGAACGTAATCACCTCCCTCCTTAGAACGTATTTACAATAGGTATATGTATATGTATGTACATCTCGTACCTAAGGATGGGGAAAATAGCAATACACATGCATAGGTTTTCTACAATATCCCATTCATACCAGCTAGTCTCACGGCTACTTAGACCCAGACTAATCTACCTTGGGGCAGTTCTAATTATGTACCATTACACACTGATCACCATCAGTGCTCACTCGACACGCAATCCGGCGTGCCATACACACTGAGCTGCAGCCCCAGTGCTCTCTCTCTCTATCTGGTCCACAATTCGGCGTACCTACACACTGGTTTCCCTCCCAGTGCTCGCTCACTTACAACACGATCCGCAATCCGGCGGATCTACACACCAGTCTCCCACCTGGTGTTCTCATTAACGCCGCTTACCAACGACGATCACTCTCCTATGAATACCTTTGGAAGGAATCTCTCATTGGCTACTCGGGATGATACTACAGTAACATGAATTAGCACAGCTTGCCAAATTGAATTATGAACCTTCTGCTCTCAGCATCAAATGGTCCCTCTCTCCCTTATTATTCAGTCACCTCTTACCTGACCGGGATTTACATCCGTTCATGAAACGATATCTGACTAGAAGACCAGGTTACCCTGATTGAACAAGAATACAAGGCACATGTTGGTTCACTAAGAACTGGGGTATTTTATTACAATGATTATAAACACAGCACTATACAATAACATATATCCTGCAAAGAAAAGTGAAAGGTTAGAATGTGCACATGATAGGACAGAGGTCACCTTGTGAGCACGAAGTCGGGGTTCAACAGTCATCTAGGTTCCCTTCTCATCTGTGCCTTGGCTCGTCTCGGAATCACACCTCAGCAGTCACGAGTACACGTCTGCACCGCTATGCTCTGTCGTCTCTGCTTTCCTCCAAGTCACTGGAACCTTCCTCTTTATTAGCTGCTGTCTCTCTCTGTCTCCACTCGCTCTGCGCTACTTCTCCTTCCCCTTCAATCTTTCTCAGAGAGTATCAGCTTCATGATCTTTCTCGGACTTCAAGATGGCGACTGTCTGCCTGGAAATAATTAATGGCATTGATGCTAACGGCTAGCTGCCGCCTACAGACTGACTGACTCACTGCCTAACACTTTCGCTAATATGGAAGCTTGTCCTTTCATGGAAAGTTACGGCCAGTAACCTGCCGCCCACCAAATTCTTGTACCTCCCCGTACCAAGGACACGTTCCCAGCTGGCCAGCCTGATGTTGTGTCTTCGGAATGGAGAAAAATACAGTCTTTCGATAAGGGCCAGCCTGAGCCGGTTCTCTCCAAGCGAACAACACTTCGAAACTAAAACATTACATTTGGCCTAGAAGCATCTCGAGCTGCTGGGGCAGAAAGCAAGATGGAGTCTCTCCTGTTTGAGGCCTACAAGGCCCGAAATAAGCATAACTCCATAGAAGGTATACTAACACTCTTGCAAAAGGACGGATTATCACTAATACTAATGAATCTATCCCCTAGCTTAAGTTTATAAGCCCTGATCTAAGGAAAAGGGTACGAAAATGCATTACTGTGCCTTATGAATAGGCCCTTTTTATAGTTCTAATCCCTACACTAGAAGAGTAATAGGCTGGAGTCACCTTCAATCATTCTCCCTCAAAGGAGGGCCGAAAAAGTCGGTCAGAACACTTCACCCTTGACTCCAGTCTATTAATCATTCTCTATATGGAACTAACATCTGTGGAAGAATAATAGGAAACAAAACTAACTGATCTATTCCTCTTGCCAAATCTACAGTATTGGAGTAGAGAAGGAATGCACTGAATAAAGCAGCAAATAGCTACTAAAATACAAATAGAAATCATAATACCCCCTAATATATGTCGTAGGGAATGTAAGTCAGGTAACCAATTAAAGAGCCAGTCAAACCAGCCCTGATCAATATGTTTTCTAACCTCTGCACTCAAGTCATGGAGTTTGTCAATATGGGCCTGAATGGATTTGGTATGGTCGGAAAAAATTAAAACAGCAAAGACCCTCAAAGGCAGAACAGTCATGTCCATGCTTTAACAGGAGATAGTCGATAGCTGCGCGGTTCTGCAGAATTGCTCTACGTTCACCCTGGGCATCTAATAGCATATCAGATAAAATGGTAGAGGTTTGGTTAATCGATTTTACCATCCAACAGGCCATTTTTCCAATGGACTTCGCGTTGTAAACAGCCAACGCTGGGACACCAATAATTGAGATAGCTAAACTAAGGTATTCAGATTTGGAATAGAGATGTAAGGAAGAATCACAGTCCTCATGTAACATCATAGAATCACGGACTACACGGGAATAGGTATTGGGATGTGAGGAAAACATTAATAAACTCAGTCTAGTGATGGCACACGGGCCTCCAGAAATATGTGCAGGAATATAGGGCCAAGAGGAGTTGCCGCAGGAGAAGAGCCAACCAGAAGGTAACAGCATTGTACAGTAATGGCTAGGAGCAACTACTATACTTTTACAAGTCATATTATTTTTAACAGAAACACATGATTTTGGGGGTCTCCGTGAGCACAGCAATCGTTCATGGGCCGAAAAAGAAGTGGCGGCTCTTAATTTTAACTTTACACATTCAGTAATTGCATTAGGATCACAAGTCAAGAAAAAGCACAAATCACCCTGCGTGATATTATACGTGGTAATCTGAGAATGAATCGGGGGAATAGAGTCCGAAAGAATGGTACATAAGGAACAAAATTCATGGGCCGCAAAATCGCCCAGAATAACATTGGGTCGGGCATTTGATATATTGAAAATATGTTTAAGAGTCTCCAGTGAGGCAGGGACAGCAACCAAACAGGTCGCTAAAATGTCAGTTACTGAGCGCAAGGGTGTCAGGCAGAAATGCAGAGAATTAGTAACTCGTTTGGCCAGGGTCGTCCAAAAGTTTGATGATGAATCCCACGCAGCGAAGGAACGCGGTACTCGGGTTCTCGAATCAACCAAAGTCTGTGGGTTCCCTCTTCTCCCGACGTAGCAGACCAAAAGGAGTCCAACGCCGGCACATCCTGCAGCAGCAGTCCAGAGAATGATCTGAAAGAAAATCAAATACAGGCATTATTCATTCTCGTAGGTAACATTTGTCAGCCGGGACAGCTTCCCAGCTATCTTTCCCTGGTTTCATCACCAAAATGGTGTTGTCATGACCGGTTGCAATAATTTCAGCTTGTTCAGGGGGATGTTTAGGCGATTGCACCCATATTCTCGCTCCAGGATTATCAGAGGAACCAAATACTTTTTGGCCTCGCACAGTCAGTAAAGTTGGGGCAGTGCCTTTCTGAATCTCACCACTGAAAACAGGCATGATTAGCAATTGAGCAACTCGGTCAGTCTTTTGAATCGATAAATCAACCTCACTGCTATTCAGCAGGAGGACCTTAATCTCTCTCTGATAATCACTGTCAATCACTCCTCTGAGTACTTGAACACCTTTTAAGGCAAGGCTCGATCTAGGGGCGATCAGACCAAAACTTCCAGCTGGTATACAGACACCAACGCCGGTCTTGACAATAATTCGATCTTTACTCTTAAGTACTCTTAAGTACAGTGTCATTCATGGCATGCAGGTCCAAGCCTGCGGAACCTGGGGTTGCTCTGCATGGAGCCAAAGCTCCAGGGGAAATTTCCCAGTACATTACAGTATTGCCAATAGTATTGGGCTTTGCATCGACATTTGGGGGAATCAAACGCATCAAAGGAGATTCAGCATGTAACAAGGGATGATTATTCAGAATTAACAATGCTTGAAATAAAAAATCCCGCCAAATCAGAATTTTGCATGTCCACCACTGCCTCAGCATTTTTAGATTTCTCATCTGCAATGTTATGAAAGAATTTGTCAAGGGAGTCTATCGGGGTATGAGCATCCACATGAAAGATTGTCACAGTACTCTGTGGGAACATTTCCCAAATTTCTTGCCATAATTCTTTTCCCCACAATTCTTTTGAATGCAATTCCCAATTATTAGAATGCCAAGTTGGTAACCATACCGCCAGTCCATTAGCTGTGGACCAGGAATCAGTGAAAATATGACATGTGCCAGGTAGTTCCTGTTTCAAAACTTGGTAAACTGCATATAATTCAGCATATTGACTACTCTTTCCTTCACCAGTTGTATTTCTGTGTGATAGGATTATAGGACACTGCCTTCCAATGCCGTTTATCTCCAATGAACTTCGCTGAACCATCCGTAAACCACACATGTTTTCTGTCCTCCGCGGACAAATCATCAAATGGCTTACCCCACTTGACAGGAGATTCCTGTACTACAGGTACAGAACAGTCACTCCCAGTCTCATTCGATGGCGCCTGCGCCACTTGCTCATGTAATGCTGCCACACCTTTCGGACCCACACGTGCCCTGTCCTGAATGTACCATTTCCATTTAATCACACTCGCCTCTTGAGCATGTCCAATTCGATGAGTTCGGCGAACTCAAAACCCACTGCATGATAGGAATTTCAGGTCTCAAAATCACATCATGACCTAAAGTCAATTGCTCGGTATCCACCAGAGCCCAATAACACGCAAGCAACTGTTTCTCAAAAGGTGTATAACGCTCACCAGCCTCAGGTAACTTTTTAGTTCAAAAACCTAACGGCACTTTTTGTCTGCCTTGCTTTTGCCACAGACTCCAATTTGCATACAGACCTTGTACGGACACATTCAAATCCACATCACCCTCGCCCACAGGCCACAGATCCAAGGCATACTGAATCGCTTCTTTTGCCAAATTAAATGCATTCTGTTGTGGTTCACCCCATTCAAACGCATGCTTTTTGCGAGTGATTCGATATAAAGGAGCCAATATCTGACTCAAATGGGGAATATGTTGACGCCAAAAACCAAACAAGCCAATGAAGCTCTGAGCTTCTTTTCTATTCCTCAGAACTGCGAAATCTAAAATTTTTCATTTAACCTGCGGGATCACCTCTCTGTGACCTTCATGCCAATTGATGCCTAAAAACTTAACATTTTTAGATGGACCTTGTAACTTATCAGGATTAATTTCCCAACCTTAATCACGTAAGCAGTCAAGGGTTTGATCTAATTGATTACCAAAACGGAGCCAAGAGGGAAACAGAAAGTACCAACGGGATCGCCCTCCACTCTAAACAATAATTCACAAAAAAGATCCCTGTACTCAGGACAGGTACTCTATTTACTCAACACGAGAGTACACTTGCTCTGGACCTATTATTACAATGTACCAGAAGCAACCCCCTTTCTCTTCACAGTGAGGTGTGTTTTCTCTAATGTCTTGCTGTCCATACACAAAGCAATGTTTGTATCTTGGAAACTTAAAAATTACCGGGTGGCAATCAACTCAAAGTGTCCAATGGTAACTGCCCTCAGTCAGACAGTCCATCATTCCACACTCAAACAGGTGAAGAGATGAGAAAAATGTGTGGTGGAGAGGAAGGCACCTCACGGGCGAACAACCCTCGGGGAACTTGGCAGATATTTTTACCAATTCTATGCCCCTTTCTCATCATCGGTTGCCATTCCAATCCAGAAAGAAATAAGTGTACAAAACACAGAAAGTGTACAACACAAAAGCAAAAATGCGTGTAAAGCGGTGCTAGACAGAAAGCTTACAACAATAGCCAACTAGTGTGACCAACATAGACGAGTGACATAAAATCATCAGACACACTCACTATATATCTTTATTATTTGTATTAGTGTGTGCTGGTGAATTAAAACGGCTGGTAGCTTAAATATGCATACCAATACCTGATACCGACATGTTTCACTGCCCCAATGCTTTTGGCAGATTCATCAGGGTATTAACACTCGGTCACTGCACCGATTGTGGACACCTCTTTCTGGACACTGTTGAGTTGAAAAAACAACAACAACACACCCGTATAGAACCATTAAAAACCTTGTTGTAGCACCAATCTGGACATCTTATTTCTCTAGAAAAATATTAGGGTCAAAAATAAAAATAAGGCACTATTTACCCTGATTCAGCCCTGTCTACTCATACCAGCTGATCAGGCCACCATCCACTTTGTTTTGTGTCGATTGGTACATCAATCTGTAAAGGGTAAAACCATCAGATCAACAACCTATGCTGAGCGCCTACATCAGTGAACTGTAAAGGCACTCAATGCATAACATGCTCGTAAGTCGATTGCTTCCCACTCAACCCTGATGTGGAAAAACTCTCTCCCTCATCTCGACAGTGCTTAAAAGTCAAACAATGTCCCCATGGAAAGCCTAGCTTGCTCTCATGTAACTGCTTGACTGCGCAAAAATCACAACGCCAGCGTCGGAATGCTTGAAAAGTAATGGGAAGCTTAGCTAGCTCTAATGTTACTGCTGAGCTGCGTGAAAATCAACGCGCCTGCTTCCGAATATTTAAACAGTAATTAGAGAGTAACCCGTGCTCACGGACTCTCCATGTCTCTCTTCAGCCTCGCCGGGTGCTTCTACTCAGGCCTTACACCCCTCTCCTTACCGTACAACATTGGAACCAGGACCTCAAATCATCCCAGGAACGCCGGATGCTCACTGTCAGGGTTATTTAACCAAATGTTAATTGCAACGAGACCGGGAGTAGTCCGGTCACGTGACTTCCCAGGCCTGCGCAGGGGCGCTTACTAATTTACACTCCTGTGGGCGCCATCTTTAAATGTGATGTTACTGATGTTTTTATCAGTCTCATTACTGCTATTTGCAAAATGTTTTACCCCAAACCAACAGCTATGTGAACTAAATTAGTTGCTGCGCGCTCACATATGAGTAACAACATTGATGAAGGTATATTGTCATTACAAAGATCTTAAAAGATGCAGCAATGTTGACAGTGCCTTCATGCACACCATGTATCAAGCTCCACATGGCTGAGCACTGGTCAGTAGCAGTCCGACCAATGTACGGGCACTTTGTAATTCTTGCGTGCATGGCAGGAATTGACAGAACGAAAATAACACTGATCTCAAAGATTAATGTCATTGTCGTTATGGGGAAAGACACAAACACAGGCATGATCATCACTATAGAGCCTATGGAGCTACTTTCATCTTGTGTGTACTGCTCAACACTGCAGGACACCGGTCAGATCAGCCAAGCAAATTACAGTACACACTCATTATGGACAGCAAATGACACCTGAATGCATGAAGCGTGTCTAGGTGCTAAGGGGACAAATGACCGTCCTCATAAGCCAGCATGGATTTATTTCAGTCTGTTCCATTCAATAATCTCGTTTAGACCCTGTGTGTCACTATGTTCTCCATAAATCCATCTTGCTTCCTTGTTTAGCAATACTGTCTCCATGTTTTGTGGGTTGCCCTTCACTGTTTCAAGTACGGTCCAAGTGAAACCATGTTTTTCTTTGTGACAATGCTGGACCAATTTTGTGGTTAGTTTACCTGACCTGATGGTACTTAGGTGTTCCTGAATACGCACTTTAATTTTTCGTGTGGTCAGACCAATATATTGGAGACCACAACAGCAGAGCAATCTGTAAACCACATTCGTGGTGTTACAATTGCTGAAGTGGTTCAGGAACCATTCCTTCCCTGAACTCAAAATTACACTTGTGTTTTTAGTTGTTAACGGACAGACCGAGCACATTCCGCACGGGTAGTGCCCATTGGGTACAGTCGTGGGATCATTCCTCTGGAGTAAGGGAGCACGGGTATGGACAAGCCTATCCTTCAAGTTGCCTGACCTTTTAAAGGCAAATCTTGGTGGTGGCATACAGAAATCCTTGTTAGACAATAAGGCCCAATGTTTTCTAATGGACTGTCTGATTTTTGTCGCCATTGGGTCAAAGGTCATCACCACCGGGAGGCAATCTTTTCTTTCTCTGTTGGTATGTTCGAGAAGGACACTCCGTGGTGTGTTAAGGGCCCTCTTTCTTGCATTCTTGATCACTTTACAGGGATAGCTGCGTTGTTCAAGTTTCCTGGTTAAGTCATCCGACTGTTCCAAGAAATCCCTGGTAGTAGAACAATTCCTCCGATACCGTAGGAATTGACCCACCGGAAGGTTATCACGGAGGGCTCTGGGGTGGTATGACTGGTACATAAGAAGCGAATTTCTATCAGTCAGCTTCTGATGTACCCTGGTGCTCAGTCCACCTTCACTATGTGCTTTGATTTCAAGGTCCAGGTACACAGCAGTGGTATGGCTGTATGACCAAGTAAATCTCAAACTCCGGTCCTGTGAGTTCAACCATGTCAGAAACTCAAGCAAGGATTCCTCAGTACCTGACCAGATGCAGAGCACATCGTCTATATATCTCTTCCAGAGACAAATGTGCCGCTGGAAGGGGTTGGTATCAGGATAGACGATGTGCTCTTCAAAACGGCCCACATAAATGCATGCCAGGCTGGGGGCCATAGTGGCCCCCATAGACGTTCCAGAGGTTTGTAAATAAAGTTGGTCTTTGTATCCGAAATAATTTCGGGTAAGTGCCAACTCTATACATTCCATGACGAATGATTGTGGAGCATCATAGAACCATTCGAGATCCCCCAGAGCGCGCGCCGCTGCCACCAGCGTCGCGTCCTGGGGGATACTCGTATACAGGGACTCAATATCGATAGTCACCAGAAACTGAGAGTTAGGGTTATACGGAGTGCTCTCCAGCGTGTTTAGCACATCTGTGGTGTCCTTAACAAATGACCGTTGATTCACCACTGACTCGCGTAGGAAGTAATCCGCATACTGCGAAAGGGGTTCCAACACTGATTGTATACCCGATACTATGGGTCTCCCCGGCGGAGGGCGGGTGGGTTTGTGAATCTTAGGTAGAATATAGAATGCCGGAGTCCTGGGGGTGTTATTCACAAGGAACTCCGCTTCTTTTACTGATATCCATTTGTTGGTTTTAGCTTTGTTAACCATCTCTCTAATGGTTTTCAACAGGTCATCAACCGGATCCTTTCTAAGGGGTTGGTAGTTGGTACGCACATTCAACAAGCGATGTATCTCTGTATCATAATCCTGCGTATTAAGGACCACCACCGCCCCTCCCTTATCCGCTGACTTTATAGTCAACGAGGTATTCTTTTCCAGTCCTCTTACTGCCTCCCAGTCTTCTCTTGTCATATTAGTGTGATTCGAATGTTCCTGGGATTTTTCTAGATTCTCGATATCTTGGAGAACTTTCGCCTCAAATACTGTCACCTCTGGGCCAACTGCAGATGACATAGGGCAAAATGTGGAAGGTTTTTTCAGATTAGTACCACGGAATTGGTCCGTCTCTTTGTCATTATCTTTTTGTGCGAAGAATTTCTTAAGTTTAATTCTCCGCATTGTCTCGTGGAATTCTATGCGACACCTAAATGAATCATGTTTAGGCGTCGGAACAAACCCCAACCCTTTGTTGAGCACACGTTCCTCACTAGATGTTAAAATGTGATCAGATAGGTTCACTACAATACTCTCATTCAGTTGTCTGTTCGCCCCCGACTGCGGGTCACCCTGGGTGAAAAGGTCTGCCATTGGGGTGCTGGATTGCCTCTCCCTCTGCCTCGTCCTGCGGTTCCCCTTCCCCTGTTGTGGTTGGTTCTCTGGCCCTGCTCTAAAAAAGAACGTAATAGAGTGCCTAAATCTTCAGTCTGACGATTCTGTTGATTGAACCTCACTCTGTTACTCTGCTGGGGTTCTTCCTCTTCCTCACTAGACGTATTATCAAACGTCCAGTTATTGGGTGTGCGTCTGGGCTGTTGTCTCCCTCCCCTGCCTCTTTGCCTACTACCTACAAAGTGCTGTTCAGGTGCTTGCTGGTAATATTCCTCCTTTACATAAGGGAAAGCCCACTCATGAGTGTACCTCTCCAGATTCTTTGTTAGTCCCTTAATCTTTTGGTTGACCATGTAGTTTTTGTAGTCTGCAAGGTCGTCCTGTATCTTCTGCAGGTGTTCTTTGCTGTCCACAAGAGTAGTATCATTCGCTATTTTTTCTTCCAGCTCAAGAATCTCTTTTAAGAGTTCTTCGCTTAATCGTTGGGCCGTGCTAATAATCAGAATGAGCCAGTCTCTGGTACATTTATTAGCGATGAAACTCCAATCTGTACGGAATTTTGTATCATCCAAAAATATACGTGGCTCAATCCTAATTATCAGACTGGGGGGGGCTACTCCTGATGTATAATACTCGGTCATCAACGCACCGTGCAGTGCTATCCGCACTTGTTTTTTCTTTAGCGTCGACAATTTCTCCCATTCCTCCCTAGCTGAAGTAGTGCCTCGTAAAGGAGCCCCTGAAAGTAATGAAGGACCTGACAAAATTGCAGATATCTGTTCATCTGAAAAAGCCAAGCAGTTCTTATCCATCTGGGCAGACTATTTTGTTGGGGGACGGACACACAATTATCCAGGGTATTTAGACCTTGAAACAGGAAATACCGTTCAGCCCTTCTAGAGAAACGTGAATGCAATATAAGAGAACAGATTGGTCCAACAAGGCCTTGTTGGTTATCTCAAAACTTTAAAAACAGACTCTCACGGCTGAGCCGCCGTACATCACATTCCAAAACACACAAGGAGCCAAGAGGGAAACAGAAAGTACCAACGGGATCGCCCTCCACTCTAAACAATAATTCACAAAAAAGATCCCTGTACTCAGGACAGGTACTCTATTTACTCAACACGAGAGTACACTTGCTCTGGACCTATTATTACAATGTACCAGAAGCAACCCCCTTTCTCTTCACAGTGAGGTGTGTTTTCTCTAATGTCTTGCTGTCCATACACAAAGCAATGTTTGTATCTTGGAAACTTAAAAATTACCGGGTGGCAATCAACTCAAAGTGTCCAATGGTAACTGCCCTCAGTCAGACAGTCCATCATTCCACACTCAAACAGGTGAAGAGATGAGAAAAATGTGTGGTGGAGAGGAAGGCACCTCACGGGCGAACAACCCTCGGGGAACTTGGCAGATATTTTTACCAATTCTATGCCCCTTTCTCATCATCGGTTGCCATTCCAATCCAGAAAGAAATAAGTGTACAAAACACAGAAAGTGTACAACACAAAAGCAAAAATGTGTGTAAAGCGGTGCTAGACAGAAAGCTTACAACAATAGCCAACTAGTGTGACCAACATAGACGAGTGACATAAAATCATCAGACACACTCACTATATATCTTTATTATTTGTATTAGTGTGTGCTGGTGAATTAAAACGGCTGGTAGCTTAAATATGCATACCAATACCTGATACCGACATGTTTCACTGCCCCAATGCTTTTGGCAGATTCATCAGGGTATTAACACTCGGTCACTGCACCGATTGTGGACACCTCTTTCTGGACACTGTTGAGTTGAAAAAACAACACACCCGTATAGAACCATTAAAAACCTTGTTGTAGCACCAATCTGGACATCTTATTTCTCTAGAAAAATATTAGGGTCAAAAATAATAATAAGGCACTATTTACCCTGATTCAGCCCTGTCTACTCATACCAGCTGATCAGGCCACCATCCACTTTGTTTTGTGTCGATTGGTACATCAATCTGTAAAGGGTAAAACCATCAGATCAACAACCTATGCTGAGCGCCTACATCAGTGAACTGTAAAGGCACTCAATGCATAACATGCTCGTAAGTCGATTGCTTCCCACTCAACCCTGATGTGGAAAAACTCTCTCCCTCATCTCGACAGTGCTTAAAAGTCAAACAATGTCCCCATGGAAAGCCTAGCTTGCTCTCATGTAACTGCTTGACTGCGCAAAAATCACAACGCCAGCGTCGGAATGCTTGAAAAGTAATGGGAAGCTTAGCTAGCTCTAATGTTACTGCTGAGCTGCGTGAAAATCAACGCGCCTGCTTCCGAATATTTAAACAGTAATTAGAGAGTAACCCGTGCTCACGGACTCTCCATGTCTCTCTTCAGCCTCGCCGGGTGCTTCTACTCAGGCCTTACACCCCTCTCCTTACCGTACAACATTGGAACCAGGACCTCAAATCATCCCAGGAACGCCGGATGCTCGCTGTCAGGGTTATTTAACCAAATGTTAATTGCAACGAGACCGGGAGTAGTCCGGTCACGTGACTTCCCAGGCCTGCGCAGGGGCGCTTACTAATTTACACTCCTGTGGGCGCCATCTTTAAATGTGATGTTACTGATGTTTTTATCATTCTCATTATTGCTATTTGCAAAAGGTGTTACCCCAAACCAACAGCTATGTGAACTAAATTAGTTGCTGCGCGCTCACATATGAGTAACAACATTGATGAAGGGATATTGTCATTACAAAGATCTTAAAAGATGCAGCAATGTTGACAGTGCCTTCATGCACACCATGTATCAAGCTCCACATGGCTGAGCACTGGTCAGTAGCAGTCCGACCAATGTACGGGCACTTTGTAATTCTTGCGTGCATGGCAGGAATTGACAGAACGAAAATAGCACTGATCTCAAAGATTAATGTCATTGTCGTTATGGGGAAAGACACAAACACAGGCATGATCATCACTATGGAGCCTATGGAGCTACTTTCATCTTGTGTGTACTGCTCAACACTGCAGGACACCGGTCAGATCAGCCAAGCAAATTACAGTATACACTCATTATGGACAGCAAATGACACCTGAATGCATGAAGCGTGTCTAGGTGCTAAGGGGACAAATGACCGTCCTCATAAGCCAGCATGGATTTATTTCAGTCTGTTCCATTCAATAATCTCGTTTAGACCCTGTGTGTCACTATGTTCTCCATAAATCCATCTTGCTTCCTTGTTTAGCAATACTGTCTCCATGTTTTGTGGGTTGCCCTTCACTGTTTCAAGTACGGTCCAAGTGAAACCATGTTTTTCTTTGTGACAATGCTGGACCAATTTTGTGGTTAGTTTACCTGACCTGATGGTACTTAGGTGTTCCTGAATACGCACTTTAGCATAGGTTGTTGATCTGATGGTTTTACCCTTTACAGATTGATGTACCAATCGACACAAAGCAAAGTGGATGGTGGCCTGATCAGCTGGTATGAGTAGACAGGGCTGAATCAGGGTAAATAGTGCCTTATTATTATTTTTGACCCTAATATTTTTCTAGAGAAATAAGATGTCCAGATTGGTGCTACAACAAGGTTTTTAATGGTTCTATACGGGTGTGTTGTTGTTTTTTCAACTCAACAGTGTCCAGAAAAAGGTGTCCACAATCGGTGCAGTGACCGAGTGTTAATACCCTGATGAATCTGCCAAAAGCATTGGGGCAGTGAAACATGTCGGTATCAGGTATTGGTATGCATATTTAAGCTACCAGCCGTTTTAATTCACCAGCACACACTAATACAAATAATAAAGATATATAGTGAGTGTGTCTGATGATTTTATGTCACTCGTCTATGTTGGTCACACTAGTTGGCTATTGTTGTAAGCTTTCTGTCTAGCACCGCTTTACACGCATTTTTGCTTTTGTGTTGTACACTTTCTGTGTTTTGTACACTTATTTCTTTCTGGATTGGAATGGCAACCGATGATGAGAAAGGGGCATAGAATTGGTAAAAATATCTGCCAAGTTCCCCGAGGGTTGTTCGCCCGTGAGGTGCCTTCCTCTCCACCACACATTTTTCTCATCTCTTCACCTGTTTGAGTGTGGAATGATGGACTGTCTGACTGAGGGCAGTTACCATTGGACACTTTGAGTTGATTGCCACCCGGTAATTTTTAAGTTTCCAAGATACAAACATTGCTTTGTGTATGGACAGCAAGACATTAGAGAAAACACACCTCACTGTGAAGAGAAAGGGGGTTGCTTCTGGTACATTGTAATAATAGGTCCAGAGCAAGTGTACTCTCGTGTTGAGTAAATAGAGTACCTGTCCTGAGTACAGGGATCTTTTTTGTGAATTATTGTTTAGAGTGGAGGGCGATCCCGTTGGTACTTTCTGTTTCCCTCTTGGCTCCTTGTGTGTTTTGGCATGTGATGTACGGCGGCTCAGCCGTGAGAGTCTGTTTTTAAAGTTTTGAGATAACCAACAAGGCCTTGTTGGACCAATCTGTTCTCTTATATTGCATTCACGTTTCTCTAGAAGGGCTGAACGGTATTTCCTGTTTCAAGGTCTAAATACCCTGGATAATTGTGTGTCCGTCCCCCAACAAAATAGTCTGCCCAGATGGATAAGAACTGCTTGGCTTTTTCAGATGAACAGATATCTGCAATTTTGTCAGGTCCTTCATTACTTTCAGGGGCTCCTTTACGAGGCACTACTTCAGCTAGGGAGGAATGGGAGAAATTGTCGACGCTAAAGAAAAAACAAGTGCGGATAGCACTGCACGGTGCGTTGATGACCGAGTATTATACATCAGGAGTAGCCCCCCCCAGTCTGATAATTAGGATTGAGCCACGTATATTTTTGGATGATACAAAATTCCGTACAGATTGGAGTTTCATCGCTAATAAATGTACCAGAGACTGGCTCATTCTGATTATTAGCACGGCCCAACGATTAAGCGAAGAACTCTTAAAAGAGATTCTTGAGCTGGAAGAAAAAATAGCGAATGATACTACTCTTGTGGACAGCAAAGAACACCTGCAGAAGATACAGGACGACCTTGCAGACTACAAAAACTACATGGTCAACCAAAAGATTAAGGGACTAACAAAGAATCTGGAGAGGTACACTCATGAGTGGGCTTTCCCTTATGTAAAGGAGGAATATTACCAGCAAGCACCTGAACAGCACTTTGTAGGTAGTAGGCAAAGAGGCAGGGGAGGGAGACAACAGCCCAGACGCACACCCAATAACTGGACGTTTGATAATACGTCTAGTGAGGAAGAGGAAGAACCCCAGCAGAGTAACAGAGTGAGGTTCAATCAACAGAATCGTCAGACTGAAGATTTAGGCACTCTATTACGTTCTTTTTTAGAGCAGGGCCAGAGAACCAACCACAACAGGGGAAGGGGAACCGCAGGACGAGGCAGAGGGAGAGGCAATCCAGCACCCCAATGGCAGACCTTTTCACCCAGGGTGACCCGCAGTCGGGGGCGAACAGACAACTGAATGAGAGTATTGTAGTGAACCTATCTGATCACATTTTAACATCTAGTGAGGAACGTGTGCTCAACAAAGGGTTGGGGTTTGTTCCGACGCCTAAACATGATTCATTTAGGTGTCGCATAGAATTCCACGAGACAATGCGGAGAATTAAACTTAAGAAATTCTTCGCACAAAAAGATAATGACAAAGAGACGGACCAATTCCGTGGTACTAATCTGAAAAAACCTTCCACATTTTGCCCTATGTCATCTGCAGTTGGCCCAGAGGTGACAGTATTTGAGGCGAAAGTTCTCCAAGATATCGAGAATCTAGAAAAATCCCAGGAACATTCGAATCACACTAATATGACAAGAGAAGACTGGGAGGCAGTAAGAGGACTGGAAAAGAATACCTCGTTGACTATAAAGTCAGCGGATAAGGGAGGGGCGGTGGTGGTCCTTAATACGCAGGATTATGATACAGAGATACATCGCTTGTTGAAGGTGCGTACCAACTACCAACCCCTTAGAAAGGATCCGGTTGATGACCTGTTGAAAACCATTAGAGAGATGGTTAACAAAGCTAAAACCAACAAATGGATATCAGTAAAAGAAGCGGAGTTCCTTGTGAATAACACCCCCAGGACTCCGGCATTCTATATTCTACCTAAGATTCACAAACCCACCCGCCCTCCGCCGGGGAGACCCATAGTATCGGGTATACAATCAGTGTTGGAACCCCTTTCGCAGTATGCGGATTACTTCCTACGCGAGTCAGTGGTGAATCAACGGTCATTTGTTAAGGACACCACAGATGTGCTAAACACGCTGGAGAGCACTCCGTATAACCCTAACTCTCAGTTTCTGGTGACTATCGATATTGAGTCCCTGTATACGAGTATCCCCCAGGACGCGACGCTGGTGGCAGCGACGCGCGCTCTGGGGGATCTCGAATGGTTCTATGATGCTCCACAATCATTCGTCTTGGAATGTATAGAGTTGGCACTTACCCGAAATGATTTCGGATACAAAGACCAACTTTATTTACAAACCTCTGGAACGTCTATGGGGGCCACTATGGCCCCCAGCCTGGCATGCATTTATGTGGGCCGCTTTGAAGAGCACATCGTCTATCCTGATACCAACCCCTTCCAGCGGCACATTTGTCTCTGGAAGAGATATATAGACGATGTGCTCTGCATCTGGTCAGGTACTGAGGAATCCTTGCTTGAGTTTCTGACATGGTTGAACTCACAGGACCGGAGTTTGAGATTTACTTGGTCATACAGCCATACCACTGCTGTGTACCTGGACCTTGAAATCAAAGCACATAGTGAAGGTGGACTGAGCACCAGGGTACATCAGAAGCTGACTGATAGAAATTCGCTTCTTATGTACCAGTCATACCACCCCAGAGCCCTCCGTGATAACCTTCCGGTGGGTCAATTCCTACGGTATCGGAGGAATTGTTCTACTACCAGGGATTTCTTGGAACAGTCGGATGACTTAACCAGGAAACTTGAACAACGCAGCTATCCCTGTAAAGTGATCAAGAATGCAAGAAAGAGGGCCCTTAACACACCACGGAGTGTCCTTCTCGAACATACCACCAGAGAAAGAAAAGATTGCCTCCCGGTGGTGATGACCTTTGACCCAATGGCGACAAAAATCAGACAGTCCATTAGAAAACATTGGGCCTTATTGTCTAACAAGGATTTCTGTATGCCACCACCAAGATTTGCCTTTAAAAGGTCAGGCAACTTGAAGGATAGGCTTGTCCATACCCGTGCTCCCTTACTCCAGAGGAATGATCCCACAACTGTACCCAATGGGCACTACCCGTGCGGAATGTGCTCGGTCTGTCCGTTAACAACTAAAAACACAAGTGTAATTTTGAGTTCAGGGAAGGAATGGTTCCTGAACCACTTCAGCAATTGTAACACCACGAATGTGGTTTACAGATTGCTCTGCTGTTGTGGTCTCCAATATATTGGTCTGACCACACGAAAAATTAAAGTGCGTATTCAGGAACACCTAAGTACCATCAGGTCAGGTAAACTAACCACAAAATTGGTCCAGCATTGTCACAAAGAAAAACATGGTTTCACTTGGACCGTACTTGAAACAGTGAAGGGCAACCCACAAAACATGGAGACAGTATTGCTAAACAAGGAAGCAAGATGGATTTATGGAGAACATAGTGACACACAGGGTCTAAACGAGATTATTGAATGGAACAGACTGAAATAAATCCATGCTGGCTTATGAGGACGGTCATTTGTCCCCTTAGCACCTAGACACGCTTCATGCATTCAGGTGTCATTTGCTGTCCATAATGAGTGTGTACTGTAATTTGCTTGGCTGATCTGACCGGTGTCCTGCAGTGTTGAGCAGTACACACAAGATGAAAGTAGCTCCATAGGCTCCATAGTGATGATAATGCCTGTGTTTGTGTCTTTCCCCATAACGACAATGACATTAATCTTTGAGATCAGTGCTATTTTCGTTCTGTCAATTCCTGCCATGCACGGAAGAATTACAAAGTGCCCGTACATTGGTCGGACTGCTACTGACCAGTGTTCAGCCATGTGGAGCTTGATACATGGTGTGCATGAAGGCACTGTCAACATTGCTGCATCTTTTAAGATCTTTGTAATGACAATATCCCTTCATCAATGTTGTTACTCATATGTGAGCGCGCAGCAACTAATTTAGTTCACATAGCTGTTGGTTTGGGGTAAAACATTTTGCAAATAGCAGTAATGAGACTGATAAAAACATCAGTAACATCACATTTAAAGATGGCGCCCACAGGAGTGTAAATTAGTAAGCGCCCCTGCGCAGGCCTGGGAAGTCACGTGACCGGACTACTCCCGGTCTCGTTGCAATTAACATTTGGTTAAATAACCCTGACAGCGAGCATCCGGCGTTCCTGGGATGATTTGAGGTCCTGGTTCCAATGTTGTACGGTAAGGAGAGGGGTGTAAGGCCTGAGTAGAAGCACCCGGCGAGGCTGAAGAGAGACATGGAGAGTCCGTGAGCACGGGTTACTCTCTAATTACTGTTTAAATATTCGGAAGCAGGCGCGTTGATTTTCACGCAGCTCAGCAGTAACATTAGAGCTAGCTAAGCTTCCCATTACTTTTCAAGCATTCCGACGCTGGCGTTGTGATTTTTGCGCAGTCAAGCAGTTACATGAGAGCAAGCTAGGCTTTCCATGGGGACATTGTTTGACTTTTAAGCACTGTCGAGATGAGGGAGAGAGTTTTTCCACATCAGGGTTGAGTGGGAAGCAATCGACTTACGAGCATGTTATGCATTGAGTGCCTTTACAGTTCACTGATGTAGGCGCTCAGCATAGGTTGTTGATCTGATGGTTTTACCCTTTACAGATTGATGTACCAATCGACACAAAACAAAGTGGGTGGTGGCCTGATCAGCTGGTATGAGTAGACAGGGCTGAATCAGGGTAAATAGTGCCTTATTATTATTTTTGACCCTAATATTTTTCTAGAGAAATAAGATGTCCAGATTGGTGCTACAACAAGGTTTTTAATGGTTCTATACGGGTGTGTTGTTGTTTTTTCAACTCAACAGTGTCCAGAAAGAGGTGTCCACAATCGGTGCAGTGACCGAGTGTTAATACCCTGATGAATCTGCCAAAAGCATTGGGGCAGTGAAACATGTCGGTATCAGGTATTGGTATGCATATTTAAGCTACCAGCCGTTTTAATTCACCAGCACACACTAATACAAATAATAAAGATATATAGTGAGTGTGTCTGATGATTTTATATCACTCGTCTATGTTGGTCACACTAGTTGGCTATTGTTGTAAGCTTTCTGTCTAGCACCGCTTTACACGCATTTTTGCTTTTGTGTTGTACACTTTCTGTGTTTTGTACACTTATTTCTTTCTGGATTGGAATGGCAACCGATGATGAGAAAGGGGCATAGAATTGGTAAAAATATCTGCCAAGTTCCCCGAGGGTTGTTCGCCCGTGAGGTGCCTTCCTCTCCACCACACATTTTTCTCATCTCTTCACCTGTTTGAGTGTGGAATGATGGACTGTCTGACTGAGGGCAGTTACCATTGGACACTTTGAGTTGATTGCTACCCGGTAATTTTTAAGTTTCCAAGATACAAACATTGCTTTGTGTATGGACAGCAAGACATTAGAGAAAACACACCTCACTGTGAAGAGAAAGGGGGTTGCTTCTGGTACATTGTAATAATAGGTCCAGAGCAAGTGTACTCTCGTGTTGAGTAAATAGAGTACCTGTCCTGAGTACAGGGATCTTTTTTGTGAATTTTTGATCTAATTGAGTCTGAACTTGATCTTGTGTTTCACCTTGGATTAAAATGTCGTCAATATAATGACACACTTGAATTTGCGGATGTACAGTTACTTCGGACAAATGCTCCACCACCAGCCGGTGGCAGATCGTAGGACTATGTACATAACCTTGAGGAAGACTTCTAAACGTCATTTGACGTCCATTCCAGGTAAAACTGAATTGTTCCTGACACTCGGGGGCAATCGGAATTGAAAAGAAAGCATTAGCAATATCAATGGACGCATACCATGTACCTGAATGCTTTTGGATTCTTTCAATTAAAGTAACAATGTCTGGTACTGCAACAGTCAAAGGGGGTGTGTGTTTATTCAGTTCTCGATAATCAACGGTCATGCGCCAAGAAATATCGCTCTTGCGCACGGGCCAAACGGGATTATTCCAAGCAGAAGTAACCGGAGTTATAACCCCTGCGTCAACCAAATCCTGAATTGTGGCACTGATCTCTTCATGGCCGCCTGGAATACGATATTGTTTCTGAGAAACCACTTCTGTAGCTTGAGGAATTTTTATGGGGGGCATTCGTAAACGGCCAACCCGTACGGGTCTGGACGATATGTAGTGTTTATGTCCAAATTGATAACAACCGTCATCCAAATGCAAAGTCATTCCTTTTAAAATATCAATTCCAATTATATACTCCAAGAGTGGTACAACTAACACAGAATATTCTCTTCGGGGAATTCTACCTATTCTCATTTCAAGTGTAGTTTGCACTGCGGGAGTCTCCTTTCCACCTAAACCAGTAATTGTGAAAAATTGGCCTTTGAATTTCTTTGATTTACCATGAATTAGAGTGGCCTCCGCTCCTGTATCTACCAATGCTGGAGCCCTTTGGATATTACGATGTTTCCAAAAAATTTCAATATCTACATAGGGTCTATTGTCTTTGTGAGCCCACCTGCGTACTGGAGCTTGACCTATTTCCTAGTCATTTTTACTGTGCTCTGCCAACCAAGACAAATCAGGGTAAATGCTCTCATGTTTCTCGGGTATCAAAATATCCTGTTCATATCCATCTCCATTACGAAATGGATTTTTGTCATTTTCATAGTACTGTGAATTACGATCAGAAAGCCTGTGACGATCCTCCCTTCTCCTCAACTCAGGGGACTGATCCCTTTCATCTCTATATCTGTTGTAGACACGATCATCTCTCCCCCTTTCTTTTTCCCCCTCTCTCCCCCTGTCTTTTTCACGACGAGGGGAATCCTCACGCTCAGAGCGCCGTCATTCACGGCGATCAGAATCCACACGACGCCTGTCGTCACCACTATCATCAGAACAACCACGATCACAATCATTCTTTCGTACACGACGGGCACCCTCTTTTCGATCCAAACCACGCTTACGAAACAAGTCCCATAAGCGATTATTAGGTTCACCATCAATGTCTTCTCTTTTCACACCATCAGACAACAGTGCAAGAAACATATCACGTCTAGAGAATTTATAATCTCCAGCAGTACGACCCTCCGGTCTGGACTGTCTCTCAGGTTTAAATCAGTCACCCAACTCACCAAGCTGACGGACAGATTCAAGCACCATAGACAAAGGATTGCCAGTTTGATTAATTAACAAAGTCATCATAACCTGCTTATAAGCAACAGGGGAAGAACGGATAATGCGATTCCGCACAGAAGATGTCAATAAGCCATCCAACAACCTGTCAGCAGTACTGAGAAAAATCGCAGTTTTCATCACCTCCTCTTTCAAACGCTGCGACGCATTGCGCAAAGTATACCACGGCTTGTCATTGACAGGCCAATCAGACTCAGTAGGGTATTTGTGATTACAGCCATCAGTCGCTAGCTGAAGTAGACTAATTTGGCCAGCACCATTATAATTTTGAAAATGGTCTTGTACAGTAGAATCGGAACTCAAAGAGCAAAAACGTAAACAATCACCTGCATCAAGCATGATACCTGCAGCACCTAATTCATAAAGGCGCACCATCCACGTAAGCAAAGCCTCACCAGGCCGTTGACAAAATCGTTGCAAAACGTCACTAACTTCCTGTTGAGTAAAATCTTCAATACTATCCAAATGAACACCATTCGGATTACCAGGAGCCTGTTGTAATTTACGTCGAAAAACCGGATGTGCAGAAACCTCCGGACGAGCATCCGAAGAAGCCCGGTCCATAGATTTAGAGGAAGAATCAAGATTAGGTACGTCACCAGAACGGGAAGAGCGACCACGGTCGCTAGAACCATCGTCTTTGTCACAAGAAGCAGATTTACAATCACGTCCAGAGCGAGAAGACTCGCGCTTGTCACTCTCCTCAGCCGAGGAGCCAGAATCATTTGAATCCCAGATATTACCATCCCACTCGTCGGGGTTCCAATCCAGTCCGGCTTTCGCCACGACCAGACGCACTTTCCATTTACAAACACGACCACGACGGTGACTATATTTGTATTTCGCAATTCGAACAGCAGCCCTTTCGGCTATAGTCTGATACGTCTCAAGTTTGTCGGCAAGCAATTTATTTTGACATTGTAAAAGAGTATGCGCATTCTGCACCTCAACAAACTTTTCTTCCATATCCACAAATCGCTTCTGTAATTTCACAAATTTCTCATGAAGCATTTTGTATGCAGTCAGCACAATCCAACCTCTGCGTCCTAAAATAGGAAGCTCATCACCCTTCACTACTGGAGCTCTTTGCAAGCAAGAAACCACATCAGCAGGCTCCGCCTGCTCCAAACAAGAAGTCCAATTCTCACTCAAACCAGTAGAATCTGCCCACTCACGGGCCAAGGCCTCGTAAGGCGTTGATTCCCAGCCGGGAATTTCAACAGTCAATTTGAAAGTAGATTTTGACTTTCGTGAAAACATTTTGACACACAAAAAGTATATACACAATTATCAACAAAGAAAACACGTACGAGCCGAGCGCAAACCAACAAGATCAAAACAATACAGCGCACACAGGCTTCATAAACAGTTCGTGACGCCAGATGTAACGACCGGATTCTCGAACCAGATGGGATCAGCTCCTGAGCGCCCCTCCAACCCAGTCGGAACGTAATCACCTCCCTCCTTAGAACGTATTTACAATAGGTATATGTATATGTATGTACATCTCGTACCTAAGGATGGGGAAAATAGCAATACACATGCATAGGTTTTCTACAATATCCCATTCATACCAGCTAGTCTCACGGCCACTTAGACCCAGACTAATCTACCTTGGGGCGGTTCTAATTATGTACCATTACACACTGATCACCATCAGTGCTCACTCGACACGCAATCCGGCGTGCCATACACACTGAGCTGCAGCCCCAGTGCTCTCTCTCTCTATCTGGTCCACAATTTGGCGTACCTACACACTGGTTTCCCTCCCAGTGCTCGCTCACTTACAACACGATCCGCAATCCGGCGGATCTACACACCAGTCTCCCACTTGGTGTTCTCATTAACGCTGCTTACCAACGACGATCACTCTCCTATGAATACCTTTGGAAGGAATCTCTCATTGGCTACTCGGGATGATACTACAATAACATGAATTAGCACAGCTTGCCAAATTGAATTATGTACCTTCTGCTCTCAGCATCAAATGGTCCCTCTCTCCCTTATTATTCAGTCACCTCTTACCTGACCGGGATTTACATCCGTTCATGAAAACGATGTCTGACTAGAAGACCAGGTTACCCTGATTGAACAAGAATACAAGGCACATGTTGGTTCACTAAGAACTGGGGTATTTTATTACAATGATTATAAACACAGCACTATACTATAACATATATCCTGCAAAGAAAAGTGAAAGGTTAGAATGTGCACATGATAGGACAGAGGTCACCTTGTGAGCACGAAGTCGGGGTTCAACAGTCATCTAGGTTCCCTTCTCGTCTGTGCCTTGGCTCGTCTCGGAATCACACCTCAGCAGTCACGAGTACACGTCTGCACCGCTATGCTCTGTCGTCTTTGCTTTCCTCCAAGTCACTGGAACCTTCCTCTTTATTAGCTGCTGTCTCTCTCTGTCTCCACTCGCTCTGCGCTACTTCTCCTTCTCCTTAAATCTTTCTCAGAGAGTATCAGCTTCATGATCTTTCTCGGACTTCAAGATGGCGACTGTCTGCTTGGAAATAATTAATGGCATTGATGCTAACGGCTAGCTGCCGCCTACAGACTGACTGACTCACTGCCTAACACTTTCGCTAATATGGAAGTTGTCCTTTCATGGAAAGTTACGGCCAGTAACCTGCCGCCCACCAAATTCTTGTACCTCCCCGTACCAAGGACACGTTCCCAGCTGGCCAGCCTGATGTTGTGTCTTCGGAATGGAGAAAAATACAGTCTTTCGATAAAGGCCAGCCTGAGCCGGTTCTCTCCAAGCGAACAACACTTCGAAACTAAAACATTACACTTGGCCTAGAAGCATCTTGAGCTGCCGGGGCAGAAAGCAAGATGGAGTCTCTCCCGTTTGAGGCCTACAAGGCCCGAAATAAGCATAACTCCATAGAAGGTATACTAACACTCTTGCAAAAGGACGGATTATCACTGCACTGTCCTCAACTATGCAGATGATATGCAGATCATCTTTCCCTTAGACACCCCGGATGCGACATCCAATTTCCAGGCTGTAATGCTGCACATCCAACAATGGATGATGTCTAATCAACTAAAACTAAATCCGGAAAAAACAGAACTCCTCCTTCCTTGTTCTAGCTCTGCCCACTGGGGACCCCAATTCTGGCCAGCTGAACTGGGCACCGCCCCTACTCCATCGAGTTCAGTAAAAAGTCTGGGTGTCACCATTGATAAAGATCTCTCCCTGAAAACTCATGTTGGAGCCATTATCTCTGCTAGTATGTTCCAGCTCCGCAAAATCCGGAAAATTACTCATCTGCTCTCTTACGAGGCCTTGGTGCAAACTGTCATCTCCCTCGTTCTCTCCCGCCTCGACTTTTCCAACGCCCTTTACTGGGGCCTCTCCAGGTCCCTGCTCCACCGCCTCCAGATGGTGCAGAACCAGGCTGCAAGGCTTATATGTAAAGTCCCTAAATGGCAATCTGCTAGACCTCTTCTGGCGAAGCTGCACTGGCTTCCCATTGAGCAAAGGGCCGCCTCAAGATCGGATGCATAACCTACAAAGCACAGCATACCAAATGCCCGACCTTCCTGAAATCCCTCATCAATCCCCATCGCCCGACCCGCAATCTCCGCTCTGCTCACCTTCATCTTCTCACCTCCCCAGTGTTCAAGCTAAAAAAATTGGGTGGCCGGAGATTCAGCTCCCTGGCACCCAAGCTGTGGAACTCCATCCCCCTACACATTAAAACCTCTGACACCTTGCTGAGCTTCAGAAAAGGCTTAAAGACCTGGCTCTTTTCAAACTCTCACTAGCCCTTTTCTCCTGCCCTATTTTCAATCTCAGCGCCAGGAAACCTCCGGTGTCAGTGCGCTTTATAAATGCAGCCTAACATAACATAACATAACATAATACTAATGAATCTATCCCCTAGCTTAAGTTTATAAGCCCTGATCTAAGGAAAATGGTATGAAAATGCATTACTGTGCCTTATGAATAGGCCCTGTTTATAGTTCTAATCCCTACACTAGAAGAGTAATAGGCTGGAGTCACCTTCAATCATTGTCCCTCAAAGGAGGGCCGAAAAAGTCGGTCAGAACAAGTACCTTCTGTGCCTTTATTAGACAACAATAAATCCCAACCACCATCCCAGGGAACTAGTGCCAATCACACAAATGCAAACATGGTAAATCCAGTAGGCAGTGTCTCAATAGCCGAAGCTAAAGAAAATCCAGCAAGGGGCACCGACGCTACTAACACCATCCAGCAGAGCCAGAAGGGGCATCAATCAGGAAATAAACCTAGGGGAGGTTATATTAATCTTCCACCAGATGCTAGCCCATATGTAGTTGTCTTGACAGGGGTTCCTGAGCTAAACAATCAACCTGAGGAAACTTTTTGGACTCTAAAAAACAAAGTCTCACATTGGTTAAATAAAAAGAGGCCATTACCACACCACATAAAAGGTAAAATACTAATGGTTCGTAGAGTCCCATGGATAGGACCCACAAGGAAAGTAATCCCAGGAGACTGTGTGGTTGTTACGTTTGAAGATCCACGTATTGTGCACCACTTATGCTCATGGAATCCTGGTCTTCCAGACGGAAGTACCATAATTGAAATCAGACCACTCTCTTTTTTTTATCCTTCCAAAATGTGTTCTGAGGGTGGTGGAAGTTGGTTAGTGGTGAACCATCACACTAAGGGTGGGCTAAGTGGTGGGAATTTGGGCAATCCCAGACAATGGACGGGAATACCAACCTTTAATAGATTTAGCTGTTTAGAAGCAGTCGACTGACTGAATCCACCAGTGGGTAGTGTAAACAGTACCAAAGCTAGACTATGTAGGCTGAGGCCCATTGCCATTAATAAAACCAGGGGAGGACACATGGCGGTAAATGGAGAGGTGTATGTGGGTGCAGTAAGTAAAAATAGTCACAGTGCACGCGCTAAGCCTGGGGACTTAAGTGCTGCTATGTCATCAAGTAGTGTTGGAGTAATGGCGGCAGCTTGTGCCCAGGGGGTGAGACAGCAAGGTACACCAACCTTAGAGTCTGGGAGCATGAATAGTACTACCATGCAGGGAGAGCGAGGTAGAACATACGAAGATCTGGACCCACAAACATCGAGAGCCGTGGCATTAAATACAAGGCCCCCACCCTTGAAGCCACTCTGTACATCCAGCCATAATGTTAGGACATTAAAATCGATATCATGGAATATAGCTGGTGTAGCCAAGAACTTGAGGGACCCCGAATGGGCTAAGTATATTGACTCAAGCGACATTTGCCTTTTGCAAGAATCATGGTCACTTGACACCCCACATAGGGTTGGCTTCAAATCCTTTGGAATTGGTGCCATACCCTCTATAAGGGGAAGGCCTTCAGGCGGTCTAATTGCATGGGTCAAGGTAACCCTAAGGATTCAGGTTGACATTATAGATACAAGCTCACTAGATATATTGGCACTGAAAATTACAACATACGAAGGGAAATCCCTCTATCTAATTAATGTCTATAATAGACCTGCCCCCGCATCCAAAGAATCCCCCACCCTTGCTAAACTGGACTCTTTTCTAGGCAAAATAATTGGCAGGGAAGCTGTCATCATAGTTGGTGACCTAAACTGCAATTATGAACCTGTTTTAGGGCTCAGAGATTTCTTTGAGGAAGAAGACCAAGCTAATAATATTCCTGCATTGGACAATAGTGAACCTGCTAAATGTACAGTCCTGGCAGTTCAATTGGTGAAGTTGTCTGCGGAGCATGGTGTTAGGGCCTGTAATGGACGTCTCCTGTCTGACATTTCTAAAAAAACAACATTTTCTAGGAGCGAGTGTAAAAGTAATCTAGATTTTGTAATTGTGTCATGGATTATCTGGCAGCACATGATCGATCTCGAGATAGAAGACAGGATAGAGAGTGATCATTGTCCCCTGGCTTTATTGTTTGAATCTTGCTTGGTCATGGGGGTTGTGAATAGTGTGTTAACAGATGTACACAGTGGCTCGCGTGATGAGATCCTTGTAAGTAATAACCGATGAGCATTAAAATGGTCCCATATACTGGAGCACGGTGAGATCCTCGCGGAAATGTATTCACAATTTGCAATGTCTTTTGGGGTCTTTACAGGTTCCCTTGTCGAAGACAATAACCCTGATCATTTTTTGGCACTTCACAATGATTATTTTAAAACATTGAAAGCCCTAGTTACAAAAATGCCAAAGAAAAACCAACAAAAATTGAATAACCTGTCTCACAGCAAGCCATGGTATGGCAAGTTATGCAGGGAATCTAAGGGGTCCCTTTTGCTGGCGATTAAAACCAAATCCGCAGAAGATGTTGAAATAGCAAGGAAAGTTTATATGCAGGTCCAAAATGCCTCAAGGAAGACTTGGGAGGAAGATAGTTGGGCGGACTTGTTGGTGGCTGCCAAAGCAAGGGACACTGCAGGGTTTTGGAGGCTAGTTGCCAATGGCAATCATGAAGGGAGAGTTGCAAAGGATATTTACCTTGATGAACTTACGTGGGTCAACCACTTCACGACCCTATATAAAAAGTATGATACAAACCATAAAAATTATGGCGAAGATGCGCCATGGCTTACACCTCCCAAAGAATATCTAAAATTTTCAATAGAGGAAACTGAGGCAGCAATTAATGCAGTAAAAAGAGGTAAAGCGCCTGGTTTAGACAAAATACCTGGGGACCTCTATAAGCACGGCCTGAAGGTATGGGCACCGTACATAAATTATTTGTGTAATATGTTGTCCCGCAATGCAGATTTCCCAGAAAGTTGGAGGGGAGCCGAGATTGTTCTAATTTTTAAAAAGGGGGACTGGTCGGAACCTTCAAATTTCCGGCCAATTAGTCTAATGGACATCCTCCAAAAAAATGTATTTGAGACACATTTTAACTCGTGTAAACGAGCGGTTGGATGAGAACACTGTCCGTACGAATTATCAAGCTGGCTTTAGGAGTAAAGTGAGCACCAAGTTTTTCGATTTTGGTGTCGTTACTGGAAGTATGTACACATCAAAAAGGGCCACTTATACGTTACGTTCGTAGATCTCAGAGCGGCGTTCGACATAGTGCCGCGAGATCTTCTTTGAAGGACCCTACATAAGGTTGGGCTTCCAAGTAGCCTGTTGGCACAGATAAATGAGTTGCATGCCAGGAATTTTGCCAAAGTGAGATGGGGCCCAAATGGGGAACTAAGCCAGAAAATACCTATCGAGTGCGGCGTCCGCCAAGGCCCCCAACATTATTTTCCCTCTTTGTGAATGACATCCCAGCACACCTAGAGGGTTGTAAAAATGACTCACCTAAATTAAATGGAGAAAAGGTATCCGCGTTATTATTCGTGGATGATACCATTTTAATTTCGCAAACTAAGAAAGGTCTCCAGGCATTGCTTAATTCTTTTAGTGACTACTGTAATAATAAAGGCTTAGAAATCAACAGAAAAAAAACTAAATGCATGGCCCTAAAGCCAGTTAAACCAGATAAAGGTTGTCTAACTTTAAAAGGCCTAAAATTGGAAATGCTTCAAAACCTTTCTTATTTGGGGGTCACGCTCAATTCCAACTTTACATGGAGCTCTCAAATTGAAAAAAGCAAGCTAACATACACACAGAATGTAAAACCTATCCTTAAGAAGCAAAGCTTAAGCACTAGTAAAGCTGTGTCACCTGTAGTGGAGTTATTCAAATTTAAAGTTCAACCAGCAGCCGTTTATGGTGCTGAGATCTGGGGCCCCATGTCAAAGGATGTATTTAATATTATGGATAATAAATTTATGAGAAGTTTGGTAAGGGCCCCAAGAGGTACTCCCTTGGTACCACTTCAGTTGGACCTAAATGTCAAAAGGACTGATCACTATACTATTGTCCAGCCACTAATGTTTTGGGTGGGACTATGGCAGACACCTGAATGCTCGACTATAGGAATGGGCTAAAAGAGATACTGTGTTTGGACACATCGAATACCAACCTATGGCTAAAACATGTCAGATTGTAGTTTACTAAAATAGGATTAATGCAATTTTGGGAAAACCCGGAAGGGTTACCGCCATATTCAAAACTGATTGTGAAAAGGGCTTTTTGGGGTTTTATCAATAATCAAATAACTAACGGGAATAATGGGGGACCCTAGTAAATACATTTTTAAGTTTCAAAGACGGGTCTCTTTTTGAGACCTTCCTTGATGAAATTGAGCCTCCACTTGCAAAAACCCTTTATATGAAACTAAGATATGGTAACCTTATGACGAAATCAATCCTGGCATGCTGGGCAAGAAAAAGGGCTGATGGGGTAACAACGACAGATGGAATTTGCACGATGTGCGAGGGTAATTCCAAGGAGGATGATCTCCATATCCTTTTTTTCTGCACAGCCTATGTGTTGGCCAGAAGGAAATGGATTAAACCCATATGTAATCTTTTAGGACTAAGGTCATGCGAAATCGCATTAAGAATGTTTCAGACAGACACAACTCAAACTATAGTATTTAGCATCAGCAGATTTCTGCTTTCTATTTACTTTGTGCGTAGGAAACAGGGCTTAAAGCTGTAATGACAAAGGGTTAATTGGTTTGTTCTAAGACACGCTTTTCGATTAATGTTAATTAGGTCAATGTGATGATGTTCTGTTTTAAACACGCTTTTAACTGTATCGATTTTACCAGATTATAACAGTGTTTGTTGTTTTTTATGAAATGATATTTGTGACTCGAATGTGTTTTCTTAAATGAAATTGTTTTGTGATTCTTTTATGGCGATTTAAGCCGAAATAAAGATAATGAGAATGAGAAATGAGAATGAAAATCATGCCATACATCTAGTTCCAATTGTCGAGTCTATGAAGGACAGTCGTACAATTCAAATATGCAGCTTGATTATTGTGAAAACTGTATATAGATTGGTCTTCACTATTTGCACAATCGGACACTGGTTCACAGTGGTGCAGCACAAGTTTTACCACTCATTATTCATCACAAATACATCACAGATATGTGACATGAATGTGCACTAAGCACGTTTCATGTTTGGCTTAATGAATTAATGTAAAGTGTTGCACTTGACATCGTTATTAAAGAGTGCCTTCACTGTAGGATTAGAGTATTATATTAAATGTTTTGCGGTAACTGATTGACTTATTAATCGAAGTCTTAATGAATTAAAACATCTTCATCTAGCAGTACTGTACGCACTATAAAGATGAAATTCAATTTTCATAATCTGTGCCTTAATACATTAAACAGCACTTAATATTTAGATTACTGGATAAAATTAATGTTTTACAACTATATGTAGAATGTGATTTAACTTAAAATTATAAAAAGGTTGATGTAATCTGTGCATTAAAATGTCATATATTTGATTAAAACGAAATTCATAGCCCTACTCACCCATGATTATTAGAGATTTACTGAATGTTATATGTACTGAGAATATAGGGCACTAGAAATTTATAGTGATTTGTGTTAAAATGTACACATGCATATTTAAAGTGCCCGTTGAGTTAATACTTTAACTTGTCATGACAATTTAGGCCTGTATTTCACCATGTTGCATAAATGCCGATTTTCATTTTCTGCAAATGTGACATTTCTTGCAGGTATTCACATACATTGTTAGTTTGAGAATAAATACTCTCTGTATTACCAATAGGGAAGAAGAGCCTGAGAAAGAGGCCTTGATGAAAGTACATGAGGAGCTAGAGTGTCAACTGAAAATCTTATTGAAAAAGTTTTGCGATTCACCTTGTGCCTGGGAAGGAGATGATATTCCCATGTCCAGTGTGGGATAACTCATGGATGTTGCCATCTGCACCTTGAGAAATTTAGAAGAACGATGAACCACTGATGATGAGGCATAAAAGGGGTGTTACCCGGAGCCTTTGTGTGATATAACTTAGGGGCATATTATCAAGGGGGTTTATCTCCGCTTTTTTGGCTTTAAAAGCCAAGAAAGCGGAGATAAAATTATCTCCTTATTACCTAGCTGTCGCTAACACTAGTTAGCGACAGCTAGTAGGAGATAGCGACCATCTTGGGCCCCACTTTGCATGTCAGTGATATTTATCACTAATTACATGCAAAGTGGGCATGCCAAGATGTTAGCGACTGGAAACAGTAGCTAACATCGCTATCTCCTATTACCAACTTTTGGAGATATTCGCCCTAAGCGCGAATATCTCCAAAAGCTAGCACCTGCCCTGAGCAGTTATTAGCCATGTTATCCAATGGGAGGTGGATAGCATGGCTAAGAGCATTAGCTCGGTAATGCATGAATATCGCTGACTTTTCAGCGATATTCATGCATTGCGGGCGTTTTTTATCGCATTTGCGATAAACCTTGGTAATACCAAGGTTTATCTGCGATAAAAATCGCTGCAGCTCAGCTGTAAAATTTTGTCTCTAACCAAGCAATAGCGATAATTATCGCTATTGCTTGGTAATATGCCCCTTAGTGTTCATCCCCTCTGACTTCAGAACTTCTTCGGTACCCTCTTAACAACAAGACTTCTTTCAGATTCTTTCTTAGAGCCTTCCAGATCCCTCTTTGCAGATCCTTTAGAATCCCAGAGACCAGAGACACTTTCATATTCACTCCTGCTGAACCCCTTCTGCAGACCCTATGCAGATTTCTTTCTCACGCTTGATTCCCCGTTGACTATGGAGTGTTGAGGGATTTAGACATCAATGCTTAACCCTGATTAATTCCTAAGTGTGGCTTAAGCTTACACTTGGTCTCTGTCCCAAAGATAACTTTTGGCCGATCTTCTGAGATGCTGACACTTTCACATTTGATTTGTCCTTGCCTTCTTCTGGTTTCCTTCATGGAAATTCCCAAATTTTTTAGATCCTTTAGGTCATCAGACAATCCCCTCAACTTTGACTAGATTGGGAAATTTTAATGTACTACTGTATAAGCAAGAGCAATGAGTTATGAGAAAGAGCTCTCCCAATTCGTTGTAGGCCAAGAGGAGGGAGATCAAGGTACACAAAGCGTAAGCAAAAACCTCTTAACAGACCTATATTACTTTTGACAAGGCAATGAATCCAACAGATATTTTCACATACAAGGATGCTACAAATAGACAAAACTTTAAGATATTATAAACATATTATTTTATTTTCTTTTTCTTTGTATTTTTTTATATCATTTTACTTTTTGAAGGTTTATACAAATATGCATTACAACATCACATATAAAAAGTCATAAATAGTCCTAATACATTGACTAGATTGCCAATAGTGCAGTTAAATAAAGTGCAGAATAAAGAAGATTTTTTAAAGAGAGAATTTGCCCCTATAGCTAATATATCTTGCTAACATACAAACTTTCACGCATACCAGTCATGCAAACACATTCATAATTGTTTAAAACAAACAGAAGAAGGAACATGCAAACACACTAAATAGGATAGAATAACAACCCAAAGGTGCAGATGGTAATACAATTTCTACAGATGGTATAAAAATGAGAATTCCACCGGTTTTAAACGATGATCTGTGTGGTATTGATCATTTTTTGATACGTTATCCAGATCTTGTTAGGATGTACGGCCAACAAGAGCAATGTAAATTGTTTTCTGAGGATCAAATATTGGTGCTGCTCTCTTGCATTGTTGTGACTGAACTTTCCTGTTTGCCTAATATTAGTCGGCCTCATTTTATTTAGGAGGTTGGGACTACCTGCTGTTATTCTGTACCTCTATAGCATGGTTGTAAAAGTTGTGCATATGATTATTAATTTGTAATAACCCTTCTTAACCGTAGCTACCCACTCCTGGTCCTCATTGTCTAGCCATTTGGGTTCACTGTTAATTAGGTACGATTGTTGCAAAGGTTAACTTTCCTCACCTCTCAGTCGAACGAAAAGATCCATTAAAGGACTATTTGTAAGCAAGTGGTGTCCAGGAAAAGCTGTAAGAACAGCTTATTTCACAATCAGTCTGAGCGCTTTATAGCATTTAAAAAAAATACATAATAAGGTGTAGCAAGCTATTTTAGATGTTTGCATAAACTTGTCCTGCTACTTCGAGGTGATTTGTCAGTCAGCCAACAATATCAATTTTATAGGTTGCAGAACTTACATCTTTTCATGATTTGCATGAAATTCACACAATCTACGAACGTAAAACTTTTCTGCAGTTGCTAGTTCTGGAAACTACTTTGAAATGGCCTCTTTGCATTTCTAAGAGTTCTTTGCGTCTTTCGTCCTTTTCTGTATTTCAGTTCCTTAATAACAAACTCGCTGGAGGATACGCATAAAAAATTGGCACCCGAAGAAACCTGACAGAAAATAAGCAGCAAAAATCCCTGTGCAGCAGTTTTCATCTGTTTTCCGTCTGAGGTGTAAAGATCTATCATAGCAGAGAGAAGCATGTTTCTCGTGGGCTTTCAAAATAACATATGAACATGGGAGTTTGCAAAAGTCCCTTTATGTCCACATTTCTCCTGGGGCTGATAGGCATAAGCACATGTTTTTAATCTCTTTCTTCGTGTAAATGTCTCTTACCCATTAGTTTCCTGCCTTTTGTCATATGTTTCATCAACGACAGCCCCTCTCTGCAGTCTGTGCCACTGCATGCATTCCCAATGCTAGCATTGAGCTTGTCTGGAAAAATTATTTGTTTTACCTACATTTCGTAAACTATTTCTAAAAGCCCTGTTTTCTAAAAAGAAAAAAAAGGCAATAAAGAATTCAGACACAACCTAGGAAGCCATTTTAGATTTGATACTCACATTTCTGGATTTGATGCTTACATTGCTGGATAAGCATAGATAACAAATGTACATTGCTTTATAATGCAACTACACACTACGATTCATTTTATTCGGTAAAGAGGTGTACACTAATTTGTAGCAAGACATAGATTAATTCATGTTTTTTTTATATATAGGGTGCTAATAATTGTATTTTCACTACTTCTCAACAGCAACAACTCACATTTAAATGTGCAATAAATGCATTTTGCAATGCAGTAACTGTTATTTGGATAGGAACACAATTAAGTGTCCGGCGTTGAGGCTGATTGGAATGACAGCAGCATCCCAGGTCAGATGTGACTGCTGTACTATTATGAAATATTCGGACTTCACAGTGGGGTGCGGCGAGTGACTTTGTGCCCAGGGTATCTGGTCTACGAAAATAATTTAGTCCCAATGACAAAAACATCTTTAGGATCATGTAATAAGTTCTTGCTCTATTTGTTTGTTCATAATTATGTTTAACATAGTCATGCTAATGTATTTTTTTTACCACTTGAGTGCTTGTGCTAAGTGAGAGTCAATGGTGTCGTGTCTTCCTCGTAATAACGACAGACTACTTCTTTATGTATCTAAGAGCTTTATTCAACATGTGCTCTCAGGTCCCCGTCCCTACTCTCACTGACTAGCCCATCCCCTGGATCCTCCTCTTCCCCAGCCCACTAACTCCGCCCACCCAGCTACTAGAACGTTTACAATACCACAAATGGGATATGGGCTTTTCTTCTTGTTCTATATACATCTTTATTCTTGAATTTACAGTATCAAAGCTCTGACTCTCTATTACACTTTGACAACAGGGTACGGATAGATGTGGGGACATCGGCCTTTCTGGTGTGTTCTTCACATATTTTTCCTCGAAACGTCTGAGGTTTTGATATTTGGACCAACATCTATTTCCTAGAGCATCCCAGCCACACACTGACAATGATTTTTTTCTCAAAGTTGCCCACCTCGTGAGCCGTGTGAGTGTGTAGAGGTTCCCTCGTTATTGAAAGTGTCTGCAGATGGAGGGTGTAAGAGTGAGGTTAGAGCTTTTTCTCTCTTCAACTTAAAATGTTACATGTGCTTCTAGAATTGTGGGGCATATTACCAAGCAATAGCGATAATTATCGCTATTGCTTGGTTAGAGACAAAAATTTACCACTGAGCTGCGGCGATTTTTATCGCAGATACACCTTGGTATTACCAAGGTTTATCAGAAATGCGATAAAAATCGGCCGCAATGCATGAATATCGCTGAAAGGTCAGCGATATTCATGCATTACCGAGCTAATGCTCTTAGCCATGTTATCCACCTCCCATTGGATTACATGGCTAAGAACTGCTCAGGGCAGGTGTTAGCTTCTGGTGATATTCGCGCTTAGCGCGAATATCTCCAAAAGTTGGTAATAGGAGATAGCGATGTTAGCGACTGTTTCCAGTCGTTAACATCTTGGCACGCCCACTTTGCATGTCATTAGTGATGAATATCACTGACATGCAAAGTGGGGCCCAAGATGGTCGCTATCTCCTACTAGCTGTCGCTAACTGGTGTTAGCGACAGTTAGGTAATAGGGAGATCATTTTATCTCCGCTTTCTTGGCTTTTAAAGCCAAAAAAGCGGCGATAACCCCCTTGATAATATGCCCCTGTATTTGTTATGTGGCTATGCTAAAATTCAACATCAGCACATGCAAAAACTGTGTCCTCTCTTACATAGGGTAACAATCCGGTTTATGACCAAACAGATTGGTTATTTGGTGTATATTGATAGACAATGTTGTAATGATAAAGCTCTACTTCCTCTTCTGCACTTTCTATAATTGTATGACTCATGTATCACCTAGTCTCTAACCTGACTCAGGTTTCAGGTTTTAAAGTCTTTATTTCGATTTTTAACAAATCATAAAAGACACATTAAAATACAAAAGAGTGTTACTAATAATTCAAATAGAGCATCCACAGAAAAACAATACTTTAAGGAATATTTAAACACTAACAAACAATATACAAATAAGTACCCAAATAAAAAGAACATTTCATGGCAAAATGGATAAAACAGAATTAAATTTCAATTAATGAATAAAGAAACCTGAATATTACATTTAAGATTAAGAATAAAAATCATTGCATTAAAAGTCAACATTGCAGTTCAGAATTACAAAAAAAAGAAACAGGGGATGCAGATAATGAAACTTGGCACTAATGCATACTGGTTTTTAGCCTTAGAAGCCAAGCCCAACCCAGATACTTTGCCAAAGTTACCACAAAGAGTTCTGAGGTGCTAGTCCTAAGCACCCATATGCCTTCCATCGCTGTTTTAAATGGTAGTTTTTGAAACAAAGGTTTTAACCATTTCTTTCGGGGTGCATCGTACCTTGGGCAGGCAAAAAGAAAATGACCTTCAGATTCAACATGACCTGGGCAATATGTACAATTGGGCGATATCCCTGTAGACCGTTTGTTCAGAAAGGTGTTTAAGGGCAAAGCGCCCACTCTAAACTGATGGTACAGCTTCTTATCTAACGGTCGAGATATAACATCCCAGTATGGCTCTCTCGATAGGTCAAGTTTGAATGTCAAAAACCTGCCTGTAAGGCCGTTTTTGTTGGATAGCAGGACTCTTTTTAGGCGGGTTGTGGCCCAATATAGTAATTTAAATTCGTCTTTGGGTGGAAAAACGTTAGATTGTGGGGATGTCCAGAGATGTTCCAAGCCCATGTCTTTAAGAATGGATTTAACTGCAGAAAGCCATGGTATTTTCCCTGAACCCCTGATAGTCCTAACTTCCGACAGTTCTTTTGCGAAGAGGGATAGATCTGGGGATGTCCATATCCGTCTCCACAATGCCACTAACCTAAATCTTGCCATCTCATTAATAGGTGGGGAACCAAGGTCCAAACAGAGAGGGATCAAGGGTGTAGACTGTGGGAGACCCACTAAATTTCGAAGGAATCTACATTGGGTTTTGAACAGGTTAGACAAGTCCATGTGGCCCCATAGATCCGCGCCATATAAGATGGCTGTAGAGATTTTAACGTCATAGATCTTAAGGGCCGGTAGGACCCGTTTTGTGATTGATTCCTTCTGCTATTTAATGAGGCAACCAGTTAACCTGGCAAGTTTAAGATGTTGCATATTAATCTGGTCTTTCCATCTTAAACGGCTATCAAGGGTAACCCCTAAATAGGTCATGGTATCGACCTGTTCGAGGTTTACTCCATTCAACTTCACTGAACTTCGGACTAAATGGTTTTTTGTAAAAACCATAAATTTTGTTTTCCCCACATTGACTACCAATTTATTGATGGCACAGTACTCCTCAAAGCGGTCAAGAGCCCGCTGGAGTCCGCCGCGTGTTTTTGAGAGGATTAGAGTGTCATCTGCGAAGATGAGTAAAGGGAACCTCATCCCTGCCAGCATTGGTGCATCAGTGGGGGTATCCATGAAAAATTTAACAACTTGATCGATAAAAAGGAGGAAGAGGGTAGGGGCCAGGACACACCCCTGGCGGACACCTCGAGTTACGGGGAATGTTTCCGTCACTTGTCCCTGACCCCCCCACCTCACCCTCGCAAAGTTGTCCTCATGGAGTCTTACAATGAGGTCCAGTAATTCTAGTGGGCACCCTAGATTTTTCAGCACACCCCATAACCTGTCCCTAGGCACTAGATCGAAGGCGGACTTCAGATCAATGAATGCAGCATAGATGGTGCCACCACCCAACCACACCTCCTTCCAATAGATCAGGCAGAATCTAAAAACCTGATCTATGGTGCTCATTCCCGATCTGAAGCCCGCCTGCATGGGTGACAGAATATTCTCCGTTTCGATCCATCCCTGGACCCGTCCTAGAACCATGCGCGCCACTATTTTTTGAATCGAATCGATTAAACTGATAGGGCGGTAGTTGCCTGGAATGGATTTATCACCCTTCTTGTAAATTGGGACAATTTCGGCCCCTTTCCAAGATTTCGGGACTGTAGCTCCAAGGGCCAAAGTGTTAGCTATCTTGGTAATATACGGGAGCCACAGAGTGGGATTAGATTTAAATAGATCAGCCGGGATCAGATCCATACCGGGGGCTTTACCTCGAAGAGTAAGTGCCAATGCCAACTCAACCTCAGCAACCGTAAAGGTGAGTTTTTCACTTTGTGGGGTCGGCAAGAGTGCATTGCCTAAGGGATTTATTGCCTCATCATCACCAGCTCTAAATTAGGCCGAATAAAATGATACCCAATCCTCCAGAGGCACATTGTTTCCCGGGGTAGAAGAGTCTATATTTTTACCCCATTTAACCAAATCCCAAAACCTTTTCTGATTGTTAGTGGAAGAGGCCTCCAAGAGGTCTGGCCAGAACTCATCCTCCCACTCCCGTTTAGCTTTGCTAAGGGTTTTTTTGTAGTGGAGTCTAGCAGCCCTCACTCCACCCATGTCCCGAGATTTGATGGCTATAATGAGAGCTGCATGTGCCTCTCTACATTTTTTGTTATACCACTTTTGGGGCAAAGGATTAGTTTTAGTAGTAACATTCCCACATGGTTTGGATAGCAGGGTTTTTAAGCGATCAAAACAATCAATATGGACACCCATCACATTATTGGCTGATCCAATATCCACCCCTGGCATATCTATTTGCAACATTTCATTAAATGCATTCTCCACTATAACATTGATATTATTTAGTAAACACTCATCTACCATGACCCGTGACCACTTCAATCTCCTCCTGTCGTTGGTAAGTTGGGCGTCCCCTGTATAGGTGGCAGGTGGCTCCTCGTGTCTATTTAGACCCGGTAACTTCAACGATAAAGACAGTGGATTGTGATCACTTTCCGGGCGCTCTAATACTGCCATGTCGATTAGCAAAGCCCAATGTTCCATGTCCAGTAAAATATAGTCAATGCGGCTCTGCCTCTGGCCATTATCGAAAGTACAATTTCCCTTCACATCCGAGGCGGAGCGGCCATTACATGCACGGAACCCATTTTGTAAACAAAAAGCCATCCAGGACACTGCAGCCTCTGTTGCTTTAGCCCTCTTCTCCACTTGTAAGTCCGGGATACCCCATACCGAATCGTCTGCCATAGTCCAGGTATCTCCCATATCTAGCACAGGTTCTATAGTACAATTTAGATCGCCAGCAAGAATGGTAGTAATGCCTCTGTCCATTTTTGTAATCAAATGATCAACTAGGTTCAACAGGGGTGGGCTTCGACCGCCAGACAAACCTCTAGCATAAATATTAATAATGTTCATGATTTGCTTGTTCCCTTTGTTTATTATGATGGAGAGGAGATCCTGACTCTCCACCGGGTACTCCGTTGGATAGAGACCCAGGGATTGTTTTACCCAGATCAACAAGCCACCTGCGGCCCGCCCTTTACCTCCTTTGATTGCGGGTTTGAAGAAGTTAATGTACCCTAACTTATGAACAGGCTCCGTTGCCCATGTTTCCTGCAACAGGATAATATCGTAACGTTCTCATAAACCTGTCTATTCAATCTTTCTTCCAATTTGCTAGTTACTGCTCCAAAACGATTGTGGGTTCTGGTTTCCCAGTCCATTGACACACCCATGCAATGGCAGCCAAGAACACAGGCAGACAGTCCTGCAAATAAGTAATAATGAGCACAGACTGCCCTCAGCGTGGCCAAGCCAATATTATTAGGAGTGCACGAGCATGAAAGTTTTCAACAATCAACGTGGTGGACCCAACTTAAAGGGACAGGCAGCAGTGGCAGTGGATTTGGAGTATAAAAAAGTAGACTTGACAGGAAGCCCCAGTTCCTGATTGTAAGAGCAAGACTTCAAGAGACATAATGATAGGAATCACAAATGGGATGTGGGTGGTGGAAGACGCTAATTCAAAGACGTATCGCTTTGATTAGGGCCCCTTTAGGTAGTTTCAAAAGGAGTGGCTAACTGGAGGAGGTTGAGGTCAGAATTAAAGAAACAGGTTCTGTTATGACCTACAGCACTTGGTGGTAGAACTACTCCACCACCAGGAGAAAGTGTCTTATAGGAGCTTTTTTGTAAAGTGCATATTTCTCTCTAGGGGCAGGGTGGGAGTAGTAATGTATGGATTACGGACTTTAACAGGTAAGTAAACATAAAAATAAATAAAATGAATTTCTTTCTTGCACTGCATCACCAAATGGGATGCAGTGCGCGCAACAAAATTCTTTTTATTTATTTTTAGGTTTACTTACCTGTTAAACTCCATAATCTATACATTACTACCCCTCACTCTGCCCCTCCCCCTCCCCATGTCACCGCCTACCCTGAACTCCCACTACTCGCCGTGGCTGGGGCATAATGATACTGATGTATATTGTTACGCAACTCATTGGCTCTTATTTTATTGCCACCTAATAGATTAAAGACTGGGTGGACCAGGCGGGCTTTTCATCTGTGACCATGAGGCCAAACACTGATTCTTAGGGTGGACACATTTAAACTCTTAAGCCAGCAGGGTATGAACCCTCACCCTCATATCCAAAACATGGAGCAAGGATGAGCTTTATGTAATTTCTGAATTAAACCAAACCATTACCTTTGGCTGTAAATACAGACACATAATAACTTTTTAATTGTGTCTTAGGGATCTATCAATACAATCTTTTTTTAGATACTCTTTAGGCACTTTTATCTATATACCTCGCTGCAAGCCCACTCACACAACCAGCTCTGCAGTCTTCTGGCGTCGTAGCACACCAAAGAGGCACTCTGCCTCTTTGGTGGGGCCCTATGATGAAGCATGACACTGACTAGGTCGGTGTGTGAGGGCTTTCTTATCTACCCAAATTGGGTGTGTAATTCCTTCCTTGCATCGCTCCGTCTCTGTGGCTTCTGAGACACATTTAACCTCTCTTCTTTTGTTTATGTGCAAGGATGAGCTCAACATGGTGTTGGTCTGCTCTCAAACCCAAAGCAAATTGAGTAGACTCCTCATTGCACTTCCTATGTTGATCAGGGCAGACAGAGGTACCACACAAATGACAAAGGAAGGCTAGCCAAGGAACCTTTCCTGGTGGAGAAAGTAGAAACATACTGTGTTATTAACCTTAGGAAAATGTAATGTTGTGTAACAACCTGTAAGGTCCTAAACCTATGCTTTGCATGTTAGCTGTTTGCAGTGGCTTCATAACTCACTGAGCTACTTTATCAGCATTTTTGCAGAGGCCGCCGCACCCCCCGTAGGGGGGGAGGCTTGAAGGCCGGCGCCATTATCCTCGTGGTGCCACCAGTGGGGTAAACTGGTTCGGGGCGCCTTGATGCGCCCAGGAACCAGCGGAAGCGGGGTGCGCACCAGCCACCCGACCGGAAGTGACCTCTTGACCTGGGCGCCCCCAGAGGGCGCCCAATGGTCAACCTGGCGTTATTTGAACCCCCCAATCAGGGGGACTCACCTGAGGCCTTCATGGAGGGCCCAAGAGGATTTAAGCGCCGCCGCCCTCCCAGCAGAAGCACAACGCCTTCGAGGAGCTGGGAGAACGGCGCGAAAGCAACAACGACTGAAGGGAAGGAGTCGACGCGGCGGAGGACGAAGCTGAAGAAGGCGAGGCCCTGTCGGAGATCCAGGTCATCGTCGCCGAGGACACCTCGTGGAGTACGGCGCGCCGTGCCAGCTCCCCCGAAGCAAAAATTAGCGCGAAGGTTTCGAAGGCGTCAGATCGCATCAGGTAAAGCGGCGGCAAGCTCAGAGCCCGGGGTGAGCACACGCATTTGGCTGTGCCCCAGCCGACGGCCTGACGCAGACGCGAGAAACCAAGAAGCCACACAAAAGTGCGCAGAGGCTCACGACATGTCGGAAGGCCAGCCAGACGAGATGGCAGAGGTACTGAAGAAGATCCGCGAATTATCGGCCATCCACGGTGACGACTGGCTCCACCCTCACTTGGGTAAAGGGAAGGAGAACAGACCAGTGGACCAGGCAGACGAAGAACCAGGGCCTTCCGCACCCAAGAAGCCCAAAAGCACGCCGATGAAAAGAACATCCAAGAGGAACCCTCCGAGGAAAGTACGTCAGAAACCTCTTCCGTCGAGACCGGAGGGCGGCGACCAGGGTGAGACGACCGGCAAAAAGAAAAAGGGTGAGCATATTAGCAACATCGTAAAAGAATGCTTGAAATCGCTGGCGCCGGGGTTACTTAATAGCACAGGGCAAGTATTAGCAGGGCCTAGGGAGCAGCGCGCAGAAGAAGCGGCAGGTCTGACTTGGCATATGGTCGACCCGGGGTGGGCCCGGCAGACAAGAGTGCAAGAGCAGGTAGGCTTGTCCGCCCAAGGTGAACAAATTTCCCCGCTACCCGGGTGGGGTTACGGCCCCGTGTCGGGAAGCCCACCTCCGGGCGGGCTAGTCAGCGACCCTTACATCAGGCCATCCCCTGGTCCGGCGTCCCTGACTACGAAAGCCACCGGCTTAGCATGTCTCATCCCCCTTGCGGTTAAAGGGAGAATATGGCGCAAGGAATTCATAGACATATTTTCGCTACTGGAAATACAGCTAGAGGGGCTCGATCTAACCACGTGCGACAGGAAGGATGAGGACAGGAGAGAAAGGCGCGGGGCCAGAAAGGAGCGCACCTTCGATAATTGGTTAGATGCATTCAGAATCATGGCATGCATTATAGTGGAAAGGTTCCCCCATTGCGCTGCTGATTTGTGGATGTACGAGGCCAACATCCACCTAGCACAGAGGCAGTTCCCTGGGGATGCCTGGTTAGAGTACGATAAAGGGTTTAGATTAAAAATGCAGAGGCACCCCGAAATGGAGTGGAATGAGGAAGATGTCTTGGGGTTCATCCACAAAATGCTTACAGCCAAAGAGGTTAGGGCCTGGGCGGGCAAAAGCGACCAGCCCTTTCGGAGCTCCTACCAAAAGGGGAAGAATAGTACATATCAGAGGCGGTCTACCGGGAGATCTTACTCCCCAACCGCAACTAAGGCGATCTGTTGGAGATACGAGGCGGGGGATTGCTCATGGGGCTCTTCTTGCAAGTTCCAACATGCATGCGCTAGCTGCGGGGGCAGGCACGCTACCGTTGCATGCAAAGGTTCCAAGCGCGAGTCAAAAGGTGAAGAGCAAGAAGCGTTAGCCCCAACGCAGGGAGAGGAGGGGACCTGGTGGACATTCGTAAGTGCCAGCTGGCCAGATCCCCCATTATTACACAACAGCTGCGCAGATTGGCGAACAAATATCCGAACAGAGCAGATGCCAGGTTACTGGTGGATGGCTTTGAGGAAGGCTTTGTTATCCCATTCCAGGGCCCTCTCCCCTTAGCGGGGGCGAGCAACTTGAAGTCAGCAAGGCAACACCCCGAGGTTGTTAGCGCTAAGATAGAGAAAGAATTGAACCTGGGTAGAGTCGAGGGCCCTCTCCCAAAGGAGTTGCACGGAGGCATAGTCGTCTCCCCGCTGGGCGTGGTCCCCAAGAAAGAAAAAGGGCAATTCAGGCTGATACACCACCTATCATTTCCGGAAGGTTCCTCCGTGAACGACGGTATTGACCCCGAAGCTTGCTCAGTGGGCTACGCGTCAGTCGACGACGCAATTGAGCTGGTGAAGGCGTCAGGCATAGGATCCCTCATGGCGAAAGCGGATATTGAATCAGCGTTCCGCCTATTGCCGGTCCACCCCTCCAGTTTTCACCTACTGGGTTTCCAATGGGGGGAGGATGTGTTTATTGACAAGGCCATGCCCATGGGCTGCGCGATATCAGGCGCCTATTTTGAGCAGTTTGCCACTTTCTTAGAATGGGCGCTTCACGACCGGCACCAGGAAGGTGGAAAACTGCACTACCTAGATGATTTCTTGTTCACAGGCCCGGCAGGATCCTCGGTGCGCTAGTACACTGGCAGCCTTCGAGGAATTAGCCAGGTCTCTAGGGGTCCCCCTCGCAAAGGAAAAAACGACAGGCCCGACCACGAGACTCACGTTCCTGGGCATAGAATTGGATTCTATAGCAGGAACGGCCAGGCTGCCTCCAGACAAAGTAAAGGAATTTCGCGAAGAAGTGTCGAAGCTACAGGGTCGGAAGAAAGCCACCCTGAGGGATATCCAAGGAGTAATAGGTAGACTTAACTTCGCGGCTCGGGTAATCCCTCCCGCCAGGGTATTTTCTAGGCGCCTAACAAGGCTAACGGCCGGCGTCACCCACAAACACCACCACATCCGGCTGAGTGCAGGCGTGAAACAGGACCTGCAGGTGTGGGACGAGTTCCTACAGGATTTCAATGGGGTGCGGATTTGGAGAGAGGGGTGGGTGACGGCCGAACAGATAGCTCTTTACACGGACGCAGCCGGAAGCCTGGGGTTCGGCGCGGTCCTGGGAAACAGTTGGTGCGCCAGCCAGTGGCCGGACAAGTGGCATGCGCAGGGGCTCACTAGGAACATCACGTTTCTCGAGCTGTTCCCGATAATTGTGGCACTGACCATCTCGAAGGAAAATAAAAAAAAACTGAAACTCACGCTTTGGTCAGATAACATGGGAGTAGTGCAGGCCATTAACAGAGGCGCAGCGAGATGCCCTTACATGTTGAGGTTAATGCAGCGGTTAATTAAATTACAGCTGGAGGGGAATCTGGAGCTGAAGGCACGCCACGTGCCAGGGTCAGAGAACACAGCAGCAGATGCACTTTCCCGGTCCCAAATGAAGCGGTTCAGAGAACTGGTACCCGGGGCAGACAGGGAGATGACCCCCTTTCCACTGTGCCTGTGGGACCTGGGGGAGTAGACTTGTCCTGGCTAATAGGGCACTCACTTACCGCAGAGGCAAACAGAAGATACAGAACCTACGCAAGCACGGTAATGAGAGTGGGGGCATAAAATCGCTGGAAGACAGGGCAGAAACTCGCACAGCAGTCGAGAAATTCGTACAATGGGCATTCAACTCGAAGAAAACTAGATCGTGGGCCCAGGCGCACTTGGCCGCCATTGCCCACTTTGCCAGGCTTTACACAGGCGAGGACCCCACTACCTCGGCCTATCTAAAGACAGCCTTAAAAGGTTGGAGAAGGGTTGAGGGGAAAAAGAAGGACGACAGGCGTCCCATCGATTTCGCCAAGCTGGGGCAGCTCCTAGGAGCCCTCGCAGGCATAATATCAGATAAATACGAGCTGCTATTATTTAGGGCGGCATTCACCACGGCCTTCTTCGGAGCATTCCGAATCAGCGAATTGGTAGCTCCCAACAAATCGGGCCCAGCGCAGCAATGCCTGCAGGCGAGGGACATCAAACCAATGGTGAAGGCTGTGTATTTAACACTGAGACAGTCCAGGACAGACAGGGTAAGGAGGGGGACGACGATACGTCTCCATTGCATCCCAGAGGCTGGGCTCTGCGCGGTATGCTGGCTATTTAAGTACATGGGGGCTCGCCCGGCTGGCGAGGGCCCCCTCTTTATACATAAGGATGGAAGGAACCTGAGTAAGTTCCAGTTTACGGCCATAATGCACCAAGGCCTTGGTAAAGCCGGGTATCGCGCCGCATCGTTTGCCTCTCACTCATTCAGGATCGGCGCAGCGACCTCGGCAGCGCAGCATGGCATGCCAGAGGACAGGATCCAGGCGGTGGGCAGATGGCGCTCCAGGGCGTACAAGTCATACATACGCCCTCACCTCGTATAAAAAAAAAAAAAAAGAAAAACCCAAGGGGGGAGAAGGGGAGGTGGTCACTTTGGGATGCCGCACGGCAGGGTGATAGCCCCCCTCAACCACACCCGGTGCGCAGAAGGCCACCTTAACAGAATGCTTTCTCTTGACAGGGGGACGCCCACGGCTGGTCTGGGTGGTGGGACATTCATTCGTGTACCGAATGGAGTCTTGGTGGCGGCAATTGGGTCACAGCACAAGCAGGCCCAAATCAACGTACATCCGCTGGATAGGGCAGCCAGGTATGAGATGGGAGCAGCTACTGCCGACGCTGGACGGCCTCATGGCAGATTCGGCCTGGCTGCCCGACATCCTGCTCATCCACCTTGGGGGCAACGACCTGACCCGGCTAGGGCGAAAAGCAGTCAGGCAGGCCATCCAAAAGGATCTCACCAAAGCAGCAGCGTGGCTGGGCCCCACAACGGTAGTCTGGTCCGAAATGATCAGCAGGAAACATTGGAGAGGTGCTGATTCCAATAAGGCCGTCGATAACGCAAGGAGGAAATTAAATATTGCGATGCACAAGTTTTGCTACGCCAATGGCCTGGAATCAATCCGGCACGGCCTCATCCACCCGGGCCGCCCGGAACTTTATGGGCAAGACGGGGTGCACCTCTCCGAAAAGGGGATGAAGGTGTTCTGGGATAACTTGTGGGGTGCAATGACACTCGCAGGTTGCAATTAAAAAATAAATAAATAAATAAATAAGGTGGAAAAAGGTGGGAGCCACGAACCAGGTGCAGGGGGGGAGCCGCAGTAAGACGTGAGCCTCCCTGCGGCGTGGCGGAAATCCTACACTGGTTGGCTAAGAAAACACACCGGCGGGCGGTGTGTAAGAGGATGGCCACTCACTTTTGAATGCCGCACGGCAGGGTGACGTGGCGGCATAAAGGAGGGGAGTAACAGGAGGAGACGGCACTCGCGGCCCAGACCCGGCCGGACGGCAGGGCACAAATGGTAGCGAGCTGGGGACCTAACTCCCGACAGGTAAGCTCCCCTCCGCAACACGCAGAAGGCGTGGGCAACCAACCACTGGAGCACCAATAGACTGGCAACAAACTGGTTTGTGTACAAGTCCCATTTTCGAACTAAGGAGGGCACAAAAAGACTGACACCTGTTATCACAAGATGGTGTCATAATTTGTAATATGACATGTATGATTGATGATTACTGTTCGCAAAATGGAAGATTGCTTAAAACCAGTTTGTGTTATTAATATGTCTTTGGTTATTAATAAACTGCGGCCAACAACGACCACCACTAATACCAGTATTGTTGGCTGACATTATTTCCCACCATTGGCAACAGCAGGATGCGGGGGCCGGTAAGTATGTATGCTTGGGTCTCCACGGAATAGGCACATTCGAGGGTTATTGCAGAGGCCGCCGCACCCCCCGTAGGGTAGGGGGGGGGAGGCTTGAAGGCCGGCGCCATAATCCTCGTGGTGCCACCAGTGGGGTAAACTGGTTCTGGGCGCCTTGATGCGCCCAGGAACCAGCGGAAGCAGGGTGCGCACCAGCCACCCGACCGGAAGTGACCTCTTGACCTGGGCGCCCCCAGAGGGCGCCCAATGGTCAACCTGGTGTTATTTGAACCCCCCAATCAGGGGGACTCACCTGAGGCCTTCATGGAGGGCCCAAGAGGATTTAAGCGCCGCCGCCCTCCCAGCAGAAGCACGCCTTTGAGAAGCTGGGAGAACGGAGCGACAGCAACAACGACTGAAGCCCACCCACCCACACCTAAGGAACAGCAAAGTCGCAGTGCTGGATAAGGGAAGGGGCGTTAGCGGAAATCCTACACTGGTTGGCTAAGAAAACACACCGGCGGGCGGTGTGTAAGAGGATGGCCACTCACCTTTGAATGCCGCACGGCAGGGTGACTTGGCGGCATAAAGGAGGGGAGTAACAGGAGGAGATGGCACTCGAGGCCCAGACCCGGCCGGACGGCAGGGCGCAAATGGTAGCGAGCTGGGGACCTAACTCCCGACAGGTAAGCTCCCCTCCGCAACATGCAGAAGGGCAACCAACCACTGGAGCACCAATAGACTGGCAACAAACTGGTTTGTGTACAAGTCCCATTTTCGAACTAAGGAGGGCACAAAAAGACTGACACCTGTTATCACAAGATGGTGTCATAATTTGTAATATGACATGTATGATTGATGATTACTGTTCGCAAAATGGAAGATTGCTTAAAACCAGTTTGTGTTATTAATATGTCTTTGGTTATTAATAAACTGCGGCCAATAACGACCACCACTAATACCAGTATTGTTGGCTGACATTATTTCCCACCATTGGCAACAGCAGGATGCGGGGGCCGGTAAGTATGTATGCTTGGGTCTCCACGGAATAGGCACATGCGAGGGTTATGCCGGTATCCATACATTCCATAAGGATATCTGGAACAAAAAACCTTAACCCACTGATCTTGTCCTACTTCAAATACAAACGTTAACCCTTCAAGATATTTCATGAGGATTCAAACATGTGAGAGGAGATTACAATGAATCAATCAGGATTTTTATTTCACAGCTACTTGACCTGTGACGGTCTCAAGAGGCTGTGGGGCCCTGCTGTGAATTACGCTGTCTGTTCCTATTGGCTGAACATCCTGGTCTTGATGTCCTTCCAGAACTGTTGAAGTAACAGTGCTAGCCGGAGGGGCTGAGGAAGGGTGTTTCAGGTCTCAGCCACGAGGTGGGAGAAGGAACGGGCTCCATTGTTTGCCTGGCGGATGCGATGGGTAGCTGCTAGGGAGAACAATATGGTATGGAGTTCCCTGGTAGGTTTGTGAAAATTCACTCATTTGTTGAGGTATTCCGGTCCTTCATTGCGTAGCGCCTTGTAACCGTGGGTGAACAGCTTGAACTGGCATCTTTTCTCAATTTATAGTCAATGGAGTTTCCTTAGGATTTTTATTTCACAGCTACTTGACCTGTGAGGGTCTCAAGAGGCTGTGGGGCCCTGCTGTGGGATTACGCTGTCTGTTCCTATTGGCTGAACATCCAGGTCTTGATGTTCTTCCAGAACTGTTGAAGTGACAGTGCTAGCCGGAGGGGCTGAGGAAGGGTGTTTCAGGTCTCAGCCACGAGATGGGAGAAGGAACGGGCTCCATTGTTTACCCGGCGGATGCGCTGGGTAGCTGCTAGGGAGAACGATCTGGTATGGAGTTCCCTGGTAGGTTTGTGAAAATTCACTCATTTGTTGAGGTATTCCGGTCCTTCATTGCGTAGCGCCTTGTAACCGTGGGTGAACAGCTTGAACTGGCATCTCTTCTCAATTTATAGTCAATGGAGTTTGCTTAGGTGATGGGTGATATGCATTTGTCTGGGGAGGTTGAGGTTGAGTATTCCTGCTGTGTTCTGGATAGTTTGGAGTTTCTACAAGAGTCTGATGGTGATTCCTACGTAGAGGGAGTTGTCGTAGTCAAGTATCTAGTGACGAGAGCTTGCATGACAGTTCGCCTGGTGTTGGGCGGGAGCCATCGGAAGACGTTCCTGAGCATTCAGAAGGTGAAGCAGCAAGGGGAGATGTCAATGCTGACTTGCTTCTTCATAGATAGCTCGCTCTCAAGGATGGTGCCGAAGTTGCGGGCATGTTTGGTGGGTTTGGGAGTAGGGCCCAGCTCAGGTGGCCACTATTTCTTGTTCCAAAGGGTGTATTTGTCTTTTCCAAACATGAGAGCTTCTGTCGAGTTTGAGATAGTTGCTGTTCATCCAGATGGCCACATCCTTCATCCATCTTTGGAACCTGCCTTTGATGGTCCTTTAGTCGTTTGTCACGGAGAGGCTGAATTGTTGTTGTTGGCATAGGCGATAATGTTGAGTCTTAGGATCCTCAAGCTATTGGCTAGGGGTGTCATGTATAGGTTGAAGAGTGTTGGGCTGATGGATGAGCGTTGAGGGACACCACAGGTGATGTTCTTAGGGAGCAAGGATTAGTGAGGGATAATGATCTTCTGCATCCTGAATGTGAGGCAGAAAGAAATCCTATTGAGGACTGCCCCTTAGATTCCGATCTGATGGAGTCTATTGATCACTGTGTGGTGGGATACTGTGTTGAAGGCTGCTGAGAGGTTGAGGAAGAGGGCTGCTGTTTCTTTGCGGTCTAGAAGCATTCTGATGTTGTCCATGTCTGCTATTAGGGCTAACTCAGTGCTGTAGTTTGCTCTTAAGCCAGCTTGGGAGGGGGCCAGAAGGTTGTGGTTCTACAGCTGTCTGGTTAGCTGAATGTTGATACCTTTCTCGATGACCCTGTCTGGGAAGGGGAGCAGGGAGATTGGTTTGTAGTTCTTGAGTTCCCCTGGGTCCGAGGATGGTTTCTTCAGCAACGGCTTCATGTAGGCATATTTTTATTTCTGGGGGAAGTGGGCCATGGTGAGCAAGGATTACACACTGAACTTTGACTCCTGCAAGTGCATTAAGCACTGGGGCAGTGTAAAGTTGCCCACTCTTTATACATCCCGAAAATCAAATATTGACCAATGTATGACACACCAATGAACAGGCACTTTGCACAGGAGCGTTATGTGTCTTTATGGTTCTTGCACACCTTGCACCTTATTCTGCTGATTCACACTGTCTTTATGTATAGAATACTATAATTATTCACTTAAAATGTATACTCAGGCTTTAAAGAGAATATTTTAAAAAGTATTAATTAATCAACAGCTGCCAGTGTGTTTTTATTACTGAAGCTTCACTCTTGATGTATAAATTGATGTCATTCTGTCTGTGTAACTGATAGAAATGTTGTTCTTAGCTTTAAATGTTCTTCTTTGTATGTGCCTTGTACTAAATTAGGTTGAATGAGAACATTTCATCAATGTATGCATTAACATTACACATATGTACTCTTGAATGCAGTTCACAAGTATACTGATTGTTATGCATTTTCACTGCTTACTATGTTTATTATTAGGCTAAAGTATAGAAAAGAATCATTCTGTTGCATAGGTGTTTTAAATGTGCACACACACACATATATAAGTGTGCACCATAGATTTAGAATTTTGAGTTAACTTCATTATACTACAGGCCTAAATTCGTTCCCATGGGAATCCCTTTTGTTCTTGCAATTTTGCTGACTTGCTTGCTTAGCAGAAATTCTCACTAACTGTTAGTAAGAATCTATATATTTCTTGTCACAAATATTAGATACCTGTCTATGAATGGATTTCGAAGACGAGCACAGGAGAACTCTCTAGACAAACAATGGATGGTTGTGCTCGATGGTGAGCATGGCAATGAGATAGTGTTCCCTTGTCTAGCCTGGAACCGTTTTCTACTGTTGCAGAATATACTTTATGGAAACTATATGGACTTCTAAAACAAATACAGGATGGAGATGCCAGATAGGGTAGGGCAAGGTTGTATACTTGTGATACATTGTGGGTTGGGGCCAAGTTCAGCCCAAATAGCCCGAAATCCAGACCATTTTGGATTGGGAGGCTCTAACCACCCAGGCTCAGTCAGGGCATTCCTTGGCTTGCCTGGGTACTACAGGAGGGATGTGCAAGGATATGGGTCAATTGTGACCCCCTCACAGAATTGACCTCCAAGAAAATGCCCTGAAAGGTTAACTGGACAGTGAGCTGTCAAAAGGCTTTTAACACCCTCAAGGAAGCAATGTGCTCAGTACCCATTCTAAAAGCTTCAGATTATACCAAGCAGTTTGTGGTGCAGACAGATACCTCTGAACATGGAATAGGAGCTATCCTATCCCAGACCAATGAAAATGGCCATGACCAACCTTTTGTTTTCATAAGCAGGGGGCTTCTCCCCGGAGAGCACAGTTGGAGTGCCATTAAGAGGGAAGCCTTTGCTGTGGTTTAGTCCCTAAAGAAGCTGAGACTATACCGAATTGGTTCTCACTTCCTTGCACACACTGACCACAGATCTCCCAGATGGCTCCTGCAAATGAAAGGTGAAAACCCCAGTTAAGGTGGTCCATATCCCTACAGGGAATGGACTTTACAGTGGAACACAGATCTGGGACTGATCATGCCAATTCAGATGGTCTTTCCCGGTTCTTCTAATTAGACGATAGGGACACTCTAGGGAAAGGTTAGTTTCGTCCTCTGTGGTTTGGGGGTGGTCATGAAGGAAAGTTCCTCTTTTTGATGTGGTTAGCCCCCACTTTTTGCCTGACACCAGATATGATTTCAAACTGTAAGTGCACTGATTCCCTGGTAACCAGGTTCCCAGTGCCATATCTCTTTTCCAAAACGGTACCACAATTCCACAACTTCAGTCACCCCTGTAAATTCCGAGTAAATGGTACCCCGGGTACCCAGGGCATAGGTACTGAAGAGAGTGAACTGGGGCTGCAGCACAAATTATGCCACTCCAGAGACCCCTCACCAAGACCATGCATACTCTCTCTGCAGGCCGGATTTCTTTGCGCAGAGAAAATTTAAGAGTAGACATGACACACAGCCCTGAGTGCCATGCCCCCATAAACTGCATGAGGTATAGGTAAGCCACCATTACTGCAGACCTCACAGCCCTAAGGCCGGGTGCACTGTATTCCATGTGTGGACATATCTGCATGAGCATATCTGACCCTACAATGCTAAGTCCATTCTTGGCTATTGTAAGTAATCAGGGAAGCCATAGAGAGTACAGGGGATGGATACTTGTTGTGAAGAGTTTCCTATGTCCATGATGGCTTCACTGTACCCTAGGATGTTTGGTACCAGACATATGATCTTAATAAATCCTCACTGATGATATTGTTATATTTATTAATAAATGCACACACAAGACCCTTTACAGGGTCCCCTGAAAACCTATCAAGCACTAGTGTGGTCTCTGTCTAGTTTCAGCCAGCCTGCCATCACCAGACATGTTTTTGACCTCATGGGATGAGGGCCAGCACTCTCAGAGGCCAGGAACAAAGCCTGCTCTGGGCATAGGTGCTTCACTCCTCCCCAAGAACAGGATGGACTACCAAGGCGGGATCCTTCAAAGGCAAAGCCGCCTTTTCAGATAGTGGAGGATGCAAACCCCCTTTGCTACTTTTGGCAGGAGGAAAGGTGTGAAAATTAGTAAGATGAGGAGGTGTCCCACATTCAGCCAGCACCACCCCTTAGGTGTGGCAGGAGATGGGGACCCCACTTTTGGAAAATCCACCGTCAGAGCTAGGGTAGTGCCCCCCCACCACAGGAAGTGGTCACTTAGAGGGTGTAGATACCCTAAAGGTAGGTTGCCCATTGGCTACTACCTGTGTCCCCCTTTACTGTCAATCATAGAGTCCTGCTCCAGCGGTTGAGAGCGGCAGGGATTGACGGCACGGCCCTGATCTGGTTTCACTCTTACCTCAGCGACAGAAAACAAGCTGTCTCCCTCCCCCCTTTCCAATCGGTCTTCTCCCCGGTCCCTCACGGTGTCCCCCAGGGTTCCTCTATCAGTCCGATTCTTTTTAACGTTTACTTAAAACCTCTGGTCACGTTAATTAAGTCACACAACATGACCACAGTAAACTATGCGGACGACACACAGCTCCTTCTCTCGTGGGAAGGCGAAGACTCCATCTCCTTACAAGCCTTCCATGACTGCCTACGAGACACGGCATGCTGGTTGCACCGGAACTCACTTCAGTTCAACTCCTCGAAGACCGAGGTGATGTACTGCCCTGCGAGTCGCATACCCCGCCCTCTGCCCGCTGAGTTCTGGCCCCCGGAGAACTCCAACAACCCCCCACCAGTTACCACCGTTCGCAACCTGGGCGTCATGCTCAACCATCAATTGAGCATGGAAACACAGGTCTCAAGAACAGTCGCAACCTGCACCGGCCTTATGCGCTCACTGCGCAAAGTCTTGCCTCTGCTTCCATCCTCCGCCAGAGCACTAGTAGTCAGGTGTACTATTCTTAGTCGCCTTGACTACTGCAATGCCCTGCTGCTTGAATCTCCGGCGACACTACTGGACAGACTCCAACGACTCCAGTCGGCAGCAGCCAAACTGGCCCTGGGATGGACCAGGAGATCCTCGGCCACTGCCGCACTGGCCGAGTTGCATTGGCTGCCTTTGAGGCAACGCATTGCCTTCAAGGCCCTTTGCCTGGTCTTCAAGGCACTACATGGAATAGGACCCAGACCTCTTCAACGTCTGTTCTCCTGGTATACCCCCACCAGAACACTTAGGTCCACAACTGCTTGCCTCGCGAGAGTGCCCAGATGTAAGAAGGCCAGGATGGGAGGAAGATCGTTCAGAGTAGCTGCAGCCAAGCTATGGAACAGTCTACCTGCCGACATTCGCCATATTTCTCATCTCCTCCCATTCAGGAAACGTATCAAAACTTGGCTCTTTCCCCTGTCCCTAAAAAAAAATAACCGGCCATCCCCAGCCCACCCCCGTCTATAAACCACATGAGTAGCTACCAGCGCCAGGATACCTGCCAGGTGACAGTCGCGCTTTATAAATATTTTAAATAAATAAAATATAAATAATTTAACACCCCTAAATTTAGTATTAAGGTGGTATCCCTGGACAATGATCCTTAGATCCGACGTACACAAAGAAGAGTTGGACCAAGAAGAGCTGCGGCCGACAACTGAAATCCTGCTGCAGAGAAATTGGTGCCAACCCCTGCCTGCTGCCTTAATGACCCAGCAGTCGTGGTATGCTGCCTTTCCTTGCCACTGTGAGGACTCCAAGAACCCCAGAGTACCCCCCAGCCTTCATTGCCACAGAAACTCCTTAGGAACAGAGGTTCTGCTCCCATGGGACAGCTAGCACCGAACCATAGACTCCAGACCTATCGACTTGCTGCTCCCCAGTGACTCTGATGTAGCACTTGGACCAAAAGTGGCACTCCATCTCTGAATGGTCAAGTCTGTCCCCTCCATCAGGTTTGGGGACACAAGGACCTACTGGAGAAGTGCTGCACCATTACTCGGGGTCCTGGACTCCCTGCATCCTAAAGTGAGATGAAGAGTCCTCCCAGGAATCCAACTGCTGAGGAATCTAGCACCCATTGCGAGACACCTGAGATCCCTGATACCCAGTTCATGAGTGGCCCAGCTGTCTCAAATTCATCTCTCCAAGCTGTCCCCTCCTGACTGGGAGGACATCTTGATGCACTCGGCCCAGCTGAGCTTACTGCTCTAAACCCAGCCCGATCGGCCCCGGTAACAATGATCCAACTACTCTCCCATAGGTCCTAAAGCCCTTGAGACCTGCTCCCTTGGTTGGGCCCCCTGGGAATTGCCTGAAAGTCCACTTGTGCAGTACATTTTTAAGTGACTCTCTCTCCCATAGTGCACCAGCTACTAATGACCTCCACAATCTGAACCCGAGTACCTTTGGCCGTTTCCTGGTGGAGCTGTCCTATGCAGCAATAGAGGAGTCGGACATTGTTTTTAACAGTGCTTCACGGTCTTGTTTATTTTTCACTATGACTGCTTGTTTCCCTAGAAGTGCCTTCCCTCCTCTGGTCTGCCTGACGCTATCTGCATTCCTTTTTCCCTGTTTACCTTTACTCCTCTACCTTCCAATCCACATAAGACGTTTTGTCTTTGCCATGTAACACAAAAATAACTTACGTTAATGTGTAATCTCATGTTTTTTTACTGTCTGTTTTCACAGCGGAGCCCGAACAACCTTGGCTGATGCCCGGTGGAGCTGTCCTGTGCAGCTATTGAGGAGTTTGGCCCTGGTGCACCTCCTCGGCCATCACCTACCCAGCTGGACATCTGACATTGTTTTCCTTGCCTCCCTGTTATGTTTCCTTTCCTCTATCTTTCTCCTATGTCTGTACTTGGAATCTGTAACTGAAGTAATCATGTAGTCTGTAACTTGCTGATCATCATGTAAAGCGCTCTAATATCTCTGGGTCTAGCCAGCACTATATAAAACTTCGCAATTAAAAATAAAAAACCTGCTCCAGTCCAAATCTGGGACGCTCCTGAGAATCCGCTGGTGTAACATTGGACCTGGCCATGCTAACTGCCAAAATCCAAGAGGTGAATCCTGAAAGTCGACTGTACGAATTTATATGCAGTTTTGTCTTTTTCCCCATCAACTTCTATGATGCGTAATTGGGCCCTAAAGCGGTCTCTTTTCTGAACAAGAGAAATTCATAACTTTTAAAGTACTTACTGTAGAACAAATTTATTTGTCTGAAAAATTATATAATAGTTTTGCAACTTGGTCTCGGATGTATTCATGAGTGTGTGTCTCATTTATTGCCTTTGTGAGTACAACAAATTATTTTTTTTATTAGGACTTTATTTTCAAGGATTTTACATGTCTAAACAAAATATACTTAATGGTACACCGTCATATGTCACATCGTAATATGAATAACAAAATTGAGCAGGGTCAGCACATGTTAGCAATTAACGTCGAGGATATGCAGGCATCAGTATATTACCAATTGAAAGAAACGTTGCCCCTCTTTTAGTGCTCTATATAGAGAGCCAGCTTCCTACAAGAGTAGAGTGTGTCAATAGACTGCCCTATCTTTTTAGACCTCTCTCTCAAATGACAGGAGTGTGTGTTTGTAGTAGTGAATGAGGAGGGACTGGTCTCTCGTGTCAGATCTTTCTCGCAGATGACGGGTGTGAGCAGTAAGTTGTGTAGAGTGACAGGCTCTACTTATAGGCCTCTCTCTCAAACGGTGTGTGTGTGTGGTACTCTGTGTGAATGGACTGGCATCTTCAGTCAAATCTGTCTCTCAGATTGCAGGTGTACATAGTAGGGTGTGTTGATGTACTGGCCTTTCCTTGCATACCTCTCCCTTAGATGATGGGTGTGCATAGTAGGGTGTGTGGAGAGGACAGGCATCTCAGCTAAGACCTCATTTTGGATGACAGACAGGTGGGAATAGTATGTTTTGTCCAGGGAATCTCCTCCCATCTAACACCACTCAGGTTGATAGTGGATGTGCGTAGTAGGGTGTGAGAAGAGACTGTATTCTACTCACAACTCTTACTAAACAGATGCACCTAAATTGTAGACTCTGATAAACACCATCTTCAGTAAAACTCCTTCCTATAGTAGTAAGTGTGTGCATAATGCAGTGTATTTGAAGATTACCAACTTCTTTCTACTTTTCAAGATCTCGGGATCGTCCTGCGAGACTGTACCATTTAAAAAAAATAAAAATTAACATCTACTCATCACAGTACTTATCTCTTACAAACTTCCTCTAAAAAAAAAGGCCACAATATGCATTCCTACTAATAGAGAGCATTGAGAACTCATCTACTTCCTTTTACTTTTAACAACCCGGCGATAGTCCTGTGAGATCTTAAAAATTAGTTAAAAAGAATATAAATGTATTATCCTCACAGTAGTTATACCTTAGACACCACCTCTCTAGATCTAGGGGCACAGCATACCTTTCTGCTGACACCTTATAGTGTTTTTTAATTAATTTCCACAGCACCTCCAATTTTTCACAGTAAACAACAATGGCGGTCATTTGATTTCTATTATTCCCACACCCAGCCAATCAGAGCACTCGCAGGACTCACGGGAGTCTCTCATTCCTCCAAGAGCATGAAGGCTCATGGGAAAAAGACTCCTCTCGACCACTCAGACGGCTCCATTTTTGAGTGTGTAATCTCGCAGGAGGCTCGGGAGACTGTTGCGGGCCCAACAGTTCAGATATACAATACTTATTTATCCATAATTTCCCAAAAACTACTTAATGGATTCACATCAAATGATAAAAAGTACAATCTGCAGACCAAGATCTACCTTCCTGACGAATTTTGTGTAATTCCATTCAGCAGTTTTTGCTTAGTCTTTTCTACTATGTTCTCCTTTATAGTTGTAATATCCTATGTTTGGCTCCAGGAAGCATGAATATTTCTACAAAACACATCAAACACAAACAAAAGTAGAGGCTCCACACATGGATACAGCTTCAAAATATATTAGAAGGATGGACATCAACTTAAAGAAAAAAGAGAAAGGAAGTCAACTATGGTGCAATGTAATCTCATACATTCAAAGTAGCGATACCAGTAAACTGACAAAACTAGTTTCTTCAGACAGAAATATTGAAGATCTTATGTTTATAAAGTGCAAAATATCTTGACTAAATGATTTAAATTTGTGTTTTTTTACCTTTAAAGAACTCAACTATATCACCATAATACTTTATTTTCCATCTTTACAATTGGCAAACCAAAACTTTTCCAATTTGAAAAAAAAAATCTTCATCATGTTACAATGAAATATTTCTTAATTATGTCATTTTGACCATGAATATTCATAAAATATAAGGATATTTTTGTGTGTAAATTAGGTTGTTTTTTTGTTACATACTGTAAGAAATTGGGTTTTTGGGAGGGTGTGAACGCTCCTCAAGCAACAACCACAACCCTTGCTTTTGTTAGGGTTTTCCGCAAATGTCACTAAATTAACCTGGGAATTACCTTCTGGTGGCTTGGCACAAAAGCAGTCAGGCTTAACTCAGACTCACTGTGCTAAGGATTTATGCAGCACTCAAACAGTAACAAAACGAGAACACAACGCAGGAAAAATCCAACAGCATGTTTTAAAAATAGATAACTTTTTAATGAATACAATGACACAAAAGTGAATTAAATCCAATCAGTAGAATGTTATAACATTTATAGTGAAAATTAGCACCTAAAAATTCAAAGTGCCAAGTACTGGTATTTTGTAGAGCGAGACGGGGACAAATTCAAAACTTATAGTGGACTTCGAGGGTTACTTGGTGTGGATTAGGCCTGGTTTCGGCTTAATTTCGGACTACAACATTTAGAAGAAAAGTTTAGGGGGAGGTAGAGTTCAGTAGGGCAAGGTAGCAGGTTGTGTCTGAGGAGGACTTCTGTCCCTCGGAGTGCTGGATAAGGTCTCAGTGAAACACTCACCATTGGAGAGAAAAGACTTAAAGTGGCAAAAGCTAGATTTCTAGACCAAGGAGTCTGTCACAGTCTAGTCATGTAAAGATTTTTATATTTTGACTTATATAACTTTTTGGAAATTGAAAATCTCCAGCAAGCTGCAAGCTGTATCCAAAGAGGGTTCCAACAAGGTAAATACCATCTCTCTAAGGTCCCACTGAACACAATTTGCTGCTGTGGAGAAAAACATAGTAGGAGCTACAGTGAAGTCTGGCCAACCAGTGATGCACCTAGGTAGATCATCTGGCAGGTAGGCTCCAGCCTTCTGTTGGTTTTTCTGGCTCTTTCTGGCCTATTCTGCCAAAACCTAGTCCCCCTTTGTCTCACTGTCTGGGAAGAATACACAAAGCAGAGCAGCTATGCTATTCGCAGGCATGTGACCTAGGGCACTGGTGGTAGGCACCAAAGGTTAAGGCATGAAAATTGCATCTATCTAAAGATCACTTTTTTAGAATTATGATTTTAATCTGACTTTAACATTAAAGAGTATTTCAAGTTACAATTAATTTGAGCTCAAACATGACATCTCTATCTCCTCCCAATCATAAGTTAACAATTATTAACGTAATAAGGTTCCCCAATGTAAACCCATGGGAGAGACAGCTTTTAAGGATGTATGATTAAACAACTACTGCTCAAAGCCCGAATGCCTAAACCACAAAGTCTAAACCACGAAAAAAGACAAACCACTACTTTCTTAGCAACGACTTCCTTAACCACGAAAAATAATTTATTGCCACATTACCCAAATATACAACTATGTTCTTAAAACAACGCTTGTCTTTTTTATTAAACAATTTGAAAGTGGAGAATGTTTAAATTAACAAATTATCAATTTAATAATCTTTTTTTAGAAATACGGATGAACTTACAAAAACACGGTAATTAAACCCTTGAAAACTATAAAATATAAGTGCTTCATATTTTTTTACACACTACATTTTTTTATGATCCCAAAATACATTTGGATGGCCTTCCTGAGAACCTTCAGCTTCTGCCTCATTGGCCAAGGACAACAGGGGATATTTGACACTAGCTCCACCTTAAACGGAATAATCTTGATAATTATTTCAGGAGGATTTCCATCTACTTTACTGTCTTTGTTGGTATTGCCACTGACAGGCAGACAAGTAATTACATCCGGAATGGAGCTCGACTCCTTAACCCTCCTTTCCCTTTATATAACTCTCAATATCCTATATTTTTATGTTTCTCAGTGGGGAATCTTCACTTCTCGCCACTTGGTTCCTGTGCTGCTGCTCACCTGTCCATGCCACTTCTCTCCAAACCACAATTCGGCTAAAAGAAGATGCTTAACTTGAGGGCATACAAAACTGGTAGGTACCTTACTCGTGCCCTTCTTAAATCGTGGATTGCAGTACAATCTATTGGCCAGTTTCATGAGAACATGAGGGGGTCGTTGTTCATGCACATCATGGTTTAGGAAGTCGTTGTTCATGGGAAGGTCGTTGTATAAGACTCGTTGTTTACTACACTCGTTCCTATAGATTCGTTATTAAGGCTGTTTCCCAGCTTTTACAGTAGTGAAAATTACATTTAGGAATTTTTAACTACCAGGATATTCAAAACGTAAAAAGAAATATCATACATTTTCAAATACATTGTACTCTACTCCAATTGCATTTTAGGGCCTACCTTTGGGGTGGCATATGTATTAAAAGGAAAGATTAGGCCGCCAAAAAGTGTATTATGCTGGTCAAATTGGCAGTTTAAAACTATACTACAGGCTGCAATGTCAGGCTTGAGACAAGTTTTAAAGGTCTGCTTTAGTGGGTAGCACAATGAGTGCTCTAGGAACACTAGAAGCACCTTTTGTATAGGCACTAGGAACATGCAGTACCACTTACTATGGATTTATATGTAAATTAAATGTACCATCAGGTGTAGGCCAATTCTACTGTTTTTTTAAGGAGAGAACACAAACTTTTTAGCACAGGTTAGCAGTGGTAAAGTGAACAGAGTCGTAATGTCCACAAATTTTGAATTTAGAAGGAATAAATAAAGGAAAAATACAATCATGTTTAAAAATGAGTTTTATTAGGTAAAACATGTTTAAAATGTGATTTATATTTTAAAAGTGTTATATGTAAATTATGTGAATAAAAGAATCCCTTTTGTTCATAAGATTTCACAACATGGATGCAAATGTAAATTTTAAACTGAACATATGATTTTCATAGATGTGCAAATTAGATTAAATGAAAAATAACAAGATAATGTATTTGAAAAGCACCATTTATTATGGGAGTGCTTCTGCATTTACAAGCAATGTAGTTTGAGGTGGGTAAATAAGATTTTTTATCTTAGCTATATATCAACAGTAAAAATGATTTTCATCTCATGAAACATTTTTTGCTGAAGTACTGCTTGAAAGCTTCCCAACAGTTTAATTATGAGGTGAACGTGAAAGGCCTGAGAGGGACAGGTAGGCTAGTCTAAACTCCTGTGCAAGAGCAAGTACTTTAAGTATTGATGAAATCTCTGCATGAGAAAGAATATGTGAATCATTCTCAGAAATGAATATTTTAAAGTTCTGTTCTGTATCAGGTGATTTGCTGAGTCTACATTTTTTTTTTAGTAATTAGTTATTTTCAAGATGGATCTCTGTTTGGCCCTCCATGCTAATAAGAATACCAGAATGTTTGCATGACTTAAAATTGAGTATCCTTCTTTTCCATCATTTAAATCTCTAAGGATGTACATTAGTGAGTTACCCAATACCACTGAGAAAAAAACAGAATCCATCACTTTTTTCTGATGCTGACATGCTACAGTTAGGACAATATATTGCCTCGTTCATATCACCATGGAGATGGAAATGACAAACGTTCACAGCTTAAAGCCTTTTTTCCTGTGTGGTATGGTTTTGCCTTTCAAAGCCATCCATGTCCAACACAAAATCTGATGACTCTCAGTATGTTCTTCTCCTTGTCTAAGTTCTACTTGCAGTTAGAATTGTTTTTTTCTCTTCCAATCTAAATTTGTGTGAGTGAGTGTGTCTTTGGTGGATTTATGGTGGTAGTATTAATTACATTGAGGGTTTTCATGAATATTAATATGACTAAATGCATAATATACATTTCTAAAAAGAATAAATCATAATTTTAAAATATAGCTATAAAAATATAAAAACGTAATCAAAGAAAACTAAACTACTGAGCGTTTTTAAATGCTATCATAAATATGCAAATGATATATCTTCAGTTAAGTATATCTGAAGCATTTATTTATTATACTTTTATAACATGTAAGACATTGAGTCTATGTAAACATTACAACGATGTAAGATTGCAGAAGTTTAATTTAAAAAAAATGAATAAATTCATTGCAGGAGTACCATTGATAATTAACTTATGTAATATAAGGTCTAGCGTGGTATCCTAACCGTACATACATGGAATGGCTTTTGTTAAGTGTTATGTGTGATTGATGCACCATCAAAGTCACTAGCAAAAGAAGTATACAACGTTTGTCTTTCAAAAGTATGTTTTTTAATGGCAGACAGGTGTATTGACTACAAAACTCTTTTTAACAGTGAAGTGAATGTGCCAGAAAGGACATAAGTTTGCTGTGAGAAGAAACACTCCAACAAAAACTGTGTCATGAGAACAGCATTGAATAGAGATTTGAAATGAGATACATAATAAACTATTACAATTAGCTATAAGATTCCAATCTATTATCAGGTAATGCAGAAACCAATGTTTACCAATAAAGCCAACTTGTTGTCATGTGTCAATGTCATGTGGGCACAAGAAGGGGAGTGTTTTGCTGAATAAAAAAGGGATTAAGTGAAAACAGGCATGCCCTCTGCATCACAGACCCTTGAACAGAACTGGAAACACCGTACTTGAAAGTTTCTTTTCCATACTGCAGAAGCTGTACACACTATGGGGCTCATTATGATTGCGGATTTTCCGCATCCTCCGGGCCGGCGGAAGCCACCGCCGGCCCGGAGGATGCGGAAAATCCACAGCGGACCCACCAAAGACCCACCGCCTCATTAGGATGGCTGGTGGGTCCTGGTTTCCGTCCGCAGCTTTTCCTCCGCGGTTGGCTTACAACCACGGAGGAAAAGCACTAATCTGGTGACGGTGTCTCTCAGACACCGTCCGCCAGATTAGTATGTGCCTGCAAACATGCTTTTCTGCACCGGCTTTTCCGCCATGGAAAAGCATGTGTAACTTCACTGCGGGGGCCCGTTGCGGGCCCTCTAGGTGAAGGGGGGGTGGGGGGTGCACATGGGGGGTACCTATGGTACCCCCCTGCATTTGTATGCAGAAAGCGGCAGGCACTGCGCGGTGCCTGCCTCTTTCTGCATGCAAATGCAATGCGTGCATTTTTAACATTGCCACGGGTGCAGCTTGAAGCCACACCCGCCGCAATGTTAAAAATAGAGGATGTGACCGCTACCCTGGCGGTCACATCCTAATCGCACAGGAGGGGACTCCACAGCTCATGCGGACGGACGCAAGTCCGTCCGCGATCATAATCGGCCCCTATATTAGGTACTTGAAGACTGCCTGTCAATCAATCAATCAATCAATCATTGCATTTATATAGCGCACTACTTACCCAGAGGGTCTCAAGGCGCTGGGGGGGGGGGGGATCTGCTACTGCTCGAACAACCAGGTCTTGAGTTGCTTCCTGAAGGCGAGGTGGTCCTGGGTCAGGCAGAGGTGGGTGGGGAGGGAGTTCCATGTCTTGGCGGCGAGGTATGAGAAGGACCGTCCCCCTGTGGTGGCTCTACGGATGCGGGGGACGGCGGCGAGGGCGTGGCTGGTCGATCGAAGCTGGCGTTTGGGAGCGTAGAAGTTGAGGCGGCTGTTGAGGTATCCTGGGCCTTGGCTGTGTAGGGCTTTGTGTGCGTGGGTGAGGAGACGGAAGGTGATTCTCTTGTTGACCGGGAGCCAATGCAGATCTCTCAGGTGTCCGGAGATGTGGCTGCGACGGGGGATGTCCAGGATGAGTCGTGCTGAGGCGTTCTGGATCCGCTGGAGTATCTTCTGGAGTTTGGCGGTGGTTCCGGCGTAGAGGGTGTTGCCGTAGTCCAGGCGGCTGGTGACGAGGGCCTGGGTGACCGTCTTCCTGGTCTCGGTGGGGATCCACCGGAAGATCTTACGTAGCATGCACAGGATGTTGAAGCACGACAAGGAGACGGCGTTGACTTGTCTGGTCATGGAGAGGGAGGAGTCCAGGATGAAGCCCAGGTTGCGTGCGTGGTCTGTTGGTTTGGGTGCGCTGCCTAGGGCGGGGGGGCCACCAGGAGTCGTCCCAAGCGGCGGGTGAGGATCCCAGGATGAGGACTTCCGTCTTATCTGAGTCTGTTGAGAAGAAGAAGGTTGGTGCCTACTCTGCAGGAGGGGAGACCGTTCTTGATTGATTGGAGTGCAGCACATCACCAGTGTCTATGTGGTGTACAGAAACTCAAAGGTCTTGAAAGCCCTTTTGTGGGAGTAAAGGGAGGACCTATGAGTCCACAACACAATAATTGCAAAGCCCCAATGATGAAGTAAGTTTCACGTTTTCTTAAGTCTTTGTGAGGCTACAACCAACAAAATGTTCAGCCTACACATGCAGGTCAGCATCTGCAGAAGATGTGACCAGTCTACACAGATTCAAAAATACAGAATTTGAGAAAAGCACACAAGACCAAACATCAATATATTTCTATGTCAAGCTTACACTTGTATGAATTTTCTATACCGAACTACACATATATACACAATGGTGATATATATGTTCAATTTGTGCAGATTTGGAGTGAAGAACAGTAAATCCTTACCTTCTTCTGTGCACTTACCTGTTCTATTTTTTCTTCCTCAATATTCGGGTCACTATGGAGGTCATTACGATGTCAGGTGGAATCACTTCCGCCCGACACCGTATCGGTAATGCGAGTGACCAACACCCGCATGGCGGTCCCGACTGCCTCATTTGGATGCGAGCAAACACTGTTCGGTCACATTCCTACTTTTTACTATGGCAGCCTACATTCTGGCCATAAACTAGCCATAATGCATACTCCCATAGGGAAATGGGAGGTGTGGTTCATCCCTGCACCCCATGGCAGGCACCTCAAGGTGCCGTCCACAAGGTGCAGGGATCAACAGAGGGGCACCATAGGTACCCCCTCTGCCTCCAACCAGAGGTTGTGCACCAAAGGAAGTTCTGCTGGGGGCACCCAAAGACGCTTTCTGACATGGTTTCCATGTCGGACAGGCCCGCATGGAAACCATGTTAGAAACCATCATATAATCTCAAGGGCGGAAAGGTCCGCCCTTGAGATTACAGGCCAGATTCCGACTGGTGGACAAGCTTTCCAAGCCAGTCAGAAGCCAGCTGGAATGACCGGCAGGTGTCCTTTCTGACCTCCTCTATTGTAATGAGGCGGTTGGAAAGGAAACCGAATGGCTCATTTTGATGCAGCTGGAAAGGCTCAGACCGCAGGTAATCGGCCCATAAATTGTGACTGTTTGGTATTTGATCCTCGATTTTTCCTTCCACAATCCCCTCAAGTCAGAAGATTCCAAGCAGGCATACTGACAAAAACGTTATAACAAACGGCAGGACGATTTAAATGAATACATATTAGCACAGAAGTAAATATCAAAGACTACAGGCAAATCCCAAAGTACTTGTAGGCCCAAGCAAAATGTGAGAATAAAATATTTCGCATAGAAGCAAATATGAGAAAATAAAATCAGAACACATACTTTTTGAAAGTACATGAAACTGCGCCTAACCTGAGTTAATAGTAGTTCTGTATTCTCCAAGAGACATAGGTGACATACCTGAACCAGTGAGATAACTTGTTGAATGGGGTAAGTGATGGAGTGTTGTGACCATAGCAACTGACTATGCAAAAACAAGTCTCAAAATGTAAATTATTTAGTTGATAGTGTACATTACCGTTTTCCAAAATGTTCCAAATTAGTTTAGTATTTTAAAGACTATCCCTGAAATCAACAATATTTTCTTTACTTTAACTCTTAATTAACACAACCCCTCTCTACCTCTATCAAAAGCCTGTGACTGTTCCCCCTCTATTTGATGAATGTCCATTGAATAAATGGGTTCTGCACAACCAATTTTTAAGAACGTTAGTAGGAAACACAACAGTCCATCTGAGGTAAATGATCTAAAGCAGCATTGTTTGCACACAGTGGCCCCTGCTTGGCCCCGGGAATACAAATAAGGACCTCACAGTGACTGAATCAGTGAATCGTATTTGGCATGAACACATTACTATTTTAGAATTTTTTGCTATTGTAACACAGGTTTTAATGTATTTAATCTTAAATTAATCTCTTGGATAATATACTCAAGACAAATTTCAGTACAAATAAAATAATATTACATTAAACAAAAGTAATACGGTACATTGCCAGAAATAGGCTTGCTCTAAGCTGCAGAACTCTTAGCGTTGTCTTTTTTGATGTTTGTTTAATGGTTGTGCAAGGCATTAACCTTTTGAGCAAAGCATTTCATAGTAAATAACACACAAAGATAAAATGTTCCACTCACGCAAATGCAACGCTTAAGAATTTTGGCACAGTGCACTGCAAGGTAATGTTAATGAGTCTCCTCCTGATTTAGTCTTTTGAAGAAAAAAAGTGATTTGTGTTTTTTTATTTAATATACGTTGTTAGCCTGCAAGCAGCATTGATTATTTTGCTGTTTGGGTGCACATTTATGATAGGTTTGTGTCATGGTTGCACCATACAATGTGGTACATGGGTGACGCAAACCTCTAAGTTAGATTTTGCTTCATAAATCTGGAGTAATGGAAAGCAGTACAAATCGCTATGTTACACTCCATGCCAGGGAGGTGTTCCATGGGCGTTGTGGTGTTTACCAAACCTGGAAATGTGCCAAAAAGATACACCTCCCAGGAAAGTCATGACGAGGAATTAAATGTCCATTTCTCCTCATTTTTCCTTCTTTCTACGTCTGCACTTTTCTGCCTCACACATAGAAATAGGAAAAAGCCTCTCAGGATTTTTTTGTGTGAAGGAAGGTGCCCTGTTCAGCACACAATCAATCCTACCTACAACAAAGGCACCCTTGCACCACTGTGCAACGTGCCTGAGTTGGCAATAGGCTGGCAAAACAGTGCTAGCACATACGAAAAGAACAGGAATGCGTAGAATTGGAAAAATATAGCTTATTCTTGCCCTTCTCTGTGACACAGGGAAGCGTTGCATGGTGAATTCCTGCCTGCCCTATGCCACAAATTAACAAAAATATGCCCTTAGTTAATTTTTTTATTTGTTATACTCCCTTTCCTTTCACTAGTATTTTAAGAAAAAATCATATAAGGTCTATGGTCACATTTTTCTTTTATTTGTCTTTGATGAAATAGGTTGTGTGTATCAAGGCATTTTTTTCCTTTTCCAGACCTTTCTTCAGATGTGAAATATATACGTATTTTGGAGAGTATCAGGTTTTTTTGTGTTCTTGTTAAATGAAAAAAATACATTTATTTGTGATTCTGGGTCTTTTACTGTTATTTACATGGTTAGTTTTTTTGGTTCGGAAGCCTGTTTCTGTTCAACTAGAAAACAAAATATCTAGATTGATGTGCTTTTTTGTATTTTTCTTCTTTGATTTTAGGTAGAATCTTGCTTTCTTTACAATATAGAGCTAGTCACCACTGTTGACAAAGACGTTATAAATATCCAACTCAGAATAACTGTAACAAAAATAAATAGTTTCCTAAAAATGAATGATTATTTTGTATTTACTTTCGTTTCGTAAATTCTTTTTATTAGTGTGTGAACAACCAGGTGGTATGGCAGCCACCCTTCCGCATACAACATAGTGAGGCATACCTGTATGGGTGTCATGTAGTTCCCACTAATACATAGGACCTGCGCATTTGTTGGACAACATAAACGTTGGGTGAGGTGCCTAGACTGAAGCTGGGCACCCCGCAGGATATGTTGTCCTAGAGACCAGCTAGCTCACAGTGCCACCACAAGCCCCCCTAACCTTACAAGGGAGTGAATGGTTTCTGGCAACCACTGAACATGACAACCCTGACACCTCAGGGATTGTGGCAACGGACCAGGACCTTTCCCTCAGTCACTCGTGCTTACTTGTGCTCAAAGAAATATACAGAGAATACACAGTAGGATGTTTTCAATATATTTATTGAACCAACGTTATGCTTGAATAGAATACATGTGCTGAGTTTATCAATAGACAGAATCAGATGAAAGTGATTCAAGTTCAAGTTCAAGTTCAGAGATTTATATAGCGCACTACTCACCCATAGGGTCTCAAGGCGCTTGTGGAAGGGGGTGCATTATTTATCAAGTAGCCAGGTTTTAAGTTCCTTTCTGAAGGAAATGTGGTTCTGTGTGAGGCGGAGGTGAGTGGGGAGAGAGTTCCAGGTCTTGGCCGCCAGGTAGGAGAAGGATCTTCCTCCCATGGTGGATCTGTGGATGCGCGGAACTGCGGCAAGCGCTTGGTTGGAGGATCTTAGTTGGCGGGTGGGTGTGTAGAAGGACAGTCGTGTGTTGAGGCATTCGGGTCCTAGTTTATGGAGGGCCTTGTGAGCGTGGGTGAGGAGACGGAACGTTATTCTCTTGTTGACGGGGAGCCAGTGGAGGTCTTTCAGGTGGCCGGTAATGTGAGCTTGGCGGGGGATGTCCAATATGAGTCTGGCAGATGCGTTTTGGATGCGTTGGAGTTTTTTCTGTAATTTGGCTGTGGTTCCGGCGTGGAGGGTGTTTCCATAGTCCAGTTGGCTAGTGACCAGTGCTTGGGTGACCGTCTTTCTTGTTTCGGTGGGGATCCAATGGAAGATTTTTTGAGCATACGGAGTACGTTGAAGCAAGAGGATGAGACGGCGTTAAATTGTCTGGTCATCGAGAGGGAGGAGTCTAGGATGAAGCCCAGGCTGCGTGCGTGGTAAAGCTTTGGGTGTAGTTTGTAAGGACATCCCGAAGGCAGGGAAGTATTTACTGCCAGCCCTACTGTATGCGGATGACGCTGCCCTCCTAGCTAGAACTGCAGTAGGACTCCAATGCCCGTTGAACTCTTTTTATGTGTTTATGGATAATCTTGATTTAAGCGTTAACTTTGGCAAGTCCCATGTTATGGTAGTAGGCCACAAAGCAAAAATGTGATGTCATTATTCTGTAATAGACACAAGTTGTCACGAGTTTCCAGATTTCCCTATTTGGGGGTGGTTTTTGATGAAGGCTCCACGTGGCATCCCCAAATGGTGGAGAAAAAAACATCCTTGGCACGCTCGATCTCGGCGGTGCTGAGCTACTCCCGTAAATTAGGGGTGAAGCCCATCGAGGCAGCACTAAAAGTATATGCTGCCAAATGTACCGCCATCGCCATGTATGGGGCCGATCTGTGGGGCTTTAGGCCAGTCACATCGCTTCAGGTTACAGAGGACAATTTCTTAAAAACACTTCTTTCCCTCCCAAGATCCACTGCAAGCTACATAGTCCGCCAGGAATGTGGCGTGGGTTACTTGGAGGATAAAATTGCCATGGCCCCCCTTTTAAAATGGCTGGCATCTGGCTAAACCCAGAGCTTGAGGTGAAACATGAAATTTTAAAAGATTGTTTATTGCTGGATCACTGGGAAAAGATCCCCTGGTTGAAGTATGTGCAACAAACGTGTGAAAAGCTGGGACGGCCTGAATTGTTCGATAAACCTTTAAGCTTGGTGAAAGGGGATTTGAAATGGGTCAAGAATACTTTTTTGCTGAAGAGAGGAATGGACAGAGAGGGCAGGGAGCTGCTAAAACCCTCTGTTAGGACCCACCAGCTGATTGTTTCACTCGGCCCGAACCGGAACTGTACCTTAAAGTTGTGAACAATGCCAATAATAGGTACTTGCTAACGAGGTTCCGATTGAACAAAATTCATCTTTTAATTTCTGGCCGCCCTGTCTGGACCAGGAGCACGGACTTAGATCTATGCAATTGCGATGGCTGCTCAATCATGAACACTGCCCATTTTTTGTTCTTTTGTGATCACTTTAAGGGTATTAGATTAACATTTATTATACCACTGTTAAAAGGAAAAGGCTTTAGGCAAGTGAAGCCAGCTTTGTTGTACCTACAACTTTTGACAGAAATATGGGTCATTTATAACGTGGCAAAATTCTTAACTATAGCAGTGAGACTTGGCAAAAAGATCGCTTGGTCTTAGTGGACTCTTCATAAATATCAACTTTTGTATGAATTCCCCAATCAGGTTATCAATGTTTATACTGTTGTTTTTAAATTCTTGCCACCATGTACTGCATATCTTAGGGGGTATCCCCTGTTTTGTATTTATGTTGTATCTTATCATTTAACATGCAGCCTGGTGACTTATGGACCTTTTAATGCTTGTACACTTTTATGGTTTTTGTGATTTAAACCGAATAAAGTATCTTTTGAACTTTGCGTGTGTGGTCTGTGGGTATAGGTGCTATGCCCAGGGCCGATGGCCACCAGGAGTCGTCCCAGGCAGAGGGTGAGGATCCTAGGATGAGAACTTCCGTTTTGTCTGAGTTAAGTTTTAGGCGGCTGTTTTTCATCCATTCGGCTACTTCTTTCATGCCTTCATGAAGATTGGTTTTGGCGGTGTTAGGGTCTTTGGTGAGGGAAAGGATCAACTGGGTGTCGTCAGCGTAGGAGATGATGTTGAGGTTGTGTTGTCGCGCGATGGATGCGAGGGGACTCATGTAAACGTTGAAGAGGGTGGGACTGAGTGATGATCCTTGTGGGACTCCGCAGATGACTTCGGTGGCATCTGATTTGAATGGGGGGAGTCAGACTCTCTGGCTTCTCCCGGCGAGGGACGAGATGATCCAGTCCAAGGCTTTTCCTTGTATTCCGACGTTGCTGAGGCATTGTATGAGGGTGCTATGACAGACTGTGTCGAAGGCGGCGGAGAGGTCGAGTAGGATGAGGGCAACTGTTTTTCCGTTGTCCAGAAGCGTTCGGATGTCATCTGTCGCTGCAATGAGGGCAGTTTCGGTGCTGTGTTTGGCTCGAAAGCCGGACTGTGAGGGGTCGAGGGAGTTGTTGGATTCAAGGAAGGAGGCGAGCTGGCTGTTAACGGCTTTTTCAATGACTTTGGCAGGGAATGGGAGGAGGGAAATGGGGCGGTAGTTCTTAAGTTCAGAGGGGTCAGCTGTGGGTTTCTTCAGGAGGGCACTAAGTTCGGCGTGTTTCCAGCTATCTGAGAAGGTAGCGGAGTTGAAGGAGCAGTTGATGACGTCACCGAGATGGGGTGCGATGATGGAGTCTGTTTTGTTGAAGATGTGGTGGGGACAGGGGTCGGTTGGAGAACCTGAATGGATGGAGTTCATTAGGCGGATGGTGTCTTCAGTGGTGATTGCGTTCCAGGCGCTAAGGTTGTTAGAGAGCGGTTCGGGTTTGGAAGTGGGTGGGGTGGGCTGTTCTTTCGAAATGTTCTTAAAGCTGTTATGTATGTCGGCGATTTTGTTGTAGAAGAAAGAGGATAAAGAGTCACAGAGGTCTTGGGAGGAAGTAATGTCGTTTGAGGCTGCGGTGGGGTTGGTAAATTCTTTGACGATGTTGAATAGTTCCTTGCTGTTGTGGGCATTGTTGTCGAGTCGATCCTTGAATGCTGATTTCTTGGTGGATCGGATCAATTGGTGGTGTTTGCGGGTGGCTGCCTTGAAGGTGGTCAGGTTGTCAGTGGTTGGGTTTTTTCTCCAGGTTTTTTCGAGAGTACGGCATAGTTTCTTGGAATTCTTAAGGTCATCGTTGAACCAGGGGGCCTTTTTGCTACCTTGTTTGATCTGGTGATTTATTAGGGGTGCTAAGTCATCAGCACTGTGAGTGATCCATTGTTTGAGTTTGGTGGCAGCTTCGTTTGGGTCCGATGAGAGGGTTGGAGGGTTTTGGTTGAGCGATGTGAGGAGTTGGTCGGTGGTGATTTTGTTCCAGTTTCTTCGAGGAGCAGGTTGTGGGGGGTTGTGAGTCGTGGTAGTTTTGTAGCCGAAGTGAACACAGCTGTGGTCCGTCCAATGGAGAGCTGTGGTATGATTGAAGGAGATGTATTTGCTGGAGGGTTGAGCGAAGTAGTAAATCTATACATATAAAAACGAAAGTATGTCTGTCTGTCTATTTGTCCTTTATACATTACTACACCAATTATCCGATCGCCATGAAACTTTGGGAAGTTGTTGAGTACACTCCCGGGAAGGTTTCTGTCAAATTATTTTTTTTTTTAATCGCCCTCCCAGGGCAATCATAATCTTTCGAATACTGAAATAGACAGTGAATTTGCGAGCATCTTCAACTGTTATGACCCCCAAATGGAAATTGATTGGTTAATCTACATCAGAAGCACGAAAGAAAAAGGCATTACGAGCTTCAGAAACAGACGAGCAACGGGAAGCAAGATTCGAAGCTGTTTGCATACAAACTGCTCAAGCCCGTAATGCTGTTCGAATACAAACTGCTCCAGACCGTATTCTCAAATGAACGAGCAAAGAGAATCAAGATTGGAAGCCGATCGAGTACGCACTGCTCAAGCCTGTTCTTCTCAAACGAACAAGGAACGAGAATCAAGATTGGAAACAGATCAATTACGCACTGCTCAAGCCCACTAGAACGAAACAGGAGAGCAACCAGGATCAAGATTGGAAAACGATCAATTACGCACTGCTCAAGTCGCTCCAATGAAACAGGAGAGCAACCAGAATCAAATCAAATCAAATCAAATCACAAAAATTTGTATAGCACGCTACTCACCCGTGAGGGTCTCAAGGCGCTAAGTGGGGGGGGGGGGAGAGGGTGGTCGCTATTGCTCAAATAGCCAGGTCTTGAGTTGTTTCCTGAAAGAGAGGTGATCCAGGGTCAGCCGTAGGTGAGTGGGGAGGGAGTTCCATGTCTTGGTTGCCAGGTAGGAGAAGGATCTTCCTCCGACGGTGGACTTCCGAATTCGTGGGACAGAGGCGAGGGAGAGGCTTGCGGATCAGAGCTGGCGGGTGGGTGTGTAGAAGGAGAGGAGGCTGTTGAGGTACTTTGGGCCCATGTCGTGGAGAGCCTTGTGTGCGTAGGTGAGGAGTCTGAACGTGATCCTCTTGTTAACGGGGAGCCAGTGCAGGTATTTTAGGTGCGCAGAGATGTGGCTGCGGCGAGGGATGTCCAGGATGAGTCGTGCTGAGGCGTTCTGAATGTGCTGGAGTCTCTTCTGGAGTTTGGCTGTGGTTCCTGCATAGAGGGTGCTCCTGTAGTCCAGATGTCTGGTGACGAGGGCCTGGATGACCGTCTTCCTAGTTTCTGTGGGAATCCTTCGGAAGATCTTTCGGAGCATGCGCAGGGTGTTGAAGCAGGATGATGAGACTGCGTTCGCTTGCTTGGTCATCGTGAGTGAGGAGTCCAGGATGAAGCCCAGGTTGCGTGCGTGGTCCATTGGTTTGGGTGCGCTGCCCAGGGCCGGGGGCCACCAGGAGTCATCCCACGCGGAGGGGGATGGTCTGAGGATGAGGACTTCAGTTTTGTCTGAGTTCAGTTTCAGGCAGCTGATCTTCATCCATTCTGCGACATCTTTCATTCCTTCCTGGAGGTTGGCCCTGGCGGTGGCGGGGTCATTGGTGAGGGAGAGGATCAGCTGGGTGTCGTCGGCGTAGGAGATGATGTTGAGGTTGTGTCGGTGGGCGATGGCTGCGAGAGGGCTCATGTAGATGTTAAAGAGGGTAGGGCTGAATGAGAATCCTTGCGGGACGCCGCAGATGACTTCGGTGGCCGTGGAACAGAACGGGGGGAGACAAACTCTCTGGGTTCTTCCGGCAAGGAATGAGATGATCCACTCCAGGGCCGCTCCTTGGATTCCTGTGTTGCTGAGGCGTTGTATCACGGTGTGGTGGCAGACGGTGTCGAAGACTGCTGAGAGGTCCAGGAGGATTAGGGCAGCCGTTTCTCCGTTGTCGAGCAGGGACCTGATGTCGTCGGTGGAAGCCAATCGAGGACGCACTGCTCAAGCCACACTTAAAAATGTTTTAAAAAATATAATGAATAGGGGCCAGATGTAAATAAAAGTCACTTACCGATTCTTAAATATCGAATTTTACCGAATCGGTATTCAAGAATCGGTAAATGAGATGTAGGAAAAAAACCGGTATCAAAAACCGAATCGGAAAAATTCGGTATCGGACTTTCGGTATTTACCGATTCGGTATTTACCAAATCGGTAATTACCGAATCGGTAATGGCCATGCAACCTTATGGGCCAAAAGGCCCATAGGAATGCATTGGAAATACCGATTCGGTAAATACCGAATCGGTAAATACCGAATCGGTAAATTCCGAATCGGCAAGCAAGTAAGAGTGAAAGTAATGGAAACAGCCAATCAGGTGTCACCACCCTCCCCCTCCCTACCAGGGAGGGGCTACCCAGGCAGCTGCAACTCATTAGAAGGTTCTGGAGAGGCAGTCAGAGCTGAGCAGAGAGACAGAGCAGCAGGGAGAGTTTTGTTTGAAGTGAAAGAGAGTAATAATGGCAAGCAGCACAGAGAGCCAGAAGGCTGAGAGAAAACGAAAAATAAAGTTCAGCAGCATGGAGCTGCAGGTACTGGTGGAGGAAGTTGTGAGGGCCCACAAACAGCTATTTGGCAGGCAGTCCCTCACAGTACCAGAGTCAGCCCAAAAAAAATTGTGGCTTGCCATAGGGGAGAAGGTGAATGCAGTGGGTGTGACCATCAGGAGCATTGAGGACCTGAAGAAAAGATGTTACGACATCAGGAGCCTCACCAAAAAAAAGATGGCAGAGATCCACAAGCAGGCTGGTGTCACCGGTGGAGGCAGGAACCCAGCGCCCCCCCTGACTGACCTGAAGGAACTGGTGGCCTCAACCATCGAGCCTGACAGTGTTGTCGGAGTAGGAGATGTGGACAGCTCGGCCAGAGCTACTAGAAAAGGTAAGAGGCTTGCGCAGCATGACACCCCAAAGCAAACAGCTTCCCTTTAGCCTTTGTGTACAGGCCAACCCCAGGCCAGTACTGCTAACACTATACATGAGCAATGCATTATGGGAAATATAGTCAGCAAATGTAGGACCATATGTAAGTGCACAGAAATCAGCAAGGCACTGAAAGCAAATCAGAGTAATGAAAGTGAAATGTGCAATGCATTTATTGTAGTGACTGTAAGACATTAGCACTCAGTTTACATACACTTCTTTATACCTAGGGGCAACATCAGGCAGTGGACCATCTGCATCATAAGGGACTGCACCAGCGAGGGAGGAGAGTGTGGAGGCAGGGCCAAGCACTGTACAAGCCTTGCAGGAGGAGGAAGACACCACTGCCATCTTCCATGAGGATGACACTGTTCATCCCCTTGTGTTTCCTAACACCTTTCCCAATCCCCCCCATTGGTGTTCTCACCTGAGAACTCCCCATCACGGTCCCTGCCAGCACCTTCTACCTCACTAGCCCGGAGGAGAATTGTGGCCCCACTGAGAGTCATGGCTGGAGGTGAGGGTGAGGCTCCAGCAACCACACTAGTCACTACTGCTGCACAGGACTCCACCCATCACTCCAGCAGCACTCGCAGCCGCCAACGCACTCCCAGCAGTGCAGGTTCACCTGGAGAGGGCACTGTGTTCCGTGGCCTTGAGGGGAGCATGGTGCGCATCCAGCGCATGCAGGGGAAATCAATTCAGGCCTGCCACCATCAATTCCGGATCCTAAATCAGCAAATGGGAGACATGGGCAAGGGCATCAGTGAGTTAGTGGAAAGCAACAGGGAGGTTGCAAAGACCAACAGTGACATTGCATCTGGAATGCTTCACATGACCACCGCCATCAACCAGCTGTGTGGAAAGCAACAGGGAGGTTGCAAAGACCAACAGTGACATTGCATCTGGAATGCTTCACATGACCACCGCCATCAACCAGCTGTGCGCAAAAATGGATACCCTGGAGCACACAAGGCGCAGGGATGCGCGTGTGCACAACAGGGCTATGAACCGGCTGGCGACTGCAACATTCCAGCTATGCCGCTGAGGCGTCAACATGCAGGAGAGCCTCACGCAGAACACCGCGGAGGTAACCAGGGGCATGGCCAGGATCACCAGTGCCCTGGAGGCCATGATCATCTCCCATACTGCTGTTAATCCTGCCCTGGATGTGGCTGAGGCAGACGACAGCAGTAGCCGCAGCAGCCTGGCTAGCGCAGTTGTTGAGCCACGTAGGAGTAGCAGGCGCCCAGCTGAGCCTGCAGGCCATGCTGAAGGGAGTGAGCAACATCCCAGTGGCTCTGGGAAGCGCAGCCGAAAAATGACATTGACAGTGTGGGTGATGCAACCCGGGACATTAGCAGTCTCCACATTTAAATACTTTTTTTTGTTCCACATCAGTGCATGAACGTTGTGGCAACATTAAATTTCGTTTTTCTAATTCACAACCTGTCTGTGTCTCTTTACTCACTCAGAAATAGTTGTCTGTAATCTCCTCACGTCTGTATCTGCCATCACTTGGTGTTGATACTCCAGCAGGTTGGGTTTCTGACACAGCAATGTCGTCGTCATGATCCTCGTAGTCTGACAACTCCTCCTCAGTGCCCTTTTTCACAGCAAGGTTGTGCAACATGGTACAGGCAGCAATGATCTTACAGCAGGTGATGGGGGTATACTGCCTTGCACCTCCACTCTTGTGTAAGCATCTGAATCTGCTTTTCCATATGCCAAAGGTCCGTTCAACTACATTCCTAGAGCTTCTATGGGCCCGGTTATACCGCCTTTGGCTGTGTGTTGAGGGGTTGAGGTAGGGGGTCAGTATGAATGAGTGGAGCGCATATGCACTGTCTCCTAGAATGAAAATGGAATACATTACTCACATGCATACATGTACTTCATACTGCAATTGGTATAATGGGGGTCTGACACTGTGTCTCACCTAGGAGGTATCCTTCACCAAATTCCCCTGCAGTCAGCCGTGCATAGATGCCGCTGCTTTGAAATATGTAGGAGTCGTGGGTACTCCCAGGGAATGTTGCCACAAGGTCAGTGATGGCGCACTTTGCATTGCAAATCACCTGCACATTGATGGTGTGCGTTGACTTCCTATTCCGGTATATGTATTCTGTGTCAGCAGGGGGACAAATGGGAATGTACGTGCCATCAATGCAGCCAATGATATGGGGGAATCTTGCCATCTGGTAGAAGTCTGCTTTTGTTTGTACCAGTTCCGCATGGGTTGCCGGAAAAGTAATGTATTGGTCCATCCTCTGTAACATGACATCAAGGAATTTGTGGAAAAACCTGGACAGGCTGCTCTGGGTCACCCCACCTACCGCAGCAACCACACTCTGGTAGCTGCCAGACGCAAGCAGGTGTAGGCTGCATAGCACCTGCACGTGCGGTGGGATAGCGTGTGCCCTTGGGGTGGTGTGATCCAACAGTGGTTGGAGGTCCCTGATGAGGTCCAAAATGGTGTCTGAGTCCAACCTGTACCTCTGGAGGATCTCTGCCTCTGTGAGCATGAACAGGGTGATCCTCTGTCTGTAGACCTGCTCCTCTCTCTGCCATTCCCTCTCTCCCTCCTGCTGTAGCCGTAGCCGTCTTGCAATGACATAAAATGCCGCCATTGTGCAAGTAGAATTGCATTTTGGGTAATTTTTTTTGGTTGCAGTTGGTTACCACCTGATCCCAATACATGGTAAATACCTACTCTTAAATACCGATTCTGAGGCTAATTCGGTATTTCTGTGCTTACCTACATCTCAATGATCATTTTTACCACTTCTTATTCTCCGAATCGGTATTTTACCGATTCTGTAACTCTACCGAATCGGTAAATATACGATTCAGTATATTTACCGAATCAGTATTTTACCGATTCGGTAAATTTACAGATTCTGTATTTTTTCCGATTCGGTATTTTACCGATTCGGTAACTTTACTGAATCGGTAAATTTACCGATTCGGACGGATTTCGGACTCCTACATCCCGATGGCTCAATACCGGTCAGTAACGGTCGAGAATCGGTAATTTCGGCCAATACCGACCGGTATTGGCCCACCTACAGCTGGCCCTAAGTTTCAATAACAATGACGCAATGTAAATTTAATGTTATCATAACGAGTTTCCTTGATTTTCCTTTCTTCTGAGATTGCAGCAACGCGCGGCGGGTAAGCCTGTAGTAGATATAGTTCTACTATAGTGCTAAAACAGTTCATATGCAGGCATATAAACAAGGCAGTAATCAGGCATACTCGTACAATGCAAACCCTACTCTGAGTGTCACAATATTGTTTGTAGGTGTGAAGCCAAGAATACCCCCGAGGGACGATCCAACCCATTACATGGTGGGAGAGAATGTAGGACCGCATCTTGGTCAATAACTGGGCACAGCTCACAAGATGTCAGACCACTGCGTGGTGAAGTCAAAGCATACAGGGACCTTAGTGTCAGCTGAAGTGCCTCCTCTGCTAGTCTTTTGGGATGCTCATTGTTAGAAATGGGATCTCTATTTGTCTAAGGCTTGCGCCAAAGCCGGGCAGAGACCACCACTCTAGTCAGGGCAAGGGAGTTACATACCAAGATAACCCCTGCTCACCCCCTTGGTAGCTTGGCACGAGCATTCAGGCTTATCCCGGAGGCAATGTGTAAATCGTTTGCGCAACACACACACAATGGCAGCAACACACAAGGCACACCACAAAGGGAACTCCACACAAGGTTATATCAAAAATGGCTTTGTATTATAAGAAACACATTAGAAACCTAATCACACATTCATACTGCGCCAACTGGCTCTGACAATATTCACAGGGGATTATATACACATGACAGGGCCACATGGACCACCGTCAGAATCATCACTTAGTAGAAATTAGCAAATGTAGAACATATACTAACTGTAGCACAAATAATAAAGGTAGATCACCAACCAGTAATTACTGGCAACGACTGTATTCAGCATTATCCTGCAGCATAAAACATAGTACGCAGAACCTCATATTCATATACCACAGTAGAGTCATAAACCATGTCACATTATCCATAAATAGTGCACCACAGTAATACTGTGAAAAGGGCATGCAGCACCTTCCCTAGGGCCTTGCGCCCTCGTGGTAATCACTGGTACCAAACCTGAACCCAGGCCAACTGGCTATGCGCTGGGGCTCCAATGCCCTATGTCCAACAGTCAGGGCGTAAGCTGCCAATGCAGCAACATCTAAAATGCGCGCAAAAGAACAGGCCTAAATGTGGCAGCTACCCACTAACTGCTGGGCAGCTGTGAAAATGAGGCCTGGCACCAGCGTCCCTCCTGAGCCCCTCTCTAGGACTCAGTCATTAGTTTGCGCAATGTAGCAGCTGCCCTTTGCCAGGTGGGGCAGCTGGTGAAAAATGGCACTGGCCCAATGAATACTGGCACTCTTCGTGCCTGGGGAGCCCCTTTGCACTGGGCTCCTCCTGGTGCCTCTTTAGTAAAGTAAGACACCGGCACCCACTGTACTCGAGGGGCACCAACAAGGCTACACACTTTGGCCCCAACTTTGCAGCAACTAGTACAAAAAAGACCTAGACTTTGTAGGCACTTGTGAATTTATCTTTTTTGGGTACACCATTTATTGCATTATTATTGCAAAAATGACTCCCCTTCCATTAGTTATCGGGGTAGTTGGTATATCCTAGGACTGTGACTCCTTTAAACAATCGCCCGGTTCCCAGCAAGTAAAATTCAGTTGCGGGACAACACATAACACACACACTTTAGTGTCAGACTGTGATGTGCAAAAACGAAAAAAAATGTGTGAGAGCAAGATGGCACCTCACGGGCGCACCACCAACGGGAACCTGGCAGGTACTCAACAGGATAGCCCTGTTCTCATCATTGGCACCATCGAGCTCGAAAGGAAAGTGCCAGAAAACACAAAAGAAAAGAGTTTTGTGAAAAGATGCAGTGAAAGCAGACCAAGGGGTGACCAATAAAGTGTCAAACAACATATAAAACCACACAACAACACAGATATGCAATTTTATTCTGTCTCTTGTGTTGGGTATGGAGGTTAAAAAAGGAAGTAGTCATGGTCACCAACTATCCAGCCAATACTACTTAAGTAGTATTGGTTGGATAGTTGGTAACCATGACGGCTTCCTTTTTTCCTTTTCTCCTCGGAGGCGCCAGACCTTCCCTGCAGCACGTCCCAGTGCAGGGTAGGCTCCCATCTGGGTTTTTTGGCTTCCAGGAACACCGGCACAGGTCCACCGGTGTTCCCACCGGTTCTACTTTTCCGGGACGCTCCAAAGAACCGCACGCAACTAAGGCTGATGCGTTGAACTTCTGAGTGCCCGTGGGCAGCGTGGCGGCCCTCCGGGATTTTAATGGCTTCTTCAGGCAGCAGTATGGGGTAGGCTCCTGTTCTGTGGCGAAAACGCGTGGTGGGCACCCACTATAAATTAAATGCACTATGTGGCAGCTTTTCCTCACAAAGTGGGGGGTGGGCTCCCGCATTCGTGTAAATTAAATATATTAGCGGGGTGGGCTCCCGCTTCCCCTCTGCACACAGGGGGAAGATCCCCATGCCAGGGTTCCCCTCGGGGGCCACACAGCAGTGGGGTGGGCACCCACTCAGGTTCAACAAGCTGTAAGTAAAAATAGAAGCGCTCCCAGCAATAATGAAGTTCCTCCTGGAGCCCAGCAGCAGCAGCCCCTAGTGTCAGGATCAGCACAAGAGAACACTGGGGTCACAGCCCCTACATTTATACACCCCTTTCCTTTGTGACACAGCACAGGGTTTAGGGATACCAGTTAGAGCTGGTGTAGGGGAGCTTTTGAGCACTTTGTTGTGCTCAACTCCTCGCTCCTTGGTGAGTTGGTGGCTAGGTGCTCAGATGCCCCACTGGGGGAGGAATCAGCATTGTGGAGGGAAGGCACAGCCCTATTCAGGTTCCAGGTTCAACTCCTCCCTCCCATCTACATGCAGATCTCCCTATTCACCACTGGGTAGACTCATCCTGGCTCCTGGAACCAAGCACCCCATCCAGCACCTGTCAATCCCAAGCCAGACATGCACTCCACATCAGGCAGGGAGACACACAGTACATAAAAATGCCAACTTCTAACAGTGCCATTTCTCCTCCAGTCACCAAAACTCTGTGCACATCATTACGCAGCATTTATTCTCACGAGTTTGCACATACTAAATTCGCCCCTGCACTCCTCTCATTCCAGGATTTACCAGGGACACACATATCCCCCATGCATTCCTATGGGAGGGCAGGCCAATCTCACCACATGCACTCAGAGTGCGCACGCACTTTACACTGGGCCACAGTGCTAAAGTGCGCCGAGGCCAAAAACTACTAACATCAGGTCACAAAAAAGGCAAAAAGTTTAGGGGTGAACCTGCTAAAAGGTCCAAGTCCAACACTCATTATTTATAATAAAAAACATCCCTGTAATGTGTGTATAGATTATCAATGTTATGGATATGTAGATAGCCTTGTTGCCTCATGGTTGAAGATAGAACAACATTTGTACATAGTGCGTCAAGAGGCCTTGTACATGGTGTTGAGGCATCGTGATGATGTAATACGAAGCTAGATGTGTAAACATTGTTGCACATGCAAATATATGCAAAAGATCACAGCCAAAATGTTATTTTGCAAAATTAGGACAATGTAAGAAACATGTGTAGCTTCGTAACGTGGGCCTAACCAGGGAACATAACACCCACTCCTCATACTAAAGGTTGATATATGAAAGCTATCTAAAAGTCAATACGCAATAATAAAAACAAAAAAGATCTAAAACCATTTTTAAAATCTTATAAAAGCAAGCTTCCATTTAAAATATTTTTAAAAGCCATTAAAAAGTCATACGATTTGGAATCCCAAGCACTTAGAAAGCCATGGCACCTAGAAAAATAAAGCAAAAAAAATAGATGCTGCATCCTGTTAGTATATCTTAGAGCTGGTATCCAGTGCACTAGGAGCCAATGCGTCTAAGGGTGGCTCGAAGAATACATTAATCATCAGCAGAATATGCTGGGGTCAACAACAGCCATGAACCTTTAAAGGGTCCATCAGTACTTCATATTTCAGTGGCGCAGCACAGGTTGTACACAGTGAAAACAAACAGGACTAAAGGACAAGAACCAGTGCTCATTCAGTTCTTGAAGCCGAGGTGTGCTGAAGCAGTTTATCATTTGCTCATGGCCTCACAGCACAAGCAGTGCTGTCTCCATTCAGGGTTGAACTGGGACGCCCATTGCGAAGCAGAAAAAGAAAAATCAGGACTCCTGCCACAAGTAACAGGACATGCGGGAGATCTCCAAAAATGCTACTCAACACGGAGTGGATCAACAATGGTATAACTCCGAAAATCATTTGTAAGGTGCTAACCAGTCCAGAGCCATTATATTTTAAAAAGTGCACTATCCCCTTTTTATCCTACATACTAAAGACATGGTGGACCAGCTCCCCAAATATCAGTGGGAAGTTAGTATGGAGTAGTGTCTGGATCTCTGATGAGTACTTTGCAACCTGGAGATAAAAAATGTATCTCGCTGATGTTAAGGCCACATCTTTTTGAAAAAGCATGGTTTTCAGTTTGATCAGAGAATCAAAGCATATGTTGGAACATTATTTAAAGGCCATAGCTTTGTCTCCCTAAACTGTGTGAGCAGGTGGAAATAGTACTTCAGTGCAACAAGTAACTATGGAATTAACTGTCACCAGATAAGCAATGCCTGATTCAATTCCACATTAACCTTGATCCTTCAGCATCAAATAGCTCCCATTTGAGAGCTTGAAAACCAGAGGAATCACTGCAGCTGGAGAGCCCTTCAGATAACAGGTCAAGTTTACAACTGGAGCACTGTATGCCCCATGAAGTGAAATGTCCTTGTAAACAAAGGATCCACTTAAAACATCCTCACAGTCGGACCCACTAAGGAAAACCTCTGTATCTGAATCTAAACCTGAATGATAATTACCATTCTTCATGTACATCACCTTCCCCTAGCCCTTCATATCTGCCAACGTGGTGGAATTGCAGACAATATTGCATTCCGAAAGTCATGACCGGTGTTGTGATGTAAAAATGGATTATCCAATCTGTGGATGGTGTCTCAGCCCCATTAAAAAATAAGCGGTTTAACTTTTCAATATGCAACATGGTATATTTTGAAACTCTTCATGTCATTGCAATCTATCTTTCCATTAGATCATATGCAGAAAACAAACGTGTGCTGTTGATGGCATGGCACGTGGCCAAAACGTAATATTTGAAGTGTCCAGCTTAATAAAACAATGGACGATAGTTGTGATTGTCCATGTTGTAAAATAGACATATCTTGCTGTATTATGTCAATTGCAGAAGATACTGTGTTGCTCATTGAATACATTATGGATGATAATGTGGTCATACCATTGTCAACCACTGCCAAAGCCTTGCTAAATTTACCTCATCAATCTCGCCTAGCCTCTTGTTGAGAAAATTTCCACAGCTCTTTGTATTTTGCATACAAGATGCACTTTTGATGTGGGTTCCGGGAACCTAACAAGATATCCCTAAGATCCATGCACCAGAAAGAAAGGAACAAGTGTGTCTTCACCTGAGAGAGTTTTTTCAGGTTTTTAGCCAATCACGCACAACTTACAAACTCTATATGATGTCACTACCCCCAAGTGTTCTGATTATACATATCGCTGATCCAGCCTATTGATCCTAAACCCGTCTGTGTCACCCAGGAATATAGATTTACACCCATTTGTGTCCACAGCCAAACCAACCATCCCTTCCAATTTGGGTCTGATGAATTGTAAGAAACATTTTGTATCATGGTATCTAGTGCACCCTCACTGTAGTGTGTGAAATGCTGCCAGATCTCAAAGCATGAGAATGCTGGAATACGAGGTATGTTCTAATCCTTCATCTCGGCTCTTCCAAGACAGGAAGTTTGCTGCACTGTTTTATTCAGGAACAATATTTGATGTGGTGTAAGGCATGCTCTGAATAAGGTGTCAGTTCTCTGAACCTGTCAATCTTTTGTCCCCAGACCAATTTTGTGTCTCTAGTGTCTTTTCAAAAGTCAAATATCAGCTTGGTTTGTAAGCATATTTTTCTTTGCAGGTGTAGGTGCAAACCGATAGTAGTAAGAGGCTGGTTCTGAGGTGTCAAAACCAGATAAATACGCAAACCTCTGAGCAAATATTTTCAAATTGCCTTTTGGTGGTGTTGAGATATATGAAGGGGTCCCAGAGCAAACACACAACAAATACTTAATTTTCACCTAATTATTTGGATAGAATCAACACAAGAAAAAAATGGTGAACAGTGTTTTTATTATCACTGCACCAAAAAAACATACATTGGTTATGCATTCGCTAGTATAGTACACAAAATTCAAGTGCGCCCACAGAGGAAGGGAGAAGGAGTGCAAGGGAAGGGGTGTATTTCAATTAGTTAACATCACTAATCAAAAAATCATTAAGCACAAATCCACAACTGAAACCATCATTATCATTGATCCATATGTAGGAGATCAAGAAAATACACATGTTAAACAGAACATATCACATAAAACAGAAACTCCTGTGATGATTATTATTATCAATCTTGGGTTAAGGAGTTCGTATGAGTAGATGATGGTCTACGTTTCGACCCAAAGGTGTAGGACAATGGATCCTTACTCGCGGGTCTTCATCAGGACGTGACCTTACACTATATAAAATAAATTGCAGTCGAATTATTATACAAATAAAATAATTATTTAAAAAATGAAAGTGATATTAGATTGAATTGAATAAAACATACAATGTAAATATGTATAATTATTAATAACTATAAACATATTTACATTTTTAACGTGGTAAACATGATAGAATCTAGACATAACATTCTTAAAACAAAACAGAATAGAAAAATAAGGTAGAGAATGTGATTAGAGAATGAGGTGAGTTAGTTTTTAGAGAAAAAAAATGGATCATAGAAAAAAGAGCATTCACTTTGGTGCAGAAGACTAGTCTATAGACTACTCACACAAAGGCAAGCAGCATGTACTCTGATTTGCAAAATAATAAATACAATAACTTTGTGTAAATAGCTTTGGATAGTCCCACACTCAACATTATTCAGCAATAAAATATTGTTTCAAATGACAAGGTTCCATCCCATACTGATGTGCTTATCTTTTTTTCCACAGTAGCTGCCCGAAAGCAGACAGGCACTTCCCTTGTTCAACTTGGTCAGGGTAAACTTTTGCATTTTTCCCAAAAGACATGTTGAATGAGAAGAATATGAATTGATAATAAAGTAAATAGGGAGGTCTAAAAATGACTCCCTGTATCAAAAAACGGCCCCATTGGTCCAAACCCACTCTCCCTGCCCACCGGGAAAGTGCTCAGTGCCTGCTCCAGCCAGTGGGCCCTGACATCACCCTGTGCCTAGTGCTGCACGTTTTTATGCATGACCCTTAGAAAGTGAGCATTGATGCCTGTCTACATGTTGGTTTGTGGTCATGGGTGCCTATATATCTGTTGAATATGTGCAAATTCAGAGTATCTTGGTTTGGCACTGTGCGAATGTGTGTGTGGTCAGTATGCAAATCTGAATCTACATGTTGTGTGCTTCCATGTGCTTCAGCTACTGAAAAAAACACTTGTTTTTAAAAGCTTCCTCCTCTTGCCCATCATATAACAAGATCTACAATGTCATAAAGCTCAACTCTCAAGAGTAAACTGTTCCTTACTGAGCTTCTTAGGTTTGCTTTCGATCTAAGTGTTGCATCTACAAAGATGTTTGTTTTTATTTTCTCTGTTTAAGAAACTATTATTCCTGAGCGACTTGTACACTGGCCACTCTGCTCCTGATGTCTGAAGAAGGGGTCCATGAACTAAGACATAAAATGCATTGAACCATGGCTGAATTTTATTTAAGTTAGTCTAATAATAGTTTTTAACTATTCAATGTTTAGATTCTCTAATTGGAGAAAATGCTAAGAGTTTTTTCCAGGTGGAGTAATTAAGCCTCTAATTACTAATAATAACCTTTTAAAAGGTTAGCAATTCTATCATTTACTTAATGAGCCATTGTTTTTTAATGCCTTGGCACAGAGGACAGTTCACAGAGTAACAGCACTGAATATGAACGTGTTAACGGATTACAAAAAGGGATTGCTAGCACTGAGGTTGATAATAACATTCAGAGCAATCTTTATTTCAAAGCTGGATGCTTTGCTATAATAGATGGATTATCTTGTTTTTGTTGCTCCGTTAGAAGCTTGCTGGATGAGGGCATCCCATACTTTCCATCAAACGTCCCCCTATCATATTAAAGTTTTACACCTATTAAAGAAATGTTTCAATAACACATAGTCCTTGTGTCATTCAGAGTCTTTCAAGATACTTTGTTTTAAGTTTTCATCTAGCCTTTAATGTTTATAATGGCACTTTTAAAATGTATTTCACGACTTTGGACCCTATTATGATGTGGTCAGTAACTGCTCTGACCATTGGTCGGAGCCTTTCTGACCGCATCGTAATATGCCGGTTGGATTCCTTTCCGACCGCCTCATTACGATGGATGCAGTCAGAAAGGAATCCGAATGGTCACTCCAACTGGCTTCCGATGGGCTCAGTGAGCCCGCCACCAATCGGAATGCAGCCAGTAATCTCAAGGGTGGCTCTTTCTGCCCCTGGGATTACGATGTTGGGTTTCGGCCGACTTTCTGTGCCGGCCTTTCCGACACAGAAAGGCTGTCACAACTTGACTTTGGAGGTCTGCAGCAGGGATCTCTTGGGTGCACGGCCTCCGGTTGCCCCCTTGTTGATCCCTGCACCCCTATGGCAGGCGGTGCAGGAAGGATCTGTATCTCCTATTTTACAATGGAAGCATGCATTCCTGCCGGAATACATGCTCCCATTGTAAAGTATAGGAATGCAACCGAACAGTGTTCGGTCGCATCCTAATTAGTCGGTCGAGGCTGACATTGCAATAGGGCCCTATATATTTAGGGACAGGTTTAGCCTGTATGGCTCCTATGCCTCTAATTTGAACAGATTAGTCTGTGAGGTTGCACTCTCGTCAATGAAAACTAATTGGAATGTCAAGAAGATCCATCTGTTGTTCAAATATTGTGAGATATGGGTGAGAGAGTGAACCAGCAGCAGAGCAAGGATACTATGGGTCCTGGGGTTCCATGATAGAATATCAATGAAAATTATACCGACTCATTCAGATCTTGTCAAAATAATATCAATTACAAAAATAGCGGTAACCTATACATAACCAAAAAGAAAAAATAAGGATCAGAAAAATATTGCTGTCAAAAACATCTACATTTACCAATCTTGAGCACACACATATCGAAATGCAAACAATAGTGTACTATTTAAATTTATACATATGAAAATATTGAAACAATATCATCTACAATAATATCACTAAACTTGTTTTTTTTTTTAAATATTAATTTATTTAAATAAATTAAACAATTCAATTGTCAAACAAACAAACATTATCCACACACTTAACCATATCTATTCACTATCTATTTCCAATTAAAAATTAACACAGTTAAAAAAAAACATTATTTTAGGTAATTAATATTAATATTACATCACACATAAACAGTAAATAAAAATGTAACATTTTAAACACATTATCAATACAACAATCCAACAAAAGTGCATATTTTAAAAGAAAACAGAAGCACTAATAATAAGCCCGCCAAAAAGATAATAACTGGAAAATATTCAAAGACACACAAAGTATTTAATACACTTTTACCGTAAAACAAGGTAACCTTTCCAAATATTAACTCTTGTATTAATTTCATACTTTATTTTGGTCCATAGACCATAAAGGTACACATCGCGAATATTGAAAACATAAAAAACATGGCAAGCACCTGGAGTTATGAATCATGCAGTACTAATCCAGTAAAATTCAACTTAAGATCATGATACAACCATTAACACTAAGATACCTTCCTAGCAAACAAACCTTTATGACAAAAACTTAAAAGATAGACCTAAAAATGAGCGACAATCCGGTCCTTTTAATGCTATCTTGGAGATCAATACTAATTACAAAATCAGGATGACTTTGGGCCTGATTATGAGTATGGCGGTCCCAAGACTGGCGTACCCATGGTGGCAGTCTGACCACTGTCTCTTCGGCAGTCCAATCGCCCGGTTATACGGTTGACAAATGTACCGCCATGAATCCAATGTAAGGTCACTGCCAGGATCCTGGATCCCAATGGGGCAGCGATGGCAAAAGCGGTGGTCTTTGGTGGCGGTGCCAATGCCAGCACCACTGTGCAGATTACAAACTGCCTTACTGCCGACCTTTTTATGGTCGGAACACTTCCATGAAAAGGTCAGTGGAAAGGCAGGGAAGGAGCCCCAAACAGGGTCCCAAGGCATTGTAGCCCATGCACGACATGGTGCTGGGTACACAGTGCACCAACATGCAAGAAGCGGTGCCACAGTGGTGGCAAGTGCTGCAGGTTATCTATGAGCCAAAGTCATAATTGGACTCATAATGTAATGGCTGACATATGAAGTTAAAAAAGTACACAACATGATTTAAAAGTTAACACTCATTCCAGTCAGAAATTATAAAAATAGCAGAAGCACAAAGGAAGTAACATATATCAAATTTCTGTTCAAAGCAGGGTAAAAATGATATCACAAAACAATAATGTGTCATACAACATGGCAAAAATTGAGAGCACTTGAAGTCAACAATTCAATTTTCCATGCATGACACTCAGGAATTCCATAATTTTAAGGTGGGGTATGACAGGGTGCTTACAATATTGAACCCGGACCTTATAACAACAATCCCGTCTTTTTCCTAAGTAGCCATAACGTTTCTATTCCAAAAAGCTTCTTTGACTATACCCATGGCTTCAGCACCAATTGATAAGGGATTATCCCAATACCCTCTCAGACCCAGGTCATTAGGTGGAATTTATCAAACTTAAGCCAGGGGAGCGATTGTGCATTGTGCAGACTGAACATTTCACCGAGAGCCAACCTGCTATGATCAAGCTCTAGGGTAGACACAATCTAACCCAATACAGGAGTGGTTTTGTCATTGCAGAATCTCCCTCCCTTTTGAGGCCTATATAAATGAATAGTTCTAGAATATGGGTATTCTTTGGAAGGTTGAATATGGATCTCATTACATATCTTTATTTTTTACAATCAAACCTTTAATATTTGAGATCCTCCACAATTTTGCACCACAAAGTGCCACAGCCTGGGCCTTTGACTGTACACCTCTATTGCGGGGATGACAGATTTGGAAGAACTTGCTTTAAGTCTCTTTGAAACTGTAGAGGCAGAATGTAGCAGGACCATTTCAGTCTTCTGAATCTGTGATTTCCAGGCTCTACTCTTGTCAATTCTGATCCCGAGGTAATCAAAGTTCCCTAATATCTGCAGAGGCTCCCTGTTCATTAAGATCTTTTGTCTGCATGCTTTATGCAGGTTAAATAATTTTGTTTTTGTAGCATTCATGTCCAAACCACGAGTGTCACAGAACTCAGAGAATTTATTAACTAGATTTTGGAGCCCTTATGGTGTTCTAGAGAGAAGTAGGGTGTCATCTGCAAAAAGCAATGCAGATATAGGACAACCAGTGTGCTTGGGAGAGTCATGAGCACATTCAACTAGAACTTTAACCACATCATTTATGTAAAAAGATAAAAGTGTCGGCGCAAGAACCCACCCTTGTCAGACACCACGGAGAATGGTTAAGTTGCCACCCGTCCCCCACCTGACTTGCATGGTGGTCTTGTTATGTAGTCTGATGAGGGTATCCAATAGAGTATGGTTCATGCCCATGGCAGCTAAAGTGGACCAGAGGTACTGCCTTAGGACCAAATTGAAGGCAGCCCTGAGGTCCGCAAAAGCCAAATATAGATGAACACTGGACAACTGGAAGTATTTGACCACAATAATGTCAAGACTGAAGATTTGGTCTATAGTGCTAATATTTACTCAGAACCCTGCCTGCAATTATACTGAAATTTTACCCGCCCAGTAATGGAGTCTACCCAAAATCTGACAACAGAAAATCTTCTGCAGGTGATCTATAAGGCTGATGGGCCAATAGTTATTTGGGACTCCTCTGTTTCCCTTTTGTAGATTGAAATAATCTTTTTTCATGATTCTGGGATACATCCACCTGCCAATATCCAATTCATCAGTGCATTTATATAAGGGCCCCAGACAAGTACTGAAGAATGAAACAGGTATTCTATCTGGACCCAGGGCCTTCCTTGGAGGCATAGCCTTAATTGTTTGAAGGATTTCTTGGAGAGTAAAACAAGAAAAGGTATTGAGTTATCCTTTTGTAGGGCTAGCTTTCCAATTACAACAATGAAATACAACAAGATTTATCCCAGGGTTCTGATCATGAACTCCAACAGGGGCCTTAGGGATGTCTACATAACTTACCACCTCGCAGGTGGGTCCTCTAAGCACAAGCTTATAAAAGTACTGCATGGGCAATATTGTGATACCACTAGAAAATTTTGGATTAGCTACAGAGTTTGTTTGCAAAAATCCAGCCCTTTTGGTATTACAAAATTAACTACATTGCAGTCACCCCCAAGGGACTTGGGGACTCTGCCCAAACAGCGTGAACTAATCACAATCTTTTAGGATGAAACAAGTGTCAAAACGAAGACTCCTATGTTGTATTAGGCTCTGTGGGCTCATCTTTGGTTCCTGCACACTCTTCCAGGTGAAGCAACTCTGAAGTTGACTATTTCACACTGTTCTTGGTGCAACCTCTATGAAAAGTCAACTTTAGAAAGTGTACCATTTTTGGTGATGTAAGTGACAGTGTGTGTGAGAGGTGCATGATTACTATGTCAATGGTCATCAGTGGTAATCTCTCTTTATGGCTAAGCATGGGCGAATTTTGCAAATCTGGCGTTCGCGAATTTGCGTATTTGCGAACTCGCAATCTGCAAAATCCTTGAATTCTCGCGAATTTGCGGATTTTTTTGTTTTTATAGTGTTCGCAAGGGTTTCTGCCAGTTCGCGAGGATTTTGTACCAGTTCGCAATTGCGAACTTACTTGTCGGCACGCAACGGTCGCGACTATGTTGTTTCTACGTCTGGTTCATCATCACAGGTTCACAGCACCCTCTGTTTCAACACTGCCACCCTCTGTTTCACCCATGCCACCCCCTGGTACATCAATGCCACCCTCTGGTTCATCATCATCACTGTAGATTATGGGGGGGAAAAGCAAGCACACCTGCCCTGCTTCAACTGACATGACTTAATTTGGGGTTGATTTATTAATGTGTCACTGTTTTAAAATTCCAGTCTGGCACCTGCTTCCTCCTTATCTGTAATTTTCTTTCTGTTGCAGTGCAATTTTTTTTCCAGGACCTTTGTGGCCTACTTGTAGCTATTCTATGATCCGGCTGTGAGGGTCAGAGCAGGGTCATACAATTGTTGCAACTAGCAACTGAACTCTGGAGGGGCCCCAGTCAGGAAGCACTACAGGGAATGGTTACTAATGATGAATTTGAACTTTTGCACCTGCTGAGTGCTTTCTGTTTAGCAAAACTCATTTTTTCTGCAGAACAGCAACTGTAATGCCCCAAACAAACTTACTTGTGAAAGTTGATTTCTAATCCAAAAGTGATCCAAAGAAAGTCAAAAGGCCTCAAATCCAAAAAAGTGCAGGCAAATGTCAACCTGAGGAGTTATTCTGATAAAAATCATGACTTTCAGAAGGTCTATGCTGCGTGCTAGTGGATTTCTTGTGCAGAATTGCAAATTTTGTAATTTCGCGAGTGCGAGATTGTTGCTGCCCGCCGCACCTACATGTTCGCAATTGCGAACTCTCGCGATGCGTCGCCAAACTCCCGCGGGATCCCGCAGCAAGATCCAAAATGGCGCAGCACTCGCAAAATATCGAGAAAAACAACTCGGCAAACGCTGAATGACGGTAAGTGAACGCCGCACGCCGCAAAATTGTATCACCAAGAAAAAAAAATCCGCTGCGTGCGAATTTGCGGATTTTCGGTAAATTCGCGAGCGTTCGCGGATTGCGAATTTACCGAAAATCCACAAAATCCGCGAGCGGAACGGATTTTCCGCCCATGCTTATTTATGGCACATTAACAGGGCATAGATTATAAAGCCTTGTATTCTGAGGGCACTACATTACATTCATATTTAGCTACCCTGTCATCTGTGCAGTGTTGTGATTAGTAAATCAAGTAGTGTGGGTTCTTGTCTTTTTTTTTTCCTTTCAGATTTCCCTCCCTGATGTTCCTATCCCAGACCCCTATACCTCACCTGGTCACTCCTAAACTCATTGCTATAACAGAATTCTGTGTTTGAGGTGCCTGGAGGTGGACATAAAGATCTTTGTACAGATCTCAAGGAAAGAGCCATCATTGACAAAGATTTACTGTTCACCTCCAGTGTAAACTATTTGGGGAAGGTGTTGGATACTAAGGGCTTTATTAAGATGTCATGTGGAATGCCACCGAGAGGCCATTGGTGATGGTCCATCCGACAGACAGGCCATCGGTCTGACTACTGCATTCCAATACAGACAGTCGGACTGCAAAGGTTGGATGGGAAGACCACCACCTCTGACAGGATCTAGGATCCCGTCAAAGCAGTTGTCAGAATCGTATCCCTTGCATGAAGGAGGTGCCTGCACAGGCACCGCCGTAGAGATTACAATGTCCCTTTCTGAGTGTTGAAAACAGTCTTTGGGGCCCCAAGCAGGGCCTCTGTCACCTGTGGGCCACTGTAAAGTGTCCCTGGGGGCACATGTAGTGCCCCATTGATGCACCGTTTACCAGGCACCAAATGCTGCCTGGTACACAGTGCATGGATGTGCATAAAATGTTCCTTTACCCTACAACGTATGCTGCCGCTCTTTTTCTGGGACGCAGCACAAGACACAATGTAAAAGAGCACTTTTGGTAATTGGGCAGTTGGACCGCCAACTGCTTGTCGGGAGTCCTCCTGAATGCACCTATAGCAGTCTGTGCCCACCTGCCTGACATCATGATAAGTCCCTGAATGAATAACATTTACTATTCCCTCTCCTATTCAAACTATTTTGGGGAAGGTGTTGGACTTTAAAAGGGTTACATTTTCTATTCCCACTTCAATCTAAACCATATCGAGGAAGGTGTTGGACACTAAAGGTTTTAGATATTGTTTTCCTACTCAGTTCTAAGTCATTTTAGGGAAGGTGTTGGACACTAAAGACAATACATTATTTTTCAAAATCATACATAATAATCAGATAAATATAATTTACAATACATAGTTGCAATTTACATAACTGCTAAAAAATAGAAAACAGTATGCAATTAAATATGACAAACATTTGAACATTTATAATCAAATAAAAAACGGTACAAAATTGTATACATTTACATTCAAAAATGAAAATATAAGTAATCATTTAAATGAAACAGTTATAAACTACATTTTAATTTTCAACAACTTTACTAATATAGTTTTAGGACATGAAAAAAAGTAACTAAATTTAACTAAAACTTAACACAATATACGTACAATAATTACACACAAACACAAAAAAGAGTATATTTTAAATATATTGAGTCTGTTCAAAATGCAAATTAAACTGGAGTAACTGGAGTAACTTTGGTAATTGTGTGTTACTCTTGTAATGTGAAATTAGAAAAAGTGACATGTATATTTCTGCATTGGAGTGATTTGTGAGAAAAATGCCTGGAGCAAGAGCAAAGGAACACAGAGTGAGCAACAGCTGGTTGCTGGCTGCTGCTGTTCATGTTCTCTTGTACTTAGTGGTATTTTCTAGTACAGAATGCATCATTGGGTCTATTTTGGATACAAGGTTGTATTTTGCACAACAAAAATAGTGCTAAATGCTGGGTAATGAGCGTTCCATAAATCTGCATAATCTCACAAAACTTTCATGTAATTTTGCAAAATTACATAATTTCAATTTACAAGTTACACCCACCCTTAAACTACATAAATAAAAAATAATAAATTAATGCACATAATAAAATAATTTGTTAATTTATGTAAAATTGTAATTAGAATTTAAAATAAAGTTTTACAGTAGCAAAATTGCAATATGATACCCTACGTTTCAAAATGTAACACTTTAAAAAAATTACCAATACAATATTTAAAATGTTAAACATGAAATAACACATATATCTAATCACAAATACTTCAAAAATATACCCACCCTATTCCCCTACAAACCCAACATCCCATTAACAAAAATAGAATTAATCATTTCCTTTAAATTAAGAAAAACATAAAATGGTAAAGTATAAAACAGCATTTTAACGAAAATACATAAATGATGCACATTTTTGTTAACGCATGTAAATACATTATAAAAATATTATTACAAAATATAAATGAATTTATCATTTAAATCTAATTTTACTAAACATTAAAATAATATGTAGATACTTTTTAAAATGTTCCTTAACTTTTCCCTGTCATAAACCAAAGTATACATAATTTAATGGCACATAAACGTAAAATGTACTAAATAATAGGCCCATTTACAACATTTTAGAAATAAGAACATTTAAAATGCTGACTTATAACATAAATTAATCCATCTTTACCATTTTAAATGATCAAAAACAACAAAATGTTTTGCCTTTAAATATAGATATTTAAAAAGTAAAATGTCAAAAATATAAACTTACTAAATAAAAAAAATGAAAAATGTAATTAAATTCTTTTTTTTACACAAAGGTACTTTAAAATTCTCTCCACCATCTCCCACTAGAAATACAACATCCTGCTAATAAAAATATTATTAAACTTATATCTAAAAATGTTGCAATAATTACATTTTAAGAATAAAGACCTTTTAAAATAAATATACAATACAAACTATTTTCAAATCAAATACATAAAAAAAATCAAAACGACCACAAATGTTTCACAAAAATATTGTAAAAAATGATATTGAATGTAGCTGGACTGTATACTAACATAACCATTTCCTCCACGATATTTTCATAAAATATGCATTGGTTTAAAATGTTACATCTAGCCCCCATGCCTAGTGGGCTCAATGTCTAATTCACTCAAAGTTAATCGCAGCACCAACCATCAACCTTCTATTTTTTCTAACTTTCTACCTATAAAAATTAGTAAATCACCCCGAAATCAGGTTCAATAGGCCTAGTGTAAATCAATACTAAACACGACAACTGCAGCACACGGAAAAGGAGTGGTCAGCATAAGCCAACATTTCCTCTGACTATTCCAGTGGCTCCTCCCCTTTTTATGTTGCTGAGGGCTGGCTGGAAGCAATGTGAACTATCATCAGCTTTTCCCCGGAATGTACCAGATCACTCTATCTACAGCTGTCACTCCATTGAATACTGACTTTCAATTCAGTGGGTAACAGTGCTACCAGGCTGATGAACAAAACTACCAATGAGAAGTAATCATCTGGTAGCACGTTGTCAACACCTTTCATCGACAAACACATCTAGAGGAAGGCAACGACTTATCTTGGCAAAGTGAGGCACAGCAGAAGGTACTCTGCAACCCTAGAAAGGGAAAAGAGACTTTAGTCACTCCAAGGAACTTTGCTAATGATTAAACACGCTGACAGCGTCTCTAACACAAACCACCACTGCTTCAGGACAAAAGCATTGTGATTCCTCAAATGCAGCTAGCAGTTTGACCGAATTTGGTTCGCAGGGCTGTGAATTACAAGCTAATTAATTATTTTATTTTTTCTTTATTAATTTATGTATTAAACATAGAAACATTGTTGCTGTTAGCACGATGATGGGCTTTTTGCAAAAGAATATTAGTAAGTTTGAAGGATGGGCTATGCTTGTATTCGTGATTTCTAGAGATAATTGAAATATCTAATAAATACTATAGGGCCGTATTTATGAAGGCCTTGCGCCACCGGTGCGTCACTTTTTCCCATTTTAAAAGTGACGCACCGGCGGCGCAAGGCCTTCATAAATAAGGCCCTATGACTTCACCTTTTCGCACATTTTTTTCTGAGGCACGAGTGGTCTCTAGTTACCCAATGCAAAATAGAATCTCCTGTGCGATGAGGGCTGTCGGGATTTCTTGTCATTTCAATATCATACCTCAAAAGCATGCAGTATTACAATTACTAAATAATTTATAGTGAAGGTGTATACAAACAGTAGCGGTCGGCAGTAGGTGTTTCTATAGGGCGGTGACGTGGGCAGGAGGAGGGGCAGGGTGGGGGGAAATAATGTATGGATTACGGAGTTTTACAGGTAAGTAAACATTTAAATACATAAAACGAATTTCGTTGCGCTCACTGCAACACCAAATGTGATGCAGTGCGCGCAACGAAATTCGTTTTATGTATTTAAATGTTTACTTACCTGTAAAACTCCGTAATCCATACATTATTTCCCCCCACCCTGCCCCTCCTCCTGCCCACGTCACCGCCCTATAGAAACACCTACTGCCGACCGCTACTGTATACAAATATTTACATTTAAATAGATAGGCATGATTGGATCGAATGGAAATTTTGCTATACTATGGCTGACCTTTATGTGATATAGGAATACAAAAGTGAAATATAGTAGTCTCTCCCTTTATTGAAGCCTTTCTTTTGAACCAGAATATTTTTCTATGACTATTCATTTATTTGCCCTCCTCAGGACCTTATTTTCAGCGCAACGATTTTCGACAGGTGAAGAGGGGTAAGGGAACCTTTAGAGAGAAGTGTCAGAGGGATTACACTCATCATAACATTTTGACAGTCAATATAACAAGCAATAGTGCATCAAATGAGTCGCACATAATTGCTTTGTTTTCCCTGCAACAGGAAATGAAATCTAGTTTTATTCCCTACTCAACAAAGGCGCGTTCCCCAGTGAAAGCGAAGACATTCAACAGTCTGAAGTTCAATTGAAAACCTATGCTGAGGGGCAGAAGGCGTACGTGCTATGATGGTTAATAGAATAGCGTGCAGCGCTGATGACAGCGGCTGTGAAGCAGGGGTTTCGCCAAAGAAAATCTTCCTATATTCTAGGAACAGAGCATCTTTTGGCGACTAACAGCCAGATTCATCAAACTAAAATCAGGTCGCAAAGGGCCAGATTCTGAAAATCTGGCCCTTTGCGAGTGCTATTTTTGCATTTGGGATTCATCATCCCAAATGCAAAAATCGCAATTCTAGAAATCGCTAAATTGCGATTAATTGCATTTAAGGAATCTCAATTTGAGATTCCTTAAATGCAATTCATGAACCATTTTTAAATTGCGAATTCGCAATCTGGGGCCGCTATTTACCGCAAAGTCTAACTACGTGGTAAATAGCAAAAACTTTGAAAAATGCACTAAAGTGCATTTTTTAAAGTTTCATGTTGCGCACACACACATGCCCTAAGGGCATGTGTGTGCGCAACATATGTGCACACATCAATAAGAGGTGCAACAGGGTGTCCTTTGGACACCCCTGCACCCTTGAAATCGCAATCTCAATTTGCGAATCGCTAATTGCGATTAGCAAATTGAGATGGTCTTCCCATTCATTCCTATGGTACTCTAGGCCCATAGGAATGAATGGGGAGATATTCCTTAATTGCGACTCGATATTTGTGAGTCGCAATAAGGGAATTATTAAAAATCGCTATTTTTTAAGTGATTTCTTGATGAATAGCATTTTGCTATTCCTTAATAGCGAATCGGTATTTTTCGCTATTAAGGAATCGCAAAATGTGTTCTTGATGAATCTGGGGGTAAGAGCCTAGGGCCTCATTTATGAAAAGTGACGCATCGCTGCGTGAAAACAGCGATGCGTCACTTTTCACTGCGCACTCCTTGCAACACCAATGATGCGTCATATTTAATGTATGACGCATCATGTCGCAAGGACTTACAGATACGTCAGTATTTCTGACGCATCTGTAAGCGCAAAAGTGACGCATTGCTGGAGTGTGTCACAAAAGTGACGCAACTCCAGCAATGCGTCCTTTCACATGGGGAAAGCCCCATGTGAAAGGGCTTGCGTCAGTCTTACGCCTGCTGTGAGGCAGGCGCAAGATTTTGAAGCAACAGCATCCTAAATGTGACGCAGTGAAATCTCATAGATTTCACTGCGTCACTATTACGAGGCTTTTTGCGGGGGAACGCCCCCTCTGCATACATTATACCTGACGCAGGTATAATGTGGCGCAGGGGTTTAAAAAGTGACGCATCTACCTAGATGCGTCACTTTTTAAATATGGAGCAACAAGGCGCATTTTGTACGCTGCTGGTGCGTCACAAAAAGTGACGCACCGGCGGCGCAAAACTGACGCAAGGCCTCATAAATAAGGGCCCTATTGCATATGTTGACTGTATGTACACTCTGTCCCCCTACCCGATTAAGATGTGGGCGGGAGGGCAATAGGTTTGGTTACGGCGGGGTCTACTGTGTTAAAGCCACATCCAAACTTCTCGGGCAGCCGGATGGAGTAAGGGCCATTCGGCAATATGTGCGCCCACCCTATCAGGTTGGATGGACATACAGCTAGTTTTTACAGACCATCACTGTCAGGCAAACCCTGGTGGCGAGGGCAGTAAAATTCTAATAATGCCTCCACCTACTCATGGGAGAAAGCTTGCATGGAAAGGGGATAATTAGACATTTTTTTATTTTCAAAAATGAAAATGCTGTTTCTGAATTTGCTTTCCAAAATAAAAGAAAACTGGTGCCAGACTACATCATGCTAATTCTGCCCTGCCCCAAACTGCGGGATAATATAGCAGGGCATGACGTTATGAATGACTGCCTAAAAATGCAAAAATCGCAATTCTAGAAATCGCTAAATTGCGATTAATTGCATTTAAGGAATCTCAATTTGAGATTCCTTAAATGCAATTCATGAACCATTTTTAAATTGCGAATTCGCAATCTGGGGCCGCTATTTACCGCAAAGTCTAACTACGTGGTAAATAGCAAAAACTTTGAAAAATGCACTAAAGTGCATTTTTTAAAGTTTCATGTTGCGCACACACACATGCCCTAAGGGCATGTGTGTGCGCAACATATGTGCACACATCAATAAGAGGTGCAACAGGGTGTCCTTTGGACACCCCTGCACCCTTGAAATCGCAATCTCAATTTGCGAATCGCTAATTGCGATTAGCAAATTGAGATGGTCTTCCCATTCATTCCTATGGTACTCTAGGCCCATAGGAATGAATGGGGAGATATTCCTTAATTGCGACTCGATATTTGTGAGTCGCAATAAGGGAATTATTAAAAATCGCTATTTTTTAAGTGATTTCTTGATGAATAGCATTTTGCTATTCCTTAATAGCGAATCGGTATTTTTCGCTATTAAGGAATCGCAAAATGTGTTCTTGATGAATCTGGGGGTAAGAGCCTAGGGCCTCATTTATGAAAAGTGACGCATCGCTGCGTGAAAACAGCGATGCGTCACTTTTCACTGCGCACTCCTTGCAACACCAATGATGCGTCATATTTAATGTATGACGCATCATGTCGCAAGGACTTACAGATACGTCAGTATTTCTGACGCATCTGTAAGCGCAAAAGTGACGCATTGCTGGAGTGTGTCACAAAAGTGACGCAACTCCAGCAATGCGTCCTTTCACATGGGGAAAGCCCCATGTGAAAGGGCTTGCGTCAGTCTTACGCCTGCTGTGAGGCAGGCGCAAGATTTTGACGCAACAGCATCCTAAAAGTGACGCAGTGAAATCTCATAGATTTCACTGCGTCACTATTACAAGGCTTTTTGCGGGGGAACGCCCCCTCTGCATACATTATACCTGACGCAGGTATAATGTGGCGCAGGGGTTTAAAAAGTGACGCATCTACCGAGATGCGTCACTTTTTAAATATGGCGCAACAAGGCGCATTTTGTACGCCGCTGGTGCGTCACAAAAAGTGACGCACCGGCGGCGCAAAACTGGCGCAAGGCCTCATAAATAAGGGCCCTATTGTATATGTTGACTGTATGTACACTCTGTCCCCCTACCCGATTAAGATGTGGGCGGGAGGGCAATAGGTTTGGTTACGGCGGGGTCTACTGTGTTACAGCCATATCCAAACCTCTCTGACAGCCGGATGGAGTAAGGGCCATTCGGCAATATGTCCGCCCACCCTATCAGGTTGGATGGACATACAGCTAGTTTTTACAGACCATCACTGTCAGGCAAACCCTGGTGGCGAGGGCAGTAAAATTTTAATAATGCCTCCACCTACTCATGGGAGAAAGCTTGAATGGCAAGGGGAGAATTAGACATTTTTTTTATTTTCAAAAATGAAAATGCTGTTTCTGAATTTGCTTTCCAAAATAAAAGAAAACTGGTGCCAGACTGCATCATGCTAATGCTGCCCTGCCCCAAACAGCGAAATAATATAGCAGGGCATGACATTATGAATGACTGCCTGCTTGAGGGTCATTTACAAATTTGGTAGAGGGTCCCTCTGCCACTGGGATGGAATAATTTACTCTGTCCCCCTGGTGAAACGATGGGCTGTCTGCCTAATTATAAATGAGGCCCTACCTGATTAAGATGCAGGCGGGTAATAGGTTTGGCTATGGTGGGGTCTATTGTGTTACAGCCAAATCCAAACCTCTCCGACAGCCAGATGGAGTAAGTGTCATTCGGCTATATGACCGCCCACCCTACCAGGTTGGATGGACATACAGCCAGTTTTTACTGACCATCACTGTCAGGCAAACCCTGGTGGTGAAGGCAGTAACATTCTAATAATGCCTCCACCTTGCCATGGGAGAAAGCTCCCATGGCAAGGGAGAATTAGAAAAAAAATCATTTTCAAAAATGAAAATGCAGTTTCTGGATTTGCTTTTGAAAATAAAAGAAAACTGTTTGGTGCCGGACTGCGTCATGCTAATGCTGCCCTGCCCCAAACAGCGAAATAAGTTGGCAGGACCAGACATTATAAATGACTGCCTGCTTGAGGGTCATTTACAAATTTGGTAGAGGGTACCTCTGCCACTGGGATCAAGTAATTTACTCTGTCGCCCTGGTGGAACTATGGGCTGTCTGCCTAATTATAAATGAGACCCCAAATCTGTAAATATTTTGACTTAGCAGAGCCGTGGATTTAGTAAATATTCCAAGTATGATGCCAAAAGCATGCTCATGACAGATACAAGGATGGTTCTAGTATGTGGTAAGCAGAAGACACCATACATGGCAGCAGTTCTTCCCATCCACGCTTAAAAAAAATATAGATTGATAATGCGGGTCTAAAGTTTTCTGCAATTTCGGTGTACTCCATGTACTCTATGTAATTTTTGATTGTTATAGTAACAATGCCTTGAAGCTTCAACAGTCTGAAGTTCTCCATTTTCATCAAGTTACAACAATAGACCATCAACCTTTCTGCTTAGTATGACACATAAGGTAATTTTCAATTACCTCCTCATCCATCTTCCTCGTCTCAGTCTTTACTGAATGAGATAATGTTCTCGCCAGCAGGCACAGTTTACCTTTCCAAACATAAACAAAATAAACTACAAATATGGCTTTCTTCCTCTACCTGTCTTCAGAGTGTAAAAAGGAAGGAGACCCGTACCAATTCCTGTTATTGTTTTCTGCTTAATAGGTAACTTATTCCCTGCAGGCAAGACATACATTTTTGTATTTGGTTTATGTAAAAGAGCAGGCTAGCTGTTGCGGAACTTTAGTTATGTGTCTGAAGAGTGAGGGCTGAACATAGATCTTTCTGGTCAGGTCAGTTCAGAGCAGGTTAGTGACTTGAGGTTTTATGTAGTAGTGGTTGGGGGGTCTGGAAAAGATGTCAAAAATAGATTTTTTTGTGCTCACAGTGTGCAGTTACTGTGGTTCTGATGAGTCACTGACATGTAATGTTCTTGAACAAGCCGTCCAATGAAGAATTGGTCTTGGCGGTGGTCTTGAAAAAGGTGCAGTTCTTGGTTACCCAGTAATGCTATAAAGTTGTAAGGATTGCCAGGAGCATTAGCGATACATCCCAATCAGGCTTCACAGAAGAGGCACCATAGAATGCTGCATTTACAGACCCCCACTGGATAGAATACTAAAACATGACTGAAATGGCAGTGTAAGCTCTATTTGTGTCTCAATGGCCTCCTTCGTCCAAGGTCCATGCGTGGATGCAGATGATTCTACTAATGATGAGAATATTCATGAAAAATGAAAGTTCATTTAATTTAAAAGACCTTGACAAAGGTTCTTCAGCATTTAAGGGACCATTTGAATTTACTTTTATTTATCTAATATTAAAGGTATGAGCCAGAGGGGCATCTATTCATTCAGCAGTGAGGATAGGGCTAATTTATGGATGAAAAGCTGTGGATCAACAGATCTCTCTAAAGTTTCTGTCTAAGAGCTATCCCTTATTCAAGTTTGCTGAGGAGTTTCTACCAGTGGTTCAGGTAGTCTTTTTGATAGCAGGACTATCTTCACAGGAATTATTATTTCGAAGAAGACACCCTCTTGGATTCAGTAGACAAGAATGTGGAGGCAGCTATGAAGAGAGCATATGCAGCCTCAATTTTTCAATCTGAACCAGTACACACTCAATTGACACCATTCAGTCACAGTTAGAAGACTTGGAATCATTAGCTGACCAGATTCATCAAGGTGACTGTAAGGCATGACATCCTTGTTGTGTTTTTCTCTGACTTTTTGCCTTCCATCCTGCTGTTTTTGCTGATTTCATTTCTGCTGGTCTTTAGAACTCAAAAGACACACATTCCGTCCATCAATTGTGTGTCTTGTGCTTTCTCGGTCTTAGAACTCTGCACACTTTACCACTGCTAACCAGTACTGAAGTGCTTTGCTCTCTACCTAAAACATGGTAAAATTGGCTTGCACTAATTGGCACATTTCATTTACTTGTAAGTATAATTCTTACAAAAGGGGTCACCAGGAAGTATAATCTACAAAATAGAAATCTATCCTACACTACTTCCAAAATATACAACTCACACACAGTATAGGGTAGCAAGATGCACCATAAAAGGAGAAGAAAAAGGAACGGAGCAGGGGCTGTGATAGGTGGGGGCACAACAGGTGTTTGCACGAGAGCCCTCACTCATCTGAGGCTGACATGCTTCATCATTGTGTTCCTCCAAACACTGGGACCGCAAGGTACCCAGTGTGGGCTACATCTTCCCCATAGGAAAGGAGCAGGAGTGTTTTGTGGAGCACATCAATGTTTCAAAGCCTCTTAGGTAGATGTGAGGGGCAGAGTGCAACAAAAAGGTGTAAATTAAAACTACCTCAGTAGGGACAACAGACTTTATTATAATGTCCTAGAGGGTAGGGATTAAAAGCAACGTAAGACAGGCTTATGGATGTATACCCAATGGTGTGGTCAACATGTTTCTGTCCTAGTGACAACAGATGTTCCAGGCATTCTTCAGGACCATGATATTTATTCACTCTGCTATACAATTGTGTGCAAATAATAAAGATTCAAAAAATGTAAAATTCGATGCTTGGGCCCATACTCTTGACTGAGCGTGTACATGGCAGCAATTTGTTGGGTAGGTCAGGTAGCCCTGAAATATAGCAAAAAAACACATACCAAATAATGTGTCAAACACCAATGTGCACCATCACCAAGTTCAAGTGTATCCTTATCTGCGTAGTGAGTTAATGCTAACATTACCTATGAACATATGTAGTCCGCCTCTACCATCTACAGAGTCCCTCCACACGCAGATTCCTCTAATGAGAGGTACAAAGACATATGTCACAAGCAAAATAGCACATTTCACTACATTAATGGCACAGTATTGGCTAAACAATTGCATATCATTCTTCAAAATGTGTTGTGCTAGTGTTAGATGTGCATTGGTAGCACTACAGGGTAATATTACGTGCAGGATTCAAAAAGAGTGCCCATGTTCAAAGGTTACCTCTACCATCCAATTCTAGCGCAAAATGGCATTTAATTACAGTGTTCATAGAGAGAGGCATATTTGACTATATTCGTTAGTCAAAACAATGGTATCCAGGGTTTATTCTCTAAGGAACTAACCCCATTGTCATGCGTGTGGGAACAGAAACTGCATTTACATGCAATGTCTGCCGACTAGATAAAAAGTGAGCCCTGGTATGTGGAAGGCGTAACTCCACGAACTTGTACACGTATAAGACGGATGTATGACGTTACAATGCATGCTTTTACCACGCATGCCGTTACAACGCAGTTTTTACAATGCATACCATTACAACGCATAGCGCTTTGGGGTGCTGGATAGTGAATAGTTTAATTTACTATTCCAACTCCAGTCCCCGTGGATAGTAGGGAAGGTGTTGGATAGTAAATTAAATCTATTCCCTATCCTAGAGCGCCCCCCAGCGCAATGCGTTGTAATGGTTTGCGTTGTAATGGTTGCGTCGTAATGGTAGTGCGTTGTAAAAAGTTTTGTTGTAAAGGTTGTTCACCGTATAAGACAATGTGGTAGCAAATAGGTAGAACTGCTTCAGTGTGAATATTTTTTTCAAAAGAAAGAGGGAGACGCCTTCATGCATTACCGCAGTCTTACACAGGGCGTCAACAAACAAATGTAGTCACATTTAGCGATTACGGCTATTAGTTAACTGCAACAGAGTCTTTAAGCATAAAGCGAGGGCAAGTCAGGCGAGGTAGGGTATAAACCCTATGTAAATCTCACCTTACGTATGAGTTTCATGGACTGTCCCAGTGAAATAGCGTGTCGGCAGGATGATTATAAAGATGAAAAAAGTTGGCAAAAGACGAAAAAATCTGCAAAAGTGCTTACGTTTTTACATCTTCGTGTTTTCAAATTTCCTGCTCTGCGGTATTGGCAAATTTTGCGCATGAGTATAGTATCACATGCGTGATGGGCAGGGACTGAATTGTACACAGCACTGCCATTCGAATGTTGTGCATGCCTAGTGACCCTGTGTGTAAAAGCCATGGCAACCAGTGTCAGCGTCATCAGGCGCTCGTAAGCATGATATTAAGTTTTAGAGAAAGACTAGAAGGGGATAATCAGACAGACTATCAAAAGCCCTAGTGTGGTAATAGGTACTATTGTTATGCATGGGCTGCACAGTGCAAAGCGAGGATATTCACTGCAAACAATACGCAAGTGTAGTAACCCTGTGCTCAAAAACTGAAGCCATGGCAACCAATATCAGCGTCATTTGGTGCTTGTGGGATAATGTTTACGGTGGGACTTAGAGGAGATATACAGGTAGCATATAAGGAGCTCCTGTGTAGTGGTGTAAGGTCAGATACACACAACATATGAAAAACAAGTTAGTCAAAAGTCATAGCTATGGGGGCAGTGGCTTGGGTAGAAATCATGGTGGACGCAGCATAATCGGGCTCCGTCCACCCACGCCAGAATTCGACGATAATCCTGAATAGATCCTGCCCGGAGGAGCTGTAAAATACCCTGACCAATGCCCGATAAGCTGGGGCCACGGCGTTGGTTTTGTCCCCAGGATAGCAGTGCTGCCTGGGTGTTTTCAGCCACTGGTGATCCGAAGATAGAGACGCAGGCTGGGCCCTTCCCCCAGCGGCTGGACTGTGTTGCGGCGTGGGGCCTGCACGTTGGAGAGACGCTGAGGTGGATCGCCGGCCTCCATCGGTTCCCCGCATAGGGTACTGACCCTAACCTGAGGCAGGGGTCCCACAGCCCCTCTTCCCCATGCTACTGTGGGACTCCGCCTAAGGACTGGGCTGCAGGTTGGAGGCGTGGCTGGGCCGACCTGGTATGCACGCCGTGGCCTCCGGCCTCATTAGTGAGTGCTGCGGAGTTTCGTCCGGTGCCCTCAGTGATCTCGGGCCCGGTCGGACCCTCCCTTGAAGAAGCGGCCATCAAGTGTGAACACGGCCAGCCTGGATGCCATTATGACACCGCGGGAGCCGAGTGTGAGGCCCCGGAGGAATGCTGCAGGGCCTGGGCCAGAGCGGCTGGCATGCTGGTTCCCCTCCCCACTGCCGGTGAGTGAGGCACTTGGGCGCAGAGTCCAGTTGAGGTGTCTGCCCCTACATTTTAGGAAGGCGTCATGGGACGACCAAGAAACCCCGCCTCGGGAGAGAGTGCAACGGGTACCCCCCCTCTTTGCGTGACTCCATCTTGTGGTGCAGTCGGCGTGGGAAGGCCTGCATCCATCGACTGGTGCGGATTGAAAGGAGCTGGTTCCTGCAGATGGCGGAGTCGACCTGTGGGGAGGAGACCAGAGAGCGTGTGCCGCCATAGCGCATCCAACAGGTGGGATTGATGCCGTAACTAATTCTGCACTGCTCATCGCTGCTGCGGCTGTCCCCCCTCACCTGCTTGGGCGGTTGCACGAGTGGGGCCTGGCCTGCCACCCGGTGCTGTCCGGCCACTAATGGGCCTTCAGGAGATCATTGATACGGAGCACAGTCAGTGCCCTGGGGGGGTTCCAGATTGGACTGAGGTGGAGTGGGCCCGCTAATCTGTCCAGATTCTACCCACAGCTATACGGCCTGGCCTGGCATGGCCAGGTCTTGAGAAGACCCGGGAGAGGATAGCTGCATTTCCCTCACATCCCCAGCTTCCGGACCTGTGCCTCCCTAACATATGATAACCTGCATGGGTGCCCTGACACATAGAGTTTCACTACCATTGATGCAGCTGGGCTAAAGACCTGGGCCGAATCGTCCATCATGTTGCCACTCCCCTCGTTTCCGGGTCCCTCGGACATGGGCATGGGGAGGCCCGGGGGCCCGGGTCCCAAGCAGGGCACCATTGACCGAGGAGATGGAGGCGCTGCTGCACCCGATCATGCGGCCCTCCTGGCTACAATCAATCATGCAAGGGACACCCTCGATGCCAAGATAGGCGCAGTGGGGTCTGAGGTCTCCTTCCTGCGTCAAGATCTCCGCAAAGTAGTGGACAGTATTACTGAATCTGAAACCCGGGTCTCAATGATGGAGGACATGGTGTCCACCCTCCTAAAAAAGTGAACAAACTCACTGTGGTGTCACAGGAGCTGGCCTCCAGGTTGGAAGATGCAGAAGGGCGCGCTAAGCGCAACAATCTATGCCTTGTAGGCCTGCGGGAGGGATGTGAGGGTGGATCAATGACCACCTTCATCGCCAAATGGCATACAGATATTTTGCCGAAAGATCTCCTTTCATCGTCCTTTGTAGTGGAACGGGCACACCAGGCCTTGACACAAAAGCCACCACCAGGTGCCGGTCATCGCTGAAATCATGAACTATGCTGAACGAGATGCGATTTTAAGGTTTGCCAGAACTCACAAAGAGGCCTCCAGCATGCCTCTCACCCCATCATGGTGTTCCCGGATTACACCCGCCAGGTCCAGAAGCAGCGCCAATCCTTCACAGCTGCGAAGCGAAGGCTATGCAAGCTGAACTTGCAATACATGTTGCTATATCCAGCCAGGATGCGGGTGATCTACAACTCCAAATCCTTTTTTACACCCCTGAGGTTGTTTTTGCGTGGACAGATGAGCGCCCTCAACTGAGACCTAACTCTCCGCCTGTAGTGGACACAGATTCCTCTCGCAGTTCACGCAGCCAACGTCTGAGGAACAATAAATCAAAAAAACGGCACAGCTCTGGATCAAGCAGGAGATCGGCGAGTCCGGTGCGGCGACCTTGGCGATCCGGAAGCTATGTCTACACCTTAACTGGAAGTTGACTTAGGACTGGTCTATTTAGTAACCTTTTCTGATTAGTCTCCTCTGGGTGGGCGTGGGGCACGGCCATGGGACTGCCCCCTTGTTGTGTATGTTTGAGGGGTGGGAAGGGATCCTTTGGTATGGATACGGGGGCTCCCTAGTTAGTTGTCTCCTCGGTCACACATCAAGACAGACACTCCAATTTCTTGGCAGTGTTGGGTGGGGGGCTTTAGGGAAATTTAGTTTTGCTGTGTTTGCAGTAAAGTGATTTTTTTTCGCAGACAGGTCATGCTCTCTGTTCTTCATTTTTTGTAATTGCAATTCCAAGGAGTGTTAATGTCAGGTGAGGCTACCCAGGTTGGGGATATAACCGTAGTACTCTGGAACGTCAGGGGTCTTCTCAGCAAGGTGAAACGGGGTGCAATCTTGCACCAAGCCAAAAGATATGGGGCTGATATCCTACTATTACAAGAAACTCATTTATTAGGCACTAAGACGCCCTGCCTAGCTCGATTTGGATTCCATCATGTGTATCATGCTGGTTTCACTCGGGGATCCAGAGGGGTAGCTATTCTCATCCTTTGCAGGGTCCTATTTCAATACATTTCACAACAGGCGGATTTGGGAGGCCGGTTCCTCTTCATCACATCCACATTGTCCAGGGAGCAGGTCACTATAGGCAGTATATGTGAATCCCCTCCTCTGGGGGCTGTATTTAATGACAAACTAGTGGCAACATGGGGCAAGGTACACAAGAACCTGACCCTATTGGGGGTTGACTGGAATTACACAATGGGACCACTGGACCGTCAGCGCAGTCCATACAGTACACATTTACAGGGCCAAGCTAAGCTGCATACCTTAGTCAATACCTCGGGATGGCCTGACATATGGCGCAAATATCATACAACCAAACTTAATTTTACCCATCTTTCCGAGGTGCATGGATCACAATCGCGGCTGGACTATTTCTTTGCCCCAAGGATGCATCTTCACAGGTTCTCCCATGTAACCCATCTGCCTCGTGGGCTTTCCGAACACTCTCCGCTTCGACTACAGTTCCACACCCTCTCCCGTAAACCCCCCTTCCAGTGGTGGATGTTACTGTGGCACCTCCGGAACCTGGCATACCAGGATATGCTCCTTATGGCAGTCCCTACATACTTAGAGGATAATTGCCCCACAGCTCCCTCTCGGACTATTCTATGAGAAGCTCTAAAATCGACGGTTCGCGGGGTCGAGATTAACTATCGCGTGAATGGAAAGCGGGAACAACAGAAGCAGTTGGAGGCTCTAGAGACACGTCAAGTGACACTGGCTTCTCAGGTCAATACCGGTCCTAACCCTGTTATTCGCTGGAATCTGCTGCAGGTACAACAGGATCTTCAGCAACATCTCATGGGCGAAGCAAAAGAGATATGGGAGGCGTCACAGCACGGAATGTATCAATGGGGCGATAAATCCAGTATGATGCTCCATAGACTCTGCCAGGCAGATGCGTCTCCGGTGGTTGTCCCTGCCATTCACAGTACTGACAGGTCTCTCCACACGACACCACAGGGAGTTGCTATGGAATTCGTGAGGCACTTTACTACCCTCTATACTAGGCACAAACAAATTTTGCCAGAATTGACCGCTGAATTCTTGGTGGATATTCCTCCCTGTCATCTTTCCGATCATCTCCGTGACCAACTGGATGCTCCAATTACAATGGAGGAACTCACTGGGGTTCTCAATGTGCTTCATCCTGGCTGTGCTCCTAGACCTAACATGTTCCCAATGGAATTCCTAAGGCATTACATACACACGTTAGGGCTCCATCTATTGGCGACCTTCTAGGAGGCTGTGGAATCTGCCATTCTGCCAAGGGATTGGGGCCACGCAGAAATTGTGCTCTTTCACAAGCCTGGCCGACCCCCGGAGGACCCTTCCTCGTATTGCCCTATCTCCCTTATAAATTTCGAACAAAAGCTATTGGGAAGGTGTTAGCTGATCACCTGCAGAGTTGCATCGGTGACTTGATTCACCCGGACCAGTCGGGCTTTATGCCTAACAGGGCTACTCGGCATAATATCCCATGGGTGCACAATGCCATGGTGGCAGCCCCGATGCTGGGTCGGCTGGCCGCTTTGCTTCTTGCAGACATAGATAAGGCGTTTGACTCCCTGAGCTGGGTGTATTTGTTCCAGCTCCTCGAGGCAATAAACTTGGGGCCTAGTTTCTTAACTTAGATGCGACTGCTTCAAATATCTTGGTATATATATATTTCCCCATGTCTGAAAGTCTCTTGGGCACTCAATATCTCTCCATTACTGGCTAACCTTAACAGCAAAACCACCCTGTGGTCCTCTCTCCCTCTCTCCATTTGCGGGTACTCAGCTATTTTTTTTAAATGGTATCGCTGCCCCTATCCTGTATCACCTCCGGAATTACCCATATCCCATTCCGCGCTCATGGTTTGCACAAGTAGCAGCCATACAAAATAAATTTGTGTGGAACGGGCGATCAGAGTGGGCCTCAGTACATGTATACAATACACATACTGTGGTGGAATAGCCGCAGCAGACGTTTATGCCTATTATGTAGCATCCCATATTCTGGTAATAAACAAATGGTGGTATTGCTTCCCCACAGATCCAGCATATTTGGCAGAACATGCGGCTGTGGATCAGGTCCCGGTCCTCCACTTATTATACAGCTTGGTTCGTCTTGATCATCTACCACCGGCCAGCAGAGTAGTGATACAACTCTGGTGGGCTAAGACCCGACAGATGGGCTGGCGGGGACACTTACTCAAATGACTCCCTTATGGCAGGGCACATACCTCCAATCCGTGCCGACATTATTGGGGTTCACAGGGTGGGACCGTGTCAGGACTTCGACCCTTGGTGTTGTAACGCGGTGCACCACAATGAAATCTTTTCAACAACTACAGAATTATTTCAATTTACACAAATCACAATTCTATAAGTTCTTTCAACTCTGACACGCACTTCTACCCCAGATTCACACATTAGAATCCCTCCCTGAGTTTCAGCCCTTAGAGGGCCAGTTGCTTACAGGAGACCTAGAACCCCACAAGATCAAACAGGTGTATCAGACACTGACAACCCATACACCCACCACACTGGAAAAGACACGGATAGCATGGCAAGCAGACATACCTGAAACGATGATTGGGCAGAACCCATCCGCAGCCCTAGGGGTGCGGCAGTGTCCATGTGATTTCGGCTTATCCAATTTAAGTACATACACCACGCATATTACACTACAGTACGTCTATGGCGGATGGGCGTTATTCAGTCTCCTATGTGCCTGAGGTGTGATAGGGAAGAGGGGTAATTTTTACACACGGTCTGGAGCTGCTCTATGTTACAGCCGTTTTGGAGGCCAATTCGTTCATGTCTCCATCAGGTGCTGTCATGGGATCTCCCGCTCGACCCTCGCCTTTTCTTGTTACATTCCACAGAGGTAATTGGGGTAAATCCGTATAAGCAGCACCTCTTGTTTGTAGCACTCATGGTGGCCAAGAGGGATATCGCGCAAATGTGGAAGGTAACATCGCCACTGTCCTTAGGCAAATGGAAAACAGAACAAGATAAATGTATGGGGGCTGAGATTGTGGTTTTTGAGGCCAGAAGATGCCCTGCTAAACATCTCAAAATCTGGACATGATGGGCAAACTACCGTGGTATCGACCTTCCCCCCTTGCCTGAATCGGACCACTGAGACTGAATCGCTGTGTTTTTATGTACTGGTCTATCCCCACTGAGATTTCAAAAATATGTTTATGTATATATTTAATGTGGCAGACTATGACGACTGCACCGCTTGTACGAATAGGGAGACATGAACCTGTCTGTAAGTTTTCTGTTTATGTCACCTACATATTCGGTGGGTGTTGTTATATCAGAAATATGGTTATTGACACAAGCTAAAAGTACATCTCTCTGGACATGGAGGTGCTGCGACCCCTACATATTGCAAATTAACCAAATGAAATGTGTTATTAAAAAGAAAAAGTCATAGCTATGTGGCCAAGCTGGCATGTATGGATTTAGGAGGTCATTATGATGGCGGACGGACATGCATCCGTCCACCACCCCAGAGGTGGAGGGATCGTCTGCAGGGGCAGCGGCGGTCCCTCCATACAAATTAGGATGTGACCACCACCCTGGCGGTCACATCCTGTATTTTTAACATTGAGGCGTGTGCTGCTTTAAGCAGCACCCGCCGCAATGCTAAAAATACATGCAGTGCATTTGCATGCACAAAGCGGCAGGCACCGCGCGGTGCCTGCCGCTATGTGCAAGCAAATGTAGGGGGGTACCAAAGGTACCCCCCATGTGCACCCCCCACCCCCTGACACCCTGGGGGCCCGCAACGGGCCCCCAAACAGAAAAGACCACATTCTTTTCCACGGCAGAAAAGTTTTCTGCCGTGGAAAAGCATGTTTCCCCAAGCATCCTAATATGGCTGGCGGTGTCTGATAGACACCGCCACCATATTAGAGATTTTCCGCTGCGGGACTGCGGCGGAAAAGCTCTGGACGGTCTTCCCGACCCCCCTGCCATCCTAATAAGGCGAGGGGTCTTTTCTATCACCGCCGCGGTGAATCCGCATCCTCTGGGCCGGTGGTGGCTTCCGCCGGCCTGGAGGATGCGGATTCACCGCATTCCTAATCGGCCCCTTAGTGTGTCAACAGTTACAGATGTAATCTCGTAGTACTGAGCAGGTAATGTCATTCACATTTCCTAGTTCACCAAGTATTGCATGAATTGGTGGAGTACACAGAGAGACAGTACACTAGATGGTATGACAGGTATTAAAATCCACACCACAGTAGGTCATCATTAATTACAGTATGGTCGCGTCCCAGTCTGAACACTCACCGCTGTTCTCTGCGAAATAGAATTCTGCATAAGGGGCCCACATCTCTGCAATAATTAGGCTTATTCAGGACCACCCATTTAATATCCGCTTCAGTGTGCCCTGTGTCTAGAAAATGGCGTGTACGTTTGGTGTTGCATTTCTTCCGCTTGATAGAGCTCCTATGCTCAATCATTCTGGTTTTGACCTTACGGGTCGTCATGCCTACGTACATCAGATTGCAAGGACATCTGATCAAATACATCAGTCCTTCTGAATTGCAGTTAGTTTGGTTTGTAAGAATCCATAGAAGTCTTAAACCCAGGTCCAATAGTGTAATCCGTGTGGTGAGGTGGCGCAGCACACATGAACCACAAGGAAAATGGCACTGTATGGGTGCCCCTGTCCAGATGGTGTCAAGATGATGTCAACTGTATGGGGCTGACGTGGTCGCATAAGTACCAAGATGATGCTCAGGTTCCAACTTCGTTTGAATGCAAAAAGGGGTTTCTCACAGACTTTGTTGCTCTTATTAAGAATTTGCCAGATGGAGTTAACAGCTTTTTTAATGATCTCACTCAGATGACTGTATTTACTCACACATACCAAGCGGGCAGAGGGATTTTAAGGCTAGGTGTCCAGGAGTGCGTCCCGATTGTTGTTACGTGCCCTCTTACAAGCTCTGCACACAAGATGTGATGGATATTGTTGTGTCAGAAGGTTGTGGGTGAGGTTTTCGGCATGTTCACAATACTTTGTTCATGATACTTGGTGAGTTCAGTGCAATTTCTCCTCTGGAGCAGAAACTGCCCCACTCGGAGGTTATCACGAAGAGCTCGTGGGTGGATGCTTTTGTAACTGAGTAACGAGTTACGAGCCATCAGCTTTTGATATAGTACTGGAAAGATCTGTCTCTCTTTGGGATAGAGTTTAAAGTTGAGGAAAGAAAGTTCTTTGTTACTGAATTCAAAAGTGAATTTGAGACGGATGTTTAAAGAGTTAAGCCACACAGAGAAAGCCTCCAATGAGACCTGATCACCCTCCCAGGCAACAAAAATGTCATTGATGTATCTCTACCACAGCACCAGATTGCTGTGGAAGGGATTCACCGCTGGATAGATATGGGTCTCCTCAAGCCAATGCATGTATAAATTAGCCATGCTAGGAGCACAGGTACTGCCCATTGAAGTTCCTTTGACCTGCCAGTACAATTGGTCCTCAAAGGAGAAAAAATTCTCTCTCGTTGGCCAAGTTTGTACATTCCATGACAAAAGATGTTGGTGTCTGGTCACTGCGTGGATGTTATGACGGTAGCTGTTCAATTTTCCTGAGAGTATTCTTCATGTGGGATATTGGTGTATAAAGCCTCTACATCAAAAGAGGCCAAATGATGTTTTTTAGGATTAAATTGTACGGTGGTCAGGAAGAATAAAACATGCTTGGTATCTTGGAGGTACGAGCGCATCTGTGAGGAACCAATCCACAAATTGGGACAGGGATTCCAAAATAGAACCAATCCTGGACACAATTGGTTTACCTGGAGGTGGTCTTTGGGCTTTATCTATCTTGGTCTAGAAATAAAATGCTGGGATCTTGGGGTGGCTGGGTGTCAGAAAATCTGCCTCACTTATGGTGATCCAACCAGATTCAGCAGCCTTGGTAACGATATTTCTGATACTGTTCTGTAATCTAGGGGTGGGGTCACGTGTGATGAGTTTGTAATACTTGATATCTTGTAGCCGACATAAACAACACTCAGTATGATACATCGCAGTATCGATGACCACAGTGACCCGCCCTTGTCAGCTGTCTTGACAACAAGCTGGGGATCAGATCCCAATTCCTGTAGACAACGTTCTTCTTCTAAGGTTAAAGTGAAGAAAGGGCGATTTGCTGATCCTTTGTTGGAAGTAAAATACTTGAGGACTGCCTTTTCAAAGGTGGCCACCTCTGAAGATACCTGTTGGAGTGTGTGGCGAAACTTAGATTTGTTTCTGAGACCAGTGTTAAAGGCAGTGTCCTGTAGAGTATTGTCCTGAATACCAAAGAAAAAGGATAAGCGTATCTTACGAAAAAAAAAAGTTCCTGGTGCGTTTTGAAGTTGTCACCCATATAGTTGGATACAAAATCCAGCCAGTTCTCAAGAACTTGTGTTTCCAATGGTGTGAGACATCTCTGGCTCAAATGAACAGTCAAGTCATTGCTGATCTTGTGGACACGCTTGCCATGCTCCTGATTGAGACTGAACTATTTTGTCTGATACCCGATGGAGCTACCTGGTTTAGCTATAGGGGGGATGGGCCATGGACTCCCTCAATGGTCGTCACCTACTCAGTATTCCTTTAGACAGAATTCATTTTGTCTCTCCCTGTTGTCTCTTCCCCTATCCTCCCTTTTTCACCTTCCCTGTCCCCTCCACGCTCCACTTATTTTGTCCTCCATGTTCTTTAAATGTTTTCCCATTGAGAGCTAGCTATTTGGCCATAGCCTGGTGGAGCTACCTGATAGCTATAGAGGAGATGGGTTTTGGGACTTCCCCCTCGACCGTTACCTACCCAGCCGGACTTTGGGCATACTTTCCTTCGTCTTTCTGCCGTATCTCCCTCCCACCCCTTTATCCTTACCCCCTTCCCCTCTACACTTCACTTATCTTGTTTTCTATGCTTTTGTAATTGTTTGTCTAGCAACTGATGTAAATTGGAACTGATGTAATCTTGTAATTTTGTGGAACCTCAAGTAAAGTGTTCTGATACCTCTGGGTCTAGCCAGCGCTATATAAAACTCTTAAATAAATAAACACAGGGTCCCACTGTACCTGCGTCCTCTGCTGTTCCGGTCGCATGTCCTGAGAACGACCTCTGTTCCATCTTCGGTGCCCTCTTTGTCATCTGTCCTGCCCAAAAAAAGGCAACTGGTAACCAGATCCATTAAATGGAAGTGGTTGAAAAGAATGTGGGTGGAAAGGCCAAGGTTGTGGTGGCCACCATGGTGTGGATTGTGGAATGGGGCAAAATTGCCTCATCCTCTCATCGGCCTAGATTTAAAGGAGGAGTCAGAGTCACCGGAACCCGAGTCCTCCGACTGACTCCAATCGTCTGAGTTGGAGGTCCACTCATCAGTATTACGACACCAACCTCTGGCTCCTCTTCGATTATCCTTTTTGACCTGTTGTTATGAATAGTCATCCGCTATATAGGGATAGATCTTTTCTTGGGTAAATCTATACAAGTCTTCCTTAAGCTTGTTCACCTTGCATTTGATGAGATCCCCATTTGTCTCATTTAGGGTTTTGGTGAATTCCTTTAAACGTTTTTTGAAGATAGTAATCTGAACTGAGCTCTCAAGTTGATTCTCTAGTGTCTGCTGACTCCTTAGCTGTATTGATCAAGGGACTAGCCAGTTGAGCTATTCCAGGAAATTTTAGACCAATTGATTTTAAACACTTTATTCTCTAAAAACAATGTGGGGGCATTAGAGACAATGAGGCCCTGTGGGGCGATGGTAGTGCTCAAATATTCGGTAAGAATGGCTGCAGGTAGGACTGTCCGTATGTGATGTCTTTTGAGATTGGTCAATTTAGTCCACTCTCAGTCTGAGCTAGTGTTTGGGAGATATGCGTGTCTAAGATACTGGGTGTCTGTAAGATGGCCTGTACCATCTCATCATCAAAGGAGAGGCCTGTATTCTCCGTTACAATATCTAGTGTTTTAGATCCAGAAAATGATTAGCAGGAGTACCTCACCTCTAATGTTAATTCAACAAAACCAAATTGTTTAAAACTGACCCATAATAATTCTCACACAGGGAGTCACCAAGAAGTATAAGCTACAAAATCGAAATCTATCCTATACTATTTTCCTACGGGGAAGTTTTAGCCCACACTGGGTACCTTGCTGTCCCAGTCTATGGAGGAGCCCAATGATGAAGCATGTCAACCTCGGGGGAGTGAGGGTTCTCGTCCAAACACCTTTTGTGCCCCCACCTATCGCAGCCCCTGGTCCTTTCTTTGTTCTTCTCCTTTTTTGGAGCATCTTGCTACCCTATACTCTGTCTGAATTGCATTTACTCATAAGTCCCATGTAAAGTGCATGTATTGTAACCAGGGCCTGTAAATTAAATGTTATGAATGTGCCTGCAGCACTAATTGTGCCACCCATTTAAATAGGCCTTTTACACATGTCTCAGGCCTGCCATTGCCGCTTGTGTGTGTAGATTAAACTGCCATTTTTACCTGGCAAAATAAACCTTTTTCCAGGCCCAAACCTTCAATTTTGATACATATCAGTCACCTCTAGGGTAGGCCCTAAACAGCTCATGGGGCATCATGCAGTGTATTTTAAATAGGGTATATGTATTTACATTTGACTTTTTCATGTTAGTGAAAAACTCTATAATTTGGTTTAATTACTTACTGCAAAACTTGCCTTTCCCATAGGATGGACTTAGAATACCTTATTACATTTAATAAGTGATTGCTTTCACTTGTGAGCAGGTAGAAATGTTGAGTTCTAAAGAATTGTAATTTAAAACCACCTTTAATGGTAAACTTGAATTTTAAGACACAATTCTGAAAATGCCACTTTTAGAAAGTTGGCATTTTCTTGTCCTAATTCTTTCATGCCTGTATCTTGCGTCACCTGACCTGGTGTACCTTACAGTTGGTCATTGTGTATTACTCCCCGACAGTGAGGCAAGGGGAATAGGTGTTGGGAGGATGGGCCATTTGTTTCTTGATAGGGTTGCAGAGCTGTCACAAAACACACATGCACATCACAAAGACTCTGCCTCAGCACACACACAAATGGTCACATATTAGTCTTCCTCGACTCAGGATGCCATATCGCAGTCCGCAGGTCCTCTGAACTACCGGTGCACAAGCAACACTGTTCAAAAGATACCTCTCCTAACTAACCTCACCACAGCTTCTCTTTCCTGATGCACTTTACATTGCAGCTCTACTCCAAAGCAAAAAGAACGAGCCTAAACCATCTGTGCCATGGTTTAACAAGGACCTTTATACTTGTTGAAGGAAAAGAAAGCCTTCAAAATCTTAGAAAAGAAATTAGGATACTTGTGCTCCACCTTCATCCGTACTTGCCTCAAAAATGCTAGGTTCCAATACAAAATCTCATCTTCTGGGAGAAATCCAACCACTTGAGGTCGATTTTGGACTCAGCCAAGAGCCGACCGAAGAAGCTCTTTGATCAAGTAAAAAACTACCACGCTCCCCTCCACACCCACAACCAGCAAATTTGAAGATCCACTGTCAAAAGCAGAGGAGTTTCTACAGGTCTTCAACCCTAAAGTTTAATGGCTACTACATCATGATGTCCACCCTACCTCTCCACCGGTGTGCACATCCAATGAGGCTTGGCAACTATTTAATTCCATTACAGAGGAAGACTTACTCAAGATTATCATAAAAACAAAATCCTCAAACCACTTTGCAGACCTAATCCCTGGTGACATTATAAAATACCTTTATACTCACATGGTTCCCTATGGAACAAAACTGGTAATTCTCTCTCTCTCAGACAGCAAACATTTCCTGACTGCCTCAGAACTGGAAACATCACCCCTCTCTTAAAAGAAAACCCTCTGCAGACACCAACAACCTCAAAACTATTGCTCAATCTCTAAATGGCCCCTCCTCTTGAAAATCATTGAAAGATGTGGACAGGAGCAAATCATTCAACACGTCAATAACAATCACCCCTAAAAAAAGTCCAGTCTGGTTTCAATCAGGGGTTCAACACCGAAATGGCTCTATTACAGGTGGTCAACGACAATCTTTGAATTCTAGACACAGACAACCCTTGCCTCTTTATCATTTTCGACCTATCATCACCCTTCGATGAGATCCCCACCAAATGCTCCTAGACACACTCAAAACTTGAATGAGTATTGATGATATGATCCTTAAATAGTTCAATTCATTCCTCATGGACAATTCACAGCGAGTAAAAACTGATGAACATCTCTCCTCACCGATTGCGGTCGGTCAAGTGGTTTGCCAGAGTCTGTCCTTCTCCCAACCCTATTCAACGTATTCATCGAGCCACTCAAAGTCCTTATTAAGAAGTCAGGGACCTTCTATCACTCATACAGAGATGACACGGAGCTGTACATACAAGTCTCCGCAGAACACAATAGCTCACTGCTCGCTACCATCCTAAACTCTGTTCACTACTGAATGAGTTCTCCTAACATACAACTAAACCCTTTTAAAACTGGATTTCTCTTATCTTCCATTTGAAATCAACACCTCAGCTGCAATCCTGAAAGAACACACACAACATCTTCAAGAGTAAGCCTACCATTTTTGGCAGTGCCAAGTCTCTGGGAGTCATCCTAGACAGACAAGGTAACCTAGATTCATAAATCAGCACCATGGCCAATAATTCTCAACTATGTCTTTTTTGAGCAATCTGCTGTTACATCCCAGAACAAGATCTTAACTCTCTTGCTCGTACTCTGGTGGTCTCCAGAATAGGCTATTGTAACGCTCTTCTGATCGGTCTCCTCAATTCCCATCTCACCCCCTGAAAATTATCCTATTCCCAGCAGCACGGTTCATCAATGGGGCCAAAAGAATTTACCACATTACCCCTACTCCGATAATTGCTAATTGAAGTAAAGGCTATCTACAATACTGCCTACATCAACCCATAAGGCCCTGCACCCATCCACTCCCCATTGGCGGACAAACTCAGGCAATCAGGTGGCTCCAGAGCATAGCAGATTGCTGAAACAATGCTTCTTGAACCCTTGCCCTTCAAAAGTCAACATCTGGAATCACTTACAAGGTTGACTTTACAGGGCATTATATCATTACCAAAGCAGAAATGTTCTGATGTATGCCAACCTAAGAGAGGTCTAACTGCACAATCCAACCCACCCAAATTGCCTTACGTTTATCTGCCTCTGTGTATAAGAATGAACACTATCAGTTACAGGTTCCTCTTTTTGGCATTGCATCTGCTTTGACCACCTCTCCATGACTTGTAACGCTAGTGGTCAGTGGAATTCTTTCTCCTGGAATTTGCTTTTTCCCTTTTTAGATGACTGGTTGAGTGTATGTTTTTCTTTCTTAAAGGGGTAGATGACTATCACCCCATCTGCAAAATACTTCAAAGAATTAGTATTTTTGATAAATACAAGCAAATGAAATCTGATATCATCCCAGTCTGTTCTATATATAAGGGATGTTTTCCACACTTTGCTGGGAAAGGCATTTTTACCAGGTTTCAGGAAGATGAAGCAGAACAATCACTTGAGACACTTGTATCCTGGAACAAGCATCTATCAGGGAGTGGCTTATAGTCTAAGAGGACATGTTTTTGCCATGGTTTCAGTTTCATCTCTAAAGTTTGATTCACCATCTTCTCTGGTGCTAGACCCCAGCAACCCAGGACTGCGATCCAATGGTCCCTGTACACTCCCAGACATCTCAAGCCCTTCAGTGGTGGCTTCAGCCAGAGTCACTGTACACGGACTCCAAGATTCTCCTTTCCAGTCCCAGGATACGTACTACAAATGTTAGCATGGTGGAATGGGAAACCACATTTGAAGAAGTGAGCTAGGGAAATCGGGATCTATAGGACCAACTCATCTTCCATTTTGTAAGGAAAGGTGTGCGGTTTGGGTGGCTCTCCTGCACCTTGGTCCATTATTGAGAGAATGCTCAATATTGATGTGGATGGACAAATCAGATTGTCATGGTTACCTTAATCTTTTGGGAGGAACAGGGTCCTCTTCTCTTGCTCTCCTTTCATAGAATATTTGTTTCTGAGCTGAAGACAATTTCTGCAATCTCAGTGCAACATATGTATTGGAGAGAAAGAATGTGTGAGCGGAGCAGCTGACTCACTTATTACCATCTTCTACCTCCCTATTTCTCAAACCCGAGATTTGGATCTCCGTGGCTTGACCTGTTTACCACCATGAAAAAATCTCTTCTCCAGTTTTTCCTTACAATACAGAAGTTTGAGAGGTAGATGCAGTGGCAATATGTTGGACTTTGATGCTAATCTATCCATGTCCACCAATTCGCTCACCATGAGGGGGGTGAAAAAGAACCAAGGAGAGGTGTGGCAGGGAAACCCCTACAGACATCCATCCTTGGTTTCCTCTCCTGATTCACTTCTCTCAGTCCTCATTAGAATTTCTGTGTAAAGCCCTCTCCCCTGAGTTCTCCAATCCTCTCTAGAAATATGTTGACTGATATCTATCTAGGGGTTTAGACCATGAGAGGATGAGTTTAAAATAAGCTTGCTCAGCAACTTTAAAGATATGTGGTAGGCATTGGAGCTTTCTTGAACTGATGTAGTTCTAAATCTGTTATTCCTAGATCAAGTGAACCAATGAAGATGCCAGGGCCCATATTTATCATTTTGTCATGTAGCACATTGCAGCCAGCCAACTTTGCTTTGCTCCGTTGCCTGAAAGTGAAAAAGCAGGAAAGCACTGAATTAAACATAACCCAGCACAGTCCTGTCCACTCCTAGTGCTGGCTTACTTTTGACCACCTAGCAATGCAGGCACCAATGCGTCATGGTGCAAATGTGTCTGGGTTGTAGGCAGCATTGTTTTGGTGCATGAATGATAATACTGTTATATTCTATGTTCCATGTTATATGCAGAATTCATCACCCGCCTGGTTACAGCTGTCATTTGGTCTGTGATGTCACTGCTTCTTGTTAAACTTCGAATGTTATGTTTCAACTCGGAATAGCCAACTGACTTGGAAGATGGATGTGGCTAGCAGATGATCAGCTGTGTAGTCTTTTCAACAAATAAACCACTCTTCACACTGAATGCTGTTGAGTGAATTACTACATATACTTTCCTGCGCAAAAACAATCCTCAAAGGCATTTTCCCTTTTCTATGTGTGCTGCAGTATGTAGCTCACTTAGAAAGAGGAAAAAAACGAGGAGAAATAAGCATATTTCTGCCAATTATGCTTAACCTGGGGGAGGCGTAGTGTTTTGACGCATTCCCAGGTCTACCACTAATGTTAACTCTGTGAATGCACCAAAATCCTGTGTGACTGAGAACATCCTAGCTCCACCCATGGAACACCTCCCCGGGGCAGAGTAATGCAATCAGCATATTGCATTGCTTTGCGTTACTCCAGATTTATCCAGCCATGCAGGGCCACACAAGTTGGCCTTGTAAGGCTTGATAAAACGTATGTAGTTGTTGCATCACTCTAGAGCCCCTTTGCATGGTGCAAAGGCAATGAAAAACCTTGAAAATTCTGGCCCTAGAATTGTTGAGGCATGGTTTCAATGTGGGGCTGGCTGTATCCATAATATGCAGTCAGTAGGTTGCAATCTGTACCTTTAGAGGTTCATGTGTTGGATGTTTTATTCAGCAGACTTCTCAGGCGTTTCTCCAAAAAAGGACCGTTTTTTCTCTAGTCCCTTCTTGTCAGCTGCCTCTAGTTGTAAGATTCTTACAATTTCCATCATTTAAACCTTTGAATGCATTTACGTTGACATTTTTGTCTTTAAACCAGTTTTTTTAGTTGTAATATTTTCTGGTAGGAGAATGGGAGAGCTAGGCTTATTACTACATACTGAACCCTTTCTTTCTAGGGCGCCTTCTTCATTCGACGTTGCACAAAAATTGGTTCTGGTCGTGTTTTTTTCATTGCTTTCTTCTGCAGAGGAGAAGGTTTTGCAGACTTTGGATGTCCATAGGGCATTGTCAATTTATGTTGATAGCTAGCTATTGTAGATTATAGATAGTAGATATAGGTAGCTCGTTCAGGAACGTCGAGTCACTGCGACATACCGGTATCGTTGTCAAGAACTGTGCAAAGGAAGATCTACATGGGGTATGGCCACTTCCTGGCCAATACTGAAAAGTGCTTCCATGAAGATGTCTACTACCTGCGACATGGGCTATTCCACATCTCTTTATTACCATTCTCGTCTCCAGGGTGGGGGAGGGTCATCAGCAAACTTTGTATGAATGGGTGTTTCATTCAGGATTACTTTAAACTGAGATGTTCACATTAAATCACTGGGCGTTTCAGTATAAGTGTCGTAAGATCAATTTTTCTGGTTGCTTATTACTGCTTGGGTACGGTCTCATTCAGTAGAGACTGTGATGAGGAAGAGGGATGAGAAGATAATGACCCGGCTACTTACCACTGATCTTTATTATTCAGAGTTCAGGTTTTCCCCTCCTCAGTCATAGGTTGCCAACCCAGCCCTACCCAGGGATTGTGGTGTGGCAACCAGAAAATATTAGACAAGATTATGTAATGACGTTTTTGTTTAAAATATTTCTTACTTGCAGAAAGGGACCTGGGAATCCTTTCTCTTTCTACCAGTGAAACAGGAAGAGGAAGGAAGCCATGTGTGCAGTGTATTTTGCTTAAGCATTTATGGATAACCTATGGGGCATATAATCAAGAAAGGCGATTAAATTATCACCGCTTTAGCGGCAGGAAACTGCCATTAAAGCAGCGATAATGGACTTGATAATATGCCCTTGTAAATTCCCATAGCAGCCCAGGTTAACACCAGAACCTTGGCTGCTACGGGAATTCACAAGGACATATTTCTTGATAATATATCCCTATGTCTCCAGGTGAGAATGTTATCTTATTCAGTATGGAGTGCATACAAGGAAGACTTGAACTCAGAGAAATTAAGATTACAGGTAGGTAACCAAGTCATTCGCAACCGTAAGAAACTTGCAACTGTGCAACATGAATTTTGCAATGTAAATTTAGAAAACAAAACTAATAAATTGCAGATGACATGCACAAAAAATGAACTCTGGGAAAAATTCACAAAAATGTGAAAGAAAATGCCACAAACAAGTGAAGCTCAGTATTTAAAGCAATACTGTAGTAAAGAGTGAGACTAGTGAATGATGTCAACACTGAATGGCTACAGACAGATATGTAGGAAGAAGAAGGGGATATCTAGAAAAAGAGCCTTGCTGTTTGAGCAGACTAGTTAGAAAATTCTCAAAACACAAACGGACAGATTCATGAAAGAGTATACCTAATCTGAGCTAACGCATATTGAAAAAAAGGAAAGTGTAATAATAGACAACATGAGCTTGTCAATGTGAGCAGATTGCTTCGTGTACACTCGCCAGCACCGTCAAACTGTACTGTGGTCATGAATGCAGTGGTGTGGCAAGTGCCGATCACATAGCATTGCTCATTTGCAGTGCATCTCCTTTTCTCCGAAGGCAGCTTTTAACGAGCACAGTGCTGCACATGGAAAGGAGCAACAAAGACAGGAACCGAATTGTCCCCTGACATGACATCATTGCAGGCACAGTGCCATCCACTGCTCAAATCAGAAACACATAGTAGATTAGATAACTACATTTCTATCGGTTCTTTAAAGGTACAAATGCAATTAGATTGATTGACATGTACATGCCTTTTAAGGTCCTCACCAGTCTATACTACCACCATTACAGAAGTAATGGGGCATCAATATGTATTAGAGATGGTCACTTATATTTACCATAATGTGAGTGTGCTTTGCAAAACGTTTAGCCTGACTGCCCACAATCTTTGGCTTCTTGTTACAATATGTTCTTAATGGTAAATAGCACCATGATTTGTGCAAACCCCATTTGCCACCATTTAAAAAGTAAACATGTGCATCATGATGCACATAGACTGCATCTAAGATCAGGTAAAGCCACAACACAATATCACATTACGATAGCATTCTACAATACCATAATATCAATACAGCAAATCCCATTAAAAACACCACTCACGAACACATTGCAATGCACCAATAAAATACATCAATGCATCAGCACAACACAGTGACGACAAAAGAACAAAATTCAACAATATACTACAACAATGCAGCAAAACATTCAAACTATTGGAATTTATCATCTTTTGCATGGTGTACCCCAAAATGGTTGCTCTATATTTGCTGGCTGTAGAGCTCTGTGCACTTCATTCATGCTAGCCAATAGTAAAGTGCCTTTGCTCCCATTAGTAACATGGGTGAATTTGTACACTCCTAATTAGAATATTTAACTTACTTTTTAGTCCATAGACTATGGTGCAGGTTGTACCCAGTAAATGCCTCTGGTTGACTGCAGCACCTACTGTGCCGTCCACTACAGTAGCAGTCCAAACGTGGCTTCAGACCTGCTATTGTAGCTTGACTGGGAGCAGTTTAAAAACTGTAGTTCTACCTGTTGAAATAAACCCTTTTAGAAAGTCTAAACCTTCCCTGTAAAATTAGTAGGTCACCCCAAGTAGGCCTTACAGCCCATAAGGCAGGGTGCATGGTATTTAAAATTAAGACATGTAGACACTTAGGGCCTCATTTATGAAAAGTGACGCATCGCTGCGTGAAAACAGCGATGCGTCACTTTTTATTGCGCCCTCCTTGCGACACCAATGATGCGTCATATTTACAGTATGACGCATCATTGCGGAAGGAGTTACAGATATGTCAGTATTTCTGACGTATCTGTATGGCGCAAAAGTGACGCAATTCCAGTAATGTGTCCTTTTCTCACTAGACAAGCCCCATGTGAAAGGGCCTGCGTCAGTCGTACGCCTGCTGTGAGGCAGGCGTAAGAAATTTACGCATTTGCTTCCTAGAAGTGGCGCAGTGAAATCTTATAGATTTCATTGCATCACTTTAATGACCCTTTCTTGCGTCAGAACACCCCCCTGCATACATTATACCTTGGCACAGGTATAATGTAGTGCAGGGGTTTGCAAAGTGACGCATCTACCTAGATGCGTCACTTTGTAATTATGGTATAACAAGGCGCATTTTTTACGCTGCTGTGCGTCACAAAAAGTGACGTGCTGGCGGCGTAAAAGTGACGCACAGCCTCATAAATGAGGCCCTAAATGTTAAGCATGTCCTTACTGCTACAAGCATTAGGAAAGTATAGGAAACACCTAGAAAGTTTAACAGCTCTTTGTAATATTTATGGAAAGCTTAATTCAATTATGAAGTTGGTGAAAACTACGAGCAGAGACAAAGGCCTGGCTGCGAGGTTATCCTTTTTGTTCCTCTGAGAGTTTGGGCATTTTGTCTCTGCCCAGGAAGTTAACTTACTTCAACAGGGCCTCCTCTGTCACAGGCGGCTGTCAGAAGACAACTGGATAGGCCCCTTCATTTGTTTAACCAGGCAGGCAAGCATCAACCCCAGTGGGGAGGGAGCTTTCCCCAGAACTAGTTTGGAATGACAACAATGGAAGGCTTGCTCATTTTCTTTGGCACACCTCTGGGATAGGTACACAGGCTCTGCACAAGAGGAGAAGAGGTTCGCCATATTTTATTTAGAGAGTGAGGGGCACTGGGGATTTTTTTGCAGTAGGGCACACAGGAAATGCTGCATGAGGTTAACTGGAATGTTTACTCCAGGGGTTAGGGAGGAGGCTGGAGTCATCTTTAGCCACAAGCAGGTGCCAGGCATAAACGTTTGATCCCCAATGCCCTCCTGAGGACACTACTGAAATCTAGGAAGACTAGAAGAGGACTGAACCTTCTCTATGAGACCTGAGAGGAGCCCTAAAGGACTGGAACTCCCCCCTCATATACCTGAGACAAATAAATTAACTCAAGTGTTCATAAGGTTGACCTGCAGTTCAAGCTACAGGGACACAACAAACTATAAGAGGCCTTTTCTAAAGTTGGACTTAAAGAAAGGATTCCCTTAGAACATCAAATGTGAATTACAATTCTACCAAGCATTCTGTATTAGGACTAAATTAAAAAAACATATATATTTTATTCAGCCAATCTCCTGGGACATTTATTAAAAACACAGTTATTACACAATATACAGTATATTTGTCATACACTCTCTGGTACAATGAATCTTCCAATTCATTGAGTGTACTCGTTATTTCACAGTAAAAATTTTCATAAAAACATTTACTAACATCAGTTTATCAAAACACCTAATTTCTCCATTGTACATTGATTATGGCCTGCATAATCCAAACATAGAGACAACATGAAAGAAAATACCTCAACCTTGTCTAATTATTTAGCACATTGACATTTACAGCCTGTGGTCAATATATGACATTTATTATTGTACTCTCCTTTTGGCTAATATTCAATTGTGCTTCTTTTGCCTTGACGCGTTTCGGCGGTTGTCACATCAATTATTGCCGCCTTTTTCAAGACCAAAATTTGTTGTCTCTCAATCTTGTAACAATTCAAGCCTTCATTTTACTGTAGCATGGACCCTGTGTCTCTCATGGAGTGGATCCCTTTTTTTCTTAAATAAGATGGTTCGATGTCGTTAAAATCCTATGTACTTGTTGTTACCCTTTGTTAACGGCTTGCATAGATTTGCTGGCCTCCCCACCATTTGTCTGGGCTGGCTTGGGTATTCTGTGCTCTTCCGGGTGGACCAATTACGGCACCTCAAAGGCTGTATCCTTTTCTTTTTAGCATATGATCTTGCTACGTGGCTGTTGCTGTGCGTGGTACTGGTCTGTTATTCTTGTTTTCAATTCCAAAAGTTCCTGCACGCCCGTCTGCCGTATCGCCAAATGTCGGTTCTTTTCTAAAGCTGACCAGTTCCAACTTGGCTGCCCTGGACCCTGTTGGTGGTCTCTGCTGGAGTGATTCCTGACCTCCAAGTGCTGTTCCTGAGGCTCTTAAATCCTTGGCTGTGTCCAGAAGGATGTCTCCTATCACCCCTGCCAACCTGTGGCTTGAAACATCTTTGCTCCAAAGACCTCTGAAGGACGGTGATAAACCTGCCAAGTCAATCTGATTAATATGCATTACTAAGGGGCTGAAGGTTCAGGTTAAGGCTTGAAGCTTTTCCGTAACAGCAAATTCACTGCACTGGGAACTTGCAGGCATAATATCCAGTCTCGTCGAACCCTTCTTGGAAACATTTTGCAGTCTTACCCCACTGGAGTAATCGGTGTTCCAAAAAAGTGACTAAGAGCAAATGAAGAAATCTTCACTAAAAACACCATCAAAAGTAAGTGAGCGGTGCAAGACTTTTCCATGGTGAACATTAAATATTCTTCCACTTGAAACTTTCCCACCAAAATCCAATGGTTTAGCTGGGATTATTTTCAAAGGATATTTGACCTTCCTTCAGCTATTGCATGCTGCCTTTTACCTTGAAGACTTTAAACTTCCTTTTTTTAGACAAATCCCAAGGTAAAGTCTCTGGCCGTGCTGAACATGGTCCCTGAAAGTGACCCGTGCTCCTTCTCAGTTGACCTCAAATCATTTCTAGGTCTTGGTCTGCCATGACCAGTTGACCTTGATTGGTGCTTAACACTTTTTTTAGACCTAATTTAATACATACGTTAAAACAATTATATCCTATTGATTTTTGTTGTTTTCGGTGTCATATTCATTAGAATTTATTATTTGTTTCTAAATTGATTTGGGCGTTTTTCTTTTGCCATGTTTTGATTTTTTTACTGTTTTGCTGATGCATAAATGCTTCACACATTATCTTTAAATTGAGCCTGTCTGCTCTAAGCCATAGCTATCAGAGGGGAACATCCTTTACAACGCGGTAATGACACCGCAGTGCCATTACAGCACAGATTTCACAACGCAAGTCGTTACCACGACTTTCGCTGGAGGGCGCTCTAGGCTAGGGAACAGTAGATTTACTATTCCAGCACCTTCCCTACTGTACGTAGGCTGGTGTTGGAATAGTACATTTTACTATTCCTAAGTCCAGCACACTACAGCGCAAGTCGTGGTAACGACTTGCGTTGTAAAACCTGCGTTGTGATAGTCTGCGGTGTTTTATACCTCATTGTACTGTCATACATCCCTATCAGATAGATATGCTCAGGTTAATTTACTGACTTTAGTGGTTCACCCTGACAAGGCTTGTGTTTATGACTCAATTTCTTACACATACCAACATACCAGCTCAACTCAACACATGAACTCAAAACAGCACTAAAGCACAAAGTTGCAATTGTTTTGTGTTCTCGATTTTGTTTTGGTGTTTTATTGTTTTATGTTGTTATATGTTGGAGTGGTTTGTGGTAAATTGCATTTGTATTATTGTAAATGTGCTGGGTGTTGGTGCATTTGTTGAGTTGTTATACTGTTATTGAGATGCCGTTTTATTATATGCCATTGTGTTTGTTTGTGCTGGATTGCTGTGTTGTGCTTTTATTTGATTTAATTTCCCTGTTCCTGTTATTGTGGTGTGCAGTAGTTTTGTGTTATTTTGTTGCATTCTGTTGTAACGGTGGTGTGCTGCATTATTTTTATACTCTAGTGTAATTTATGTTTTGCATTTGTTGTAACGGAAAACTCATGGTAATGGATGTGTACCTCTTCCCTGTAGTAATGCTGAAATCCTGAATGATGCTTTTTGTTGTCATAGGCAAACATGGATCAAGGCAAACATGGATCATGTATGTGTGTGTCTTAACATAGGCCTGTCTCATGGACTGCTGTCTTGTTGGACAGGGATAAGCAACCACACTGCTACCCTCATAGTAGTGGAAGGTTACTACTTTCACCAGGAGTTAAGCAGCACGAGAATGGTGATAGCAGCATACTGTGTAGTGATCAGTAAGAGTGAACAGGTCTTTTTTAACGTGTGTCACTGGAATGAGGCCTACAGGCTTACTCGCTTTTTCAAGGTTCTTCTGTTATGTGCTTAACTGATCCTTTGTCTACATCAATTTAGAGTGAAGTGCTGCGCAGCACACAAGTAGCGCAATTTCACTGGTTGTATGTGTGTGTGCCTGGGGATGGTGCAATAAAGGACAAATGCAGTAGTGAGTAGTGCATGCCAGTTGTATAAATGTGCTAAAGTTGCACGAGTGGTAAAGTACCTGAGGATGCAGCGCTGTGCAGAGCATGCAGGATAAGTGCATGTACTTGTGTGTGTACCTTTGAGTGGTACAATACATGAAGGATACAGTTAATGCAAGTTAGATGTACTTGCTGGCTGTATGTGAATCTGTGAGTGGTACAATACATGTGCTAGACGTATGTGTGCCTGGGAGTGGTACAGTACATAAAGGATACAGTGCTGGGCAGTGAATGCATGTCAAATGCATATGCTGGAAGTATGTGCGCTTGCGAGTGGTACAGTACATGGAGGACACTGGTGTTTCAGTAAGAGGTCAAAAGGAAGCGGCTGGGCACATCTCAGGAAGGAGATAGGACTGATAAGAGAATCATAACGAGTAGGGCTGGGAGCCCTGGGCTAACATTTTGAAACACATATCACTGTGGCTGACATCAAGGTGTGAACTCTTGTCACTCCCCTGACCTGGTTGGGTCTATCAGCTTCAGAGACACTTCTGCTGTGACAGACTGCTTTTCATGAGGAAAAGGGAACAATGAAGTAGCTACTTCAAAAGAAGCAGATTCCCAACATAAAACTTCAAAGACTCAGACCATAAATTATATTTAATGTCTGAAAATGGACTGTAGAAAGAGGAGGTTGAGAACCAAAAAGTGCCAAATGAACCGTGTTAGTTGGGGAAGGTATGCAAGACTTCTGCCTGTGACAAGCCTGGGGGCACAGCCATGCTAGTCCTTCTGCTGGGTGAGGGGACATCACCAAAGGAATTCAAGAACACCTGCCCTGGAGCACCAGTGCCTGTCTGCTTGCCAAGACCAGTGTGCTGTGTGAGGAAAAGAAGATTATTGGAGGGAGCAAGGTTTAGTTGTGAGCCCTATTGAGTGTAATCCCCGTATGAGATGTGCGAGAATGGCTTTAGCACCAAATTGGCAATTTCCCATGTGCAGGACTGAGCCAGCGACTCCTGTATGCCTGGAGATGGCCGCTGGGAAGATAACCATGGAATAGATTGCTGTGCAGTAAGGGCTGAATCCTTGCATGGTAAAGTTGTAGCTACCCCATATCCTAGAAGGGGCCACAGTGGTAAGGACTACAGTGCAGTAAGGGCCGAAGCCTTGTGTGGCAGCTTGCAACCATCCCAAAAGCCAGGAGGGACTGCCGGGAAAATGTGTGCTGTGTCGATCTGGCTGGAGTCTAAAGACTCCGAGTGGTAGTGACAAGTAGTTCACTGGAAGCAACAGGGACGTCGACTGGTCCAGCCCCTTTGAGCTGGTGGAGACGCCATGGAAGCATTATCAACCAAGTTTGTGATTGAGAATCAGAGAGTTAGAACAACCCTCACCTCCCCATCAGGAGCGTGGAGACACTTACCCTAAAGAAGGAGTGCAGGAAACCTCCAATCACTGCGCAGAAAGAGCATGCCACAGGCAGTCCCTGAGTCGCTTGCAGCCTGCTCACCTGACCTGACATTAGATGCTGCGAGCGTCTGCGAATTAAGTGCACTGTAGGACTCTACATGCATCACTCCCACTAGAGTTCTAAATACTTCAAATGCTGCTACATTTCCTTCCGAAAGCAACACATTTAATTAACATGGCCTGTGACCAATAACAATTTGCCATTGCCAGAGATGATTAGGTATTATTGATTCAACTCTTCAGCTATTTAGGATCCCTATCAGGCCAGAATCGAGGCATAAACAATGCATTGAATTAACGTCCGACTCTCACTACTCATTGTATGTGATCCAGCGCTTTGTCTCCTTGATTGGGTATTCATCCTTCTTTCCATTTTAGCTGTCTCTAATTATTTTTATTATAATAATGTTTGTCCATCAGAGAAAAAAATCCCCTAAAAGTATAACATTTCTGAACCAAACAGAGAACACAATTTCTCCCTTTTATGGGAATGCTGTATTGTTGACTAACCCCTCTCTTTTATTTCCTTTTTTGTAGCGTGGCACGTGATGAAAGACAAAAACATTGCGATCGTCAAACAGAGATACCAAATGACCTTAATACAATACAAAGAAAAATAATATTGTAGAAATTAATTTACGAATATAAGCCATACATTATTTTAAGGTGTTGTATTTCACTCTCTCTCTGAAAGGACATCTTTACATTGAAAATTAAGCATATAACTTATAGGGATCGAGGGGCATATTATCAAGTGATTTATCTCCTCTTTTTTGGCTTTAAAAGCCAAGAAAGTGGAGATAAAATTATCTCCCTATTACCTAGCTGTCGCTAACACCAGTTAGCGACAGCTAGTAGGAGAAAGCGACCATCTTGGGCCCCGCTTTGCATGTCAGAAAAATGTATCACTAATGACATGCAAACTGGGCGTGCCAAGATGTTAGCGACTGGAAACAGTCCCTAACATCGCTATCTCCTATTACCAACTTTTGGAGATATTCGCGCTAAGCGCGAATATCTCCAAAAGCTAACACCTGCCCAGGAGCAGTTCTTAGCCATGTTATCCAATGGGAGGTGGATAACATGGCTAAAAGCATTAGCTCAGTAATGCCTAAATATCGCTGATTTTTCAGCGATATTCATGCATTATTGCCGATTTTTATCGCATTTACGATACACCTTGGTAATACCAAGGTTTATCTGCGATAAAAATCGCTGCAGCTCGGCGATAATTTATTATCGCTAACCAAGCAATAGCGATAATTATCGCTATTGCTTGGTAATATGCCTCTCAGTTACTTGCTTTGATTACTTTAGTACATTTGGGTAGTAAGAATGAACAGTCATGGAATACTAAAGGAGATAAATAGGGCTTAGAAACCCAAATACAAAATGATCAATTAAATAACTCTGAATAACATGAATATCCACTCAGATCTTTATCTCTACGAGGAAATTGATGCTTTTTAAAAGGTATTTAAATACAAGGTAGGTTAGCCAATGAGAAAGAGAAGATATTAACATATTATTTGACTTGGACATAATCTCAAAAGTAACCACATCTCCTACCAACTAAGTGCGACGTTTCCCACAATATAGGCCCCTTGGCCATACTACACTTGAGACTTCGGCTGAGATAAGGATGTCACTAAACGCAGGGCAGCACCCAAAGTTGCCACGTTGCTTTCCATGGCAAAAAAGAGAGCAGGAAAGCGCCATATCTACAGAGATATGGTACTATCTTGTTCTCTTCCTAGCACTCGCGCACAATTAGGCTGCCAATAACTGAGCACACACCTTTGCATCATAGTGCAAAGCTGTGTGCATGTGTCTACCATAGTGTTTGCATTGGAAGGGGTCCCTTCCAGTACAACATTCTATGCTTACACTACCTTGAACACGTATCCTACTTCAGATGTGTGCTGCACAGTGCAGCACACGTGCAAAGTAGGAAACGTTTGGAGAAATAAAAGCATTTCTCCTTCTAACGCCTGCTTCAAAGTGGAGGTGCTTTGTAGTGGAAAAACCCTGTGTACTAGTGTTAGTAGATAGCGTGGTGCATCAAAATCCATGGTTGGTTTCATGGGAACGCCCATGCACTACCTATGGAATGCCCCCGGGACGCAGAGTAACACAAGGCAGAGTTTTTTGCTGCTTTGTATTATTTTGCGGCAACATTTCAGTGCAAAGTAAGCTTTGCAACAGAAAGTACATATAAAAACACATTTTGCACTTGTTTTGCATCACTTTTGTGATGCAAAGCCGTGTAAAATGATCTGAGACTTGGTATCTGTCAACTCAGTGATCTTCTGGCAACGTCGTGTCTGAAATCTTTTGAGAAACATAAGACATGCAGGAGATAAAGGCGCTGAGGGTGCCACACTGGAGAACTGAATGGATGTGAATATTTAGAAGCTGAGCTTTTACTACCCAAAGCAAAAATGGCAACATATTACCTCAATAAAAATAGATGTCTCAGTATCTCAACACCCAAACAACCAGGAACCCATCCCAGAGTCAGTGGTACTTCTCTGAAGATCTAGTGGTGAAGTTAATGTCCAGCTTCAGCATGCTCACTGGTTTCTCCTTAGTGAGACACCCCAAAGTAGCTGTAGAACCACAGTCAGTTTAAAACTCATTGGTGTTTTTAAGTAGGCTGGATGTTGTAATGGGTGAGCATCCATAATCAATTCCCAATGTTCAGACATACATGATCTGATTCTAGCCAAGACACCCATGGGACTGGGTAGGCACTGCAGTAACTGGTGCCACTAGTTCTCAATCGGGCTGGTCATTTAAGGTTGCAGATTAACCACAATCTAAAATGTTCAGAATTCTAGGACGACCTCCTCTAGACAAATGAAGCACAGACCCTAGCCTTGGTATGCTAAAGTAGACTATTTACTCTTTCTGATATTTCAATAGAATACGATAAAAGCACTCTAAAGACATGCAATTGGTCAGGCTCAGCAATTTGTATAACAAAAGAAGGCAATATAGTTCCATGACACATAGGATGCTCTTGCTTTTCCTAGCCAACTGTACTGTGGGGATCAAATTTCCTCAGTCCATCAAGACACAATGCCTGCAGATCTTCCAGTTAGTTGTGAAAAATCTAGAGCCTACTCGGATCAGGCTAGCATCTGCTGGCAGGCCCAATTGAGCTGTTAATGAAGGTATGCATTATTTCACTCTAGAGATCAGATCACCATGGTGTATTCTGAGGCTCCAAGACCTGTGCATTCTGTAAGGAGAGTAGGTTTCAAGCACACATATGCTTTTAGGGTTCAGATATATTATACATTTATGCAAAAGCAAACTAAAATACCAACAATTGAAGTAATATAACACAGAATATATATAAAACTGTAGTGTTTTTCATAATTTAAATATCATACTTGTGATGAAGGAGATTGTTCTAAATCCACCTCGCTATAAAGTAAAAATACTCCGACTTTGTAATGGAAGGACTATTCTCAATAAAAAAGCGTGACACCACTTGGTTCTCTGACTGCGTTCTTTTCTTCAGAACTACAGTTTGAGGAGTTGAAATATATATATACTTATATATTCAATGAAAAAGCAAAGGTCATGGATAAGTTAACGTTAGGAAAACTTTCTGTATTCTTTATTTACAAACCCAACTTAAACATGATAAACTTTAGAAATTCTAAACTTATAGTTATAACTTAAATTTATAATGTAACCAGCAGCTCAAATTACTATAAGTCAAGCACCTCCAGTGTTATCACCTCACTTGCCACACTACATTCACTATAATTCACCACTTAACCATGCCCTCTGTTCTCACAAATTATGTAATTTGAGATGTCATAAGTGTTGTTATTAATGCTTTGATTTTACATGGTATAAGTGATGTAATATGGAAGGGTATAACCAGTGCATCGAGAAAGTTAATCATTTTGTTTGTCAATTTCTAAGTAATTTATCAAGTATTTCATTGCTCTGTTGCATACAGGGACCTCTAGTTTTCATGAAAAATAATATACAGGTTAAATATAAAAATATGTACTGGGTAGGTTATTTAAACACATTTTTCTTAGTAATAGGAGTAGTCTGTTGGTGCCTGGTCTTGAATTGTTTCTTATTTTATTACTATTGGAGTTTAAGGTTATATAAGGCAGGTAGGCTATTGATACTAGAGGCCTCATTACGAGTTTGGAGGTCAGACCGCCGTAGAACTGCATCCGCCCCCAAAAGTAGCTCACTGCCCTGGCAGTCCAAAGACGGCTGTATTATGAATTGACCAATGGCAGTGGCGTGGAGGCGGGGATCTTGCAGAGGTGTTGAGTACTTTTCCAACGATATAGATGCCTGTGTGTGCATTTCGACTGCATATGTTTCAGATGCACACATATGCATGGTATATATGTAAAAATACAATTTACCCGTTACCGGGGCGAGGTCCATATGTGGGCAGTCCTGGCAATGGGTATATGGTATGAAAAAAACTCACCTGTATATCGCCACACACAGGGTCGTAATTCTCAGGTGAAGATCCTGCTGAGATCGGGCGGTGGGACCTGGAGACAGGGATCCACGTTGGTATCTGCCTGGAAGCGGAAGAAAGGGGAGGGGGCACCCCAAATCCTTCATCACCACCACCACCACCTTGAAGCAGGAAGTTGGACCGCCGCTGTCTACTTGTGGATCAGGCAACTTATAATGCTCATGGCGGTGCAGCTCCCTCATACTACCCTATGGTGGCTGCCTTTCCCTGGTCTAGAACCCAGAGGTCGGTGGTCTGCTGGTGGTCTTCACGGTTTTTCTAAAGCCAATCCACCAAACTCATAATACGGCAGTTGGACCGCTGAGCTCTTCATGCTCAGACCACCACCGCTGATGGACTGCCAAATTCTTAATAAGGCCCCAAGTATCTAGGCTTTGCAGCCAATATTTAGTAAGCTTTTGCCTATTACATTAAGGGTGTCTATATGGGAAGAATTGGTCCATCTTATCCCTTAAGTACACTCTAACCAACTATGCTCTCTTTAATAGGATTGGTAAAGAGACCTATTGAGATAATGATAGGCATAAAATCTGCTGTACTATATAAGTACCATACCATATATATGTACCATATAGACACCCATAATGTAATAGGCATGGGGAGTGCTATATATTCATGAGCAAATGCCTCGTTCCACCAGGTATTTCTGCCATAAGTAACAGTAACACATGTCTAATGAAATAGAAGAATTTTCTGTAGTGCCTCAAATATATTGCTTGATTCTTAAAGTATATGCTAATAATGCCATTGATGAACTTTGTGTAAAAAAGATGAGATCAGCCATTGTGTCTAATTGTATGTTTATTTCTGAACTAGAACCTTGTCCTGATGAAGGTCCTATCGTTAAACCGAAACGCTGCGTCGACAACTTTTGTAATAAATATGCTTTTAAATGTTTTTCATGTGGAATGACACGATTTTTAATTGTTTTTTACTGTGGCACTAAAATGTTTTTAAGAAAAAATTGCTTTATGATTGTATTATTCTTTAAATAAATTGTACAATTTTTCTATATTCGATTCACAATTTTTTTTATCTTATCATACCCTTTCCTGTGATTTATTATACATGTGGTTATGGTCTGTACTTAAGGGCAATTAGAACTTTCCTTCCCATAGATTGTATACTCTGTTCTCCCAATCCTATGGCAAGCTAGGGACTCACGTAGATTTCTCCTCCAACCTGCTAACTGTTACACACTTACCTGGGTGAAAAGGACTGGATCTGCATCTCCTGAACCCAGAACTCAGAGTGACTCCAAGGGCTAGTCGGGTGGCCTCCTGATCTGAAGCTTCAAGGACATAATAGGTTTCCAACAACCTTGTATCTGCACCTGGACTCTGCCATCTGTGAGTCTACCCTGCCAAGTGTTGCAACTCCAGTCCTGGACTCTTGGAAGTGGGCTTAAGGTATTTTTCCAGTCTCTGTGTATCCATCAAAACTGATGTATCTCCTATTCTGCATGGATTGGACCCATCAGAAAGACTTGCATTGCTGCCGCAGCCCACATCACCTTTGAAAATGCTTCTGGACCACTCATTCTTGCCGCTGTTCCTCAAATCTCTCATCGACGGCAGCCTAGACAACGGACCCTGAATCACCCCGATATGATATGATATGATGTGATAAAGTAATTTATTGAGCGCACGTTCACCAGCAGTTTCTTGGCGCTTAGGCAGAGGGGCGTTGACCGAAGCAGAGGAAAGGGACTAGTTGTAGGCCTGAGAGAAAAGCCATGTTTTAAGTGATTTCCTAAACTGGGGATAGGAGGGGATTCCAGAAAAGTGGTGCTAGGGACGAGAATCTCAGGCCACCGTGTTTTTTGTTTAAATAGGCAAGGGGTCAAAAGGTTCAAACTGGAAGAGCGTAGGTCGCGGGATGGAACGTAGAGCTGTATTCTGGAGGCGATTTAAACAGGTCCGTGGGAGGACAGGGCTCTGTGAATCAGGCAGCCAAGTTTGAAAAGGCTGCGCTGGGTCACTGGGAACCAGTGTAGACTCTTGAGCAGGTGTTTTGTGTGCCTAAACTTTGGCGTAGTCAATACGCGACACGACTAGGGCCAGGGTGACTTGAATGAGAGCCTCAAATGATAGGAATCTGCTGATTTTCCTGATTCTTCATCGGTGAAAGAAGCATACAGAGACCACCGAGTTTATTTGGGCCTTCATGGTGAGATCGCTGCTTATAGTGACACCTAGGCTCTTGACCGAGCTGACTGGGGAAGGCGGGCGTCGCAGGGAGTGGGGCCAAAAGGTGGTGTTCCACATGTTACCTGGGGACCCTGTAAGGACCAGCTCTGTCTTGTCTGGGTTAAACTTCAGCTGGTTTGCATTCATCCAGTTACTGATGAAGGTCATGGTGGATTGGAAGTTCTCCATTGAGGAGAATGTAGAGTCGATGTTGAAAATAAGCTGGAGATTATCAGCGTAATTAAATGTGACTACTCCTCTATTCTGGAGATCAAAAATCAGGGGGAGATTGTACAGGTTAAACAAAAGGGGAGAGAGGGAGGACCCCTGGGGAGCCCCGCAGGTCAGTGAGAAGTTCGAAAGACAAACCTCTTGATAGCTGTCATTGAGGAAGGAGGTCAGCCATCCCAACGGAGGGCCCCGGATGCCAGCGCTCTCGACCTGGTCGAGCAGCAAGTTGTGGTCGACGGTGTTGAAAGTTGCCGACAAATCCAGGAGCACCAATGCCTGCGTGATGTTTTGGTCAGCCCCCTTTCTGAGTTCATCGTGGACAGCCAGGGCAATAGACTCAGTGGAGTGTTGGGGCCTAAATATAGCTTGGTGAGGGTCTAGGAAATGGGAGTTTGCCATAAATGTGCTTAGGCAGTTTGCAACAAAGGCCTCCAAGATTTTGCCCAGAAATGGTAGCAACGATATTGGGTGGAAGTTGCGGAGTACCTGGGGGTCAGCACCTGCTTTTTTGAGGATAGGTGTGACTTCCACTATCTTGAAGAGGTTAGGGACAATGCCCGAGGTGAGGGAGTTGTTGAGGAGCGATAGGGGGGTTCGGGAATGTTGAGAAAGATCTCGTGGGCAATATCAGGGGGGTAACTGTTCCACGGAGAGCCAGAGTGGACCTTTTTGAGCAGGGAAAAGAGAGCCTCTTGAGTGATCAGAGGAAAGTGATTAAAGAGGGAAGGATTGCGATGATCGTAACCAGGAGCAGAGGGTGAGGTGGCCTTGGGGATACTAGTTTTATGCTGGAAATTTTATCAATAAAGTAGGAGTTGAGAGAGTCACAGAGAGATTGTGATGGGGAGGGTTTAACAGTGACACGAGTTTGTCCACGATGGAAAAGATGTCTTTGGCTTTGTTGGTGGATTCCAAGATCTTCAAGGAGAAATATTCAGATTTAGCTGTAAGAATGGCAGTTTTATAGTTTTTTAAGACTGAAAAAAAAAAATGATGGACAGTAATCAAGTCTCCACTTGCGCTTGATTTGGCGCAAGGCAGGTTTCTTATCCTTGAGGTCCCGAATATGTGATGCATCCCCGACTTCGCATCATAAACCCTCATCGACGAGATTCTCCATGCAACAGGACCTAGCTCCGCAGCCTCGCTGCATTTCAGAACCAAAGCATCTTCAACACAGGTCCATGCGATGCTTCAAAAAACAGGATTTAAGGTACTCTGTTCAGGGGCCTAACTGGGTCCAGGTATTCAGTCCATGCTACATCGCGGTCACACTGAACCTAGGACTTTGTTCTGGTACAGCGCAACCAGATAGCCACAGTTGGCGCTTTATGTCTTTTGGTGCAATTTTTACAAAAAACTTTAAAATTCAATATCTCTGGTTTTAATAATTCGATTATTGCCATTTTGGACTCGATTTATTTATTAAAAACGACTCTTTTTTCTATCTCTAAAGTGGGCTTCTTCTGGGGGCTTTCCCACTGTCTTACAGTTTGAAGTGTTCGCACAAATACATTACTCCTTGCTTTTGAGTTTAGCCTGCCTGCTTAGCTCGGTGCCAAGCTACCTGATGGTTGAGGATAGGTTAAATTAGAGTTTGTTTTTGACTTCACCCTGAGAAGACTTGTGGCTGCTGCTTGATAAGGGTTTCAACCCCTCAACAAGTAACCCAATTTCTTACAGGCAGCGCAAGCCACCTTGCTTAGCCCTGCATGGCTTGATAAAACTAGAGCACCTCCAAGCAATGGATATCACTGCCTTGCAGTGGGGAAGGCATGCCATGGGTGGACCATGTGTGTTCCTAAGCATTCACTATGCATTCTGAGACATTCTCAGATTTACCTAAACTGGAAGACCTGGGAATGCATTAGAATTGTACGCCTCCCCACCGTTTCCTCTTTCTATGTGTGCTGAATTCTGAAAAGAGGAATATGCCTCTGGGAATTGTTTTGGTGCAGGAAGGGGCCCCTTCCTGTACAAAAATAATCCTCCCTGGAACGCACGGACCCTGGCAGCATCATGCAAGGGTGCCTGCGTTGGCGCTAGGCAGCTGCAGATGTGTGCCAGGACAGGCAGAGAGCAGGAATGCACCATATCCTGTCAAATACAGCACATTCGTGCTCTCTTCCTTGTTAATAAGGAAAAGTTGATGCTGATATGAAAAATTGTACATTCATTCAAGTGCACAAAATGCTTCCTTATTCATGAATTCACCCTCTGTGAACTCCATATCAACCCATGCTTGAAAATAAATAGTGAGGCAGGCTCTAAAACCTGGGCCTGAGGACACTGATTGATAGGTCAGGTGGGGTGACATGTAGCGGGCAGACAAACACAGAAAATCCCAGTTCAACCCCACAATTAGGCACAGCCGCACTAAAATGGTGGAGGGAGATTAGCCCCAATAAAGCACACATGGCTGGAGGGGTACGTGCTGTACTAAAACACAATAAAGTCATATGCTAAATGAGCTATGAACATATAGCCAATCAGGACACAGCACACACAACACATGCAGTGATCACACGCACCCCATGTTGGATATCTGGACATGTTTCCCACTGGCCACATTGTGTTCACACAAGGTTGAGGCCCACCTGGATTATCTATTGAACAATTAATTTATAACTTCAAAGGCAGCAACTTGCATTCCTTACCATAAAAGGATCACCGGAATCGTTTATGGCATACAATGAACTGTATTTGAGAACGTCTCTGATCGATTGTAAACTGAGACAGCCTCAGACCCTATGCCTGTAACTGATCTCCCAGCCACAATGTTAAATTAAATGAACTGTTCCTGTTTTGCCAAACACCTCTTGTCGCTTGTTTTTCCAAGGTATTAAATGCTCATGCAACACCCTTTCACGCTGTGCACCGTAGCAAGGTGGCTTGCGGCGTTGCAGGAAAATTTGATAAATATGCCCCTCCTTACTTTCAAAATGCTATACTATTTTATCTAGCCTTTTAGAAGTGTCTTGTTTGTTTGGATACATAAAGGCAGAGAGTTTGGGCTAGTGAATTTATTTGTCTCCGGTCTTGATAGCTACACTATTTTTCCAAATTTTAATAAATTGTAAAATGGAAGGGTGCTGTCATCCTGTGGTTTCCAGGAAACAGTTGTGCCTTCCTTCCATTTGGTTTCTTTGTTTAATGTAATGCAATTGTTTCCTGATTTGCTTTGTAGTAAGTTACAAACTACTTACGTGGGATGGACAAAACCTAGAGCTATTGTTTGTTTCATTCAAAGGAAATTTGTTGTTTATGGACTATACAACACTTACGGTAGAATTTTCAAAGTGCTGCCTAATTGCTTGATTAAAATGAATGAGGCATGTTTGAATTTGGGTTTCAGCATTGCCTTTGATTTTGGAGTTTATCATAACATATTGAAGAATCAAATGGAGGAAGAGATATTTTAGGACCAGTATACCAGTCTCCCAAGACTAAAACAGAACCACAAAAGATATAGCCAACAAGGTTTTCAGCCCTCCAGAAAAATGCTCAATGACAATAAATCATTGGATGATCGTTGACCAAGCTGTTGTGGGCACTTTGAGCCTCCTAGACCTGCTGCAGCCTTTGCAAGCATGTGCCATACCATACCATTTCGTGCCTATGCTTAGGATAATTGGAGTCAGCAAGCAAGTGCTGGACTGGAACTGATCTTTTTCACATTATCATAGCCAGGCAAAGTGTATGCCTCCATGTAAGTCGTCAGCCAATCAAATTTTCTGAGGTGTATCTCAGGGTTCTTCACTGAGCCTGACACTATTTAACCTCCATGTAGCGCCATGTTTTGGCCTCATCTGTTCATACCAACAGTCTTGATTGTGTAGTGCTGATGATACTCAGTCAACTTTGAGGCATGATGGGAACAATGCTGCAGTCCACCTTAATGTCCATTTGTGTGTCAGGACAGTTGCTAACTGGATGTCTTGCAATTGTTTAAAATCAAACTCAGATAAAACTTAGATGAAACAGAGGTTTGTGGTATTCAATTCAATTCAATTTTATTATGTTTTGGCACTCCGAAGAGGTCCACATAAAACAAAATACACAAATACAAATACACATTCTCAAAAATAAACTTGACAACTACAACATTTTCCGCTAGACAGGATAATCAACGGCACAAACCTCTATAGTTCATCAATAAGTAGCTAAAAATCCTTTAAAAAAGTTAAAAATATTAAAGCAAAACATTTAATTTGGGGGAGTATATAGTGCCAGGAAAAAAGAATTCACATTAAGTATACCCAATTGCAAACAAATAGATCTTAACCACTTCAACCGAAGTGGACGCAATGCAGGACATATAAAAAGAGCATGAGAACGATCCTGTACAGACATATTGCAAAAATTACATGTGGGAGAGGACCCATACCATTTTGCCAAAAGAATGTTTAGGGGTAGCATATCCTGCCTTAGGAGGAACCAAAATCTCCGCACACCATGTGGTAAATTCCAAGCGACATAGGGTTGGGCAAGCTTCATTGAGTACGTATTAACAAGAAAATGTATGTAAATGTATGTAAATGTATAGGCATTTATATAGCGCACTACTTACCCGGAGGGTCCCAAGGCGCTTCGACCGCTGCGAAACCCTTCCTGGCTTCCCTGAGAGATGGTCCCTTAATGGGTATCTCCAGGGTGAGACCAGGCATCCCCGGCGGTCTGGTGGGGCCGTTAGTGAAGATGAGGCAAGCTAATGCCCAGAGTTGCCGAGTGTGATCGCTGATCAGAGTGGGCACCGAGACGAGAGAATTATCGAGTCCGCTGACCCTGGTCCAGAAACCTGCCGCTCCGGGAATCGAACCCTGGTCCCGGGCCGTCCTCTGCTCTTGGGTCTGCCGCCTCTAACCAGTGAGCCACACTACTCCCTCCCCTCTTTACTTGCATGAACTTCTTGTCCCACATGAAGCAAAAATCCCATGAAGCCTGTTTCAGACGAGATTTTAGCTGGGAGGGAGAGATAGTAAAAAGGGTACTCTCTTCCAAATCGAGAAATGTCACAGCTTTTCTAAAGTTCTTAACGATTTGGGAGTATTCCTTTAAGCTGCCCAACAATTCCCCCTTAAGAAGGGATCTCAAAGACCCAATTTCTCGTCTAGCCAGGCTAGCAACCCATCGAACTAAAGCTGACAGGCCCTGCGCCCAGCTGCTGTGAAGATCAAATTCAAGTCTACAGGCGGCCACAGAGCAAGCGGGGTTGAGAGAAGTTATAGACCTTAATAATCTTCCTTCTACCATCTGTAAAAAACCCCAATGCTTTAGGTCAACCAATTCCATTCCATACAAGAGGGTAGATGGAATTTTTGCCCTAAAAACCTCCAGTAAACAAGCAAAATGTCTTCTCCCTGTCGCGGAATAAAGGGCGCTCAGACTTTTACCTTGGGATAAAGCTTTACGGGAGTTATTCTCTATATGAGGCTTCTCGCTCAGGTTGGCAGAGATTATTTTACCTAAAAAGGTGTATGTCTTAACCACCTCCAATTTCTGACCACCTACTGACCAACCATAATTCTCAGATTTAGATTTTTTCTTCCCTGTGATGCACATAATCTTCTTTTTGTGGCATTTATCCTCATGAAGTGGGTCTCTGCGAAAAGATGTAAGGCCTGCAGACGATTAGCCAGTCCCTTGGGTGTTAAATCTAGGATAAGGATATCGTCTGCATATAGCAAGCAGGAAATAGAAGAACCCCCTACTACCGGTGCTATGCCAACACAAGATGAAAGCGAAGTTGGAAGGTCAGCGATATACAGGGAGAAAAGTAATGGGGCCAGGAGGCAACCCTGTTTTAATCCATTTATGGAGGGGATAACCCGCGATAGACCCCTTTCTCCACCTTGTAGCACTTGGCACCAAGTGTCCGTGTGTAAAGATTGCACCAAGTCTAATAGGGGAGAAGGCATACCCAAATCAGATAGCTTTCTCCACAGCAAGGAACGGTCAACTTTGTTGAATGCTGTGGAGAAATCAATAAAAGCCGCATACACTCCTCCCCCGCGGACTCTTATATATTTATCTGAGATAACCTGAAGGGCAGTAAGATTGTCCAATGTGCCATGCCCTTTACGGAAGCCAGTTTGTTCAAGGGGCAATATCTGGTTCTCATCAACCCAATCAGTAATTAATGATAGAAGACATTTGGAAAATACCTTTCCAATGGCATCAAGGAGGGCAATCTGGCAATAATTTATTGGAATGTCCCTTTCGCCCTTCTTGAATAATGGAACCAATATGCTCCCCTTCCAGGAAGAGGGCACAATTTTAGTAATGAAGCAAGATCGAAATAATGGAAAAATAATCTTGCTCCATGAAACAGGATCCTGCTTCAATACTGATATGGGAAGTTCATCAGGCCCCATTGCTCCCGAGGAATGCATGTCCTTAATGGCCAATTCAATGGTTTTCTCCGAGGGGGAGTCGATAGGAAACTCATCTTCTTTCATAATCCCCTTATCTTCTACCCTTCCACCATTCCCAGCATACAAGTTGGAAATAAAAGAGACCCATGACGATTCAGCAATGGGAATAGGGAGAGGACTAACTCTAGCTCCACACCCCTCACCAATGAGTGACCAGAATTGTCTAACTTTCCCATGAACTGCGGCCTCCCGTAGACTTATCCAAAGTGAATCTTCTTTTTCTATTTTAAGTTTCTTCCTAATTCTGCTTCTTCTTCTTTTTAACAGATATATTTTATTATTTATTTCAATAGATCTACACAAAAATTGCTCCCGCACTAATTTATTTATTTCCTTATTTAAAAGGGTAATCGGTCTAGGAACATAAATCTTTCTTACAGAGGGGCTAGACCTTTTGGCAACGAGGATGACCTCCTTCATAAAATTCTCAAAATGAATCATTTCGGAACCCTGCCAACCATTCAATTCTAGTATTGTTTTACCTAGAATACACTCCAGGTCCTTTCTGGCTTTAAAATTCCAGAAGCATCTTCCAGAGACCTTATGAAAGTTAACTACATCACCGTTAAGGGACCATGAATCGGGAGTAGGAGGTTGTAATGAGAGGCTTATAGTAATCACATTGTGGTCGCTAAATAGTGTCGGAGAGACCGTCAGATCCTTCACCAAGGAGAAAATACAGTAATCAGTGATTACATAGTCTAGAATTGATTCGCTTTGTGAGGATCTATGAGTATATTTAGCAGGAACATCAGATGGAAGCCTGCCATTCACTATTAACCCCTCCGCCTCTGAAAGTTCTTCTAGCAACAGTTTCCCTCTCTTATTGGTTTTAATTTTATTGGGAAAGAGGGATTGGGGAATAAGAAAGGCTTCTTCTTTAAATTTGTTTCTATATAGCTTTAAGCTGGAGTTAGAAACCTTGCAATTAAAATCACCTACTAACAACACATATGGGGAAGGTTCTAACTCTTTAATCTGTTTAATGTATGAAAAGACTTGCTTCAATATAGTATTAAAACATTCATCGGGGGGAATGTAAGCGTTTATGATTACCAGAGATGTATTATTTCCAATACTAGGTAAACTACTGAGGGTCACCACCTGAAAGAGGTTGCTTGGATCAACATAATGGGAAAAGTTCCACTTTAATTTATTAGTCAGTAGGCATGCAATTCCCCCTTTTGCATGCCCTTTCATTGAAGGAGAGGCCACTGCCTCAAGGACAAAATAATCTCTCCCAGCACACAAACTACTAGCACACCAAGTCTCTTGGATGCAAATCACACTGGCGTTCAAAGAGAACAAATACTGCAATTTCTCGGGACTATTATTTATCCCGGCAGCGTTCCAAGAGAGAACTTTCAAATTACTGCTAAAGATGTTGGAAAAGTTTAGGGTTGTCTGAGGATTTACTAGACAAAGCGCCGGGCAGCCAATTCCACCGCTGGTTATCTTCTATTGGGAGGCTGTTCTGAATTAACGTGGCAGGCATTACATGCGTCACCAAACGTGTGCTTTTTGATACCCATATTTTTAAATCATCGAAAGAGGAAGGGGGACCATCATAACCAGTGCCCTGCTGAGAAAGTCTATTATGAGGGAGCCTATCTCTTCCGGAAGACAGAACAGGTACATCAATTCCCCTACACTGGAAATTCTCAGCCTGTTGCAATATAAGATTTGCTATAAGTTTGGAATAAAACTTCACCCTAACATAGGGCGCGGCAACTGTACCAGATAAGGAGACTAAATCAATATCGTTAGATTGAATTAACTTTAAACTCTCTATGTCTTTGAAACATTTAAGTAACCATGCTCTATTTAAAGGCAGGTCAAAATCAAATAACAATAGAAAATCCACAGTTAAAGTATCTACAAAAACTTCTGGTACTTTTATAGGCAAATGATGAGGCCATACAACGCCATCACCTATGGCGTGAAAAGCAGGAGCAGAGGGATTAAGAGCCACAGAAGACATAGGGACTGACTTTTCCATCTCTACTACGGGGATAGGGATCGACATTCCTCCTACATCTAATGGGGGGCCTCCCACGGGGAAGATAGAACAATTAGATAATATTTTGAGACCAGATGCAGATGGATTCAAATTATCGGAAGAGTGAGTAGCAGCTTCCTGACTCAAGGACCCATTCATAAGCTCTTCGGTGATAGGTTCATTGATATCAGGAACTTGAGAATTATGAAAGATTATTTGTCTCTGTCTTTTCTTCTTATATCTGCGAATAGGTTTCCTCTTTTTTCCTTTGTTCTTTATATGTTTTCCAGATTTTACTTTTTCTTCCCCCCCTATCCCTTGAATTTCCGATACAAAAATTGGGAATAGCGCTTTTTCCAATTGTGAGGTGGAAACATCCACACTTTCTTCTTCAATTTCAAGAACCAAATTTCTTACACAGTTAGTTGTAGAGAGTGTGGGTATTAAAGATAGCTCATTTTTAGAAATAGCCACAAGTTTACTTTGGACTGGGTTAACATTTCCATCTAGATTGCCATTACCTGACTCGGGCCCCTGTGATCCGACCTTAGTAACTAAATCAGGGACCTTTTCCGGAAGCTTTAACAGTAAAACATTTAGTATCTGTGTGACCGACTCCAAAATACAATCAGAGCTTCCCACGAATTTACCCAATAACAGTAAGATAGAAGACAACAAATGTTCCAATGCAATCAGGGATTCGGAGATCGGCTTTTCAGATTTGTCAGAGCCTGGGGGGCCAACAGGACCAATGCCGGATATATTAAGCAGTGGGCTCTTAGAGATGTTAAACTGAGAGGAAATGTCTTGCGATTTTAAGGAGGGAGTACTGCTATAAAGCTGAAGACCAGAGGGAGTAGCCCCGATCGGGGACTTAATAGATTCAGAAGATTTCGAGGTAACATCAGCTAAGTATCGACCACATAGTTCCAGGTCAATACTCGACAAGTGGAAATCCCCCTTACCCTCCACATTCCGCAGTAAACCTCCTATAGGAACATTAGATAAAGGCACCTTATGGTTTACAAAGCCATTATTTTGTTGGCCACCCTCAGGACTAGAAACAGCACACTTAATGTCACCAGTCATTTCTGGAAGCACTGGGCCAGGATCCTCAGAAATCAGGGAGCCCGAATATTCTTTGTTCACCAAAAGAGGCTCCTTCTTGACCACCATGAGGGCTGTGCCAGATGAAGAAGCTATGTCAGATGCTATGTTTTCAACTTTTAACAAATCGTTATACTTCGGTTTTTACCACAATTGCAGCAGCTGGCATTGGCTTTTTAATAACAAATTATTGGCAGCCTTGTTTCTAAGAGGGTTGGATCTTGTCTTCATACAAGACCTACCCCCAATAATCTCCCCGAACGTACCTTTTTTGCCGTCATCCTTACGCGTAAAGAGCAAGGGAGACCAAAGCCCCGATAAATGTAGTTAATAACGAATAAGCGATAAGAAGATGAGTGTTTGGGGGTAAAGTCACTGAGAATTCCTGCACATAGGGAGAAAGTCTATATCGTCACAAGACAATATGCATTATGTAACACTAAACGAAGAATAATAACAATACTGATAAATAATATAAATACGTAGGCCCAGCCCACCCTACTTCAGCCACTGAGGGCCCGCCCTTTGTCCGGGCTTAGTTCGGCGCGTCCCGCGCGCGTCCTCGCGGAACGAGGGACCTGTCGAAGCTTTATGCGCCGCCTGGCGCGCTGGATGCTGACGTCAATTGCCCCTGGAGGCTGCTGGGCAATGCAATTCGACCGGCGGAGCCAAGCCCGGCCGGTCGGTTTCCCGCTGAATATGGCGGAGCCAAGCCCGGCCGCTGGTCACAAAGAATAAGGAGTCTCCTGGGGTCAAGCAGCAAAAGTTAGTAAGAATATGGGAACTCGGCCCCTGTCGAAGCTTTATGCGCCGCCTGGCGCGCTGGATGCTGACGTCAATTGCCCCTGGAGGCTGCTGGGCAATGTAGTTCGACCGGTGGAGCCAAGCCCGGCCGGTCGATTTCCAGCTGAATATGGCGGAGCCAAGCCCGGACGCTGGTCACAAAGAAAAGGAGTCTCCTGGGGTCAAGCAGCAAAAATTAGTAAGAATATCCTGTCACTCAATTTATTGGGAATGCCTGCTCCAGTGCTAATATCGCTGGTGCCACTATCACCAGGCTGCTCCCAATCGTTGCCAATGTCAGCACAGCCCAGCACAGAATGAAGCAAGCAGTCGTGTAAATCACTCGGCTCTGGGAAAATAAGGGCTATTACAGGAGGTATAAAGCACCTGCCGTCGGAGACTGATAGCGGAGGGCCTTAGGTCCTATGCAGTCGGCCTGACAAGAGTACACAATCAATATAGTCAAGCTCAAATTGTCTCTTCACCTCCTATGGGTATTTCAATTCCTTCTATTCCCCCTTATTCGCTTGCTCTTTCCCTTGCCCTTTCCCTTTATGATCTGATCCGGAGGGGGGAGCGCCTAAGGGCCTTGGCACTCGCAGATCAAGACTCACCCTCGCTGCTCCGCTTCCTCCACTCCTGTACAGGGAAGGGCAGGTCTGCTAGTATGCTGCTGCCAGGCCTCGTTTTCACACTCCGCAGCTACTGATAAGACTCTGGAGTCTACAGCTGAGCTCCGTAAGTCCATAGGTCGACTCACTCCTCAGCTCAGCTCACTCTCCTGCTTTTCTGCTGCTCTCCGTGGGTCGAGCTTTTTCCAGACGGGGATAGACGGAGAGGTGGCAAGGGGCGGCCAGCTAAACCGTGGCCGGTGATTACTTTCTCAGCCCCTCCTTTCCCGCCCTCTACCTCTCTCTTGCCTGCACCGGAGCCGTCCGCTCCGAGAGCTTTCAGAGGTCGCGGGGGGCCGACAGGCAGGACCAATACCGGGACTCAGAGGCACTGCGGTACTGTGGCACTGCGGTATACACGGTATCGCACGAGCAGTATTGCATGAGCGCGGTATGTCACGAACGCCGCCACTGCCGTGAATCTCCTCTGCTCGGCCTCTGCAGCTCGCCGCTCCTCGGCCCCGTGGTCTCCTGGTCTCCTGGCCGCAGCTCGAATCGACTGCTCTCTCACACCTCAAACTGCTCACTGTGGTACTTGCGTGGCTCTTCCTCCAACTGGTCTTTGAAATAGGGATAGTGGCCACACATTATGGGTCACTGTCCTCCTCCTACTTGTGTGGTGAAAACTTGGGCCTGGTGTTTGGTGATGGATTATCACTCAAAGTAGAGGTAGTGAAAGTTTCTGCTTCCTGTTCACCCTTCTCAAAGTCTTAAGGAGAACCATGTCTTTTCCTTCTAGAAAAGACCCACTATCCTATTCCCCAAACAGTAGTTCATTCACAAAATACTTTATTCTAATACTGTCTAATATGGATTGCTTTTTTGCCCCATGTCTCATTTACAGTTGGGGCAGAATGCAGCAGCCATCTTCTACTGCCTCGTCTTTCCTTTATCTCTGGCCATGTGTTAGCTCTGAACTTATTACCAGTGTATAAGCAAGTCTTGTTGAACGGCCTTTGTGGTATCTCCTGCAAGGTAATGAATGATAAAAGCCTTTTTTTATTCTACAAATGTTCTGCTTTTATGCTCCATGCTACTTTCTATGAAAGGTTGCTAAGAATAGGCAGGCCATTTGCTTTGCAGGTGGCAACAGCTTGGAATACCCTTCCATTCGAAATAGGACAGTTATCTAACTATATTGATCTCAGGAGAAGCTTAAAACTTGGCTTTTTAAGATCTGAGCCAGATTGTTGCATGGGTCTTCCACATACAATATTCCCAGAGCCAGGAAAACTTTTGGTAATCGCTAACTATATAAAAACTAAAACTGAAATAATGAAAATAAAAGAAACAAAGGCAGAAGGTTATGGACTCTGATATTTTGTTTGGCTTCATTAACAGAACCAGCTCACATACCAACCATTGGAATATTCTGCAGTGTATTTCCAATGTGTATGTTCACTTGCACTCTTTAGAGTAGTTGCTTCATATATAAGTCAACAGTGGTTCCACCTTTTGTCAGTTTGTGTGGGTTGGCTCAGTTGACATTTTGGGAATTTGAAAATGTTATGAAAAAAGTAGATTAATTGGCATAGGGTGGTATTAAATTAAATTTAATTTACTTTTCTAGACTTAGATAACGAGATATCATTTTGTCTTACGGTTTGTTTGTCTTCTTGTGTTGTGAAAAAAAATAAGATTTCAAGTGTTTGCATATATCTTCTTTTGTAACATATGTAATCAGATCGTCAACTGATCTGTAGTGGGAAAATAATAAGGTTTTTTAATTTTTATTTATAAATTATTGAGCAATAAATGTATTAATTTGATAGGAAACTAAATACATGTTTATTGTTAAATAAAATATATATGCACTTACTTCAGTTCGAATTGTAGTTACTTCTATGGCTCAAAGTAATTTCCTCCTCTGTTCTCAGGCTGGTTTGGCAAAAATGTGTATTATTCTGGTGTGTTTTAATTACATTTCTTACTTTTACTTATTATAGAGGTAATTTGTTTGCTTTTGTAGATTTTGAGCATAATTGGTTCAGTGATTCAATTAGATTATTTGCAATGTCATTAGTTTGATGTGAATTTGCAATCAATATATGTATTTAAAGTTGGTGTTTATACATTTGTCATATGAATGTTTAATATTCCTGTTGGTACCAGAAAAAATGAAGCATGTTGGGCTTTGCATCAAATCCTCCAAAATACCTCCAGGGTGGGTGAGTACCAAGGGGTCAATGTAACAACATTGATCTATCTTGATGTGGAGGGCCCTGTGTGGGGCTCCCTCACCAACCACAACTTTGCCCTCCTGGGCCTGATTTCTCAATGGGCCAGTGCATTCAAAGCACTCTCCAGGAGGCCCCATACAGCAGGACAGGAATTTATTGGCTGGGCACATTGCCACCCGGGATACCTACGTCTGGAGGGGCAGTGAGCACACCCAGCCCCACGGTTTCCCAGTCTGAGCCATACAGCAACTTGTTCTTGCTTGCACTGAGACCCAGTGGGCAGAGTGAGATATGCCAGCTCCTACAGGCAGCACAGAAGTTCAGTACATACAGAGGGAGCCAGCAGGGGCACTGGGGTCCTTGGGGCTCCCCCTGCAATCCCTAATAACCAGTGAAGCTGTGGAAGCCCGGGCTGGAACCGCGGCACCCATAAAAAAGAGACATAAAAGAGAAAGGGTCTCACCTTCCCTTCTAGAGTAAGCGCTCTGAAGAAGGAGCCCCCCCATAGTCCCCATGAGGAGACTCAAATTAGAATGCAATTATGCTGTGGTTCCGCATGAAGGGCAGCAGGGAGTGCAGCAGGAATGTTTGCTTAAAAAAGTAGCCCTGCCCCTCCCAAGGGATTGAATCACTGACCCCGGGAGTGGTTTTCCTCAATTTTAAATCGCTCCTTGGGTAAGAGATTTTGCATGCAGGCTCTGGAGTGTGGTATCCCTATGGTGCGAATGATGGCTGCAGCAATCTGATGAAAGTGAAAGAAAGGCTCAGGCACATGATTTGAATTTCAAAGCTTTAATATAAATGTGGATGTTAACAATGCAATGTTTTGCATTATAGTGATAGTGTTTGATATTGGTGCTGTGTGTTTAATTGTAATGGTGGTGCAATGTTGAATATAACATGTAGATGCTTTTACTGAAGCGGTGACACCCTAACAGCGCCAGTAGGCCTGCCTTATTTCTAATGATCCCCACATATACTGTGATGTTGCATTAAGTTTCCTTTGCAACAAATAACCCAATTTTCCATTCTCACCCAGTAATTAGTTCCAGTTTTCCAACTACTCTCCATTATCCCTCTCACATTTACGACTACATACTTTAGTATGATGAAGGGTGGAGATCTCCCCACCGAAAGATCGGAGATGCAGAGGACTCCGGCCAGAGATTTGTGAATTGCATTTTGCAGTATGTAAGGTATTACTATTTTACGTACTTCAAAATATATTTTGTGATAGGGCCAATACAAAAGAAACCCAGCTGGTGCAAGTGCAGTATTTTGTGCCCTAGCAATATTGTGGCATTACAGTGTGTGTTATAAAGTCCGTACACGTCAATCATTTACTAGTAAATGTTCTTTATCTTCTGTTAGGTTATTTCAGTGTGTGTCTAGAAATAATTCTCCACAAAACTTACATCAGACATAATGGTTTAGAGCAAAAGTACAGTGACACATTAATCGAAAAGTGGCTCACAGAAGGTTTTTTTTAATTTCTAACCTTTCAAGCTTACAATGTAATACTCCTGAGAAATAAAACATTTTTAATTCTTGTATTTTAACCGAAGTAGTTTTATCAAGGACATTTAAATGACTTTCACTTTATTTTCTAAAACAAATTCCAGCTACATTAGCAATCCAATTATTTGTTTTGGTTTACATGGATTTTATTTTTAATTGCACAATGCACTCTTCTATCTCATTCTCTGTGGTGAAACAATAATGCAAAGCAATTGTCGCTCTGAATAAACAGATGGGGCAATCTACTGTTGAGGATAATTTTTTAAACGCTAGCTTTATTGCATAAAGGCCCGAGGGTAGAACAGGTAACGTTTTCGACTATGAATATTGCACATAATTTATTTAGAACTGCATCTATGGCACAGACTAATTTCATAATAATGAATTTCAAATTCTGAAGAGGCGAGGCACTTGTGAGACTGAAGTGAACAAATATTTGTAGATATTTTCTTCCCGAGGCATTCTCACATACAGCGAGACATTTCTCTTATGTGGGAACATTGACTTTGTTTATCTACATATTCTTTTTGAAATTGTTATTGTTCTCAGGAAGACATAAAGATCAGAAATACTTACAAAACAGTATGTAAAGAGAGATATTTACTCATCCTTTTAACGCATTCTCTCGTAGTTTAATGCAGGGACATCTAAAGGATTTTGGGGGCTCTTGGCCAAACGTATTTTGGGGGCCTCTTTTTGAAACAGCTTTGTATTTATGATCCAATTTCAGGTCTTTCATTCCCTCTTTGGCCAGGTCACCTACAGACAGTTCTAAGGCAGACTCGTCCAAATTCTTAATATCTTTACCTCTAATATTCAGGGATAGTGACGCGTGAATATTGTAATACAGCAGCAGCTCATTAATATTACTGCAAATAATTTCTGTGACACCCTTCCACTTCTCAAATATAATGTCCTGTGTTGATCTAAACACATATTTTATGGATATTGCATAAAACATAAATACAACATTTCTCTGCAATACGTCTGTAATAGAGTCTCACACATCTCACACATTAAAAATAAATTAAAGGAAAACGGTATTTACAACAATCTGTTATAAATTTTCAAATTCATCAGACAAAGACGTTCTGCAGAAGAGAACTGGCTCTAAAAGGGGGCCTCCTGAAAGGCTTGGGCCTGGGCCATAGCCCACTTTTCCCAAGCCTTAAAACCTCTCTGGTTTAATATAGCCAAATACGCCTTGAAGTCAAGATTGGCAAAGCACATAGCAAAACGAATCCCCACCCCCCCCAAGGGATGCTTGTGCATTTGGGGGAGAGTGTAGTGGACGCTCTTTTCAATTAGCTACTCTTTCGCACAGTTGTAATATCAAGAACGGATCAGTTTAAGATTATCCTGAAGGAATATTGGACAATCTGTGAGGGATGCCATTAAGGTACTTTCCTTGATGTGGGTCTTTTTTTTGCAAATTTCTAGTTTCTGAGTAAAGTTTCGTAGCATGTAGCACTAGACAGATGACATATATCAACCATTTTCCCAGAAACTCGCTTAGTTATATATAAACCTTGGGCTTGAAAGAGAGTGTGTTGGACCTGGCCTTCTCTGCAGAGTCACCCCCAAACATTTTGCTTTTAACTCCCACATTTTTGCTGAATTTCTTTTCCTGGCCTTAGGACTCTGTGCACCTTACCACTATAGCCTGTGCTGAAATACTTGAGCTTCCTCCTCTAAACATGGTAGAATTGTCTTACAAGCAATTGGCTAATTTAATTCACGTGTGAGTTCCTACTAAAGTGGTACTACATATACCCAGGGCCTTTAAATTAAATGCTAGTAGTGGGCCTGCAGTACTTATTATGCCACCCACTTAAGTAACCTTGAAAAACTGCCATTGCAGACTGTGTGTGACATTTTAAAGTGACATTCGGACCTAGAAAAATACATCTTTTGCTAGGCCCAAACCTTCCTTTCCAATACATATAAGTGACTCCTAGGGTAGGCCCTGGACAGCACAGAGGGCAGAGTGCAGTGTATTAAAAAAGTTAGTTATGTCCTTTTTACATTTTGCATGTCCTGATAGTGAAACACTTTTACATTTGTTTTTTCCTATTGCAAGCATTACCTCGCTCATATGATGATTTTGAAGTTGCCTTATTACGCTTAATAGGCTGTAATTCCCAAATGGGAACCTTTAACTAGTTCATGTTTTGTGTCTTTGGAATTGTACTGAAAAGTCGTATCCTATGATGACATTGTATTTTGAATTGCAATTTTAAAATTGCACTTTTATAAATAATAGGGAGCTTAAGTGTGCCTGGATGGGTCATCACTGGCAGAATGGGAAGGTGAAGCTGGGCACAGCCCAACTTACACTTGAATAGGCAGTGTCCTTCTTCACGCAAAGGGCTGCATACCCCATGTAGTTAGTCTGTAGCCACGGTAGGGAAGGCAGTAGCTTGTGTATTTCAAAGGGAAACCTCTAGAAGCTTTTCCCACTTGAAAGGAAGAATAGATATAAACACTGGACCTCAGATACCAATCTTTCAATCCACTTCTGGACTTTTGGCAAATCTGCCTGGAAGAAAGAGTGCTGTGCTGCTGAAAGGACTGTCACTCTACTGGACTGCTGCCCTGCTGGACTACTGCCTTGCTGCTGGATTGCTCCCCTTCTGCCTGCTACCCTCCTGCCTGAGTCAGAGGGAGTTGGCCCTAAACTTGAACCCATGCCTCTGAGAGTGACTCCAAGGGCTAGTCTGCTTGCCTCCTGTTCAGAACCACATAACTAGCTTGCAACCACCTGAACCAACACCCAGATACAGATGGAGCAAGCCCCTGACCCCTAAGAGGTGGTCCTCAAGTACTGGAAACTTGGTGTTACCTCGGGGAGGCTGAATTGAAGTTTTTGGGCTCTTTGTGAATGAAAACGAGCCCATAGTCACTGAAACCTTGTCCCTTGCACAGCCTGCCACAAAGCACCGACCCAACTGTTCTCAATGTCAACAGGATCTTTACATTACAGCAATGCCTAACCATGTTGCCAGGACTGCCCTTCACTCTACATCGCTGATCGCCTGCAACACTTTCCTGCATCTTGAGGCTCCCCCCTCCACTGCCAATGGAACTCTTTACGCTGGAAGGCGAAGGCAACATTTTAGCAGTAGTGTGGCCAGCCACGGCCTGTTGAGGGAGTTTCGGTGGGGCGGAGAGGCGGGGCGGGGAGGGGCAGGGTGGGGGGGGTGCTAAAAACCGGAGTATGGATAATTGAAGGTAAGTAAACAATTTAATAAATAAAACGAATTTCGTAGCGCACCCTCCATCACATTTTGCTATGCAAGGCGTGCTACGAAATTTGTTTTAGTTATTAAATTGTTTACTTACCTTCAATTATCCATACTCCGGTTTTTAGCACACCCCACCCTGCCCCTCCCCTGCCCCGCCTCTCCGCCCTACCGAAACTCCCTCCACGGGCCGTGGCTGAGTGTGGTCCGTTGTGGGAGTGATGCTGGGCGCTGACATGTGGCAGGGAAGGGGCCGGGTGGAGGGTAGTAAACTGCAGAACACGGCAGCACAGAGGTAAGTACACAAACAAATAAATAAAACAAAGTTTGTTGCACGCGCTGCATCGCATTTAGCTAAGGTTCAGATTTGCATAGAGTTCACACAGCTCAGCACAGTTAGGCTGCTGCACTGCATTGTATAAACAAAAGACAGAAGAACTGTGTCATATCTACTAAACCGTGGTGCAGCTCTGCTCTCTCCCTACACTGACACACTTATGGCAGCCACACATAAATACAGGCACTCTTGCGCCATAGTATTAGGATGTCTGATGTGGTCAGCATAGTTTTTGTGGGGGAAGGAGCCTATTCCTGCACAAAAACTATGCTTTAAGTTGATCTCATCTTTGTATGGTTACTGCAGAATGCATCGCACATGCAAATAGAAAAACTTTACAAGAAATAAAAATGTTTCTCCATGCTACACCAGCCTCCGGGAGGACAGGATTTTGGTATAATCCATATCTAAAATTCTCTGTAGTATGGATTTGTGTAAAAAAACTATGGATGGATACACAGGAATGTCCATACAATATCTATGGAAGCCCTTCTTGATGCAAGGTGAGGCATGGCAGTGCATTGTGCAGCATTGCACTACTTTGGTAGTGCATACCAGCCATTGCAAATCGCCATATGCATTGGCTTTTGAATACCAACCTGGATTTTGCATTGGTTCTTCTTTAGAAAAGTAACACAGTCCTGATGTAGAGTGAAAAAAAGTCGAAATAAATGACAGCAACCTTCATGGGTGAGTAGAGGCCGAAATGTGTGCAACTTGAACAAAAGAAAGGTGAAAGATAGTGCCGATACAAAGACTACTCATTCGGTCCTGCACTAGACACCATTGCAAGATGGAACTGTCAGAGGCTCTGCCACCCATATCTAGGTGAATCTGAGTGTTGTCTGCATAATGTAAAACTGGAGTCCACTGAACCAATCAAGAAATAAAATCGGCTTCACATAGAGGTTGAAGAGGTAGGTCATCAGCTCACATTCCTGGTGAACTGCTCACAAAATGGTAAAAAAAAATCCATAGGTGAAAGGCTGTGGTCTGGGAGGAAGAATGAGAACAAAATGAGTTAACCATGTTAAATACCACTTTGATATAAAGCCGAATCATGACACTGGCAATGCTAATGCTGACAGCCAGAAGAACTACATCAATGGCTGCCAATGTCACCATCTCTGCTGCACATAGCCTGGGAGAAAATTAACCTTATTGTCATTAAGAACCATGGTATTTTTCAAGAAAGTCCAGAAATGAGTAGGCACATGGTGCTGCAAGACTTATGCAGTCACTGAAAATAGAGTGAAACGCCCTTAGCTAGCAGAATCAGTTTAGGTTTTCGAAGAGTGGTACTACATTTCTTTCTTTGAACTCATTAGAAATAATGGCTAAAATGAAAGACGTATTAGTCAAAGCGCTCAGAGGGGCAAGTGTTTCAAATCAGTTGATGAATCAATAAAAGTGTTATGTCTTGAGAAAGGTTCTACAAATATAAGTTGGGAGCCAGTCAGACAGAGAAAGCTATCTTCAATATTCACATTTTAGGACCGTACATACAGGGTAAGGCATATAACTCCTGACAGGAGTTAATTACCAACCAACTCTAACTACAAGCTTTCACTCAAAACATGCACACACCACCATTCTACTTCCTCATCACTCTTTCTCCACATTCCAGACACCAATTCAGCGATACAGGGAATTGGGGAACACAGCATACTATACACATATATTTTTCCTACAATCAACAACAAAAAAAGACCACTCTCTCCCTTGCATATAAAGTACTCTGACAATTATTTATAATCAGTAGATTTTACAACTTTTACAAGTCACACAGCCTGTTGCATTCACCAAAACCTATGCAGACATACATAGACACAAAGATAACAAACAACAGTTACTATAAACCCAAGTTTTTTGGGGGAAAACTTCGCTAACCTACAAGACGTGGCTCCCGAAATCTCATGTCAACCAAATAATGTCTAAAACCTGTTGAGACAATTCTTGTACATGAAGCCCTTCTACACTACTATGCCTGCACACTCAAAATTCCTCCCTACAACATTTGTACAGGCAAGACAAATAATCGTTGACTGCCAGTCATGAGACTGCCAGGGCTCTGAATCCTCAAACATCCATATAAAAATGGGATGTTATGCCATCCACCTTCTTGAGTTGAACGGCCTCAAGCAATTATGCCACAAGCCTACCCACACCAAAGGGGCCACACTCGATGCGATCATCTCCATCACAGATTTAACCTCCCCCACTAATATCATCCCTATTGACTGGTCTGATCACACCTGATTCTGTTTATGATAGCTACCAGAGACCTTACGCCTGCTTGAATAAAAACCAATTTGACTAATTGGATCAGAAACCTTAAAATAATACCACCAGGTGTACTTGAGGATAAACTACAAGCTCAACTTCATCTCACCCCACACTCTCAAAATGCTACTGAGCTCACTAACCATTTCAATAAGACTGTAAGTGAGGTCCTAGACCAGGTTGCCCCCCTTAAACTTAAGCAACAAAGAAAAATCCAATCCAAATCATGGTTCAATCCTGAACTGAATAACGACAGACATCAGCTTCGACTGGCAGAAAGAATTTGGAGACAACACCTTTCTCCCTCTCACCTCGCCCTCTTCAGAACTGCTAGATCCACCTGTAGGAAACACGTTTTAACAAAAAGGTAGCCTTTTCCCGTGCTCAACTGGATAGGGACAAAAACAGGCCTAGAGACCTTTTTTTTACATTGTTAGAAAACAAACATATTTGGCCCCTCTAGAGATGAAGGCATCAATCTCGAGATGTGAGGAAATTGCCAGCTTCTTCTCTGAAAAAATTGCTAAAATTAAACAATCCTTCATTCAAACCCAGGACACGTCTAACCCCCAAGTTACATGCAAGATTGCCTTCTACACTACCTCTTGGACTGCAATACCCCTTCCACCTCATGCTTGGAACCTCCTACCCATTCAATCCTCACTCGCTTCTATACCTCCTACCCTAAAACTAAATAACGCCTCCTGGCACAACTTACGCCCCATGACTGAGCCCAAAGTCTCCACTAATATAGCCAAACTTAAACCATCTTCACATACCAAAGATCCTCTCCCTTCGTCCCTAGTTCACAACCATAACCATATCATCACCCCCTATTGGACCAAGATCATTAATACTTCCCTCACCTTTGGATGTGTCCACTACTCCCTCCAACTCGGACAAATCACGCCCATTCATAAAAACCTCACTGCGGACCCCAACAAACCTAACAACCTCTGACCAATCTCTAACCTCCCACTTCTTGCTAAAGCCCTGGAAAGATGTGCTTTGTTCCGAATGAACAATCACATAAGTAATTTTAACCTACTTGACTCCCTCCAATCAGGCCTCAGGAAAGGCTGCAGCATGGAAACCGCAATGCTGAACATTGTTGACGACATCCACAGATCTCTTGACAATTGTGAAGTGTGCCTTCTCATTCTCCTTGACCTCTCAGTGGCATTTGACACAGTCAATCATGCCTCCTTACTAAACTTGCTTCAATCTCGCTTTGGCCCTAACGGTGTGATCCTAAAATGGTTCACCTCTTTCCTCCAACACAGAACACAAAAAATCAAAATCAAAACCTGCCTCTCTAACCCGACGACTGTCTCCTTGGGTGTACCTCAAGGCTCTATCCTTTCCCCCTCTCTCTTCAACCTCTTCATGGAACCCCTCACCCTCATACTGCAACACGCAGGACTCAACTATCACCTTTATGCAGACAACACCCAAATCTACTACAAAATTAAATCACACTCTGATATTATCCACTTAAACAATACCTTGAATAAGATCCAATCCTGGTTCTACGCCAATCTTCTTAAACTAAACCCTAAAGAAACTGAAATTATTCTCTTCTCACCTAAAAACAATTGGCTCCCCATCCAAAGCTGAATCACTGATGTGAATGCCCTCAACTGCACATTTTCCCTATCTAATTCGGGGAAATCCCTAGGTTTCACACTTGATAAACAGCTTGACCTTAAAGACCACATTAAAAACTCGGCCAAAGGAGCACTCTGCACTCTCCGTCACCTCAAAAAAATCAAGCCCTTTATACCTTTTGACGACTTCAAATCGGTTGTCGAATCTTTAGTCCTCTCTCGATTAGACTATGGCAACTCTATTGTCACAGGAACCCACAAATTTCACCTGGCCCCACTTAGAGCTGTTCTCAACTTGGCGGCCAAACTCGTCATGGATTGTAAGAAATTTGACCACATCTCCCCAGCCCTGAAAGACTTTAAATGGCTCCCTATTGAAGGAAGATGCTTATTCAAGACTGCCAGCATCATGCACAAAGCCCTTCACCAAGAAACCCCACTATACTTAACAAACAAACTCAGAAAGGCGGGCTGCACCAGACTGAGGAGAAGCTCCAATTCGCTCCTCCTAGTCCCCCCACTGCTAAAACAGAAATCCACCCAATCTCGCTCCTTCTCCGGGAACGCTTCGAGCATCTGGAATTCCCTCCAACTGGACCTGCTCTGCAACCCCACCTACCTCAACTTTAAAAAAGCCCTCAAACTCCACCTTATCAACTTATACTGGGTTCCTCAATCCCCACACGCACTCAACCTTCTTCTTCCCCCGCTTCGTTTTTATCAGTTTCTTTCCGTACCATCTTTGCACTCACCCACAGAGTTAACATTCCTCCCTTCTCAGACACCGACTTATACCCCATGTATATTATGTTTATGTTTCTTGTCCTCTACATTGTTTGATATAGCACGTTTTTTTACCCTAACTTCTCACCTCGCTTATGTTTTTTATAATGTGCTGTATACACTTGCTGCATTTGGTATCCTGTTCAACTGTTTTTCGCCGTTTGCCTATGTTCAAGTAAAGCGCTCTTATACCCCCGGGTCTAGCCAGCGCTATATAAAACTTTTCAAATAAATAAATAATTCCCAAATTTGGACACTCAGAGCACAAACCACAATGACAGAGAGTGTAACAATACTCCATGTCAAAACATTTATGACCAGCCTCCAAACCAGACACATAATAATAACACACACATAAAAATTCTGCTGTTTTTTCACAAAAATGCACAATACATTCATAGGGACATCACAAACGTAAATGGCACAGACTCACCTCACATTTGTGTGCAATATCCATGCAGCCCCAACCAAGCACATCTCAAGAAGGAGTCCACCCTCTTCCTTAAATTGGTAAATAAACAACATTGAATCAAGATTCCTTATTTTCTTTAAACAACACTAGTTTCTCTGGAACCACTCCTAATTAGACCGCTGAAACAGTTCTACTCGTTTTAGGTCTGGTGGTAGCCACGACCGATTGATTTTAATAAAATTATAGCTACTAAAATTACTATACAAATGTATACTTACATAAATGGGCTTTCGGCTACCTTTCTTCATATATGTTCTTTTGTCATTCACATTGCTTCCACCCACTACAACATGCAGCATGGGGCAATGAGTCAGCTTTATTCAGCCACTGGCTAACATCACTTTGAGTGGCTGCATTTAGCCTTTTCACATGGAGCACATCCACACACAAGTTATTTCCCTTCAGTGCCAGTGTTTTTGTTTATTACTTTAGTGTTGCATTTGTTTGTAGAGCCTGGTGTGATAGCAGGATGATTTCTACCAGATGAGAAAACAGGGTACAGCCAAGCTTTTTCAATAGCTGTCTCCTGTAAATGCTGTTGTAAATTCATTTTGAAGTGCCTTTGTTTATCTGACAGTAGCTCACATGAAGTCTGAATATAAGCGTATGAGGGTGCTCTGTTTTTCCAACCCTGTCTGTCATTCCTTTTTTGGCCTTCTTACTTTCTCTCTTTTTCTTTGTTGCCACTTCTTTCTTTCTTTCTTTCTTTCTTTCTTTCTTTCTTTCTTTCTTTCTCCAAAGGCAAAGGGCTGACAGCCAGTCTCAGTTCAATTGCCGTTTTTTAAGTCTGTACTAGACAAAACCTTTTGATTTTACTACAATTATGTGTATAACATAGTTACCTATAGGAGTTTTCAGCTAGATTTCATTTATTAGTCTGTGGCTCTGTCATTCAAATGTTTTTCCATCCACTACACCATGCATCAAATGGCAATGTGTCAGCCCACTTCAGCAATTGGCTTACTTCTCTGCGAGTGATGGCTAGTTGCCGTTTCACAAGGATCACATCAACACAAAAAGTAGTTCCTTTCAGTGACAGGAAATGCTATGACAATGTTTTCTTTTCTGAAACCAAAACAACATTTTGCCTTTAGCCAATGTTTTTGTTTAGATTGACGGAGGACTAGCAGCATTGCGAACAATAACGTTTTACACAAAACAGGGCAAAGCAAAACAGGAAGTGCCAAAAGGCTGATGGCCAAGGCTAGACCTATTGGCATTGCCATTGCTTGTTTTAAAGTGTAAACAGTCTAGTCTACTCATGGTCCTCCTCCTCCTCACTTCAGTAACTAAAAGGTGGATGGCCATGATCATCGCAGTTTTTAAGTGAAGGCCCTTGCATCCTACTTCGTATTGGCTGCTTTCACTTCTTTCACACACCTAGGATTTCTTATGGTAGTAATTCCTCAGGTGATAAAGTTGAGAGGTTAGCAAAATATGCTTTCCAGTGAGCACTGGCAGGTGCCAGTATAGTAATGCAAGCTTGCACAGATGCTTTGATGGCATGTAGGGGACCTCAAACAGTGGCCTCTCCTGTCCTCATGTACATGGCTAGGTACTCTACCACGCGTTCAATGCATATTTTGGGCAAGTGAGTGCTTTGCTTTTATCCCAGAGTGAAGTTTGCCATCCAAACCTACCCAAGCTGCTGCTACTTGAGCTGCATAGTGTCTTAAATTTTTTGAAGTTTTGGAAATGCATTTGGACCAGTAACCACTGGTCTACCACAAAAATGTGCCACCACATGAAATATATCAAAAGTAACACGGTCACTATTGTTGTGACCTATCAGACTATCAGAAAACTTGCAAACTCTTGTATTTTCTGAGAGAGACCACATTGACTTTAACTCCTGTTGCTCAGCCACCACCACAGGCCTGTGGCCCGAAAGCATCTAAATACTTCCCAAAACTACCTGGGCTATATCCTTCCTCAACTTTGGCCACTTCAGTCCCTATGCACTTCTCAGCTATTTCCGGCTTTCATACTCACTCTCCATCCTACTCACTAACCAAGCTCTGTTACAGTAAATACTTCCGGTAAACATTTGTCCTATGCCACTTCTCAGCAAAGTGCTGATCTGCAACACTTTCTGTCAGCCTCTAAATGTCTTGCAGATCAGGAGGCCTTTCTCCATCTCTCAGTAGGCCTCTTCTCCTGAGAAAAGTTTCATCACTACCTTAGAGCTTTCCTGCATCTCGATGCATGTTCTTCTGTAAACGAGTCACTAGTTTGTTAAGTCTTGAGGAAAGTTATTCAAAGTTAACTTAGAAAGCAGACATATAAAGGAGGGTTCCTGTTTTTATTTAAATAGTAGGTCTTTAGGCATCCTTTCACAACTGTAACCATCAAGAGGCTTCTACTCCAGACACATCTAAACATTGTGTTGCGTCATCATTTACTCAAAGTGTTCCAGACAACAGATCAGATAGTGAATAGGGACACACCGGATTGGCAATCACTTTCATTAGTTCATGGAACAAGATAGGGTACAGAGCAGAACTTATTGGAGAGTTAGATCCCTTCAAGGAGGAACAGTTAATGGGTTGAGCAAGGAGAAGAGAAGTAAAGATGTGTAGATTGTTGAGACGATTGTCTGTTCATCATTTCCACCTGTTGATTGCCTTCTAAAACTTGGGAGGTCATTTAGACCTTAGCAGGAAGGCACCCTGCCAGCTCACCAGGTCAGCAGACTGTCCCCTGGCCTTAACTCCTTCAACAGGGGACCGCCACCATACTGTAAGATCCCTGCCTACCGGGCAGGGTTTTCACTGAATACTGTGCATCTGCTGATGCAGGGGTTGCTCAAAAGTCAAAGAAGGATGCCAAGCTGTCATTGGACCTGTCAAATAACAAATGATCCTGATGTTTGTCATTCAGGACCGCCAGGCAATCGGAGTCCCAAACAAATAGTATGTCAAAGTCATGGTGGAAAATGGGCCACCAGTCAAAGGTTTCAGACAGAAAAGTCTATTGATACTCTGCTTTTAAAAACATGATTCCCCCCCCCCCACCTCTACTTGGAGGTACAGCAGGTTTGATGGGCTTGGACCTACGAGTATCCCAATTCACAAAGCTCTAATTGAGGCATTTGGTGGTTAAGTGGATTCTATCACTACATAAGTATTGCTATAGGTCATAATTCTGAACTGCTATAAGCAGCTTCAGCTCATAAACTGTTTAGGTTGATCCTAGTGTATTATTGACAAGGATCTTAAGTTGTTCTGTGAGCATATATGTGATACCGTTCAGATATTTTCTTTGTTTTCTGGTGTTTGTAGTTCTGGGTAGTCGAAACTGCCCCCGAACTTGTTTTCAGCAAGGAAGCAATACATGCCCGACAAGGCTTCGTGATGAACAACTGTAATAGCTCACTGTCGCCACCTTCTGGCTACCTGGCTATCAGCCCCTTACAGAGAAGGAATTTGTTTTATGCACATATATTCAAATATGATAGTAAAGATTCTGAACACCAAGTGCTCTAGCAGGCGGCACAGCCCCTTCCTGGCTCCCACTATAAAAATCAACTATGCAATGCATGGCCGACAAGCACGTCCTCCTGAATGAGGCAGTCCTTCATTGGCTCGAGGTCAACTTTTGTTCATTTAATTCATTTATGCGTTTTTTATGTAACACGGACGCTACCCGAAGGCGGAGCTCTTCACAATAAGTACAAGAAATGACGGGGAATAATAGTACAAAAGCAGACGTTAAGTTTCATGAGATGAAGTGACAATTGTGAAGCAAACAAAATACATGAGGTAGCAAACAGTGCATTGCAGAAGGGATAAGTGATAAGTGTGCAGGTTGCAAGAGCGACAAAGTACATTGGAGGTAAAATACTGCAATATGTGCTAGACACTCAGGCCTAGAACAGACGTAATGTAGGTGATGGTGGCACTGGGCAAGCAGCAAAGGCGAACAATGGTTACAAGGGAAATTACAGTATAATTAGAGGTGAAATACTGCACTACAACAGAGAACTGGGAATGACATTTGACGGCTACGGGCATCTGCTAGTGCATGCTCTAACCAATCTTGAATAACGATCTTGCAGTGAGTTGCCAGGACAGTCACTGTCAGGATTATTACAGCACTGGACATGTCTTTCACAAGCCAACCACTTTGCTTGGACAAATATCACTGGTTTGCCATTATCAGCAGATACAATAATGCTAATAGTCACCTGCCGATCCCCCGTATAATGTGTCCGGACAAAAACAACTAACCGCCATGGAATCTCTGTAAGAGGTGTGGCTTTTGTAACCAAGGGCGTGGCCTAAGAACCGTATCTAAGCAATCCCCATCAGAGGTGCTGTAAAAGATCCCGAACGTGATGTGCGGGATAAGTAACGCCACTAGGTAAACAAATACATGAGGTAGCTAACAGTGCATTACAGAAGGGAAAAGTGGCAAGGGGCAGGTTACAAGCGAAACAAAGTACAATTGGAGGCGAAATACCGTGGCACAGGTTCCACAGGGACTTAAGAGAGGCTTCCCTGGTGGCGCCCTAATTACACGTGCCACACCATCTGCGGGCTATAGATTGTTGCCTTGTAAGAATGCCCTTAGGTTGGGTACACTTGTCTGGACTGGGGGTGAACATATCCCTCCTGGATGTACAAGTGGTACGAAACAGCGAAGTGAAGTAGCTAGGTGGGTGGGGGGCTCTGTCATCGACGGGGGCCTCCTCCAGAGCTGTGGCGGAGTCACAGGGCGATCTGGAAGCAGATGGACAGTAGGGGTACCTCTGCGGCAGAAGGATACAGTCTAAATACCTCTGCCTGGCACAGTAAGGGTGCCTGAGCCAAGAACCTGGAGCCGAGGGGGTTCCAGGAAACAGCGTTGGCGCCCCGTTACTCCTTCGGGCGGTCGGGGGGCCTGAACCGACCGGGGGTGTGCCTCATCGCTCCGCCCTGACAGGGGGGGGCGGGAGTAGAACGAAATAAAGTGATAATTTACTGCACCGTCAGAGCATCGGCTCGCCGTGCAAGATGGCTCCTTAGGCATGCGGGTCAGCGAGGGGCTGCCGCATTGGATCGCCTGTAAGATGACCCACCTTATCAGCTACTTGTTGTACGAAATAAACCTGCACCACTGCTTTTCCACAAATATGTCTCATGAGTTTCCTTGGTATGTAAGTGTTAACGTGCGCAGTGGGGAGCGAGCGCTGGCGGTGTGGCCACTATGCCGCTGGCCGCGCGACACAGAGGGGAGCATGGGCGAGACAGCGTCTTAGTACCACACGACGCGCGAGAGGAGCCTACAGCGCACCAACCCCCCCTTCCTCGCTAACGGCCAATGGGAGGGCGCTCTTAGGCGGGGAGCGTTCCCGGGGGGTTTTATAGCAGACCCAGCACGTTGCTCGGTCTTTCCTGCCGCGTAGGTGCCTTGGGCTGCTCTGCGCTGTTCCCACCCTAACCCTGACCCAGCGGCAGAGCGGAGGGCGAAAGTTGTGAACTTTTAATGGTCATGTTTTGTATTGCAGGCGGAGTCACAGGGCGATCTGGAAGCAGATGGACAGTAGGGGTACCTCTGCGGCAGAAGGATACAGTCTAAATACCTCTGCCTGGCACAGTAACGGTGCCTGAGCCAAGAACCTGGAGCCGAGGGGGTTCCAGGAAACAGCGTCGGCGCCCCGTTAGTCCTTCGGGCGGTCGGGGGGCCTGAACCGACCGGGGCTGTGCCTCATCGCTCCGCCCTGACAGGGGGGGCGGGCGTAGAATGAAATAAAGTGATAATTTACTGCACCGTCAGAGCATCGACTCGCCGTGCAAGATGGCTCCTTAGGCATGCGGGTCAGCGAGGGGCTGCCGCATTGGATCGCCTGTAAGATGACCCACCTTAGCAGCTACTTGTTGTACGAAATAAACCTGCACCACTGCTTTTCCACAAATATGTCTCATGAGTTTCCTTGGTATGTAAGTGTTAACGTGCGCAGTGGGGAGCGAGCGCTGGCGGTGTGGGCACTATGGGTTTCAATTAGAAAATTGCAAATAAAGGAAACAACACAGTACCAGGTATCTTAATTACATCTGACATCTGGCAAGGGACAACTTGAGATTTCAGTTCTTTCAATTTACAAGAGAAGCGCACTTTGCCAACACTAACGTTTTGTTCTAATGTAAAGGAACTTCGAAATAAGGAGTATTTGTACAACTGGAAAATGTACAGCGTAGTATGTCTTCTTTTGTCCGCTAATGTTCTTTCTTCCATTCCACTTTTTGATATATTTCGTCATACAGATGCAGCCTCATAGGTGTACCCCTTCTAGGGACTACTGCTCCCCAATATTTCAGAATGGACTTAGAGGCATCTCCCTGGGGTAAAAAGCAGAATGTAGTGATACCTGGTGAGCTGAAATTACACAAGACGAATATTGAGTCAAATGTATTTAAAAATATGGTGTGCGTATATACTCTTGGTAGCTCTCCTCTCCTCCCAACATCAGCCTTCCCGAGAGAACTAACTACCTGATCCAGAATGTACCGTTGCTGAGAATCTGTATCCCACACATCAGCAACTTCAGTGAAATTATTTTTTTTTCACTCTGGATAATGCTTATAAACTGGCAAACATGCAAGTCAGTGTAATTGGACAGAGGAAATCTATTTTTACTGGATTAGGAGTAGAAATAAATCAAACTAATGCGGAGACAAGAGAGGGGTCCAAGGCAGCGAGGAACAAGAATCAAGGAAACTCTTTTTTATGAGGAAGTAAAGTACGTTAGGAACTGAGACACGGTCAGTGCAAAGTCTAAATACCTGAATAGTCAAGTCAGGAAAGCCAGAGCAAGATTGGTCACTAGCAGCAGCCTTAGCTGTTCATCTTTCGTGCTTAGGAAGTTGCTGAGACGCCCCATTCTGCGGCTTGGTAATTATGATTGGTGATTGGTTCGAGATTTCTGACTGGGTGTGTATGAGAAGGTGTGACCAAATCAGAGTGTCTGTGTCTGTAGTGTCATCAACGTGAGGTTCAGACCACCTATCCCCGTCACGTAGGAGGAGACTGGTTGGGAACCCCTGCACGTTAGTGAAATGGACTGGACGGAAGTAGGCAAGTTCAGCACAGAAAATGTAAATAAAGAGCCCGGGGCTCTGGGCGTGGCTTCAGTTGAGCGCTGGCCACTAATGTATTCCACTGTGTGCTGACGATTACTTGAATGCTCCTGCAAGGCCTACATCCCCAGTGGAAAACTACAGTGTCCAAATCTCTTTATGATGTGTCTTGAAACCCCTTCCTGTGTGGATTACAACCCCTTTCATGGCCATCTTCTCCATTTTGCTTTTCCCTGCAGTCTGTAAAATGCCACCTCTCCCCTGTGGCCAGGCGTGGTGGGTGAATGTTTATGTAGTGCTTTCAATGTAAGAAGGTGTGGGGATAGGGTGGTAGGGCAAGCACAGTGGTGCTCAGTCCTATAGGTGATTTAAGGATGTTTGCCAACTGCACGGTCTCACCTCAAAAAGACATCTCAACCAAGGTGACCTGTAGAGCCAACTTGAAAGTATGGAGCAGAATTATGACATCATCTGTAACCAAATATTGCTTCACTGAACCAATAATTTGAAAAGTACATTTATCCGGGTGTGCCAAGCATCCAGCAAACTGAGCCAATCATGGCCCGCCTGTCAGTCTATTTAAGTCTAGCAAAAATACCATTAATGGTAGAAATCTTCCTGAATAATGTGGAATAGCCAACGACTTTAACCATCTTATAACTAATGTGCCTCTTTTTACAGTCTAATTAATTAATTTTGTATAATGTTCATGAAGCACCAGCAGTGGGTCCCACTCAATTCGGCCAATTTATAACCACACAGACACAAAAATGAGACAGGTCTATGGGACAAATTAAAACATGATATTTAAAATTAAATTAATAGAAATCAGGTGTAACAAACGTTAATGTTGTCTCCTTTTGGGAAGCAAACATTTGCAAAAGTGTGTGTTTTAGTGAGTTTTGACATGGCTGAAGAATTAAGAGAAGACACCACCTTTGGTAGTGAAGAATTTGAAAGTCAGACGGCTGCATCTGACCATGCTTGATTTGAAAATTGTGACATTTAATAGAAAAAATTGAAAATATCCATAATTGAAGCTACTTACTCATCATCAAATACTTCATTTCAGTTAAAAACCTCAAAAAGCTTTAAATCAATAAAGCATACAATATCACACAATTAATTGTCATCAAGTTAACAGAATGCATCGTAACACGGGTGGTCATGAAAAAAAACTCAGCTGCGAATTTGTGACAAAGCACAGTTCAGTGACAAAAACCTAAAAGTAGGTCCGCTATATCATCCGACTATGCTTAAAAATCTATAGATAGAACCTATAGATCTAATGTCATAGAGGATACTCCCCTTGCACCCAAACATAAGTATATGATAATCAATTGGGAATGATACATCAAGCTGTATACAGCACAAATACTGTACAATAAAAGACATCAGATAGTGCATTTGTTATATAAACTTATATGTACATAACAAAACGTAATACAGATGCTTTAAATAAAACATCTGCTCAAGGACTCCAGCATGTGCAAAAAAGAATTAGAACTCTTTACCTTTCATCTTTCTAATTAAACAGACAGAGGCATATGTGCAAGGGAAGTGGCGGAGGGTGTTGTTAGCCTCCTTGACTTAACAACATGCTCTGCTACTTCTGAAACACAGGACTGCACCATATTTACAAGAACATGCTACAGCCCTGCATTTACCCATGTGCTGGCTCTAAGTTTAGCAGCTTAGCGCGAATGCAGGCACCATTGCACAATAGTGCAAGGGTGTCTGCGTGCAGGCGGAGATTGTTTATGTACAGGAAGGTCCTCCTTCCTGCACAGGAACAATCTTGAAATGCCCTTTTGTAACTTCTATTTGTGCTGCTTAATGCAGCACACACAGAAGCTGCAAAACAGCATTTTTTAAAAATGTTTGTTTATGTACAGGAAGGGGGACCTTCCTGTATATAAACATTCATTGGCCAATTGTTGTTGTTATGTGTGCTGCACAATGCAGCACACATGAAAACAGCAAAACTGAGGAGAAATTAAACATTTCTTTTCGCTTTGCCAGCTTAAAGACCAGGTTTTCCCTAATCTTAATTCTTGTGCTGCCTCCTATTTACGCCTCCCTTCTAAATAGGAGGCAGCATCAGAAGCAATGGGTGTTGTGGTGGAACACCCACCTCAACACCCTCTGCCCTCCCCTTTCATGATAAGCATAGTTAAGTGGCTTAACGCTGCCTTGTAAATAAGGCAAAGCCCCTATCATCACAGGAACATCGAAAAAAGAGACGTTCTGTGGTGATAGGGGCTTTTACATACGCCCCACAATGTGCAAACATGTGCTCAGGCCAAAAACATTGTGTTCAGGCCAAAGATAATAAAAGATGAAGCATCAGTTAAAAAAGATCTAAGCGCTGGTTGAACAGTACGGAAACCCAAGGTAAGACACAGACGTCTGATACATTTTTTTTAGGTTTCACATACATTGGACAAAAAAATAAAACCTGTTAGTTATTTTTAGGCAGCACAATTAGTGCACAAGGCTCCATTATCTGTGCCACTTTTCCACTCAGCTGTATGCATATTGATTTTAAGGACTCCAAACAGCAGGTTCATAAAAAAGGACCTAGCCAATGGTGGTGAATAGAACCTACGTATGCTTTGTATCTAGGAAATGGCTGATGAAGGATGAAACTTATAGCATAGGTAACCAGATAGGTGCATCTATTCGGGACAAGTTGTATATATATTCCCAAAATGCTGCTGCAACTATCCCTTTAGAACTCTGAATGATTATACGGGGGTTATCCATAGATCCTCTAGGAACAATTTGCTATTCCATTGACAAATGTGTTGGAACCATGTAAGATTAGTAGAACAGCCAGAGGCAGTACATCTTTAAAGGCTTCCCTATATGTACAGCTCTGCAGTGGCCCATAACCTAATCCTAAATAAGAGAGGTTACAAGGCAGCACAAAAATAAATACATTTAAGTGGGATGGCGATGAATAAGGGAATTAGACGCATTCTCTGGGGAAGATTGCTTAGTGATTTTATGAAGTTCTTTTCTTGATAAGTTCCAGCGGAGAACCCCCAGGTTACAGACACATAAGGTGTTTGTGTTTGGCTTTTGGCCGGGTAGACCTCAACAGCTTGTGAAATGGCCCTGGATAGGGGCGCCTTAACATTTTTCAAAATAGTAGCTGTTCTGTAGGTGAGTGTGGCTTTGCTCTTCTATATGAGTGGTAGACAACAAAGTATATCATCTAGCTTGATTCACAGATGCTCTGAACTAGCAACTCTATTCAGCACCTTATATTCCCAGTCTGAGTTTCCCCTTGTAACTCTTATGTGGGATGAAGATAATTATCTTTGACTTCGAGATAAGTAATTTCAAATCCTTTATCGGGCTTTATGATTGAAATCAATCAATCAATCAATCAAAGACATTTATAGAGCGCACTACCTACCCGTAGGGTCTCAAGGCGCTTGGGGGGGGGGGGTGGGGGGGGCGCTACTGCTCGAACAGCCAGGTCTTGAGCTTCTTCCTGAAGGAGAGGTGGTCTTGGGTCAGGCGCAGGTCGGCCGGGAGGGAGTTCCAGGTCTTGGCGGCCATGTAGGAGAAGGACCTTCCTCCTGTAGTGGCTCTGCGGATGCGTGGGACGGCGGCGAGGGCATGGCTGGCAGATCGGAGGTGGCGTTTGGGAGCGTAGAAGTTGATGCGGTTGTTGAGGTAGCTCGGGCCTTGATCGTGGAGAGCTTTGTGTGCGTGGGTAAGGAGGCGGAAGGTGATTCTCTTGTTGACCGGGAGCCAGTGCAGGTCTCTTAGGTGTCCGGAGATGTGGCTGTGTCGTGGGATGTCGAGGATGAATCTGGCTGAGGCGTTCTGGATGCGCTGGAGTCTCTTCTGGATCTTGGCGGTGGTTCCGGCGTAGAGTGCATTGCCGTAGTCCAGTCGGCTGGTGACGAGGGCCTGGGTGACGGTCTTCCTGGTCTCTGTGGGGATCCACCAGAAGATCTTCCGAAGCATGCGCAGGATGTTGAAGCACGACGAGGAAACGGCGTTGACTTGCCTGGTCATGGAGAGGGAGGAGTCCAGGATGAAACCCAGGTTGCGTGCGTGGTCCGTCGGTTTGGGTGCGGTGCCCAGGGCGGGGGGCCACCAGGAGTCGTCCCAGGCGGAGGGCGAGGAGCCCAGGATGAGGACCTCCGTCTTCTCTGAGTTCAGTTTCAGGCGGCTCGTCGTCATCCACTCGGCAACCTCTTTCATCCCTTCGTGCAGGTTGGCTCTGGCGGCGGCGGGGTCGTTGGTCAGGGAGAGGATCAGCTGGGTGTCGTCGGCATAGGAGATTATGTTGAGGTTGTGTTGGCGTGCGATGGCCGCTCGGGGGCTCATGTAGACGTTGAAGAGAGTAGGGCTCAGCGAGGATCCTTGAGGGACGCCGCAGATGACTTCGGTGGCCTCTGACTTGTACGGTGGTAGGCGGACTCTTTGTGTTCTTCCGTCGAGGAAGGAGACGATCCATTCCAGTGCCTTCTCCTGGATTCCGACGTTGCTGAGGCGCTGCACTAGGGTGCGGTGGCAGACCGTGTCGAAAGCCGCGGAGAGGTCTAGGAGGATGAGGGCCGCTGTTTCTCCGTTGTCCATCAGGGCTCGGATGTCGTCAGTGGCGGCGATGAGGGCGGTCTCGGTGCTGTGGTTGGCACGGAATCCGGACTGCGATGGGTCGAGGGATCCATTCGTCTCGAGGAAGGCGGCCAGCTGTTTGTTGACGGTCTTTTCGATGACTTTGGCTGGAAACGGGAGTAGAGAGATGGGGCGGTAATTCTTGAGTTTGGTGGGGTCTGCTGTAGGTTTCTTGAGTAGAGCGCTGAGTTCGGCTTGCTTCCAGCTCTCGGGGAAGGTGGCGGTGTCGAATGAGGTGTTGATGATGTCCTGCAGGTGGGGTGCGATGACAGCGTGGGCTTTGTTGAAGACGTGGTGAGGGCAGGGGTCGGTCGGGGATCCGGAGTGGACGGAGTTCATCATGTGGACGGTGTCTTCGGTGTTGACCGGGGTCCAGGCGCGGAGGGTGGTGGTGGGTGGCGTTGCTGCGGTCGTGGCGTGCGTCGGTTGAGTGCTGAAGCTGTTGTGTATGTCCGCGATCTTGTTGTGGAAGTAGGAAGCGAGGGAGTTGCAGAGGTCTTGCGATGGGGTGATGTCGTTGTTTCCGGCATTGGGGTTGGAGAGCTCTTTCACGATGTTGAAGAGTTCCTTGCAGTTGTGTGCGTTGTTGTCCAGTCGGTTCTTGAAAGCAGTTTTCTTGGCGGTGCGGATCAATTGGTGGTGTTTCCGGGTGGCGAGCTTGAGGGTGGTCCTGTTGTCCAGCGTGGGTTCCTTTCTCCAGGCTTTCTCGAGGGCTCGGCAGTTCTTCTTGGAGCTCTTGAGTATGTCGGTGAACCATAGGGCTCTCTTATTGCCGGGTCTGCTGGGCGGGATCCTCAGAGGGGCGAGTTCGTCTGCGCATTTGCTGATCCACTTCGAGAGGTTGTCGGCGGCCTGGCTGGGGTTCGCTGAGCTGGCCGGAGGGTGCTGGCTCAGGGAAGCGGCGAGCTGGTCGGCTGTGATCTTGTTCCAGCTTCTTCGGGCAACCTGTTGCTGGTGGTGGTGGATCGTCGTTCTTCTGAAGGTGAAGTGGATGCATCTGTGGTCCGTCCAGTGGAGTTCTGTGGCGTGGCTGAAGGCGATGTCTTTGCTGGATGAGAAGATGGCGTCGAGTGTGTGTCCGGCGAGGTGGGTGGGGGTGGACACCAGCTGCTTGAGTCCAAGGTTGGCGAGGTTGTCGAGCAGGGTGCTGGTGTTGCAGTCGTTGTTGTTCTCCAGGTGGAAGTTGAAGTCCCCCAGGAGGATGTAGTCAGCGGAGGGGAGGGCGTGCGGGCTGACGAAGTCAGCGATGTCCTCGCTGAATTGAGTGCGTGGTCCCGGAGGTCGGTAGATCAGGGTGCCTCTGAGGGTGGTCTTCGGGTCGGTGTGGATCTGGAAATGCAGGTGTTCGGCGGAGGGTGGGGTGTTGTCGGTGCTGGTCGTGATGCGGATGGTGTTCTTGTGGATGATGGCGATGCCTCCTCCCACCTGGTTGGCGTTGCGGTCCCTCCGGGTGATCTTGTAGCCTTCTGGGATGGTGATGGCGATGTCGGGCGCTGAGGAGGCGTTCTTCCAGGTCTCCGTGATGAAGGCAACGTCAGGGGCTGTGGCGTCTAGGAGGTTCCAGAGTTCGATGGCGTGTCTGTGGACGGAGCGGGTGTTGAGCAGGATGCACTTGAGGTGGTTGCTGCTGGTGTTCGGCTTGGCAGGTGCTGGTGTCGGGCAGGTCCGGATGCAGGTGAACTTGCAGGTGTTGCAGCTGAAGGGTCCGTGGACGCGTCGTGGGGAGGCTCTGCAGCATCCCGGGACTCGGCCGGTGTTGAGTGCGATGAGGGTGGCGGCGGTGTACGTCAGGCGGGTCGGTCGGGGTCCTCGAGGGCCAGGGGTCCTGGCACTGGGCGCGGTCCAGGCGCGGACGGGCACAGACGGGCTTACCTTTGGCGAGCCTTTGGCGCACAATCGGCGCGCCCGCTGCACGTGACCGCTGCGCGTTCGCACGGTCGCCATATATGACGAAGTGCGCGGGTGGGCGGAGCAGCTGGGAGGCGGGAGCGGGGAGGGAACAGAAGGAAAAAAGGGGCGGAGTCAGCGGTGGTGGCGGGAAGCGGGGAGCGGGGAGGGAAGACGGAGGGCGGAACAGGCGGGAAAAAACAGGCAATACGGCGGAAAAAGCAACAATTAACACAAATACAATTCTACAGGCAGTACGGCGGAAAAACAACAATTAACACAAATACAATTCTGCACAGTGAACCAGGGGCACAGGGAGAGGAGCGCTGATCACGGACCACGCCGCTCGAAGGAGGGGGCGTGGTCACGAGCCGGCAGTCGGGCAGCGAGGCACAAAGGAAGGGGAGGCACACGCAGCAGCTGGTGGCCGTGCGCCGCGGGGGTGTCCTAAAACTAGGTCAAAGAGTGCAATTAATGTTGCAGGGTGTAAGGGGTCTGAGAGATCAAGATAGTATAATCAGTGATCAATAATACCGTAACAGTTAGCCGATCTAAATTTGGTGAATGTTTGATGCAGCCATTAAGATAGTCATTGACATGATATATGTATAATGAAAAAAGCATGGGGTCGGGACATACCCTTTTCTCAACTCTCTCTTGACAATGGAGGTGTTCTGTAAGTTCACCATTTCTGCCCCCTCAGACCTGGGCATCATTTTCCTCATGAAGCCTTGCTATGATGTTGAGAAGGAATGAACGACTCCCATGGACCGAAGTGTTCCCCATTGGAGAGATCCAGGAACAAGATTGAATGCTGCTCTTAGGGCCATGAGAGCAATGTATAAATGGGCATTGTTAATTTAGCATACTACAATAAGATTCATTTCAAATGGAAGACCTGATTGACTGTCTCTATTTTTGCCTGCTTGAAAAGGATAACAATATGTTGTTTTGTACATTCCAATCATCGCATTTATTAAAGACCTGATGAGCAAAAACCTTTTGAAGGTTATCCAAAAGGCTTATGGACCTATACATCAAGGGATTCAAGGATGTCCTTTTCCCCCTTTTTTGTAGACCGGTAAAATGTTGGCTCTTAAGCAGGTAGATTGAAGTTGGGCACCTGAAACAATACAGCTAGAGAACATATTGATG